>NC_081861.1:90284145-90884145 GCF_963259705.1 Myotis daubentonii | reverse complement strand
ACTCCCTCACTTTGCACCCTCTCCCTGCCCCCACAGTCACCACCCTTGGTTTCTCTTCATTGTGCTCTAAGATTTTAATCCCCTTGACATTAGGCTTTATAGGCTACAACTTTCCACAACAGAAATTATTATTTGTTTTGTGGCTAGTTTGGGAAGCTTACAAGTTCTGAAATGAGGATCCAAGAAATTTGAACCCCCAGAAAAATCATCTTGAGTACAATTCATTAGCTAAGATGTAAGAAAGTTCATTCCCTTTTAAATAAATTGAGTTTTTACTCAAATGATGCAGTATATTAGTTTGCTATGGCTGCCATATGAAATACCACAAACTGGCTTGCTTAAATAACAGCGGTTTCTTTTCTCACCGTTTTAGAGTCTGGGAGTCTGAGATAAAGGTATCTTTTGAGGCCTCTTTCCTTGACTTGCAGATGACCACTTTCTTGCAATCTCTTCACACAGTTTTCTCTCTGTGTTTATATCCCTGGTATATCTCTGTGTGTCCTAATCTTCTCTTTTTATAAGGACGGCAGTCAGATTGGATTATGGCCTATCCTGAAAGCTACGTTTTAACTTATTTACTTCTTTAAAGGCCCTATCTCCAAATAGAGAAGTGGGGGCTAGGGCTTCAGCATGTGAATTGGGGATGGGGTAGGCATAATTCAGTCCACACCATCTACCATATTATTTTACACATTTTGAGTTACTACAATTAGAAGGGACTTTGAAAACTTTAGTACAAGCCCCTCATTTTACAGCGGGTAGAGACTGAGAAGTAGGGAGGTTACGACACTTCATAAGGCAAGCCACAAAGATTTAGTGGCCGAGGAGAACTAGAAAACAGGTTCCCTGGTTCCAAGTTCCATACCCTTTCCACCATGGCATGTTTCTACTTTAGTTCATTTGATTTATTCATGTCTTTAATCTCTGTCTCTCTCATTTGGGATATATTTGAAAAAAATATAAAATAGCTATTTTAAAACTATATTTTCCTACACTCATTCTTCTCTACAACTCACATTTTGAAAGAAAAAATAAGAGATTTTTTTCTGCTTAACTTCTTAACAGTTTTCCATTTTATACATACATTTTTTATTCTTGCTTTGAAATAACAGGATATTTCTAAGATAACTGAACTTGCCCTTACCTGGATAGACAAAGGACTAAAATCAAAAGAACCTTGGCTTTTTTCCACCTTCTCAGAATCCAAGGTGGAAAAGAAGATTAGCTCAAACCTATACTTCTCCCCTTTGTACAGACCTATCCTCTCCTTACAGTAGGAAGTCAAGGCTTCTGGAAACTTTGATACAAACCCCTTCTCTCCACTCACCCTGGAATTCCCCATCACTCTCTCCAAGACAATAAATATCAGTATTGAACTGGTGGTGAGAAACTGCCTGAATGTTCTTTCTTTAGCCAGAGGTATTTAAGCTTAAACCTTGGAACCTGGAAGGAAAGAAAATTCTGAATACAAATGTTCCTTTCCTTCACTTGTAAATCTTCTCCACTCTGCTTTTTTAGAGTGTAAATCGAGACAGAAATGGAAGAGATTTGGGGTTATAAAGTGTAGGATGTAAACACTGGAAAGATTTATTAAAATTAGTACTCTTCCATTTAATGCTTGAGGTTTTACTTCAACTAGTGGCATAAGCTATTTTTCTCAATAGTCAGTCAGTTAGTTACCCCTGTGGACCATGAAACACTTGCCTTTATCTAAATCCCCAGGTGTTTGCTTCTTGAGAAAGGTGTTTAATGACAAAAAGCCTTCCTTTAAATGAGTCCCTTTGAGTAACATAGCCCCCATGCTGCCCACTCTTACCCTGCTGATTACTAAGAGATCCTTCTGGTTAAGTCATCCCCTGTGTGAAGACCTAACAGGGAAGGGTACCCACCATATTGCCTCTAGCAGTGGTTCTCAACCTTCTGGCCCTTTAAATACAGTTCCTCATGTTGTGACCCAACCATAAAATTATTTTTGTTGCTACTTCATAACTAATGTTGCTACTGTTATGAATCGTAATGTAAATATCTGATATGCAGGATAGTCTTAGGCAACTCCTATGAAAAGGTCGTTCGACTGCCAAAGGGGTCGCGACTCACAGGTTGAGAACCGCTGCTCTAGTGCAATGTATCAGAGCTTGATCTTGTTGCCCACTTATTCAGTACAGAAAGAAATACTGGGAGGCACTAAAATATTATAGATGTCTGTGCCATTGAGGTACAAAAGGCAATTAAATCCATATGTGTTGAGCAGATATGTACAGTACTATAATCTTAATGATTTTTGACTCTCTAAGAGATAACATAGATTAAATTGGCATGATCTCAGAGTGGATGTGAATGTGGGGATGAAAATAAGTACAGGACTATATTATTTAATCAATAATTTGGATAACGTTAGATAATAAAGCCGTGATTTCTTTTTTAATATTATAGAAATTTCTGATGGGGGCATGGGGTTTGGCTTTTCTACTAGAAGTTCCATTTAGAATATGGTTGAAATAATCTATATATATAAAAGCCTAAGCGACCGAATGACTGAACGACCAGTCGACTGGTCGCTATGACACACACTGACCACCAGGAGGCAGGTGCTCAATGTAGGAGCTGCCCCCTGGTGGTTAGTGCACTCCCACAGCAGGAGCGCCGCTCAGCTGACTGAGAGGCACCAGACGCCGGGCTCACGGCTGGCGAGCACAGCTGCTACAGCGCAAGCCTCTTCCGCCTCCACAGCAGCACACTACAGAACAGCGACGGCAGCAGGCAGCAGGCAGCAGGCACAGCGGAGCCAGAATGAGTGGGATGAGGGGTCCCAGGTTGCGAGAGGGCATAGGCCAGGCAGAGGGACCCCACCAGTGCACGAATCTGTGCATTGGGCCTTTAGTATAACATAAAGTTCCACTTTTATGTTTTAAAATTTTAGTTTTTATTTACTATTTTATTTGAAAAAAAGTTTCTCTCCATCTAAAAGTGTTCTAAAGTACTATGAGGAAGAATTTCTTCTTGATTCGTTCATATATCTATACTAGAGGCCCGGTGCACGAAATTCGTGCATGGATGTGTGTGTGTGTGTGTGTGTGTGTGTGTGTGTGTGTCCCTCAGCCAAACCTGCACCCTCTCCAATCTGGGATGCCTCGAGGAATCAGGCCTAAATGGGCAGTGGGACATCCCTCTCATAATCTAGGACTGCTGGTTCCCAAACACTCGCCTGCCTGCCTGCCTGCCTGATTGCCCCTAACTGCTTCTGCCTTCCAGCTTTCTCACCCCCTAACCACTCCCCTCCAAGCCTGATTGATGCCTAACTGCTCCCCTGCTGGCCTGATTGCCCCTAACTGCCCTCCCCTGCTAGCCTGGTCACCCCTAACTGCCCTCCCCTGCAGGCCTGATTGCCCCCAACTGCCCTCCCCTGCAGGTCTGGTCCCCCACATTTGCCCTCTCATGCAGGCCTGATCCTCCCCAACTGCCCTCCCCTTCAGGCCTGGTTCCCCACAGCTGTCCTCCCCTGAAGGCCTGATCCCCCCCAACTGCCCACCCCTGCAGGCTTAGGTCCCCCCAGCTACACTCCCCTGCCGGCCTGATCCCCCCCCAACTGCCCTCCCCTGCTGGCCTGATCGCCCACAACTGCCCTCCCCTGCAGCCATCTTGTGGTAGCCATCTTTGACCACATGAGGGCGGCCATCTTGTGTGTTGGAGTGATGGTCAATTTGCATACTGGCCGTGACTAATTAGCATATTCCTCTCTTATTATTTGTGTTGGAGTGGTGGTCTATTTGCATACTGGTCATGACTAATTAGCGTATCTGGCTGTGCCTAATTAGCATGTCCAGGCTAATTAGCATATCCCTCTTATCCTATCTAATAAAAGACAAATAGGGTAATTAACCATACCTCCGCTATGCTTCCCATTGGCTATGCAATATGCAAATTAACTGCCAACAAAGATGGAGGCTGGCACCCACGCAGCTGAAGCGAACATGAGGCTTGCTTGCTACAGTGATGGAGGAAGCCAAGGTTCCCTGCCAGCTGCCGCCCGGCTCAATGTTTCACTTATAGCAACAATGTTTCAATTATAGAAGGTAAATAAATCCCAGAATTAAAAAAAAAAGGAGAGGCTGGGAGCTTCAGTCGCTGGCCAGCCTGAAAACGGCCCTCAGCCCCTCACCCAGACTGGCCAGGCACCCCAGTGGGGACCCCCACCCTGAAGGGGGTGTGACCAGCTGCAAGCAGCCATCATCCCCTCACCCAGGCTGTCCAGGCACCCCAGCAGGATCCCCACCCTGATCCGGGACACCCTTCAGGGCAAACCAGCCAGCCCCCACCCGTGCACCAGGCCTCTATCCTATTTAATAAAAGGGTAATATGCAAACTGACCCTAACAGCAAAAAGACTGGAAATGACTGGTCACTATGACACACACTGACCACCAGGGGCAGACACTCAGTGCAGGAGCTGCCCTCTGGTGGTCACTGTGCTCCTACATGGGGGAGCTCTGCTCAGCCACAAGCCAGGCTGACAGCTGCCAGTACAGCGGTGGTGGTGGGAGCCTCTCCTGCCTCCTCAGCAGCACTAAGGATGTCCGACTGCAGCTTAGGCCTGCTCCCCGCTAGCAAGTGGACATCCCCCGAAGGCTGCCGGGCTGCCAGAGGGATGTCTGATTGCCATCTTAGGCCCAGACCCGCAGGGAGCTGGCCTAAGCCAGCAGGTAGTCATCCCCCAAGGGGTCCCAGACTGTGAGAGGGCACAGGCTGGGCTGAGGGACCCCCCACCCCCGAGTGCACAAATTTTTGTGCACCAGGCCTCTGGTATAGCATAAAAGCTTAGGCGACCATCACAACCGAACGGACGAATGAACAGGCTGCGTGGGGCAGCCAGGCCAGCAGGGGGGTCAGTGAGTGGCGATCAAGCCAGCAGGCAGAGGTGGTAAGGGATGATCAGGCTAGCAGGGGGGGCAGTTAGGAGCGATCCAGCAGGCAGGCAGGTGAGCGGTTAGAGCCAGCGGTCCAGGATTGTGAGAAGGATGCAGACATTGGCCTAAACTGGCAGTCAGACATCCCCTGAGGGGTCCTGGATTGGAGAGGGTGCAGGCTGGGCTGAGGGGACCCTCCCCCCCACCCCCTGTGCACAAATTTCATGCACCGAGCCTCTAGTAGTTATATAAAAATCTTAGGTATATAAAATAAAAATAAGTAGTGCTATATTTAATTTTTATTGAAAATAATAAAATTGGAAATGCCCTGTACCTATCAAATTATTTTCCTTCTCATATGACAAATCATGGGCATTGTCAGCTTTTCTCCAACCTTGTTTTCAGGGGTCAAAATAGCAAGTGCCACTATATTGTTTGATGTGTATGGAGCCAGATTCTCATGAGACAGTTATCTTGCTTTCTTCTCCTCTTTGTAGTTTCTAAGGCTTTGAGCAGGCAATTGCACCGTATAAGTTGGTGGCTGCTACTCTTACTGTGATTATTAAGTATTTTCCTCTGTTACTAACTATAGGCCTAAAGAAGAGCTATTGTGTAGTGGGGATAGAACTGTTGAACTCTAGTGGATGGTCCTTTTGTGAAATTATGTTATCCAATAAGCCACAGAGAGATGTATTGAAGGGAGATATTTGAGAACAACTATTCTTTTATTATTATTATTATTATTATTATTAAAACTTTATTGTTCAGATTATTACATTTGTTCCTCTTTTTTCCCCCCATAACTCCCCTCTTCCCAGTTCCCACCCCACCCTCCGCCCTCACTCCCCACCCACTGTCCTCATCCATAGGTGCATGATTTTTGTCCAGTCTCTTCACGCATCTCCCACACCTTTTTTCCCACCAAGAATAGTCAGTCCATTCCCTTTCTATGCCCCTGATTCTATTATAATCACCAGTTCATTCTGTTCATCAGATTATTTATTCACTTGATTCTTAGATTCACTTGTTGATAGATGCATATTTGTTGTTCATAATTTGTATCTTTACCTTTTTCTTCTTCTTCCTCTTCTTAAAGGATACCTTTCAGTATTTCATATAATACTGGTTTGGTGGTGATGAACTCCTTTAGCTTTTCCTTATCTTTGAAGCTCTTTAACTGACTTTCAATTCTGAATGATAGCTTTGCTGGATAAAGTAATCTTGGTTGTAGGTTCTTGGCATTCATCACTTTGAATACTTCTTGCCACTCCCTTCTGGCCTGCAAAGTTCCTGTTGAGAAAACAGCTGACAGTCGTATGGGTACTCCCTTGTAGGTAACTGACTTTCTCTTGTTGCTTTTAAGATTCTCTCTTTGACTTTTGCTCTTGGCATTTTAATTATGATGTGTCTTGGTGTGGTCCTCTTTGGATTCCTTTTGTTTGGGGTTCTCTGCGCTTCCTGGACTTGTAAGTCTATTTCTTTGACCAGGTTGGGGAAGTTTTCTGTCATTATTTCTTCAAATAGGTTTTCAATATCTTGCTCTCTCTCATCTTCTGGCACCCCTATAATTCTGATGTTGGTACACTTGAAGCTGTCCCAGAGGCTCCTTACACTGTCTTCGTATTTTCGGATTCTTTTTTCATTTTGCTTTTCTGGTTGGGTGTTTTTTGCTTCTTCATATTTCAAATCTTTGACTTGATTCTTGCGCTCCTTTGGTCTGCTGTTGGGAGTCTGTATAATATTCTTTATTTCAGTCAGTGTATGCTTAATTTCTAGTTGGTTGTTTATCACAACATCAAGGGTCTCATTAGATTTATTGAAGATCTCACTGTATTTATCGGCGGTCTCACCAGTCTTTTCGAAGCCCTTACTAAGTTTATCGGCGGCTTCTAGACAGTTCTTGAGAGACCTGAAATGTGTGGTTTTGAACTCTATATCCTCCATTTCTGTCATTTTTGTCCTGTTTCTTTGTCTCCGCATTTTTTATGCTTTCTTGGTGCACCCCCTTGTGGTCTTTGTGCGCAGTCTTGTTGTATTTAAGCCTTGATTGTTGTAGGTAATACTGGGGGGTATTTGACCTCCAGGCCAACTGGCCATAAGAATCAGCTGTGTCTGCAGTGGGAGAACTTCTGTCCTCTAGGGAGGTGCTAATACAGCCTTTGCCTAAGTCTATCTCGCAAATGCCTCTGTGCAAGGCTTGGGCAGGGCAGGTCCCAAGGGATCAACAGGGTGGGAAGAGTGGAGCGAGCAGTTATGGCTGCTCTCAGTCCCGTCCCCAGAGGCTCTGCCTCTCAGAGTCCCAGCAACCGCTGCAAACCTCGGAGAGAAAGCTGCCCTCGAGTTCTGACTGATGCCAGACAGTCCCACCTCTCCCGTTTGAGTCTGGGTCCTCAGAGACTCACCTGGAACTGGAGCTCAGAGCCTGAGACTCCCTCCAGATTGAAACAGACAACCACGCCCTCAGCCACCAGCCCGCTCCACACACACCTCCACACCTTTGTATTTTCCGCACTGCACCTGCTCTGAGTCTCAGTATGCTTTTCTCTTTCCTTCTAGTTGTAGAATTTCCCCTCAGCCAGCCTTCCTGTGGTTCTGAGTGATGTCCGTTCCGTCTTTTAGTTGTATTTTTGAAGTGGTTGTGCGAGGCAGCAATCTCTGGTGTTTACCTATGCCCCAGTTCTATTCTTCTCCAGCACTACTGCTCATCTTAGGGATAGAACTAGTTCTGTGAGAGACACACTATCTGGTGGAGTAGATTTGCTGCAGTGGATTTATTGAATGGTCTATATTTATCATACCAACCAGCAATTGCTTTATCATTGCTCCAGGTTGCCATTTGCAGCAGTCTTAGACTGTTTCATAATGAACTATCCTTAGCCTACTACAGACCTCAGGTCTGTTTACCTGAGACATTATTACAAATACAGTATTCTGAATATCATAGCCCAAAACTTTAAAAGACCATGTTGCAAATAACAGGAAGGTCATAATTCCTGTCTGAGTATTATGTTCCAGTTATCACACTTTACCACTATATATATATAAAAGCCTAATATGCTAATTGTCCCTCCAACCATTCGACCAGTCACTGTGACATGCAATGTCTACCAGGGGGCAGATGCTCCGACTGGTAGGTTAGCTTGCTGCTGGGTTCCAGCTGATCAGGACTGGGCTAGTCAGGCCAGACATGCCCTAGAGCCTTCCCCTGGTCCCTCCCTGGCCCCAATCGTGCACTAGTGGGGGTCTCTGGGCCTGGCCTGTTCCCTCTTGCAATCCAGAACCCCTCGGGGGATGTTGGAGAGCCAGTGAGGGACCCCACCAGTGCACAAATTCGTGCACCAGGCCTCTAGTATATACATAATATGTCTTAACCATTCCTACCCAGTCTATCACTCTATTCATTAATTCCATACAATTATATAGCACTTTACATTCTCCAAAGTATTTTCACATAACATTCTTGTTTAATCCTTACACTATCCCTGTAAGTTTAAAGTTTTTCTCTATTTTATAGATAAAGATTATAGAAATTTCTGATTGGGGCATGGGGTTTGGCTTTTCAATTGGAGGCAAAATTTTAGAACTAGGAAATGATTGGGCTTGAATTATTTTTCTAAGCCCCTAGCCCACTACTTTCACATATTACACCCCAGCTATATTTGTTACACAGGCAGTGTATCATAATGGAGCCAGACTGCCTGGATTTGAATCATAGATCTTTTACTTCCTAGTAGTGTAACTTAGCTAAATTATTAAACCTCTCCATGCTAAACTTTCCCCTTTTGAAAAATGAGAATAATAATAGTACCTACCTCATAGGTACTATTGTTGTAAGGATTAAATGAGTTGATATATGGACGGTATTTGGAAAAGCACCTTAAGTAGTCAACATTATATTAGTGTTTGTTGCTGTTATTACTTATATATTATCATCCTTCTTATAATCAGCAGGGGCATTATTGCATAGCATGCTGGTTAAGATCTCAAAGTCACTTAATTCTTATTGCCTGGATTCAAATCCAGACTCTACCACTGACTGTGTGACCTTGGACAAGTTCCTTCAACCCTCTGTGCCTCAGTTTCCTCATAAATAAAGTGCTAGTCACACACAGAAGGCTGCTGTGACTATTAAATGAGTTAATCCACATAACATTCTTAGCACAATGCTTGATGCATAGAACCCCCACTTGCCTTATTTCTAACATCTTGGCTGCAAACTGAAACCCACAAAGTGTCTGTATGGAAGTTGTGCAATGTATATGGCATATGTAATTCATCAGTCCTCTATAGTCTAATCACACAAGCCAGTGGTTTGGTTGTCATGGTAGTTCTTCGGAAGGAATGTATTTGTCATATAAAAAGTTATTTTCAGTCAATCAATGTGGTGTGGTAAAATGAGCCTTCATTACAGAGCCAATTCCATTGCTGAGTGGCCTTTCAAGTGAAATTATGGAGCCTAGAGAAATTATTTTAGCAAAAGTAAGAAATAATAACTTCCTAGTCACACTTTTCTCTTTACTGATTATGCTATAATGTTTCCATTGTATAGTGGAATAGGCCTACACTTGTGATACATTATATTTAGGGATAAAAAGCATTTCTAGTTTCAAGATTTTTCCAGATATATATATATATATATATATATATATATATATATATATATATGAAGTTAACTGAAAAATTAGATTTACTTATGGTTACTTTATAAGTAACTTTATTAGGCCCCATTTATTAAGGGGATCCTCTGCACAGCTTCGCAGGCAGCCCTCAGTTTATTCCAAAATTTTATTTTTAGGTTGTTTTTTTTTTTTTGGCAATTGCATGTTTTCTTGTAGAAACAATGTTACTTTGATGGGCAAGACCCCAGGTTAGTCCACAAAATTGGATTTAACCTGTGCTAGAACTAAAATACTGTACATGCTGTCTCAGTACTAGTAATTAAAACAAAAAAAATATGTAATTGAATAAGAAGCAGCACATTGAATGCTAAAGCATGAGAATAGCAGAGTTAATTATATGTTAAAGATATAGATAGAGGCTTTGGGAGACTTTTTCTGAAGAGCACTTCTTGGTATTTTCAGTAGACATTAGAATTTGGCACAGGTTTTATGTCTAATTTCACTTCAGAAAGGATGGCTTTGCTTTTCCTTGATACAGGTATCTCACTAATAGTGCTCCTATAACTATCAGTCACGACTATGGTAATTAGGGTTCATGTATAGAACAAAGAGACTGAAAGACAGGTTATCTTTGAAGTACTAGGTGTACCAGTTAATAATGCGGATTTTTTTCAATAGATGGAGTTACACACATGTTGATATATATGCAAATTTATATGTATGCTATTTTATTGTACTGACAGCAAGCTTCAAAGCTTCATTTGTCAAATTTGCTGAAGGTGTTAACATCATAGATATTTTTACACTTAAAAATGTCAAATTTCATGCCAAAAAAAAGAGCATTTGTGGGAAGTTTTAATTCATTACTTTATTTTGAAGAAAAAGTTATCGTATACTTTGGGAAGCTTATGGTGAACATGCTCCATCTCAAGATACTTGTGAACAGTGGTTTAAATGCTTTAAAAGTGGTGATTTCGATGTGAAAGACAAAGAACATTCAGGTCAACCGAAAAACTTTGAAGACCAACAATTACACGCATTATTGGCTGAAGTTGCATATCAAACTCAAAAACAACTTGCAGAAAGATTAAACATTGCTCCGCAAACAATTTCCGATCATTTACAAACAATGGGAAAGATTTTAAAGGAAGGAAAATGGGTGCCACATCAACTGAACAAAAGACAAACGGAAAACTGAAAAGTCATCAGTAAAATGTTGCTTCAGTGGCACAAAAGAAAGTCTTTTATGCATCAAATTGTGACTGGCAATGAAAAGCGGATTTATTTTGAGAACCCCAAATGCACAAAATCATGGGTTGATCCAGGTCAACCATCAACATCGACTGCAAGGCCAAATCACTTAAGAAAGAAGACAATGCTCTGCGTTTGGTAGGATCAGGAAGGTGTGGTGTATTATGAGCTTCTAAAACCAGGGGAAACTGTTAATACTGATCACTACCAACAACAAATAATCAATTTGAACCACACTTTGATCGTGAAATGACCAGAATGGGCCAGAAGACACGGCAAAGTAATTTTGCTTCAAGATAACGCACCAGCACACATTTCAAAACCAGTTAAAGACACGTTAAAAGATCTTGCCTGGGAAGTATTAACCCCCCCCCCCCCAACCCCCGCCATATTCACCAGACCTTGCTCCTTCAGATTACCACTTGTTCTGATCAATGGCACATGCACTTTCTGAGCAGCACTTCAAAACGTATGAAGAAGATGAAGAAGTGGAAAATTGGGTCTCTGAATGGTTTGCCTCAAAACAAGAAAAGTTCTATTGGGACGGTATCCACAAATTATCTGAAAGATGGGGGAAATGTGTAGCTAGCGATGGACATTACTTTGAATAAAGCACTTTTGATGTTTCTCTTGAAATTATCATGTTTTCTTTGATTACAAAATCCGCCGTTATTAACCAGTACACCTAGTAACTGGGCAAGAAAAAGGGGAAGAAAGAATGATTTAAAGAGGCAATATGGGTCCAATGTGAGCATATGTGATTCCTTAAGGTGTAGTTAACAAGCCACAGTGAGTGATGAGAGACGAGGGAGCACAACTTCTGCACAGGCTCCCAGAGGAAAGAAAGTTAGTTTTCCATGATACCCCAGCACTTGTTAAACTTCTATTCACACATTCTTCCTGTACTGCAGTTCTTCGCATGTGTCCTCTCTCCCATGCTAAACTACCTCTTGTAGGACAGAAATGATTTCTTATTCATCCATCTGCTTCCAACAATACCTAGCACATAGTAGGTGTAGAACACACTGTATATTGAAATGAAATCAGGCATGATCTCATAACTGAATCCATTTGCTTTTTATTGGCCAGGGCATTAAAATCTCTAAAATTGTGTCTTCAGCTACCATGAAGTACATAATACTAGTATTTGCCAGAGTTGAATTCAGAATTGTAATATCCCAAATAGAGAATTAAGAATACATTCATGCCTGGCTGCTGTGGCTCAGTTAGTTGAGTGCCATCCTGTGCACTGAAAGGTCACTGATTCAATTCCTGGCCAGTGCACATGCCCTGGTTGTGGGTTCAATCCACGGGAGGCAACCAGTCAATATTTCCAATCGATTTCTTTCTCTCTCTCTCTCTCTCTCTCTCTCTCTCTCTCTCTCTCTCTCCCTCTTTCCCTCTCTCTGCCTCTTTCCCTCTCTCCCTCTTTCTCTCTCCCCTTCTCTCCCTCCCTTACCTTCTCCCTCTTGCTCTCCCTTCCTCTTTCTCTAAAATCAATAAAAACATATTTTTTAAAAAGAAACCATTCATGAATTGTCTGTCTGGTTACAGATATTCTCTTCTTCCCATTTCATGGGTGACACCTTTTACTCAGCCCTTCTTTCTGTATCTTCCTGTCTTGGAGTAGTGTTTGGTCAAACAGAGTCTGCAAATACTCCTTATGTGGAGCTTTGGAGGCTCCCTGATTGACAAGGTTCTCTGGAGATACATATTTTATAGCTTCCCTCAGGATTGATAGCAGCATGCTGGTTCCAAAGAGGTTGTGTAGAGTTTGACTATTAATTCTTTGTCTTCCCTTTTGCTTTCTTTCTGTTTGACCGCTTGCCTGATTCATTCCTGCTGGAGGCAAAGCCACATGCTGAACCGTGAGGAACAGTCTAATGAAATAACAAGCTGCTCCCAATTTTAAATATTGCATGTTGGGGCAAAGGCAGAGTTCCTTTTCTTCTAAAGCTATAACGTTAAAAAAAAAGTTCTGTTTGATATTTAGAGTTATTTGATCTGGCAGTTTAATAACTGTTGATGTTTTAATTGCTTCTTTAAAGAATTTCATCTACATTTCTAGGTTTATTTTTATTTTACTCTGAAGGAATGTCAATATTAGCTATCGCTTTGCCCAGTAAGTTACCAATGCAGGATCTGGGAGTAAAATCCAGTAATTAGTGGAGCTGGTAACTTCAGAATGTGCTGAGAAACTTGGCAGTTTTCCTTTTCCTGAGGAGACATCTCTTCCCGTGGAGCTAGCAATCATTTATAGTTCTAAATCAATTTTAAGCGGGTATTGTACTTTCAAGATCAGCTTTCTATGTTCCTTTGGAAAAGATTGAGGTCATTCTATTCTGGGTGAAAAAGGAATTTTAAGCCACTCTTAACTCAGACAAATGTACAATTTTAAGATGTGCTAGCTGAAAGACTCAGTGAGCTTATAATCTTATAGGCTCTATCTTCATTTTTATTTGTCTATTCATATTCTCCCTGGACCAAATAGAATTCTCTTTTGGAATGCTACTTACATGTATGCAACTAGCCACTTGAATTCTCTGAACAAAATTACTTATATTCAATTCAAAGCTCTTTAGAGATGAAAGAGTCTTCTGAGATCATCTTCTAGCCCCCTTGTATTCTTTAGTAAAAAGAGTGCTGGTTAAGCTCCCATCTTCACTCTTGTGTTATATATTCTTTGAATTCTTTCCATTAACACTTAATGCTTACATGCTGAACCCAGTCTGAAACAACTTGCTTCAGAAGACGTGGTTCTTGGAGTTTTGTAGCTTACATGCTACAAACAATGCCACTGATTTACTACATAGTAGCTTGCACATTTTCTTCTGCAATTTATCTACACTCCCTCACCACCGCCACCACCCCCACATGCATACATTTTGAGGAAATGAAAATAAATATTGTAAGCATTTTTTAAATATATTTTTATTGATTTCAGAGAGGACGGGCGAGGAAGAGAGAGAGAAACATCTATGATGAGAGAGAATCATTGATTAGTTGCCTCCTTCACACCCTACATTGGGGATCGAGCCCACAACTCAGGCATGTGCCCCAACTAGGAATTGAACCATGGTCTCCTGATTCATAGGTTGATGCTCAACCACTGAGCCATGCCAGCCAGGTCAAATATCCTAAACATTTATTGTTCTGCTTTGAAGCAGCACTGCAAGAAGAGGCTTCCTTTTGCAGGACATGCTTTATCCTTGTCAGGGATAATCAAGGGTTAAATTAAAGGACAAGCCAACTGAGTGATGACTGGGGCACTGGCTGGCATGGCTGGGAGAAGTGGTCTGAAGCACCAGTTGTATTATTTCAGTTGCACTTTATTTTTTCCTGCCTTTATCCTCTCCAACACTAGGGCTGTCAGACTTTAGTCTTGGGTTTTAAGACTTTAGCCCTGGCCAGTGCTGTTAAGTGGTTAGAGCATCACTCCATGCACTGAAGGGTCTCCAGTTTAATTCCCTGTCAAGGGCACAAACTTGGGTTGCAGGTTCAATCCCTGGCCCTGGTCTAGGCACATGCGGGAGTCAACCACTCTAAACATCTCTCTTTCACATCGATGTTTCTCTCCCCCCCCCCTTCCTCTCCTTCCCTTCCTTCTACTTTCTCTCTAAAAATAAAAAATAAAAAAGGTTTAAGACTTTATATTTATGTACTTTACACTTAAACAATACTATCAACAATCACTAGCTTTCTGGTTTCTTCTCTGAAATAAAAAGGAAAGTGCTTAAAACCCAGAAACTTCTAAATGAAACTCCTGACTTTTTCTGCTGGTCATTTCTTGTGCCACGTCACTGGGCTTAAGCTCAGTCTCTTCTCTGGGTTGTGACTTTATTATTGTAACTCTGGATTGTTTTCTTCTTTCAAGTAGATAGCACTCAGCCACTGAAAATTTAAGAGACTGCTACATTGTGAGGAATTTCAGAATATAAACTATAGTAGTTAGGAAATTATATGTACACAGTATAATGTTAGAACTTGTTCTTGCCTGGACCCATTTCACTGAGTCTGTCACTTTCTGTCACTGTTGACCAAGCCCAAGTGTTATTTTTTCCCTTGACTTCACTAGACTATAAACTCCACAAGGAAGGAGACTACCCTGTCTGTTTTATTCACTGTTATAAATCTGTATATCTCATATGCCTAACACAGTACTTGGCACACAGAAAGTACTCAGTAAATACTTATTGACTAAATTAATCAGTTGATAGTCTTATCCTAGTTCCCATATTTGTTTCTACCACCAGCCTAGATAGAGTCCTCTGGCTGAACTCTGCTTGGTTCTTCATTAAACAATGTCCCCTATGGCCCTCTGTTTACCTTTGAGTATAGACTACACCCCAGCACCCCTCAACTACCTTCCTACTTCTAGTAGCAATATTTCTGTGATCACCAACTCTTGAAACTTTTAAAGTGCCCTCTTCTCACACCAAACCTCTCTCCTAACTGACCACCCTCCTTCATTTTAGACTCTTCTTTTATTGTGCACTGTTTTATCAAGATTGCCTGAGTTCAAAATATCTCATGCAGTGTACTGTCCTTATAGTTAGTCTCCTGCTTGATCTCCTACAGAGCACAAATGTTCATTTATACTTTTAGTTGCACAACAAGGAACAACTTTCTATCCTCCAGAGAGGCTACCCCAAGCCCCAAACAGTGGGGAGGATCTTTTGAGCATAAGGATACAAAGAAGCATGGTAATTCCATTTTAAAGCAATTTTTAAAATATCACATTGAGGTGGTGGTGTTAATATACTTTCACAAAGTTAAATTTTCAACTGTCTTCCTTTTCTCTCCTCTGGATATCACACTGACACATCTGTCATTTGAATTGGATTTTGTGAAACTTTTGAATTGGGAGTAATGACACAGAATGCTGTGGCTTTTTGTATGTCTTCCTATTTTTCCCTCCTGCAAGCCAGGATGATGGGATATATTACAGTGGTGTGGTCTGTATTCCCAATAATCTGTTCGAATTGACAGCAGCACCATAAAATAAGGTTTATTGGGGGAAAAAGTCCCACAGATTGTTAGAGTATGAGTACTACAGTATTTATGTAGAAGGAAAAAGAAATACCTTTAGCTAAAGATAATAGCTTGTCTTCTCCTTATTACCACACGTAGCTGGGAACATAGAAGATATTCAATAAGTATATGGTAAAGTTAAAATTGTTGCCTTGATGACAATTTCACTTCTCAGAATGTAGAATAATTCAAGGAAGGAATTGCTACTCTAGTCATACTTCCGTACAAGGAGGAAGAGCTGGTTAGTGAGATAATGCGATAGGAACCTTGGGAGAAAGTGAATGTGTCATCTTAGAGTTTGTAGTAATGAAGGAAGGAAGTGCTGTTGTTTATGGTCCCACACCTATTATAGGCTTTAAAAGAACATATTCTAAAAATTAGTGGAATGAAAGATATGTCCCGCTTGTCCTGACATACTACATTTTTTCAATAATGAAAGATTCTCAAAATCAAATACTCCCAATTCCTTGGTGATAGAGAGGGAAGGGAGTATCTAAAACAGCCATATTCAACCTTCCTTAGGTCCCAACACACCAGAAGGGATACACGACAGAAGGGACACAACACATATCTAATCATAGCACTCACTCAAGAAGCTACAAGAACACATACCACACTTTGTAGAGAATGTGTATTTGAAACCCACCCAAAGGGACATTCTCCCTTTCCTAGACCCAAAGCATCAATGATCAGTGTGACTTCCCAGGATAGTCTTTGATAAGCTCAGAAGTGATGCAATAATTGGAAGACCATAGAGCCAAGTACACATTGCAGAGAAGGACATAATTTTTTAAGAATAGTGTCAGGAAGGTCAGAGCCTTGTTAAAATGTTAAGAACCACTGAATTTGTGTATATATTTAGTTCCATTTAGAGCAAGAACAAGGAAGAGCTGGATCTGCTTGGTATGCTATTAAAAATAACAGCTGCCAAAACTATTCACCCAGACTTCTTTATCAATGGAAATGATCTTCAAACAGAAAAGGGTATATGAAACATGGCTAAGAAAGAATTTGAAACTCAAGGTAAATGAAAAATTAGAAAGCATATATCTATTCCCTTTGAGTATCTTACTAGTAAGTGTCCAGGCATAGAATAACTGGATCTAAGAGCACTGAATAAAGCTTCACAGGTAATCACAAAACTACTATTACCAGTTTCTGAGACCTCATAAAAAAAGTTCCATAAGACTAGGAATGGACAAATGCCCTGATTTTCTCAAAGGACAGTGGATGGGGTAAGAAGGGAGAGGGCAGTGATATGCTAAAACTATGGATCTGTAAATGTAGAAATTACTCCCAGCATAATTCTAAAATAGATTTTCAATCACATAGTTTATAGACATTCATTAAAGAAAATAATGGTCATCAAGATCTCTAAGTTGGTTCTCTAAGAATTAGTCAGTAATAAAAGAAAAACTATGTGTCATTTCTTGATAGAATTACTAAATTAAACTTTAAGGGAAAGAAAGCATGAAATAGGGATCCACTCAGACAATCCTATATCTTGTGTTATCCTTGTGGAAAAGAGGAGTTTGATAGCAGTTAGAGGGATTTATAATTAGTTAAACTCTGGGTATTTATTTCAACCTTGAGAGAATTATGCAGTGGCTTGCCACTGAGCTCTATCCTGTTCAACATTTTAAGTAATAACTTGGACAAAGATATTGAAGTTATGCATATTAAATCTTAGATCATATAAAGCTAGAAATAATAGCTAATATGTGCATGACAAAATCAGGACTCAAAGAAATAAGAAAGGCTTGAATTCTAGCCAATAAGATTAGAGTCATAGATACCATGTTCTCTTCATTGACCAGCCTGGTACTCACCAAGGCTGGATACCACACTTTGAGAATCATTGGAAATTACTGCAGCTGAGAGTGGAGAGGGGTCAGAAACCAAAACAAAACAGATATATATAAAGCTTTTTTCCCAAAATGTTTTTCCTCCTTTTTGATACCTTTTCTCTTTTCTTTCCTTCAGAAAAAGATATAATAAATTACCCTAACTTGTTTGGCTCAGTGGATAGAGCGTCGGCCTGCAGACTGAAGGTTCCCAGGTTCGATTCTGGTCAAGGGCATGTACCTTGGTTGTGGGCACATCCCAGTAGGAGGTGTGCAGGAGGCAGCTGATAGGTGTCTCTCTCCCATCGATGTTTCTAACTCTATCCCTCTCCCTTCCTCTCTGTAAAAAATCAATAAAATATATTTTTTAAAAAGATATAATAAATTAGTAATGCACTCATAGTGATAATCAGAGCCCTGCTTGTTTATACTTTGTATAAAAGATTGCATCATTAGAATGAACTATAAATATAATTGCTGTTTTCTTTTATATCTACATGTTTGAGGGGGGAATCCTCACAACCACATTTTTAAAGAAATAAGTCAATAATTATTTTGTAGAAGGAGTGTATGCTGCTCTGTATCTACCATTCACACAGTGAGATACTCTGTATGATAGATGTTTCAAGGACTGTTTTGTAGTTTAGGATGTCACCCAAAAAGATTAAGAATATAGTCCAAGCATTCCAGTATCTTCTCTTTAAATACTATGAATTTATCTCTTGTTTACAAATGTATATAACTTTTATTTAAAAATTTTTATACATTTCTATATCCAGTCCAAATCATTTTTTAGTATCCTATATAATAAAGTCATAATAAGCAAATTGACTGTCACACCCTCACTGTCACAGCCTCACATTGATGGCTACCACAAGATGGCAGTTGTGGGCAATCAGGTCAGCAGGGGAAGACAGTTAGGGGCGACCAGGCCAGCAGGAGAGGGCAGTTGGGGGTGACCGGGCCTACAGGGGAGGGAGGGAAGTTGGAGGGGAACAGGCCAGCAGGGGAGGGCAGTTAGGGGTGACCGGGCCGGCAGGGGAGGGCAGTTGGGGGCAATTGGGCCAGCAGGGAAGGGAAGTTGGGGGCAATTGGGCCAGCAGGGGAGCAGTTAGGCATTGATCAGGCTGGCAGGGGAGGGGTTAGGGGACAATCAGGCAGGCAGGCAGGTGAGTGGTTACGAGCCAGCAGTCCCAGATTGTGAGAGGGATGTCCAACTGCCGGTTTAGGCCCAATCCCACAGGAGTCCCAGATTGGAGAGGGTGCAGACTGAGCTGAGGGACACCCCCCCAGTGCACGAGTTTCATGCACTGGCCTCTAGTAATGATAATAAATTCACAAACCTTGGGTAAAGTAGTATGTATTTTCTTTGGCACAAATGTTTAGCATTGTTGCATATCTTTTTATTTCTCCAAACCTTCTCCCTTTAATTTATTTTTTTTAATTTATCTTTATTGTTGAAAGCACTACACATATCCCGCTATCTCCCCCATTGACCATTCCACCCCACTCCCCCACCCTCCCTAGACCTTCACCACATTATTGTCTGTGTCCATTAGCTATGCATATCTATCTATATAAAAGCCCAGTGACTGAACAATGGAATGACCACAAAAACCGGTCAACCAGTCACTATGATGTGCACTGACCACCAGGGGGCAGGCACTAAATGTAGGAGCTGCCCCCTGGTGGTCAGTGCACCCCTACAATGGGAGCACTGCTTGCTTGGCTGACCAGAATGAGCAGCTGCTCCTACAGTGGGAGCAGCCACTAGCAGGCCCAGGGTGAGGCCAAGTCTCTGCACCTATCAAACACCTGAGACAATCCGGACTCTGTCCTGACCCCACCAGCTGATGCAGATCCTCTAAGGTGTGTTCCAGAAAGAGCATGGGGAGCTGGCATAGGTGGATTTCAAGAGGGGACATGACTGTGGAAACCCTGGGTAGGCTGTCCTGATGGCTGAGGATCCTAGAGCATGGCTGCCCTGAACAGCCCCAATTGTTTCACCAACCTGGCATTGTGTGATCAAAGACATTCACCAAGTGCCTTTGGGGTGCAAAGCTCTCTTCCATATTCCTCCAGGACACAGAAAATGCCTTTACCCAAGGCATTACCCTGATATCAGCTCAGACTAATTTCCTCATTAAGCAGCCGCTCAGAGTGTGGGTCCACAGTCACTCAGCTGACTGGGATGAGTGGCACTCCCACAGTGGACTTATCCCCACAGGCCACACCCCAACTAGTGCACAAATCTATGCACCAGGCCTCTAGTATGCATATAAGTTCTTTGGTTAAACTCTTACCACCACCACCCCTTCCACTTCGCTCTGAGAATTGTCACTCTGTCACATGATTCAATGTCTCTGGGTCTATTTTTTTCATCAGTTTATTTTGTTCATTAGATTTCACATATAAGTGAGATCATGTGATACTTATCTTTCTCTGAATGGCTTATTTCGCTTAGCATAATGCTGTCCAGGTCCCTCCATGCTGTCTCAAAGAGTAAGAGATCCTTCTTTTTTACTGCTGCATAGTATTCCATTGGGTAAATGTACCACATCTTTTTTATCCATTCATCTATTGATAGGCACTTGGACTGTTTCCTGATCTTAGCTATTGTAAATAATGCTGATATGAACATAGGAGTGCATATATTCTTTCTGATTGGTGTTTCAGTCTTCTTAGGATATATTCCTAGTCATGGGATCACTGGGTCAAATGGAAATTCCATTTTTAATTTTTTGAAGAAACTTTCATAGTAGTTGTACCCATCTTCATTCCTACTAACAGTGTACTAGGGTTCCCTTTTCTCCACGTCATCGCCAGCACTTGTCATTTGTTGATTTATTGATGATAGCCATTCTGGCAGGTGTGAGGTGGAACATCATTGTGGTTTTAATTTGCATCTTTCTGATGATTAGTGACACTGAGCATTTTTTCATATGTCTCTTGGCCATTTGCATGTCCTCTTTGGAGAAGTGTCTATTCAGGTCTTCTGCCCAGTTTTTAATTGGATTTTTTTCTTCCTTTTGTTGAGTTGTATGAGTACCTTATATATTTTGGAGATTAACCTCTTATCAGATGTATCATTGGCAAACATATTCTCCCATACAGTGGGTTCCTGCCAGAGCTGGTCAGCACCCCTGAGCGATGGATGAATGATTACTCTGACACAATGTTTTCTGTGAAAGAGAGGGCTAAGGGATTTCCTGGCTAAAGGAACCAGGCAGCCTCAATTGCCTGCCTCATTAGGCTTTTATTGTAGTGGCAGTTTGAGATAAAGTTTATCTTTTAGATACAATCAGTAGGGTAAGTAATATTTGGAGGACACGTGTGTTTGTAGTGTCCTTTAAGCAAGGATACCCAAAGATTAAACATAAGGATTCCAGGAAACACGTGGAGGTCTGCATGTTCACAGACTTGTTTGGAAAGGTCAAGGAATAATTAGGGGCACCACCTTCGGTACTCCCCTAAGTCAGAATTGCAATAAACTGGGTGGGTGTCTTTCTGCACACTTCGTTTTTCTTGGAATTTCCTCCTTACCAACTTTCCAACCAAGTCTCATGCTTCTCCACACCTCCCCCTTTTTGGTTTTGCTGGGTATAGAAAACAGAGGCCTGAGGTGAACTTGATGCCTGTGAATGTTGAGTTCCACGAAGCTTGTTCACTGCTTGAATTCTGATTCTACAGACTATAAGAAAAACAAAAAGAATTACAATGATGGCAATAGTTAGTCCGATCAGGTGCCAATTGATTCCAGGAAACCTTATGGTGGGGTCTATCCAGTTTAAATGCTCATTCACCGCATTCCAAGCAGTAGTTTGCTGTTTGTGCTCATTAATAGCAAGTAGAGAGTCTTTGATTTGTTTTTGTAAAGCATTCACTTCTTCAGTAAGATTGTCATGAAATACTCCCCACAAATGCTTCTTAACGTCAACCCACTGATGGTGACTGCTGTTCCATTTTAAGGGGGTGACACATATGTGCTTATGTCCCCAATCTCAACTAAGCATTTGTCTCTACGCTAAGGCATCCCGTCTTTCCCCCAAATATTCTATGGTTGCTTCTACAGCCTGTAAGCTAGCCAAAATTTTTTGATCTATGTGCTGTTGCATAGTAAATTCCTTAGTCACATTCTTGGCCATACTGTTTACAAACGTTGCAGTCTGCACAGACTCAGAAAGGGCCACCACAGCTATGCTGGCAGTAGTAAGAATAACAATAGCCAAGATGATGGCTTTAATGAGCATCCCCAAAAATCTTTTAGGCTGGAAGTGACTTAATGCTCTTTCTAAAATTTCAATAGCTGATGATCCTTGCCACTCCCTTGTGAGGTTAATGGGTAATAAGACCTCAGCCTGTCCCCTCAATATGATAATGGTGTTTATGCTTAATGAGGTGACATTTTGATTGGTAATATAAAACCATACTGCACAAGAGTTGAGATGAATCAAAGAAGTCATAGCAAGAAAGAGGTTATCTGGCATGCATGGAGTGTGAGTATGCTCCAATAGTTGCTGAGCTTTTGCTGTCAGCTTCTTTATCATTCTCCAGGTTATTCCAGGGGCCGTCTGGGTCCAGCAAAGGCACAACATTTGGTGCTGCAGAGTCCCCAGGCTCAGATTCTTCATTTCTGGAAGAGGATCGGTCCCATGTCATTCCAAGATAGGGTTTAATACAGTGAGCTGGACTCCACAGCGCCCCTGTGGGGGTAGAAACACATGCATATCCTCTCCCCCATGTTAATAATTCATTGGGTCCAGTTATTAGTGTCCACATCTCGCCACAAGACTTGTGGTTTCTGAGGTGGGGTTATTGAGGAAAGAATGCTTTAGATAATAGTATAGCAGGGTCCTTGAATCCCATATTCCCCCTTTTATTTTTACTAGCATAACCTTCAGGGTATCATGGGCATGTTCAATGATGGCCTGCTCTTGTGGATTGTAAGGGTTTCCCGTGGAATGCTTAATGGACCAGGTTCTACAAAAGGCGGTGGAGCCAAGGCTGCTATCAGCAGGCCCATTATCAGTTTCTCTTGGTTAATATAGCTATAATTGGAAACAGGTCTTATTGAATTCAGGAAAAGAAATGTATTGCCATTTATTAAGAATTGCCAAATACTGGAGGTACAGGAAGTGAGAAAAATATATAATTTACCAAATTGCTTTAAAAATGCTTCCTTATATCTGAAAAACAGAAAGTTTAAGAATCAGCAATACTTTCAACAAAAGTTAGAAAAACTATATATTTTCTATTCATTCAGCCCCATAATAAAATTTTTGTTTCTCCTGATTTTTCCTGCCAGTACTTCTATAAATCCAGATACTTTATAGAGTAATAGAAATAATATGGAATCTTGTCCTTTCTGTAAAACACAATATTCCGGAATAACAATTAGAGCCATAAATGAAAGCGTAATATAGTTATTACTAGAAGCCGGGTGCATGAAATTTGTGCACTGAGGGGGGGTGTCCCTCAGCCCAGCCTGCACCCTCTCCAATCAGGGACCCCTTGGGGGATGTCCGACTGCCGGTTTAGGCCCCATCCCTGTGGGATCAGGCCTAACCGGCAGTTGGACATCCCTTTCACAATCCGGGACTGCTGGCTCCCAAATGCTCGCCTGCCTGCCTGATAGCCCCCTAACCACTACCCAGCCAGCCTGATCTGACGCCTAACTGCTCCCTTGCTGGCCCAATTGCCCCCAACTGCCCTCCTCTGCCAGCCCGGTCACCCCTAACTGCCCTCCCCTGTCGGCTGGTCTCCCACAACTGCCCTCCCCTGCAGGCCTGGTCTCCCCAACTACCCTCCCCTGCAGGCCTGGTCACTCCCAACTGCCCTCCCCTGCTGGCCTGGTCACCCCCAACAGTCCACCCCTGCAGGACTGGTCACTCCCAACTGCCCTCCCCTGCTGACCTGGTCACCCCCAACAGCCCTCCCCTGCTGGCTGGTCACCCCTAACTTCCCTCCCCTGCAAGCCTGATTGCCCACAACTGCTCTCCCCTGCCAGCCATCTTGTGACCACATGGAGGCAGCCATCTTTTGACCACATGGGGGTGGCCATCTTGTGCGAGGGTGTGATGGTCAATTTGCATGTTATCTTTTTATTATATAGGATTAGAGGCCTGGTGCATGAATTTGTGCATGGGTGGTGTCCCGAGGTGGGGGCGTGGACTTGATCGGTCCTTTGGGCAGGCAATGGGATGCCCTTGCCAGCCCTGGATCCGGATCCATCCCACTAACATTCCAACCAGTTATCGGGAGCCACCTGGCGGCCACCTTTATATCTTTTCTTCCTTGTGGAGCATCTAGGGAGGGAAAGTGGCCGTGGGTCCTGAGGCCAACTTCCAGGATTCCAGCAATGCTATCGGGATCATGCTGGAGGCGCTGGTCTGTCTCTGCCTGGCCCATTCTCTGGAGATTAGACCTGCAGGACTACTGAGGGAGTGAGTGGCTGCTGCCGGGTTGGTGGGCTGACAGGATGGGTTGGTCAGCTGAGCGGAGCTTCTGCTGTGGGAGCGCACTAACCATTGGGGGCAGCTCCTGCATTGAGCGTCTGCCCCTGGTGGTCAGTGCATGTCATAGTGATCAGCCATTCCAGTTGTTCTGGTCATTCCAGTCCTCCGGTCATTCAGTTGCTTAGGCTTTTATATATATAGATTATTTAACAAAGCGTCCCATGTACCTTAAGCAGAAAATTTTCCTTCAGGAGAAAGAAAACAAATAGTTGAGGCATTTTAGAGCCTATTGGAATGACCTAAAGCCAATACTAGGTCAAGAAAAAGTTTCTTAAAATTCAAACCCTGGAAGAATTGTTAAACTTATTTTACCAAAAGAGCATATATCAAAGTGTATTAGACACAAACATAGGCTAGTAAACTTCAGTTCCCATGATTAAAATATGGTCTTTTAAAAAAATACCTGATTAATATTACATATAACCATTTTAATAATTTATAGAACTTTTGCTTCCTGGGTAGAAAAACAGGAAAGATATTTTCCCTTTTAACAGACTAGAAAAAGACTAACCAAAATAAGGTTTATTCTCTAACTTCATTTGTCCTTGGGTGTGGTCAGCAAATGACACTAATTGGATTTCTGCTATCTGTCTCTCTGAGTACGTTGATATAAGCTATTTACTCTCTGGTTAGGGAGGCAAAATGTACATCATTCACTCTTAAGTGTCCTTGGTACTAGATGGCTCCAAATTGCTGTTTAACCATCTCAGTTTCCCTATCCTACTACTCCTGGCTTACTGGCCTGTGTCATTTATACAATTTCCTTTCAACATTTCTCTTTACAAAATTCTACAACTTTCAAAAACCTTTCTTCAGAAACCTTACAACTTTCAGAAATAGCCAGCTTTAGAATCCACTTTTTTTCCCCCTTTTCATTGTGATGCTGGTTTCCTTTGCTGTGCAGAATCTTTTCTGTTTAATATAGTCCCATTAGTTTATTTTTATCTTTGTTTCTCTTGCCCTAGGACAGTGGTCGGCAAACTCATTAGTCAACAGAGCCAAATATCAACAGTACAACAATTGAAATTTCTTTTGAGAGCCAAATTTTTTAAACTTAAACTATATAGGTAGGTACATTGTTATTAACTTAATTAGGGTACTCCTAAGGCTTAGGAAGAGCTACACTCAAGGGGCCAAAGAGCCGCATGTGGCTCGCGAGCCACATTTTGCCTACCATGGCCCTAGGAGATGTATTAGTGAAAATTCTGCTCTGTGAAATGTCTGGAATTTGGCTGCATACATTTTCTTCTAGGATTTTTATGGGTTCACAAGTTACATTTACGTCTTTTATGCATTTTGACTTTATTCTTGTATATGGTGTAAACTGGTGGTCTAGTTTTATTTTTCTTCTTGTACCTGTCCAATTTTCCCACCACCATTTTTTATTTTTTTTAAATACGTTTTTTATTCATTTTAAAGAGAGAGGAGGGGAGAGAAAGATAGAAACATTGATATGGGTAGGCCGCCTCCTGCCGGGGGTTGAGCCTGCAACCCGGGCATGTGCCCTGTCCAGGAATTGAACCCATAACCTCTTGGTGCATGGGTCAATGCTCAATCACTGAACCACACTGGCTGGGCCCAACACCATTTATTGAATACACCATCTTTACTCCATTGTATGCTCTTGCCTCCGATGTGAAATTTTAATTGAGCTATGTTCATGCATTGGTAGAATTAACATCATTAACATGTCCATACTACCCAAAGCAATCTATAGATTCAGTGAAATCCCCATTAAAATACCAGTGGCATATTTCATAGGTCTAGAACAAACACTCAAAATTTTATGGAACCAAGAAAGACCCCCAAATAGTCACAGCAATCTTGAGAAAGAACAAAGTTGGAGGGATACCAAATATCAAGTTATATTACAAAGGCACTGTAATCAAAACAACCTGGTACTGGCACAGGAATAGGCATATAGATCAATGGAACAGAACAGAGAACTCAGAAATCGACCCAAACCATTATACATATATTTTATGTGAATAATTCAACAGTTACTGTGCAATGTGCTAGTTATTGCCTATATGCTAGGCAATTTCATACCTATTATTTTTGCTTCTTTTTTAAAGTGCTTGTGAAGCAAATGGCATTACTCAGAGGTTTTAACTTTAGTTTTCAACAGGTTATCTTTGATGTCATGTAGTAAAGTGGTGTGTGTGTGTGTGTGTGTGTGTGTGTGTGTGTGTGTGTGTGTGTGTGTTGATCCTGCTAGGGGTTTACTGTACATCCTCCTCTTTTAATCTATGAATTTATATATTTGACTAAATTTTGTACCATTTCTTCAAATATTTTTCTGCCTTATTTCCTCCTTTCTTTCTAGGATTACAAATACATATATATATATCAGACTGTTTGCTATCTCACAAGTCTCTGAGGCTCTGCTTATGTTTTCTAATTTTTTTTTCTGTGTTGTTCAGCTTGGAAATTTTCTATGAGTCTGTCATCAAGTTCACTGACTGTCATTTCCCTGGACTGCTGCTGTAAAGTCTAATTTGTATTTCATACTGGATTTTTCTGGTATGAAATTTTCATTTTGGTCTTTTTTTATAGTTACTATTTCTTTGTAGAGATTTCTTGTCTTTTAATTCAAGTATATATTTTCTTTTATACCACAGTATAATTACCATAGCTGCTTTAAAATCTTGTTTCCTGAATTCAAATGTATGCATCATTTCAAAGTTGGTCTCTTTTGATTATCCTCTCTCTTGAGAATGGATCACATAAGAGCTTACTTGGTTGGCCATTAGCAGAAGTAGGATCATCCTGTAATACACCTACTCAAACATTTTAGAAGAAGAGATTGAGAATCAGAAAGGTTAAGTGACCTTCCCAATGTTACATGGCTAGAAACTAGTAGAGCTACCATATAGATACAGTGTTTCTGGATCTAAATCCACAGTATCTCTATATGTTATTTTTAAATATCAGTAACACTCTTTCTCAGGCATTATTCTCACAGATGAGTGAGTCCTGACTCTTTTTTCTCTCCTCATATAATACCTATTACTCCCATCACCTTAATTACTTTTCCTATAGATGCACATTTAGCCTTTTCCTACTTCCTGCTAATCTCCTTTAGGTTCCTACTATAGTCCAGCAGTGGGTTCCATCACATAAGAGGAGGAGAGTTGCTTTTGCCTTTTGTTTCAATGACTTTTCTAAATGATGCCCCAGCAACATCTTTGAGGAATAGTTGATGGGGTTTATATACATATAATTTCTGTGTGAAAAGTAAAAGCTCAGAGACAGCAATCATACATACTTCAAATTATACTCCTTCCTCCTACATATGTTACCCTACTCACCCTCATGAGGAAAGTTTACCTTTTCTTTTTCTTTTTCTTTTATTGCTTAAAGTATTACAAAGGGTATTACATATGTATCCATTTTATCCCCCCGCCCTAGACAGTCCCCTAGCCTCCCCTATCCCCCAGTGTCTTATGTCCATTGGTTATGCTTCTATGCATGCATACAAGTCCTTTAGTTGATCTCTTACCCCCCTACTTCCTGCCCCCCAACCCTCCCCGGCCTTCCCGCTGCAGTTTGACAATCTGTTTGAGGCAGCTCTGCCTCTGTATCTATTATTGTTCAAAAGTTTATAATGGTCTCTATTGTCCATGAATGAGTGAGATCATGTGGTATTTTTCCTTTATTGACTGGTTTATTTCACTTAGCATAATGCTCTCCACTTCCATCCATGACGTTGCAAATGGTAAGAGTTCCTTCCTTTTTAGAGCAGCATAGTATTCCATCGTGTAGATGTACCACGGTTTTCTAATCCATTCATCACTGATGGGCACTTAGGCTGTTTCCAGATCTTAGCTATGGTGAATTGTGCTGCTATGAACATAGGGGTGCATATATCCTTTCTGATTGGTGTTTCTGGTTTCTTGGGATATATTCCTGGAAGTGGGATCACAGGGTCAAATGGGAGTTCCATTTTCAGTTTTTTAAGGAAACTCCATACTGTCTTCCATAGTGGCTGCACCAGTCTGCATTCCCACCAGCAGTGCACAAGTGTTCCTTTTTCTCCACATCCTCTCCAGCACTTGTCGTTTGTTGATTTGTTGATGATAGCCAGTCTGACAGGTGTGAGATGGTACCTCATTGCTGTTTTGATTTGCATCTCTCGGATGATTAGTGACTTTGAGCATGTTTTCATATGTCTCTTGGCTTTCTGAATGTCCTCTTTTGAAAGGTGTCTATTTAGGTCCTTTGCCCATTTTTTGATTGGATTGTTTATCTTCCTTTTGTTAAGTTGTATGAGTTCCCTATAAATTTTGGAGATTAGGCCCTTATCAGATATGTCATTGGCAAATATGTTTTCCCACACAGTGGGTTTTCTCGTTGTTTTGTTGATGGTTTCTTTTGCTGTGCAGAAGCTTTTTATTTTGATGTAGTCCCATTTGTTCATTTTTTCTTTAGTTTCAAGTGCCCTAGGAGCTGTATCAGTGAAGAAATTGCTTCGGCATATGTCTGAGATTTTGTTGCCTTTGGATTCTTCTAGAATTTTTATGGTTTCCCGTCGTACATTTAAGTCCTTTATCCATTTTGAGTTTATTTTTGTGTATGGTGTAAGTTGGTGGTCTAGTTTCATTTTCTTGCATATATCTGTCCAATTTTCCCGTACCATTTATTTAAGAGACTATCTTGGCTCCATTGTATGTTCTTGCCTCCTTTGTCAAATATTAATTGAGCATATTGGTTCGGGCCGATTTCTGGGGTCTCTATTCTATTCCATTGATCTATATGCCTATTCTTGTGCCAGTACCAGGCAGTTTTGAGAACAGTGGCTTTGTAATACAACTTGATATCTGGTATTGAGATCCCACCTACTTTGTTCTTTTTCAGGATTGCTGCAGCTATTCAGGGTCTTTTTTTATTCCAGATGAATTTTTGGAGAGTTCGTTCTAGATCTCTGAAGTATGCCGTTGGTATTTTAATGGGAAGTGCATTGAATTTATAGATTGCTTTGGGTAGTATGGACATTTTAATGATGTTGATTCTTTTTATACCAGTCCCTTTAGCATTCCTTGCATTGCTGGCTTGGTGGTGACAAACTCCCTTAGCCTTTTTTTGTCTGTGAAGCTTCTTATTTCCCCTTCAAGTTTGAATGATAGCCTTGCTGGATAGAGTATTCTTGGATTCAGTCCTTTGCTTTGCATCACTTTGTAAATTTCAGTCCATTCTTTTCTGGCCTGATGTGTTTCTGTTGAGAAATCATTTGACAGTCTAATGGGAGATCCCTTGTATGTAACTTTCCGTCTCTCTCTTGCAGCCTGTAAGATTCTCTCTTTGTCCTGAACATTTGCCATGGTGATTATGATGTGTCTTGGTGTGGGTCTTTTCGGGTTCACCTTGTTTGGGACTCTCTGGGCTTGTGTGACTTTTTTCTTCCCCACCTCAGGGAAGTTTTCTGATATTATTTCTTCAAGTAGGTTTTCTAATCCTTGTTCATCCTTCTGTTGTTCTGGTACTCCTATTATTCATATGTTGTTTCGTTTCATGTTGTCCCAAAGCTCCCTTAGGCTCTCCTCCTGTCTTTTAATTTTTTTCTCCAATTGCAGTACATTTTGGGTGTGTTTTGCTTCCTTGTCTTCTAATTCACTAATTCGGTCCTCCGCTTCTCCTAGTCTACTGTTGATACTTTCAATGGAGTTTTTCATTGCAGCTATATCACTCTTCAGTTCTTCTTGGGTTTTACTTAAGTTGTTGATTTTTTCATCTGTTTCTTCTAGCTTCTTCCATATGTTATCGATTTTTTCATCTGTTTCTTCTAGCTTCTTCCATATGTTATCGATTTTTTCATCTGTTTCTTCTTGCTTCTTGAAGAGGTTGTCGATTTTTTCCTCCATCCGGTTTATGCACTCTAGGACCCTTATTCTGAATTCTTTATCTGCCATGTTGCATGCCTCTGTATTACTTAGCTGCTTTTCTGGAGAGTCCTCCTTCTCTTTCCTTTGGGGGTTTCTTTGTCTACCCATGTTTGATCTCACTGACATATCTAGATGTTGAGTCGTTCAGTGGTTGCTCCCTGGGTGGCAGTGACTCCTTGGTCTGTGGTTGCTCTTCGGGCGGTTGCGGTAGCTGCTGCTCTTCAGTTGGCAGCAGCTCCTCTGGTGGGTGCTGTTCACAGCTGTGGTGTCTCTTCTGGCTGGTGGGGCGAGGTTTCACGTACAGCTGCTGTTCCTCAGCAGAGGATGTGGTGCTCAGGTTGCTGTTGCTTGGATCTGCTTTCCAGGGGAGTTCTGCTCTTCCCGGCTGCAGACCCTCTCGCCAGCTGAGCAATTTCGCCAATTCGGTGTGGGTGTTACTACTTTCAGCTGTTCATTCCATTTGCTCCGGGACACGACCTGGGACGCGTCTGCCTATATCGCCGCCATCTTGGTTCTCCTGAAAGGTATTTTTCCATCCCTTTACTTTCTGTCTGTGTGCGTCCCTCATTCTGAGGCAGGTCTCCTCTTGACAGCATATATATGGGTCATGTTTTCTTATCCATTCAGCCACTCAATGTCTTTTGATTGGAGCATTTAGTCCATTTATGTTTAAAGTTATTATTGATAGGTACTTGTTCATAGCCATTTTTAATTTTTGTACCTGTGTTCCTTTTTCCCTTTTTATTTCTTCTCTTCACACCAGTCCCTTTAGCATTTCTTGCACTGTTAGCTTGGTGGAGATAAACTCCGTTAGCCTTTTTTGTCTGTAAAGCTCCTTATTTCCCCTTCAATTTTGAATGATAGCCTTCCTGGATAGAGTATTCTTAGATTCAGTCACTTGCTTTGCATCACTTTGTAAACTTCCTTCCATTCCTTTGTGGCCTGATGTGTTTCTGTTGAGAAATCATTTGATGATCTAGTAGGAGATCCCTTGTACATAACTTTCTGCCTCTCTCTTGCAGCCTTTAAGATTCTCTCTTTGTCCTGAACATTTGCCATCGTAATTATGATGTGTTTTGGTGTAAATCTTTTCAGTTTCATCTTGTTTGGGACTCTCTGTGCTTGTGTGACTTTTTTATTCCCCACTTCAGGGAAGTTTTCTGACATTATTTCTTCAGATTGGTTTTCTAATCCTATTTCCTCTTCCTGTCATCAGGCACTCCTAATTATTCATATGTTGCTTTTTTTCATGTTGTCCCAAAGCTCCCTTAAGCTCTCCTCCTGTCTTTTAATTTTCTTTCTCCAATTGCAGTTCAGTGTGGGTCTCTTTTGCTTTCCCCTCTTCTAATTTGCTAATTCATTCCCAGCTTCTCCTAGTCTACTGTTGAAATTTTCCGTGGTGTTTTTTATTGCAGCTATATCATTCTTTATTTCTTCTTGATTCTTACATAAGTTGTTGTTTTTTTCATCCATCTGGTTTATGAAATGTATAACCCTTATTCTGAATTATTTTTCTGATATATTTCATTCCTCCATTTCACTTAACTTCTTTTCTGGCGATTCTCCTTTTTCTTTCCTTTGGGAATTTATTTGTCTCCCCATTTTTTCTCTCACTGAAGGATCTAGGTGTCAAGTCGTATAGGGGCTGCTCTTCAGGCAGCAGCAGCTCCTTGGGTGGCAGCTGCTCCTTGAGTGGTCATGGCAGTAGCTGCTCCTCAGTTGGCAGTGGCTCCTCTGGTAGACACTGCCCACACAGCTGCCCACAGCAATAGTGGCTCCTCTGGCTGACTGGGGCTGCTGCTCATGTGGCTGGTGCCCCTCAGACAGGGGTGGGAAGCTTGTGCAGCTGCTGCTATTCAGACCAGGGCGGGCTGGTTGCATGGTTGCTGCTCCTCGGATGGGGGCAGGCTGCATACAGCTGCTGTTGTTCAAACAGGGGCAGAGCTAGCGCAGCTGCTGCTCCTTGGACAGGAGAAGGCTGTGCAAAGCTGTTGCTCCTTGGACGGGGGTGGGCTGGTCACGCAGCTGCTGCTCCTCATACCAGGGAGGGCTGCTCATGCAGCTGCTGCTCCTCAGATGGGGATCAGCTGCTTGTGATGCTGTTGCTCCTTGTACAGGAATAGGCTGCACACACTGCTGCTCCTCGGGCTGGCAGATCAGGCTGCTCGCACGGCTGCTGCTCCTTGGAAGGGGGTGGTCTGCTCATGCAGCTGATGCTCCTAGGCTGTGGGTGGGCTGTACAAGGTGTTGTTAAGATGTCCTGTAGTGTGGCTGAGGTGCAGGTAGAGGTGCGGACTTGTGGAATCTGGGGAGAGGCTCTGGAGAGGAGCAAGTTGGGGAGGTGGCCAGGAGTCTGGTACTGAGACATACCTTATATGCCGATCCTAAGCAGCCATTTTCTCCCAAAGACCCATGTGCCACTTTTTCAATTGTGATGGAGATCATCTCTGCAGAGGCCTCGCATGAGGAGCAAAGGGTCCCAGCCCCACACCAGACCCCCAGCCCAGGTTCCCAGAGCTGTGAAAAGAAGTCTCCCTAACTATGGGCTATAAAAACCAGCAGGGATTGGGGCTCTGTGACACGGAGGCTACTGAAGACACAGCTATTCCTCTTAAAGGGCCAGCACAGGAACTGAGCTTACAAGGTCCTGCTTCCTCTGAGCTCCAGCACCAGGAGGCATTGGGTGTACCTAGATACACATGAGGAGGAACTGGATTGTCTGACATCAGGGCAGGAATTCCAGGGTGGCTTTCTCCCAGATGGAAGTGCTCGCATTGGTCATTGTTCCTGTGCAGGAACCTCCCTGGTCGCAGGGCTGACTGGCAACCATTTCTGTTTGCTTCTCCCTGAGACCCCACCCATCCAATCTGTAGCCCCACCCAACCTGTGTGCAGCAGATTTTGCCTATGAATGGCCTGTCCTGGCTCAGGCTTCAAACTTTGCTGAAATCACTCAGACAAACTGTAGCTGGGGTCAGCATGCCACAAAGCTCTCAATAATAGGCCCAAGACCCAGCATCAGTACCAGCCTGCCTTGCTTCACCGCTGGGCCTTGCCTGGGCACTTCTAAACCAGATACACATAGGAGGAATCTGCAGATCTCTCTGTAGCTCCTGCCAGGTGGCCCCAGGCAGTGGCTGACTTTGCACCTCCCGGGAGGCCCAAGAACCAGTGCACCTGGTGGACAGCATCAGACCATACCAGATTACAACTCTACTCATACATAACACACTCAAGTGGCAGAATCAGTGATCACCAAAGCTCCACTGAAGCAAGTCATGCTCCATAGGGGTGTCTCCTGTACAGCAGCTCTACCACTGTAATCACAGCTGGTCCTCACAGCCAATTGGCCTGGAGGTCAATTCCTCCCAGTGACACCAACAGCAATCAAATCTCAACTACAACAAGACTGTGCACACAGCCCACAAAGGGTCATGCCTAAGGTTCCCAGCTGGGGAGGCTGAGCTGCTTGGCCCTATAGGACACCTACTACATAAGGCCACTCTACCAGTTCTAGGAAACATAACAGCTCTACCTAACACATAGAAACAAACACAAGGAAGCAGCTAAAATGGGGAGACAAATAAACATGTCATAAATGAAAGAAATGGAAGAAAGCAAAGTACTGGATACAGAGTTCAAAACCTTGGTTATAAGGTTACTCAAGAATCTTCATGAGATCTGCAAGGAAGTTAGTGAGACTTTCAAGGATCTTAGTGAGAATGCCAAACACATGAATAAGGATCAGTCAGAAATTAAGCATACACTGACTGAAATAAAGAATAATATATAAGGATTCAGGAGTAGACTAGAGAATTCTGAGGATCAAACCAATGATTTGAAATATGATGAAAAAAAAAAAACACCCAGTCAGAAGATTGAAAAGAAAAAAAGAATCCAAATATATGAAGATAGTGTAAAAAAACCTCTGGGACAACTTCAAGCATAACAACATTCACATTATGAGGGTGCAAGTAGAGAGAGCAAGATATTGAAAACCTATTTGAAGAAATAATGACAGAAAACTTCTCCTACCTGGTTAAAGAAATAGGTTTACATGTCCAGGAAGCACAGAGAGTCCCAAACAAGAGGAACCCAAAGAGGACCACACCAAGACGCATCATAATTAAAATGCTAAGGGCTAAAGACAAAGAGAGAATCTTAAAAGCAGCAAGAGAAATGCAGTTAGTTACCTTCAAGGGAGTGTCCATATGACTTTCAGCTGATTTCTCAACAGAAACTATGCAGGCCAGAAGGGAGTGACAAGAAATATTCAAAGTGATGAAAAGAAAGGACCTACAACCAAGATTATTCTACCCAGAAAACCTATCATTTAGAATTGAAGGTGAGATAAAGAACTTCCCAGAAAAGAAAAAGCTAAAGGAATTCATCACCACTAAACCAGTATTACATGAAATGTTGAAGGGTATTCTTTAAGAAGAGGAAGAAGAAGATAAAGAAAAAAAGATAAAATATATGAACAATAAAATGGCAATAAATACATACCTACCAATAATTGATTCTAAAAATCAAAATAAACAAATAATCTAATGATCAGAACAAAGTGGTGAATAAAATAGAATCAGAGGCATAGAAATGGAGCAGACTGATGATTCGCAGAGGGAAGAGGGCTGTGGGGGTGGGAAGAGATTAAACAAAGATCTTTTATACATTACCTATGGACACAGATAATAGGGTGGCAAAGGCCTGGGGCAGAGTTGGAACCAGGTGGTGGGAGGCAATGGGGGGAGGGAAGAGGGATATCTGTAATACTTTAAACAATAAAGATTTTTTTAAATAAATGGAAATAAATATCCTCAGGTGAGGATTAACAACAACAAAAAAGTAGAAAACTGAAAAAACAACAACCTACATGCCAAAGGAGGAAAATTGTCCAATCCACTTTTCATTTTTTTCATCAAGTCATCCTAGCTTAAATCTATTTTATGCTAATCAGCCCTTTACTCCTAATTTCCCTGCCATTTCGATTTTCAGTTTTTTAAATAGTAACATTTTTAATGCAGTATATTTTAAGTCAATCTCAGATTTTTCTATGCCTTGTTTTACTACCCTGAAAAGATCACTATGCAAGTATTCAAATGTGAAATTTATTTTGAAATTATCTTTTCATATATAGTTTATTCTGTAATTTTCAGTAATTTACAAATGTTGCACAATGTAGATACCTCCTCATGGGTTTAAGTACAATGTACAGGGCAAAGTAATATCAGCAGGAAGTAAATGGAAGGGAATTGTTGATGGTAAGTACTCCTGGGGATGAATTACCTCCAAACTGAATTATTTACCATAGTTAAGAGTAGCCTAGTCTATCATTTCTGCTAAAGGAAGCTGAGTACCTTGCCGGGGTGCAACCCCAGCGGGTCCAGGGGTCCCCAAAGGCGTGGACGGAGTCGGCGAAGAAGGAATGACACGGAGACAGCGTTCAGTTGATCAGCAGCCTAGCCAGGATCTCCAGCCAAGTTCTGGTCTGGATCTCCAGAGAGGTTCTGCTTCGGATCTCCAGCGAGGTTCTGTAGCCATGTTCCCTCGCTAGGTTCTCCAGCCAGGTTCTGTCCAGGCTCTCCAGTCAGGTTCAGTGTCCAGGTTCCAGTCAGGTTCTCCTGCCAATCTCTGTAGTCAGGTTCAGTCCAGGATCCCTTGCCATGTTCTCCCGCTAGGCTCTGTCTCTAGGCTCCGAGGCCAGTCCCTCTCCAGGATCCTCCGGCATGCTCTCTCCAGCGAAGTTCTTCTGTCTCTAGGCTCCGTGTAGGCTCTGTCTTCTTGATTCTGTTCTAAGTTCTGAGTGTTTCTGTCTTGTTACAACTGTATTTATACCAGTTGATTCAATCCTATCTCTATTACAAAGGTTAGGGCGTTTCTTATCTCCATTCCAGGGAGAAAAGATTATGTAGTTTAAGCATGATTGTTCGTAGTTAAAGGGATTAATTACCCGCCTGGCACTTAGTTGAGGGGTTTTATTCCCTCCCTAACTTCAGGGGAAAATCCCTACCTGGGGATTCAACCTTTCTCGGAGAGGTGACCTTGGTTAAAACACAGCGCCAAGAAGGTGAGCAAACATATTAAGAACCGTATGCCATATATGCCAGGTCCCTTGAAACAGCAAGGATGGACCGGCTCCCGGCAGTACCTATTGAAAGTGAAAGGTAAATTGCACTTTCTGGAAAAAAAATTATTATTCTGAAATAATCTGCCTTACTGTAAAGTGACAGTTCTCCAAAAAATGTATGACCTTTTGAATTTTTTCAAAACCATTTCTTAACTTCATCTTAGTTTCTCCAGTGAAGGCAGTCAACTCTGGGGCGATACACAAGACTGGCTTGAAAGAAATCTCTAGAAAAATTAAGCACAGGATTCTTTTGAAAGTAACTGGATGGATCGGCCTAAATATATTTCTTTTTGACAGATCCTTGCAGTGTTTGTGACTGGTTAATTGCAGGAACTATAATTGATTTCATAGTCTACCAAGAGTTGAAACTTGAGAAATGGCCATTGATGATGAAAACCATAGCTAAAAAATAATTAACCACTTGGGGTACTATAAAATGGGGGGAAAAGCCACTGCTGATTTGTTACATTTTTCATCCCATGGGTGCATTTATGAACACATAGACACCAAACAAAACTTGAATCATACCTGGGTTATTCAGCTTCTCCAAACTCATTAACTGAAAAGATATAGATAAATTGGAGAGAGTTCAGAGAAGAGTAACAAAAATGATTAAGGGGCCAGAGGGATTGATTTATGAGCAAAGATTAAAAGAATTTTGTCTATACAATTTAGCTAAGTGATGACTAAGGGGGAGGGGAGGGGATACAACTGTCTGAAAGGTGTAAACACCAAGGAGAGAGGAGAATAATTTACTATGCAACATGAGAATATAACTAGGGCTAATAAGCTGTAATTACCCAACTGAATAACAGAATAAATGTTTCAGGGAAATTCAGAACCATAATACCGCCAACTTGTTTCTCAAGGAGACAGTCGCAGACACTTATAACCCTAGTCTCGTCCAGATTAACAAGTATGTGGTGTGAAATAATCATCTGATGCCATTGAGCTCCCTCCTCCCCACACCCTCTCCAACAGTCTTGCATTTTACATTATTATGGCATATTTCAAGTCCAGCCTAGTACACAGGCCTACATAATTTTGCCTTTATTGGTGCTAGTGAGTCTTTCAAAGTTTAATTCTAATAGTGGCCATAGACGAGCCCTTCCTTTTGGAGTTACTGTGAATTCAATTGTAAAACACCAAAAATAAGGGACCAAATCTGGAGGTGAGAAAATTTTGGATTCTGCTTGGAACTGTAAACACATCAGAAGTCATAAGTGTTTATGTTTGGAATCTCTAATAATGAACTTTCAAATCGTATTTCATATCTTTACAAATTCAATTTGAGCATTATCTGAAGAATAAAAGGACACTAAAAATACATCTTGTAGGCTTCATGATTTGTGTAAACTTTGGAATGTGGTTCTTCAGAAAACAAATTAGTCTGTGGGTTACTGCAGGCTAAATTATTTGGCTAATTCCTATTGTGCTATCATGACATTCCAGAGCATTACTATTTAACCTTGCCAGATAAGATTTTGCATGTCACTGCAGTGAAAACAACTTCTTTTGTATGCATACTTTTCTCCTTCTTTTCCTTTGTGTTGGGAATCATTATAGGGTGATCCCACTCTGGATATATCCTTTTCTTCTCCTTCTCCTCCTTCTCCTTCACCATTGTTTTTACAAGTTCTTCTGGTTTTATCTTAATCTTTGTCCATTTTTTTTCTAGGTAAATAATATCTTAAAACAATATTTTAAATAAACTTTTTATTTTAGAGTAGTTTTAGATTTTCAGAAAAGTTGCATAAATAGTATAGTTTACATATACTCCATATCCAGTATCCCAGTATCCTATTACATTAGTATAGTACATTTGTCACATAAAGTGAACTAATACTGCTATTATTAAATAAATTCACATTTTATTCATATTTTCCTTTGTTTTTACCTAATGTCCTTTTTCTCTTTCAAGATCCCATCCAGGATACCACACTACATTTAGTTGTCATGTCTCTGTCTCTCCTCTTGACTATGGCAATTTCTTTTCTTTATTATTCTTTATTGATTAAAGTATTACATATGTCTCCTTTTTCCCCCATTGACCTCTCCCTGACGACTCCCACCCCCAGCACATGCCCTCATCCCCTGGTGTCTGTGTCCATTGGTTATGCTTATATGCATGCATACAAGTCCTTTGGTTGATCTCTTACCCCCATCTCCACCCTCCCCTGCCTTCCCTTTGAGATTTCTTATGCTGTTTTCAATGACCTTCACAGTTTTGAGGTGTACTGGTCGGGTATTTTGTAGAATGTCCCTCCGTTGGGATTTCTCTGAAGTTTTTCTCATGAGTAGACCAGGGTTATGGATTTTGGGAAGGAATACCACAATGGTAAATGTCATTTTTAGCACCTCAAATGAATGGTTAATTCTTCACTGTTGATATTAAGCTTGATCACCTGGCTGAGGTATGTTCGTCAGGTTTTTCCACTATGAAATTATTGATTTTCCCCTTTTCATGCTGGCCTCTTTGAAAGTCATGATGTGCAGTCCACACATAAGGAGTGGACAGTTATGCTCCACCTACTTGAGGGTGAAGTGTTTATGTAAATTATTTGGAATTCTTCTGCATGTTTAATTCATCTATTCTCACTCATTTGTTTGTATTTTACTCATTTATTTCTAAAAGTATAGACATAAGAATATTTATTTTATACTTTGGGTTATAATCCAATACTACTTTATGTTCACATTTTTCTAGCTTTGGCCATTGGTAGCTCTTTCAGTTGGCTTCTGTGTCCCTTTGACATACTCCCATCCATGGGGACTTTTACTGAATATTTCTTTCTTTTATGGCACTACAAGATGCTGCAGACTCATGCATATTTCTGCCCCGGTCAGTCCTATTGTCAACCACTTCTCCAAGGATCCTTGTTCCTGTTTATTGGAGAATGTCATTAAAAAGCAAGACCTGAGTGCTATATGTGCTTATTGCTACTGGTGTGTCATAACTTCTAGGTTTTCTTAGCTGACGGAGGAAGAAAACATATGTACACTATTTGTGTACTACCTTGCATTTATACACATATTTATAAGTACTTCCATATGTAAACAACTGTATCTATATTAAGCTAAACGTGAGTTCATACTGATGTCTCTAACTCTAATCCTTTACTATATGGATCATTCTAGCCTTCTCCCCCATTTGCCTATAACCTCCCACTCCCATCCATTATCCACTTACTTAATTATCCAATTCTAATACACATGTATAATGATTTCAGAATTGTTAATCCATAGCTCCATAGGACAATTTTAACAAATGCAGTACAAACATGCTTATCTATAGCTGCTTTTGTATTTAGTCTGACAAACTCTACTTATTTCCAAAGTTTCTTAGGTCAGCCCTGTTTCTTCCCACCCCCTTCAGTAAGGTTTCTCATATGTATGTAATATAATGAGATTCTTCTGTCACATTCTGCATTCCATCCTGAGATCAATTCCTTAATGACTTCTTGAATTACTTTTTAAATTTTGCATTAATTAAGATTTGCTATTTGTGCCCTGACTGGTGTGCTTAGTGGTTAGAGTGTCAACCCATGCAATGTAGGGTCGGGGTTGGATTCCTGGTCAAGGGCACATACTTGGGTTGCAGGTTTAATTGCCATCCCCAGTTGGGGTGGATGCAGGAGGCAACCAATCCATGTGTCTCTCTCACATCAATGCTTCTCTCCCTCTCCCTCTCCCTCTCCCTCTCCCCCTCCCCCTCTCCCTCTCCCCCTCTCCTTTTCTCTCTCCCTCTCCCTCTCCCTCCCACCCTTCTATTCTCCCTAAATAGTATCAATGGGAAAAATATCCTTAGGTGAGGATTAACAACAACAACAAAAGAAAAGATTTGCTCTTTATCCTGTAAGGTTCTATGGGCTTTGAAAAATGCATACAGTGGGGCCTTGACTTACGAGTATCCTGACTAACGAGTTTTTTGATATACCAGCTGTCTCTCCCACCGATTTTTTGCATTGAGTTGATAGAGTAATTTGAGTTAACGAGCTCCTTAACGAGCTCTTTAAGGAGCTCGGTCTCAGAAGGAATTAAACTCTTAAGTCAAGGCCCCACTGTAGTGTCAACCCCACCCTAAAGAATCCACTGTGCCAAAACCGGTTTGGCTCAGTGGATAGAGCGTCGGCTTGCAGACTGAAAGGTCCCAGGTTCGATTCCGGTCAGGGGCATGTACCTGGGTTGTGGGCACATCCCCAGTAGGAGATGTGCAGGAGGCAGCTGATCGATGCTTCTCTCTCATCGATGTTTCTAACTCTCTATCTCTCTCCCTTCCTCTCTGTAAAAAATCAATAAAATATATTTTTAAAAAAAAGAGTCCACTGTGCTTCACCTATTCAACATTGCATCTCCCTCCTCTAACCTCTGACAAACACCAGCCATCTGTATAACATCTCTATAGTTTTGTCTGTTCCAAAATATTACATAAATGGAATAATGTAGTATGTAGCCTTTCTAACTGGCTTTTTTTACTTAGTAATATATATTTTAGATTCATCCATGTCTTTGTGTGGCTTTTCCTACTACATTTCATAGTATCTTTTGAGTTCCACAGTGTCTTATGAGTCAGTGTTTATTAAGTGAATCATTTGGGCTTTTATGGAAATGCAGGTATTCTTTTATGTATTGTGAGTGGGTAGATTTGGAACCATTTGAGTAAATTTATTTAGATAGCTACTAAGTCTTAGGGAGCAGTAGAAGTGATTTTTGAAAGGAAGAGGATGGTTTATCCTCTTAACTATCTACTATTATCATAATGCAAATTATAAAAAGTAAAGCCTGATACGGTCTATTTAGCTGATGAAAACACACAACAGATAATTATAAACCAGGGATACATCCTTGGGAAATTGGTTGCCATCAGAAAGAGGAACTGCATAAAATGTTTTAAACATTTATTAAAGTGGGCATAGATTACATTTTTAAATAATTGAGAAACACTATAGTAGGAAGCCAGAAAAATTTTGCTAACCTTAGACCCTTTACAAAACACATACACTTTGGTGATTTAACTCCATAGGTTGCTTTGAGCTGTATTTAAAAAAAAATTTAAAGGACTTCATTGATTTTAGAGATATCGAGAGAAAGAGAGAGAGAGAGATAGAGAGAGAGAGATGTGAGAGAGAAACATGTTAGTTACCTCCCACAAAAGCCCCAACCAGGATTGAACCAGCAACCTTTTGGTGTTTGTGATGACACTCCAACCAACTGAGCCACACCTGCCAAGGCAAGCTGTATTTTTTTATATATAGTATACTAGAAGCCCAATTCTAGTATACTATATGAAATTCATGCAAGAGTAGGCCCTTCCTCCAGCTGCTGGCACCGGCTTCCCTCTGGCACCAGGGACCTGGGCTTCCCTCCAGCTGCTAGCAGGCACTTGGGACCCAGGCTTCCCTCGCAGCCCCGGCTTCATCCGGAAGGACATCCAGTCTAATTAGCATATTATGCTTTTATTATTATATTTTTATTGATTTCAGAGAGGAAGGGAGAGGGAGAGAGAGATAGAAACATAATGATGAGAGAGAATCATTGATTGGCTGCCTTCTGCACTCCCACAACCTAGGCATGTGCCCTTGACTGGAATCGAACCCAGGACCCTTCAGTCTGCAGGCCGACACTCTATCCACTGAACCAAACCAGTTAGGACTGCAAGCTGTATTTTTAATTGAATGTGGCTACAAATAAATGTGCCAGTGCTTACACTTAGAACTTTCTTCATTCTACAAAAGCTTCTATTATATGGTAAAGGTGTGTTTTTGACAGAATTTGACCTTTATTGGCAAGAAATAATATAAATATACTGATGAACAAAACAGGCCCAGAGGCATGGATACATAGAACAGGCTGACATATCTTGGATGGGGGAGGTTGGTGGGGGGGGGGTGGTGGATGGGAAGAGATTAACCAAAGAACTTATATACATATATGCATAACCAATGACCACAGACAATAGTGTGGTGAAGGCCTGGGGTGGAGCAGGGGCTGGGAGGAAAGGGATAAGTCAGGAGGCAGGGGATTGGGACATCTGTAATACTGTCAACAATAAAAAATAATTAAAAATGAAATAATATGAAACATTTCTAATCAGTTCTTAAGCTGAATAGGGCAGCACTTTCCACACAACTAGATATCAGCTGATCAGTGATGAGGGCCCTGATTACTATTTCAAGTTACATTAGTACAAGTCAAAATGAAAATTGCTCAAGGATCTTAGTACTAACATAATCCCTCATATTATTTATTGCTAAGAACTGGGCTCTGCATGGTCCCAGCTCAATGTCAGTTCAAAACCCCAGCAAGATACTGTACAGCTGACTTGATTTTCCAAAGAAATTGGAAAAATTATTTAAAGCTATTAGAAGCATTCTTGGTAGTTTTTGGCTAGGTAGAACTTGGCTCATCGTGGAGTTGCGGTAATCAGAGTGAGCAAATGTTAATTTAGGTCCTTTGGCAAACATACAAGCTTTGAAGCTAGAGTAGTTCCAATTGCATGCCTAATGCTTGATTGACATGATTCTGAGGTTAGACAACTATCCCAAGAAGCTGCTCCTAGTTTCTGATTATTTACCAGTGACCCTCAGCTCCATCACACAGAGTTGGCAGTGATCTGTGAGGGTCTGGGATGTGTCTTTCTGGATTATGGATTCTACCCTGGTTTTAAGAAAATCACTTCATTATACTTAAACAAATATATATTTTAATAGCATGCAAAATTTCTCTCAAATGGGGTAGGGAAGACATTGGGAAGTGTGGAAAAACTTCTAAAGCACTGCCCTAAGTTATGGCCACTTTTCTGGAATGCCCTTCTCTCTCACCTCTGCCTAGACTTTTGAGCTCCTCTCCTAATGTGCTTGTTGAAGCCTCTGAATATAGAACTAGGTGTCCACTGGGTTGCTTTTAACTTGTTTGCCTTCATTTTTTTTTAAATAAAGGGGCAGGAATCAATGTGATTCATCCTACTGAAAGGCTCAGGAAGAAAAATCATATGATAATATTGAACAATTTTTAATAAAATCCAACACCAATTTGAAAGAAAGAAAACCTGAGAAAGTTAATTAGAAATAGAGGGGAACTTCCTCAACCTGGTAAAGGACATCTACAAAAATCCTATAGCCAACATCATACTTTATGGTAAAAGACTGACTGCTTTCCTTCTAAAATCAATAATAAGGTAAGGATGTCTGCTCTCATCATTTCTAGTCAACATTGTTCAGGAGGTTCTAACCAGTGCAATAAGGACAGGAAAAAAATAATTAAGAGGCAACCAATTTTGAAAGGAAACAACTGTCATTATATGCAGACCATCTCTGTAGAAATATCACATGAAATCTACCAAAAAGCTAGAACTAGTAAGTGAATATGACAAGTAGACAGATCATGGACTATTTAAAAATCAATTATAGTCCTATACTAGTGCCCCGATGCACAGATTCGTGCACATTGAAAGGAAATTAATTAGAAGGTGGATGCCAGGGTGGGACTGGGCGCGATGGGCCTGACATGCCTGGAGCCACCATGGTCCCTCAATGGTCAGCCAGCTGTACCTGGGGCGGTGCTATGGTTCAAAGGGCATCTGCGGAGTGAGCGGGGATCCCCCTGGCAGGTGGGGTCCCTCAGCCTGGCCTGCAGGGATCAGGCAAAAACTGGCTCTCCAACATTCCCCAAGGGGTCCCCGGTTGTGAGAGGGTGGTTGTCAAGTGACACACCCCGGAATTGGGCTCTCTCCTCTCTGGTTCCAGAGTGTGTCACCCAAGAACTGCTGCTGCCAAGTCACCGCAGCTCCTGCGTTGAGCGTCTGCCCCCTGGTGGTCATTGTGTGTCAAAGCCACCAGTTTGACAGACAGTCGCTTAGCCTTTTTTATGTATTTAGATACTAGCAATAAATAATCAGAAATTGACATTTAAAAATAACTTTTATAATAGCATCAAAAATATGAAATAATGTTCACATGTCAGTTTTCCCCAACTTGATATGTTCTAATTTTTTCATTGAAGTTGATCATGTGATTTGAACATTTATCTAGGAAGAAAAGGGACCTAGAATATTCAAAACAACTTTGAAAAAGAACAAACGTGGAGGACTTACCAGTATGCTATCTGATCCCAAGGCTTATTAGAAAGCAACAGCAATCAAGACAGTACTCTTATTATAAGGATAGATGTAGATCAAGGAGCAGAAGAGTGAGCCCAGAAATAGACCCACACATATAGTATATGTGGCCAAGTGTAAAGCAATTCAATGGAGAAAACATAGTCTTTCTAATAAAAATTGAGCTGTAAACATTTGGACATCATTAAAAAAAATAAACCTTGACGCCGTGGCCAGTGTGTTCAGTGGTTAGAACGTTGGCCCAAGCACCACAGGGTTATGGGTTTAATTCCCAGTCAAGGGCAAGTATCTGGGTTGCAGGTTCAGTGGCTGCTACCGTCCAGCATGTGTGGGAGGCAACCAGTCGATGTGTCTTTCTCACATCAATGTTTCTCTCTTTCTCTAGCTTCTTCCTCTCTCTCTCCCTCCCTCCCTTCCTTCCACTCCCTAAAACTCAATGGAAAAAATATCCTCCGGTGAGGATTAACAACAGCAACAAAATCAACCTTGATTAATACCTCATACTCCATGCAAAACAAACAAACAAAAACTTCAAAAGGAACCATTGACCTAAATGTAAATAAATTCTAAACTATCAGGCAAAGATTTTTTTTTTTAGGTATGACACCAAGAAGATGATCCATAAAAGAAAAAATTGATAAATTAAACTTTTTCAAAATGAAAAACTCCATTCTTTATAAGACACTGTTAAGACAAAAGACAAGACAGACTGGAAGAAAAAATATTTGCTAGTGACATATCTTATAATAGACTTATAGCCAGAATATATAATGAATTTTTAAAACTCAATAATAAGAAACAAATCAGTTTTGAAACTTTTTCAATTACAGTTGACATTCAATTTTTAAAAATGGGTGAAAGAACAGACATGTCACCAACAAAGATGTATGAAAAGATATTGAACATCACTAATCACACCTGTTAGAATGGGCTAACCTTAAAAAGACTGATCATACCAAGTTTTGATAAAGATGTGAGAAACTGCAACTCATATATTGTTGGTGGAAATGTAAAATGGTTCATGAATTTAGAAAACAGTTTGGCAGTTTCTTATAACATATACTTACCATAAAACCCACAGTTCCATTTCCAGATATTTCCTAATAGAAATGAAAGCATATGTCCACACAAAAACCTGTACACCAAAAGGTGACGGGATTGAGTACTAATTGGTAGTTACAGAATAGTCACAGGGATGTAAAGTACAGCACAGGAAATATAGTCAATAGTAATAACTATGTATGGTACCAGGTGGGTACTAGAATTTTTGTGGGATAACTTTGTAAATTATATAATTGTCTAACCACTATGCTGTACACTGGAAACTAATAAAAAATAATATTAAGTGTCAACTATACTTGAGAAAAAAACTTATACACCAGTGTTGGTAGTAGTTTTCTGTGTAGTAACTAAAGGTGGGAAACAACCATTAGGTCCAACAACATGCAAACGGATAAACAAACTCTGTTACATCCATACAATGAAATAACAGCTAAGAGAGTTATGATAAAATGCTCTACATAACTAATCATCAGAGAGATGCAAATTAAAACCACAATGAGATACCACCTCACACCTGCCAGAGTAGCTACTACCATCAATAAAATCAACAAATAGTGCTGGCAAGGATCTGGAGAAAAAGGAACCCTAGTACACTGCTGGTGGGAATGCAGACTGGTGCAGCCACTATGGAAAACATTGTGTGACGTTTCCTCAAAAAATTAAATATGGAACTGCTATTTGATCCAGTGATCCCACTTCTAGGAATATATCCCAAGAAACTAGAAACACCAATCAGAAAGGATATATGCATCCCTATGTTCATAGCAGCACAATTTGTAATATCTAAGATCTGGAAACAGTTCCAGTGCCCATCAGCAGATGAGTGGATAAAAAAAAGCTGTGGTACATCTACACGATGGAATACTATGCTGCTGTAAAAAAGAAGGTTCTATTATTACCCTTTGAGACAGCATGGAGGGACCTGGAGATTATTATGCTAAGCAAAATAAGCCAGTCAGAGAAATACAAATACCATGTGATCTCACTTACATGTAGAATCTAATGAACGCAGTAAACTGATGAATAAAATAGAACGAGAGGCAGAGAAACAGGAAAGACTGACAAATCTCAGAGAGAAGGGGGAAGGGGAATAGGAAGAGATTAACCAAAGAACTTATATGCATACTAGAGGCCCAGCCTGTACCCTCTCCAATCTGGGACCCCTCAAGAGATGTCCAACTGCCGGTTTAGGCCCGATCCCAATGGGCAGTGGGACATCCCTCTCACAATCCAGAACTGCTGGCTCCCAACCACTCGCCTGGCTGCCTGCCTGCCTGCCTGATTGCCCCATAACCACTCCCCTGCCAGCCTGATTATGCCTAACTGCCCTCCCCTGCCAGCCTGGTTCCCCCCAACTGCCCTCCCCTGCCAGCCTGGTTCCCCCCAGCTGCCCTCCCCTGCAGGCCTGGTCCCCCCCAACTGACCTTCCCTGCAGGCCTGGTCCCCTCAAGTGCCCTCCCCTGCAGGCCTGGTCCCCCCAGCTGCCCTCCGCTGCAGGCCTGGTCCCCCCAGCTGCCCTCTGCTGCAGGCCTGGTCCCCCCAGCTGCCCTCCGCTGCAGGCCTGGTCCCCCCAGCTGCCCTCCCCTGCAGGCCTGGTCCCCGCAACTGCCCTCTCCTTCAGGCCTGGTCCCTCCCAACTGCCCTCTTCTGCTGGCTTGATCGCCCACAACTGCCTTCCCCTGCCAGCCACCTGTGGCAGCCATCTTGTGTCCACATGGGGGTGGCCATCTTGTGTCCACATGGGGGTGGCCATCTTGTGTGTTGGAGTGATGGTCAATTTGCATATTACCTCTTTATTTGATAGGATACTCATTGCTCAAGAACACAGACAATAGGGTGGTGAAGGCCTGGGATGGGGCGGGAACCAAGGGGTGTGGGGCAAGGGGGAGGGCATCAGTAATACTCTCCTTACTTACTTAAAAAACAAGTTTTACTTACTTAAAAAACACGTAAGATGTTTTTTAAAAGAAAAAAGTAAACTGCTGATACATGTTATAACATGGATGAATATCAAAGTAATTATGCTGAGTGAAAGAAGCCAGGCGAAAAAAATAAATAAATAACTATACATTGTATGATTCTATTTATATAAAATTCTAGAAAATGAAATTTTAGTTTATAGTGACAGAAAATAGATCAGTGGTCACCTGACAATGCAGAGGGCAACAGAGACTGGGCCGAGTGATCCTGTATTACAAAGTGGTCTGAGTAAACTTTTGGGGATGACGAATATTATTTTTATTGTGATGATGGTTTCAGAGGTGTACATATATGTACATATATATGTCAGAACTTAACAAAATGAGCACTTAAATAGGTGCAGTTTATTTTATCCCTGCAAACTATGAAAAGTTATCTCTGTAGCTGAGAATGAAGCAGGTCATAGCTTAATGCCAAGTTTGTGTTAAATTTTCATGGTTATAAGAGAAATAACATGAGCAGGGCTTGGGGGAAAGAGGCAGGTTGAATAATAGAAACAAGGGCTATACTTAGATGACCCCCTGCTAGCACTCTTTCAGGTGAGGATTCACAGAGGCTGGTTTGAGTTTAGTAGTGACAAAATATTTTTGTTTCAAGTTTCCTGGTTGGTTTTGAAATAGCCAAGTAATACATGCATTTAAAAATATGAACTATGGGAGAAACTAAGATGGCGGCATAGATAAACACCGGGAAATTGTCGCCTCACACAACAATTGAAGAATGCCGCAAGGGTCAGAGCAAACATCGTCCAGAACAACAGGAAGGCTGGCTGAGTGTAATTTCTACAACTAGAAGAAAACAGGGGCACGCTGAGAGCCAGCAGAGCTGCGGAGGTGAAGTGCAGAGGTACGGCGGCGGCTCGCGCGCGCGGAAAGGGGGTGGCGCCTGAGGACGCGGCTGTCTTTTTGAATCACAAGCTCCCGACTGCTCTGAACTCCGGTTCCAGCGGGTCTCTGGGGACCCAGGGCTCATACGGGGAGAGGCTGGTCTGTCAGGCGGCAGCGGGCGAACTTGAGGGCGGCTTTCCCTCAGAGGTGCTTGCAGCCGTTACCGGGACACTGAGATGCGCGGCTCCGGGCGCGGAGAATCACCATAGCTGCTTTCACCGCCCTTTGACTCCCTGAGACCCCGCCCCACCCAGGCTGTGGCAGAGGCTTTAGCATGTGAATGTACCTAACTACAGCCCAGCCAGGCAGACCCGGAACTTCCAAAAGAAGGCCCAAGGCCCCGCAGCGGCTTGCATTGCTTCACAGCTGAGCCTCTTCGTGGCTCCTGCTGTGTGGCCTCAGGCAGGGGCTGAATTAGCACCTCCTTAGATCCAGGAGCCACTCTACCCAGTGGTCAGAGGGGGACCATTCTCCCACTTCAGACACAGCTGATTCCCACAGCCAATTGGCCTGGAGGTCAATTCCTCCCAGTGATCCTACAACAACCAAGGCACCAAGAGTGCACCAAGAGTGTCTACCCCAGGTAACTGGGGAGGCTGAGCCACTGGGCCCTACAGGACACCTGGCGTGCAGGGCCACTCTATCAACACAGGGAAGCAGCCAAAATGCGGAGACAAAGAAAAAGGTCACAAATGGCAGAAACGGAGGAAAGCAAACGACTGGATATAGAGTTCAAGGCCACGTTTATAAGGTTTTTCAAGAATTTTATGGAAACCGCCGATAAATTTAATGAATCCCTCAAGGAGTATAGTGAGACCATGGAGGACATGAAAAAGGACCAACTAGAAATTAAGCATACACTGACTGAAATAAAGAATAATTTACAGAGATCCAACAGCAGACAAGAGGATCCCAAGAATCAAGTCAAAGATTTGAAATACAAAGAAACAAAAAATACCCAACTGAAAAAGAAAAAAGAAAAGAGATTCCAAAAATATGAAGATAGTGTAAGGAGCCTCTGGGACAACTTCAAGCGTACCAACATCAGAATTATAGGGGTACCAGAAGGAGAGAGAGGGCAAGATATTGAAAACCTTTTTGAAGAAATAATGACAGAAAACTTCCCCTACCTGGTGAAAGAAATGGACTTACAAGTCCAGGAAGCGCAGAGAACCCCAAACAAAAGGAATCCAAAGAGGACCACACCAAGACACATCATAATTAAAATGCCAAGAGCAAAAGATAAAGAGAGAATCTTAAAAAAAGCAGCAAGAGAAAGACAGTCAGTTACCTACAAGGGAGTACCCATTCGACTGTCAGCTGATTTCTCAACAGAAACCATGCAGGCCAGAAGAGAGTGGCAAGAAATATTCAAAGAGATGAATAGCAAGAACCTGCAACCAAGATTACTTTATCCAGCAAAGCTATCATTCAGAATGGAAGGTCAGATAAAGAGCTTCACGGATAAGAAAAAGCTAAAGGAGTTCATCACCACCAAACCAGCATTATATGAAATGCTGAAAGATATTCTTTAAGAAGAGGAAGAAGAAAAAGGAACTCTTACCATTTGCCACAGCATGGATGGAACTGGAGAGCGGATAAATACCACAGGATCTCACTCATTTGTGGAATATAATGAACAACATAAACTGATGAACAAGGACTGATCCAGAGATGGAGAGGCATTGATTGGACTGTCGGGCTTTGGAGGGAGGGTAGGGGAGGGTGGGGGCAAGGGGGAAAGATCAACCAAAGGACTTATATGCAAGCATATAGGCCTAACCAATGGACACGGACAACGGGGGGGTGAGGGGATGAGCGGGGGGGGGGGGGGTAGAGGGTACACATATGTAATATCTTAATCAATAAAAAATATTTAAAAAAATATGAACTATGGCCCTAGCTGGTTTAGCTCAATGGATAGAGTGTTGGCCTGCAGAGTGAAGAGTCCCAGGTTCAATTCAGGTCAAGGGCACATGCTGGGGTGCAGGCTCGATCCCCAGTAGGGGGCATGCAGGAGGCAGCAGATCAATGATTTGCTCTCATTGATGTTTCTATCTCTCCCTCTCCCTTCCTCTCTGAAATCAATAAAAATAAAAAATAAATATTTAAAAAATATAAACTATGTACATAAAGGCTTATAGTGTAAGCAACATTTCACTATTCTAACTCTCCCTATCCCCATTCCTAATCCTCTAAGATTATTATCTTTAAGTCTATTAACTGTTTCTGTTTAGTTCTTCTGGTGATTGCTTCCCTATATACTGCCATTACTTTATCTATTTTAGACTTTTTAAATTTTCCATTGTGATAAATGAGGCTTTACCTCAATTATTCTACCTCTCATCTCAATATAGTTACCATGCTTTTTATTTTTTCTGTTCAATTGTTTTAGGAATATACTTAGACCTGACTACTTCTTGTTCTATAAACTATAGACAATATCTCTTAACTCTTGTCATTTGTACTTTTACTTTTCACATTTCCAAGAGGGATAACATTTATGCTTTACTATTTATCTATAATTAAGTAGCTCTATAATTAAGCATCATTGGTTATTTCTGAAATTTAAAAATTAAGTATACAGTGTTTATATTATTGTGACTATTGGAAATTTTTATCTTCTGTCAAGTGTAATGAGAACATTACTAAATTTGTATAATGTTTTGTTTTTCTGGGTATTCTAATTGCCTTTCTTTTTTCTTACATTGTCTGCAGCATCCATCATTTCTCTAATTTCTTAAAGGTGTATAAAATTGTGAGGCACCCCCCTCCTCTTTTTTTTGGATGCTTCTCTCCTGGAGCCCCTCCTTGCTTCTATTGGATTGAATGCTCCTTAAGCCTGTAGCGTAGCTGTCATCCTTGGACTTTGATTAGTGTCTGGTTTTAGGTCCACTGTTTCCAGAATCCGGTATGTATATCTATTTCTCTTTACTCCCTTTGCTGGAGTATATTCCTAAATAACTTTCTAGGAAAGAGGTGAGAGGTGAACTTTGAGTTTTTGCAATCTGAAAGAAAAAAAAAATCTATCAAGCTGGCTAGGAATAAAACTATAGGTTCAAAATAATTTTCCCTCAAACTTGAAGGCATTTCTCCATTATTCTCTCTAACACCCAATAATGCTGATGAGGTGACCAATCTATTCCAATTCTTGTTCCTTTCACTGATAATGATTTTCCTCTCTGTATGTTTTTAGGGTCTTCTCTTTCATCTTTTATCTTTGAAATTTTATAATATGTCTAGGGGTTGAGTAAAATGGCTGGTACTCCAAACAGGAGGCTGGTAAGCTCTACCCATGTGCATAAAGCCGTTATGCTGGGGATCTCTAAAGTACAGGATGTAAATACCTTTGTTCTAGGGCACCAATGCTCATAAGTGCTACTTCTTTTTTTAGATGACTTAATCTCTTTAGAGAAGAACATTCTGACTTATTTTTTATTTTATGTTTTTGCCTTGGGAATAAATGCCTGAAACTAAGGGTTCTGTATGGGGTGGGTGGGATGGGGGGGATAATGATTCAGTATACAGGCTTTCAATGAATTCCTCACACTTCATTTTCACCCTCTCCTTTATTTGGCATTTTCAAGTTGCAAACTTCTCTGGGGTCCTACAGTGCAGAACAGCATACTCCCAGGCTATATAAGTCCCTTCTGTCACTTTTTTCTGACCTTCTTTATCAGTCAGTATCCTATCCACTTTCTGTGTTTCAGAAACATATTGAAAAATCTCTTTTCTGTTGAATCCCTGTATTCTCTTTATTGTATTTTTTATTTGTTTAATGGGATATTGAGAGATAAAGAGGAGCTAAAATTGTTTGGTCTGCCACATTGATCCAGATGTCTTGATACTTGTCAATTTTTAAAATTTATAAGCTTTTTGTAAAAATTTTGGAAAATATTTATAAATAGGAGCAATTAGCTATAAAGTAGAGAAATCTACATTGTTTACCCATTAGTAGAAATTAAAGGATTCATTAGGGTTAAAGCTCTGTGAAAGAGATTAATAGACAGCAATGAAATCTAATTCTCCATTGCTTCATGGATAGCTGGCTTCAGTCCTTGAACTAAAAATCAAACAATAGATATACATAAAATTGACTATAATGAATAGAGTATTTTGCTATACTTCATTTAATTTGTTTATATTTTATCCTAATTTCTTTTTGAGTGGGTAGCTCTGTTGAGATGCTGTGGAAAAGATTTATGAGGCTATACTCAGCATGAGGCTTTCTTCACTCATTGTCATAATCATAAGCAAGAGTCAGGAATTTTCTTCTGAGGAAAAAAAAAAGGATTTCCATAGAAATACCCTAATGCTGGCTATATTGAAAAAAAATTCTCTCAATTTACAGCTACTGAAACAGTATTGCTGTGCCATTATGTCACATAACCAGTTGTTTTATATTTACCTCAAGGGAGACACTGGCCATACTTGTATACAAGAAGCACTAAAACGCCAAGTTATCTGAGGACAGCATTGCAAGTTTAGGTTTATCTAATTGCACAGCGAAATGGCTTTCCTGGCCTCACAGTTTTCTTACCAGTCCTTTTTTGCCCTTGGTGGTTCTAGTTTTACAGTGTTTAAAGTTCAGAAGCTGTGTCCCAGGCCTTTGTTGTTTTTCAGTTCTTGGGTTTGTGTTCCATAGGCACCTATTGCAGGTAATTCTCTGCTGTTTATATCACCACTGATTAACCTCCCTGCCCCTAAGATAATTGTATATTAGACTCTCCTTTGAATTCAATTTTCTGTACTTACTCCATCCTGCCTGCCTTTTGTACTAATCTCTGAGATTCATTTACTATACTCATCCTCCTGTGAGCCAGTTCTAGATTAATAGTCCACTGGCCACATATTTGTGTTATCCTTGTTATCTATTCAACCCCATGGGTATGTTTAGACCATTGTTTCTAACCTTCCATCATCAGATCCCTAGTTATAATTGTGGAATCTTTGTCTACTACATATTTCAACATCAACGTAAACTGAACATAACACATCTTCCCTTAAAATCTTTTCCACTGCTTAATTTTTCTGCAATGTTTAAAACACTTTGCCCTCTTAGAATTAATAGCCATTTGCTTCTTAATTTGCTTCTTACCTGTGACCTATTGCCCTGCCCGTCAACTTCTGACTACCATAATTCTGTTTTCATGAGCTACCTTGCTTTTACTCTTCCTCCATACTTAATCTTTTTAATAAATCTTTATTGTTGAAAATATTACATATGTTCCCCTTATTCCCCCATTGACCCCTTCCAGCCAGCCCTGCTTCCAGCCCCAGGCCCTCACCACCCCATTGTCAGTGTCCCTGGGCCATGCATATATGCATACAAGGTCCTTGGTTAATTACCTCCCACCCACCCACCCACCCTGACCTGCTTTCCCTCCGAGATTCTCCACACACTCTGTTCCATGCTTCCATGTCTCTGGATCCACTGTTTTCATTAGCTTATTTTGTTACTTAGGTTGCACACGAGTGAGATCATGTGATACTTGTCTTTATCTCACTATTTCACTTAGTATGATACTCTCCAGGTCCCTCCATGCTGTCTCAAAGGGTAAGAGATTCTTCTTTTTTTCCTGCTGTATAGTATTCCATGGTACAAATGTACCACAGCTTTTTTTATCCATTCATCTACTGATAGGCACTTGGACTATTTCCAGATCTCAGGTATTGTAAATTGTGCTGGTATAAACATAGGGGAGCATACATTCTTTCTGATAGGTATTTTGGGATTCTTAGGATATATTCCAAGAAGTGGGATCACTGGATCAAATGGCAGTTCCATATTTAATTTTTTGAGAAAACTCGATACCGGTTTCCATAACGGCTGCACCAGTCTGCATTCCCACCAGCAAAGTACTAGGGTTCCCATTTCTTTACATCCTTGCCAGCACTTGTCATTTGTTGATTTGTTGATGGTAGCCATTCTTGCAGGTCTGAAGTTATACCTTATTGTCGTTTTAATTTGCATCTCTCTAATGATCAGTGACTTTGAGCATTTTTTCATGTCTCTTGGCCATCTATATATCCTCTTTGGAGAAGTGCCTATTTAGGTCCTTTGCCCATTTTTTAATTGTTTATCTTCCTTCTGTTAAGTTGTATGAGTTCCTTATATATTTAGGATATTAACCCTTTATCAGATGTACCATTGGCAAATATGTTCTCCCATACAGTCGGCTCCCTTTTAGTTTTATTGATGGCTTTTTTTGCTGTGTAGAAGCTTTTTAGTTTGATGTAGTCCCATTTGTTTATTTTCTCCTTAGTTTCCTTTGCCCTACAAGATGTATCCATAAACATATTGCTAGAGAGATGTCTGAGATTTTGCTGCCTATAGTTTCTTCTAGGATTTTTATGGTTTCATGACTTACATTTAACTCTTTTATCCATTTTAAGTTTATTATTGTATATGGTGTAAGTTGGTGGTCTAGTTTCATTTTTTTGCAAGTATCTTTTAAGTATATTTTATTGATTTTTTACAGAGAGGAAGGGAGAGGGATAGAGAATTAGAAACATCGATGAGAAACATCAATCAGCTGCTTCCTGCACACTCCCCACTGGGGATGTGCCAGCAACCAAGGTACATGCCCTTGACCGGAATCAAACCTGGGATCCTTGAGTCTGCAGGCCGACGCTCTATCCACTGAGCCAAACCGGTCAGGGCTCCTTTGTCAAATATTAATTGAGCGTAATGGCTTGGGCCGATTTTTGTTCTGTTCCATTGATTATATGACTGTTCTTGTGACAGTACCAAGCTGTATTGATTATGGTGGCTTTGTACTATAACTTGAAATCTCGTATGGTGATTCCTCCAACTTTGTTCTTCTTTCTCAAGATTGCTGCCGCTATTCGGGGTCTTTTTGGTTCCATATGCATTTTTGGAATATTTGTTTTAGATCTGTGAAATATGCTGTTCGTATTTTAATAGAGATTGCATTGAATCTGTAGATTGCCTTGGGTAGTATGGGCATTTTAATGATGTTGATTCTACCAATCTATGAACACAGTATATTCTTCTACGTGTTTATACCTTCCTCTATCTCTTTTTTCAATGTCCTGTAGTTTTCCAAATACAGGTCTTTTGCCTCCTTGGTTAAGTTTATTCCTAAGTATTTTAATTTTTTTGTTGCAATCGTAAATGGGTTTTCTTGTTTGGTTTATCTTTCTAAGAATTCATTATTGGTGTATAAAAACACCATTGATTTTTGCGTGTTGATTTTGTATCCTGCTGCATTGCCAAATTGATTTATTAAATCTGGTAGTTTTTTGGTGCAGTCTTTAGGGTTTTCTATGTACAATATCATGTCATCTGCGAATAAAGAGAGTTTTACTCCCTGCTTTCTATTTTGGATGACTTTTTATTTCTTTTTCTTATCTGATTGTTGTGGCTAGGACTTACAGTACTGGCAAAAGTGAGCATCCCTGTCTTGTTCCTGTTCTTAGGAGAAATGTTTTTAGTTTTTGCCCATTGAAATGATGTTGGCTGCAGGTTTATCATATACAGTAGTTCCTCTGGTTATGTCGGAGATCTGTTCCTATGGTGCGACATAACACGATTTTAGCCATAAGTCTGACCCCACCTACATAAGCACCTACATCACTCACATGGAGCACGTACACAGCAGTAATGATGTGAAACAGTAAAAAAAGAAAAAAAATTCAAAGAAAGATAACAATTCCTGACCTTTATTTGTGGTAAATAAGTAATAAAAAACATAAAGCACATATGTACATACGTCGAAATGACGGAACTTTTTTTTTAAATAAATAAATGGGAGATGGCGACGTAACCACAAAATGACCTACATCGAGTCTGACGTAACCCGTAACCCGAGGACTGCCTATATGGCCTTTATCATGTCAAGATATGTTCCTCTATTCCCACTTTGCTGAGAGTTTTTATTAAAAAAAAAATGGGTGTTGAGTCCAGCCAGCATGGCTCAATGGTTGAGCATCAACCCAGGAACCAGGAGGTCATGGTTTGGTTCCTGGTCAGGGCACATGCCCGGTTGGGGGCTCGATTCCCCTTGTGGGGCAAGCAGGAAGCAGCCGATCAATGATTCTCTCTCATCATTGATGTTTCTTTCTCTGTCCCTCTCCCTTCCTCTCTGAAATCAATAAATATGTATATTATAAATGTATTATACACACACACACACACACACACACACACACACACACACTGAGTGGCCAGATTATTATGACCACCTGACGTTTGTAGGCAAATTAGCTATAATTTCACGCTGAAGTTGCTAGAGGGCCAGACCATTATAAATAGGGAAGCAGGTTGTTTACTACGACAGTAGAAGTGATTCTTCTCTGAAGATATGGGTAAACAACATGATTTAACAGCATTTGAACATGGGATATATATTATTATGAGTGGCCAGATTATTATGACCACCTGACGTTTGTAGGCAAATTAGCCGTACACTGCATTGTATGGGATATGGAAGCCAAAGGCCTGTTCTAACACCTTTGCTGTCTGCAGTTACCAAGATAAAATGTCTCCAATTTGCACAGGAACACAAGGATTGGACAGTCGAGCATTGGAAAAAAGTCATGTGGTCTGATGAATCACGTTTCCAGTTGCATCATGCAGATGGCAGAGTGAGAATTTGACGGAAACAGCATGAAAGCATGCACTCCACATGCATGAGTACAACCCTTCAAGCTGGTGGGGGCCGTGTTATGGTTTGGGGCATGTTTTCCTGGCATTATTTAGGCCCTTTAATTAGTGTGGAACAACGTTTGAATAGCACAACATACCTAAGTATCGTTGCTGATCAAGTTCATCCTATCATGTTGATGGCGTATCCCAGGGGTCCTCAAACTTTTTAAACAGGGGGCCAGTTCACTGTCCCTCAGACCATTGGAGGGCCGGACTATAGTTTTAAAAAAGCTATGAACAAATTCCTATGCACACTGCACATATCTTATTTTGAAGTAAAAAAGCAAAACGGGAACAAATACAATATTTGTATTTGCATGTGGCCCGCGGGCCGTAGTTTGAGGACCCCTGGCGTATCCCAATGGAGATGGCTTCTTCCAACAAGACAATGTGCCATGCCATGTTGCTCGTATTGTGCAGAAGTGGTTTCAAGAACATGAGGGAGACTTTACCTTGCTTAGGTGGCCCCCACAATCACCAGATCTCAATCCAATTGAGCATTTGTGGGACGAAGTTAAAAGAGCCATCAGGCAGCTGGTTCCACAACCATCAAATCTCACAGAACTGGACAGTGCTATTCATCAGGCATGGTGTCAGATTCCTCGCATCACCTTTCAACATCTCGTGGAGTCAATGCCAAGAAGAATCACCGCAGTATTGAAGGCAAAAGGTGGCCCAACGAAGTATTGATGGGTTGGTCATAATAACCTGACCACTCAGTGTATATATATTGTAAATGGGTGTTGGGTTTTGTCGAATGCTTTTTCTGTGTCTATTGATATAATCATGTGATTTTTGTCTTCCAATTTGTTTATGTGATGTATCACATTTATTTATTTGTGAATACTGTATCAGCCTTGCAGACCTGGAATAAATCCCACTTGGACATGGTGTATGATCTTTTTAATATATTGCTGGATCCATTTTGCTAATATTTTGTTGAGGATTTTAGCATCTGTGTTCACCAGGGATATTGGCCTGTAATTCTCTTTCTTTGTGGTGTCTTTTTCTGGTTTTGTAATTAAGGTAATACTAGCCTCATAAAAAAACCTTTGAAGTGGCCGTTCCTCTTGGATTTCTTGGAATAATTTGAGGAGCATAGATGTTAGTTCTTATTTGATTATTTGGTAAAACTCCTTTATGAAGCCGTCCAGACCCTGGCTTTGTTTGCTGGAAGTTTTTTTTTTGTTTGTTTTATTATTATTATTACTGCTTCAATTTCATCAGTTGTTATTGGCCTATTCAGGTTTTCTGATTCTTCCTGATCCAATTTTGAAAGATTGTATTTTTCTAGGAATTTTCCATTTCATCCACATTGTCCAGCTTGTTGGCATATAATTGCTTATAGTATTTCCTTACAATCCTTTATATTTCTCTGGTTACTTCTCCACTTTCATTTCTGATTTTATTTACTTGGGTCCTCTCTCTTTGTTTCTTGATGAATCTCTCTAATGGTTCATCAATTTTGTTATCCTTCCAAAGATTGAACTCGGTTTCATTGATTTTTTTGTATTTTTTTATTCACTATGTCATTTATTTCTGCTCTAATCTTTATTATTTCCTTCCTTCTACTTACTCTGGGCTTCCCTTATTGTTCTCTTTCGAATTATTTAAGTTTGTAGGGTTAAATAGTTCATTGTTGATTTTTCTTATTTTTTGAGGCAGGCCTATAGTGCTAAGAACTTCCCTCTCAGGACTGCTTTTGCTGTGTCCCAGAGATTTGGGGTTGTTGTGTAATCATTGTCATTTGTTTCCAGGACGTTTTTTATTTCTTTCTTGATCTTGTTGGTAACTCATTCATTGTTTAATAACATGCTATATAGTCTCCATGTGTTTGAATGTTTTGGGGTGTTTTTACTGTAGTTGATTTCTAATTTCATTCCACTGTAATCTGAGAAGATCCTTGATATAATTTTAATCTTTTTGAATTTTTAAAGACTTGTTTTTTGTTTTAACATGTGGTCTATCTTTGTGAATAGTCCAAGTGCACTTGAGAAGAATGTATGTTCTGCAGCTTCGGGGTGAAATGTTCTATAAATGTCAATTAAATTCATCTGATCCAGTGTGTCCTTTGGAGTCACTGTTTCCTTAAGTTTTTGTCTGGAAGATCTTTCCAGTGAAGTCAGTTGGGTGTTAAAGTCCCCTATTATAACTGTACTAGAGGCCTGGTGCCTGAAATTCATGCACAGGTAGGGTCCCTAGAACCTGGCCAGAGATCAGGGCCGATCTGTGGGGTGACCAGCAGGGACCCACCTTGGCTGGCCTGGGGCCTGTGGGCTGGGGGCAGCTCTTGCGTTGAGCATCTGCCCCCTGGTGGTCAGTGTGCATCATAGCGATGGGTCGTTGCGCAGGTCATTCCGCTGTTTGGTTGATTTGCATATTAGGGTTTTATTATATAGGATTCCCAGCCCCCCACATATTTGGTCTTTATGTAGTACTTGTCATTCTCTAAGATTCATTTTTTTTCAGTCTGCCTCCCTTACCTATTGTTTTGACTTGTCTACCCCAGTGGCTGGAAGACTGATGCTCAGTAACTGCCAGTTGCTTGGAATTTCCTGATGCAGGTTGCAGGCTGACGATTAGGAGGCATGTACTCTGTGCAGTTTTCTTCCCTGTGAGTTTGAGCTCCTCTGCACCAGCCATGACCTGGGCCAGGCTGCTGATGCTCAGCGATGGGAACAGGCTGGGTGTGGGATTAATATTAATTGGCCCTCACAGGGATTAAATTATTAAACTTGAACTCAGCCTGGATGGGTGAGGCTGGCAGCAGGAGCTCGTTAGACCTAGATGGTCTGCCAGTGGAATAAGTAGAAGGCAGTGTGGTCTGAACTTGGGTGATTAGGAGGAGGGTGAGAGACATTCCTGAGGTGGCCAGACAGGACTTAACAACTCTAAGTGTGTGTTAGTGTGGGGGGGGGCGGTGAGAGAGAAAGAGAGAATGTGTTGTGAGTGTGTGTGTGAGTGTGTATGTAAGAGTGTGTGTTGTGTAGGTGAGAGTGTATGCTGTGTGTGTGGGAGTGTTGTGTGTGATTGCTTGTTGTTTGTGTGAGAGTTTGTTGTGTGAGTATTGTAGGAGAGAGTGTATGTTGTGTATGAGAAGGAGAGAGAGTGGTGTATGTGTGTGTGTGTGAGAGAGAGTATTTATTGTGTGTGTGTTCATTGTGTGAGAGGGAGAGTGTTGTGTGTGACAGTATGTGTGTGAGTGAGAGAGGATAGAGTGTGGTGTGTGAGAGTGAGTGAGTGTGTGTGTGTGTGTGTGTGTGTGTGAGAGAAAGTGTGAGAGTTTTGTGTGTGACTGTTGTGTGTAAGAGTGTATGTTGTGTGTGTGAGAGTGAGTGTGGGGGGGAGAGTGTCTGAGTGTGTATTTGTGAGTGAATGCATTTGTAGGCAGATAAGGAGGAATCCCTCCTAGTGCTTAGCAGCCAGAGCTCTCTTGCCAGGAGCTAATTTTCCAGATGCCCCACAGTCTGGTGCCACTAGCTGCCTCTCCCCACCTGCAGGGCTTGGCCACCTCTCTAGGATCTCCTTTCTGCACAGGAACCACAGAGACTCCCAGAATAAGAGCAGGAAGCTGCCTCAGATTTGGAGTCTGCTGCAGGAGGCTGGGTGCCCTGCGGTTCTGCTAGTTGTTGACCTGCTTCCTCTTCTCCAGCTGCTGCCTCTCACCTTGTTCCACTCATGTTTAACATCCATCTGCTGTCCCCAGGCTGTGTGGCCAGCGGCTTCTGCGGCTGCACACAGGCTCCAGCCTGCGGCTTCTGCGGCTGCTCACGGGCACCGGCCTGCAGCCCCGGGACCGGATCCTCGGATCCCCGTCCTGGGGCCGCAGGCCAGTGGCTTCTGCAGCTGCACATGGGTGCAAGCCTGGGGCCCAGACTCAGACCCGGGTCCTGGGCAGCAGTCAGGCGGCTTCTGGGGTTGCACATGGGGGCCTGGATGGCGGCTCGCACCAGCTCGTTGTGTCCTGCCTTGCCTACAGTATGCAAATTAGCCACCATCTTTGTTGGTGGTTAATTTGTGTATCACTCTGATTAGCCAATGGGAGGCATAGTGAAGGTAGGGTCAATTACCATGTTTGTCTATTATTAGATAGGATTGTTGTCCATCTCTCCCTTAAACTCCTCCAGAAGTTTTTTATATATTTAGGTGCTCCTATATTGGGTGTATATATGTTTACCATAGTTATATCCTCTTTTTGGATCGATCCCTTTAGTACTTTGTAGTGACCTTTTTTGTCTCTTGTGATGGTCTTCATTTTGAAGTCTATTTTGTCCAATATGTGTATTGCTACTCCAGCTTTTTTTTCTTTTTCATTTGCATGGAAAAGATTTCTCTATCCATTTACTCTCATCCTGTGTGTGTCTTTTGTTGTGAGGTGGGTCTCTTGTAGACAGGATATAGTTGGGTTATTTTTTTTGTATCCATTCAGCTACACTATACCTTTTGATTGGAACATTTAATCCATTTACATTTAAGGTAATTATCAATAGGTACTTATTTGTTGCCATTTTAATTCTGTATGCCTAGTTTTCTCTGTTTCTTCTTCTCCTTACAGCAATCACTGTAGCATTTCTTGTAATGCTGGCTTGGTGGTGATGTAATCCTTTAGCCATTTTTTTTTCTTTGGGTCTGGGAAGCTCTTTATTTAACTGTCTATTTTGAATGATAGCCTTGCTGGATATAGTAATCTTGGTTTCACATCCTTGCTTTCCATTACCTTGAGTACTTCATGCCATTCCCTTCTGGCCTGTAGGGTTTCTGATGAGAAGTCAGGTGTCATCCTTATTGTAGCTTCTTTGTAGGTAACAGTTTGCTTTTCTCTTACTGCATTTAGGATTCTCTCTTTGTCTTTAATTTTTGGCATTTTAACTATGATGTGTCTGGGCGTGGGCCTGTTTTGGGTTCTTCTTGCTTGGGGTTCTTTGTGCCTCCTGGACTTGTGTTACTTTTTCCTTTACCAGGTTAAGGCAGTTTTCTGCCATTATTTTTTCAAACATGTTCTCTATCCCTTTCTCGCTTTCTGCCTCTTGTGGCATACCTGCTATTATAATATTGTTACATTTCCTGTCCCACAGCACCCTTAAGCTGTCCTCCTGTTTTTTTAATTGTTTTTACTTTTTGGTTCTCATATTGAGTGATTTTTTCAACCCTGTCTTCTAATTCACTGATTTGATCCTCAGCCTTCCATAATCTGCTGTGTATTCCTTCCAATGTGTTCTTTAGTTGTGCTATGTCATTCTTTTTTCCTGTTTTCATAGTCACTATATCTTTTCTCATGATGTTGAGCATCTTCACCATCATTATTCTGAGCTCTATATCAGATAAATTTATTATCTCCATTTCATTTATCTCTTCTGAAGAATTCCCTTGTTCTTTCATTTGGAGGTTGTTTCTTTGTCTCCTCATTTTGGCTTTCTGTTTGGGTTTGAGACTATGTATTAGGTAGATCTGGTACTCTCTCAGTCTCTAGTGTAGGACAGTGTCAAATGCTGTTTCTGACTAATTAGATGAGACAACGATTAAAAGCCTCCAGACTGATAGGATTTTGTCTTGAATTGCCCTTAGGCAATCATCCACAGGTGTGGCAAGAGGTTTGCTTTTGGGTTGTTTTTTTTTTTTTGCAACAGGGGCAACTGCTTCTGCCTGAAGGCTAATTTTTATTCTCATTCTCCTCATGGGCCTGAACAACTCCATTCCTTGGGGCAAGGTGTTTTCCAATAGAGTGGATCAACTGTCCTCCCCTCAGGCAAGGTCGCCTGTATAGTAAGTGTCTGGTGAGAAAGATGACCTCTGCAGTGTGAGGGAATGACTCAGCACAGAAAACTGGGGTGTCTGCTGTCTGAGCTCTAACCCCAGAGCCCCTGATCCTGGCTTCTGCTTACACATCTCCAGTCCGCTCTGCCCTCCCTCTGTAGTAGCACAAGGTGGGTAGCTCCAGATGGAATTGTGTGCATTGGCCTGAATTTCCAGCAGTCTCTCCCTGACAGATTGCAGTCCTGCTGCTTTTCATAGTCAGATGTTATGTGGGTACCCTTCTCGGTTCTGGTGCTCTCCGCTTGGGTACCCTGCTTGGGGATTAGACCCCAAAGTTCTCAGTAGCAACCCCTCACAGATTAAATAGCTCTCCAGAACTTTAGTTGCTGTCTGTGGAAGCCTGGCCAGCCCTTTCATGTCTCCACCCCTTCTACCAGTCTCTATGCAGTCTTCACTTTCAGTCCTTGGTTATCAGGGTTCTCTCCAGTGAGTCTTCTGTTGATTACATATTCAGGAAGTTTTTTCCATATTTTACTTTTAATTCCTGTTTGGTCCTTGGAGCATGTCTGTGCAGCATCCACTTACTCTGCTACCATTTTTAATCTCTCCTCCATACTTAATCTTTAATATTATAGTTAAATATGGCTTAGAGGTAGTTTATGTCATTTAAATCGCCATTAGAAACCAGAATGGATTATGTATAAAGATATTGATAGGGACATTTTGGACAAGGGGAAAAAAATCCTACTGTAAACCAATTGGATTGCACAGGCTATTTCATTTTAGTCATAATGCTACTACTCTAACCCTCTTTAGTCCAACTCTGTAAAGGTAACCTGCCACATTGTTGTAAAATTTTCAAGAGCCATTTAAGAATTCATAATTAAGAGAATGTATTTCAGGATTGGCTTAACTCATACTATAGATAACATTCTAATTTATAAACTTACTAGTGACCTGGTGCACAGATTCGTGAACATTGAAAGGAAATTAATTAGAAGGTGGCTGGTGGGGCGGGGCTGGGCAACATGGGCCAGACAAGCCCTGGAGCCAACCTTCCGTAGTCCCTCCCCAGCCGGCTGCACCTGGGGTGGTGCTGTGGCTCGAATGGCATCTGTGGACTGAGCAGGGTCCTTCTAGCAGGTGGGGTCCCTCGGCCTGGCCTGTGGGGATTGGGCCAAAACCAGCTCTCTGACATTCCCTAAGGGGTCCCGGAGTACAAGAGGGCACTTTGCAAAGTTGCTGTTGTACAGTGTGTGGCATGCAAATGCAAGTGTGCAGTAAGCCAGATTCGGGGCCAACAGTGCCCCAGCAACAACATAACCTATGGCCGAAGGTAGAATCTCACAGCCCTGCAAGGAATCGGGCTCCCTCCTCTCTGGTTTTGGGGTGCATCACCCAAGAACTGCTGCTGCCAAGTCAATGCAGCTCGGCAGCTCCTGCATTGAGTGTCTGCCCCTGGTAGTCAGTGCATGTCATAGTGACTGGTTGGACACTTAGCATATTAGCCTTTTATATATAGAGATTCTATTCACAAATGATAGCCCTTAGTGATTTCCAGGTATTACAAGTGGAAGTGTATGTTTTTCTCCTTATGTGTCAAAGTGTCTTTCACTTTAGAAGTATAAAGAATTACAAATTAAATAAGCAGGCACTCCTAAGGGAAGGCAGTGACATCCAGTTTATATTGTTGCCCTTCTTATTATTCAAAGATGTCACTACTGATTTCACCCACACTTGTAGGGAGCAAAAAGTAAACCTTTAACTACACATTCTTTGTATATGACATACATACAAACTGCTCTTTGAACTCTGGCTGCAGCTGCTATTTGTAGAGCCTGTCACTCTCTGTATTTCTGTGTTCAACTTGTGGCCAGCTAAAAGCCTTGCTCAAAAAGAGTTTCCAAATTCCGTATCGTTGCATTCCAAGCTGGTCTTTGCTGCTGTTTTCCCAAATGGACCACAGTTATGTCATGTTTCTTGAAGCTATGCTTAAGTGCATCCTTTGGAGTATTTTTTTATGCTACCCCTGCTTATGGTTATGCCAGAAAGCTCATCATACCAAACATACTTGGGTACCTGTCTGTCATTGCCATCTCTACACATATCATCAATGAACATTGTTTTCATGCACATAGACCAGATGACTTCCAGTATCTCAGTAGTGGTTGTCCCCTTTTACCATTTTACTTTAAGCAGGACTCCAACTCTGGCAATAAAATAGCTCAGTGAGGTAGATGTGACATTTATGGCGGGTGTGAATTTCAAAGTTATACAAAATCTGGGTATAGCCTGCATTGTCCATTGATGAGAATCAATTCAGTAAGCTTCTATTTTTCCAGTTCTGTTTTGGATGCTAGGAACAGAGCTGAACCTAGGAAACAGATGATCAGAGTAGAAGTCAATCTCCCCCTTTGTGTCAGTAGTTGTGTTTTTAAAATAACTCATCTTTCCCCTTAATGTGCATCTCAAACAAATTTTACCTTGTCCAGAAGATAAGTCCACACAGGTTCTGAACCTACAAATATAGATACCTTTGAGGGGCTTACTACCAATGTGGGAAAGAAAAATTAATGTTAATGATATAGTAGGCATCGTTTGGTAAGTGTTAGGTGATTCATACAGCCCAAAAATGGGAGGCAAGAAAATCAGAGATTGAACTGGTCTGTACTGTAATTTCTTGCTGATGCCACACTATGGTAATATCCTGAAAAAAAGATATTCTTCTTCTTTATTTTGCTTTCTGTTTTACAGTTACTTGCATTGTTGGGCAGTGATTTTTTAAAATATATTTTTATTGATTTTGGAGAGAAAGGGAGAGGGAAAGAGAGATAGAAATATCAATGATGAGAGAGAATCATTGATCAGTTTCCACTTGCACACCTCTCTCTAGGGATTGAGCCCAGAACCCAGGCATGTGCCCTGATGGGGAATGGAACCTATGACCTCCTGCTTCGTAGGTCAATACTCAACTACTGAGCCATGCCAGTGGGGCTGGGCAGTGATTTTTAAGCCACAATTCCTAGGGAGCCAAATTCAGTGACTGCTTTTAGCTCTATATGGAAAAGGTTGGTTGTGTTTAGCTTCCATGTTTTGCTTTACTGCATAATTTCAGTAATCATTAGACATTTTTATAACGGGATGGCAATTCTTGATACTCACACCAGAGATGTCAAAGGTGCCAATTTCCTTTAGCATTTGGGTTGATTGCTACCTCCTCACCCCCCACACCCTGCTGGTGGCAGCTCCCATGAGATGCTGTGATCAAGTTGAGTGCTCTTATTTGCTTGCTCTCTTGGAGCTGGCATGCTGTGTTCAGCAACCCGCACATTCTGTGCTTCCCCTCTTGTCACACTGCTTTTAAAACCTTACTACTGCCCTAGCTGGTTTGGCTCAGTGGATAGAGCATCGGCCTGTGGACCAAAGGGTCCTGAGTTTGATTCCAGTCAAGGGCATGTACCACAGTTGCAGGGTCCTCCCCAGCCTGGGCCCTGGTCAGGGCTTGGGCAGGAGGCAACCAATTGATATGTTTCTCTTACATTGATGTTTCTCCTCTTTGTCTTTCCCTCTCTTCCACTCTCTCTAAAATCAATGGAAAAATATCCTTGGTGAGGTTTAAAAAAAAATAACCCTTACTACTTCCTGTTATGCAGTGCTATCATTGAACTACAAAGCAACTCAGGATTATTTGCATGCTGTTTGACTGTGTAATGTTAAAGGTTGTGTCTAGTTCAGTGCCCTCCATATGGTACCTACCTTCTCTAGACCAAATTATATACTTATATATGCATAGCCCATGGACATGGACAATAGGATATTAAAGACCTGTGGGTGGGTGGGGGCTGGGTGCAGAGAGGTAAAGGGGGGGAATGGGAGACATCTACAATACTGTTAACAATTATATATATATATATATATATATATATATATATATATATATATCCTATCTAATAAAAGAAAAACATGGTAATTAGCGTACATCCGCTACCCTTCCCATTGGCTAATCAGGGTGATATGCAAATTAACTGCCAGCCAAGATGGCGGCCAGCAGCCAGGCAGCTTGAAACTAACATGAGGCTTGCTTGCTTCAGTGACAGAGGAAACCAACGTTCCCCGCCTGCCTTGCCGGCCTCTGAGCTTGCAGTATGAAACATAGTTACAAATATAGAAGCTAAACAAAACCCCAGAAACCTGCTTTCAGCCTGCCGGGATCTCAGAGCTGGAGCTGATACAGTGTTTCGATTATAGAACACAAACAAAGCAGATACCTGCTTTCAGCAGCAGAGGCCTCAGAGCTGGAGTCAGAGCAAAAGCTGGCCCAGAATAAAAAAAACAAAAACAAACAAAAAAAGGAGCAGTTGGGAGCTTCAGTCACCTGCCAGCCTGAAAACAGCCCTCAGCCCCTCACCCACACTGGTGAGGCACCCCAGTGGGGACCCCCATCCTGAAGGGTGTGTGACCAGCTGCAAACAGCCATCATCCCCTCACCCAGGCTGGCCAGGCACCCCAGTGGGGACCCCCACCCTGAAGGGTGTGTGACCAGCTGCAAACAGCCATCATCCCCTCATCCAGGCTGGCCAGGCACCCCAGTGGGGACCCCCACCCTGATCCAGGACACCCTTCAGGGCAAACTAGCTGGCCCCCACCCATGCACCAGGCCTCTATCCTATATAGTAAAAGGGTAATATGCCTCCCAGCACCAGGATCAGCGGAGCCGCGAGGCCTCCTGGCACCGGGATCAGCGTGACAGGGGGCAGCGCTCAAACCCCCTGATCGCCCTGCGGCTCTGTGTGTGACAGGGGGTGGGTCCACAACCTCCCTATCTGCCCTGCTCTGTTCGTGACAGGGGAAGGCACCCCAACCCTCTGATCAGCCCTGCTCTGTGCCTGATGGGGGGAGCTCCCCAATCCCCTGATCGGCCCTGCTCTGTGTGTGACAGGGTGCGGCGCCCCCCCCCCCCACGGGCCCTGCTCTGTGTGTGATGGGGTAGAGCCATAACCTCCCCATCGGCCCTGCCCTGAGTGTGACAGTGGCAGCACCCCAACCCCCTGATCGGACCTGCTCTGTGGGTGATAGAGGGCGGCGCCCCAACCCCCTGATCCGCCCTGCTCTGTGTGTTACAGGGGGTGGTGCCCCAACTCCCCTATCGGCCCTACTCTGTGAGTGACAGGGGGGAGCTCCCCAACCCCCTGATTGACCCTGCTCTGTGCGTGACAGGGTACAGAGCCCCAATCCCCCTGATGGGCCCTGCTCTGTGTGTGACAGGAGGTGGCGCCGCAACCTCCACATTGACCCTGCCTTGACTGTGACAGGGGGTGGTGCCCCAACCCCCCAATCGGCCCTACCCTGAGCGTGACTAAGGGTGGCATCACAACCTCCCAATCCGCCCTGCTCTGTGCATGACAAGGGGTGGTGCCCCAACTCCCCAGTCGGCCCTGCTCTGAGCCCAACTAGGGGCTGCATCTAGGGATTGGGCCTGCCCTCTGCCACCCAGGAGCAGGCCTAAGCCAGCAGGTCGTTATCTCCCGAGGGGTCCCAGACTGCGAGAGGGCACAGGCCGGGCTGAGGGTCTCCTCCCTCCCCCCCGAGTGCACAAATTTTTGTGCACCGGGCCTCTAGTATCATAATAAATATTCAATGGAGTTGTATAAACTATAGCAACTCAATAGACTGTTATTTAGTCATTCAAAATCATCACTATGCATATATAGCAGCATGAAGATATTATATTAAGAGGATTTATTTGGTAAGACTGTCATAAAAAAATAATACGGGTGGGGGCGGCATTAAACAATATAAATTTATTTTCTCACTGTTCTGGAGATTAGGTGTCCAAGATCAAGGTGTCAACCGATTTTTTTTTCCTGAGGCCATTCTCCTTAGTTTGTAGATGGTCACTTTCTTGTTAGGTCCTCACATGGTCTTTCCTCTGTGTATATGCATCCCTGGTATCTGCATGTCCACATTTTCTCTTATTATTAGGACATAATTTAGATTGGATTATGACCGTACTAATAGTCTTATTTTAAATTAATTACTTTTTTAAGGACCTATCTCTAAATACAGTAACTTTCTGAGTTATTGGAGATTAGAGCTTCAGCAAATGAATTTTGGGCATACACAATTCAACCAATAGCATAAGCAACTGAAAGGAGTGTACTAAAAATAATTCGAAATAATTTTTTAAAAAATCAGAGCATGTTGAGTTAAGGGTTCTTTTAATTAGAAGTGTACTCAATGCCAGCTTCTGTATCCATTTTATATCTATGGCATACCCATGAAAATAGTTTGGGCAATCCTACTTCACTAATTGGTACTGAGATAAGATGCTCATTTTTTGGCGTTGTGGAATCACTTGGAGATTTTGTTAAACGTCTCAGCGTATAAATACTTTTATTTTGTTTTATTTTATTTCAAGGTGCCAGATGATTACTGATGGGTGATGGTAATGACAGCATTTGTTGTAATAAGAAAAATGGATTTATTCAACAACATTGAAAAATAAATATTTCTTTAAAAAATAGGTGACTTATCAATTTTAGAAAGCTTGGTAGGTACCTGCCTCCTCTTGAGACAAATGAAGTACCAATTTCTATAAAAAGATTAACTCTAGGAATGATTGAATAGAGGTGAAAAACACTGTCTTATGTGAGAGCCCTGTTTCACCAGTGGCAAAGGGAGATTTAGCCTTTCAGTCTCCAGATAATGGACAGGTTGAGGAATGAACATAAAACAGTTTCTCAAAATGTGGTTCAGGATGACCTACATCAGAATCCTGTAGTAAGGAAGTTGAAAAGTCAGATTCTGGGGGCCTACTTAATCTAAATTTGGGGAGGGTAATGCCCAGGATTCTACATTTTCATACTCATGCCTTGTGATTGTGATACACACCAAAATTGGAGAGCCACTGACCTACAGAATCTCTCATTCTTAAATCCCTTTGACTTATTACTGCCAGTAGTGTAATGAGTCCTTAGTCTACCTCTCCATGGTTGATCCTAAGAAATGAGGTCCAATTAGGGTAAAATAAAATCCTGTCTTTAACCGTTTGTACACCATAACAGTCTATAGACACAAGCAGTGGACCTTTTTTAATTAAATTCAAAATATCATGGCAGTTAACTGGTTAAGGAATGGATTACTGATAGTCCTATTATCTTTTCAACAGATATTTATTTATTAGAGACCTACTTTGGGACAGGCCCAGAGCTAATACAATCAAATATATTAGCCATGAAATTAATTAAATTTATTCTATGTCATGGTAAAAAGAAAAAAGTACCTAATAAAATTTTGTGGGTTTAAATATTAGGAAAAAATGTTGTAACAATATCTGGAGAGTCACTAGCGCTAATGGATGCATCTCTCGTGTATCACTGTTAACGAATTGTTTCCAGCTGAGATCTCTGTAATCTGCAGGTGCTGTTTACCATGTAATTTTACCATAGGAAACAAGGGAGTAATCAGTTAATAAAGTGTAAAGAATTAGACTGTCCTTCCCTTGAGCAAAATGCCTGGCTGTGGCCAACATTCCTGATGCCTCCTGCCTTGTGCAATAAGAAAGCAATATTTGAAGAGAGAAAGCTGTTTTGTTCATATTTTGCAACTTGCCTCAGAAGGCCATGCTAATGAATGCAAAACTCAAGCTAGAATTGCAGACTTTTTGTATGAGCAGCCACTGATTTTTTGTCCTTACCATTATACTACACAGAGGATAGTTTTCCCTCTTTCATCTAATTGAGACTCGGGAATTGAGCAATAAACAAAAGGGCACTGTGAATAGGGATCCTCTTTCAGTTTAAGCTGTGTTTTGTGTTGTTTCCTTTCAGTTTTTATTGAGAAGATAGAAACTATATTTAAAGCATTTTCATATACAGATAGTCCCCATCTAATAAACACTTGATTTATGAATGTCCCATACTCATCCATAGCCTCTCTTAAGGGATTTTAAGCTACCCCTAGTACCCATAGAGACTGGAGTTGTATCTGCTATCTACAAGATTTTGTATCACTCTTAAATTCTTACAAACTCCCATCAGACCCTTTGGAACAGTTTATATGTAAGCACATTTTACTGCTGACATCAGGGCACAAGAAGGTGCTGGAGGCCCTGCCAGAACACAAAGAGTGTAAAGGAAATTCTGGAATTGTAGTTGTGATGGTGGCGAGATTATTCATTTGGACTTCAAAATTCCTTTTCCCCAGAAATAGCATTATATTGTAATGACACATCATGTAAAACTCAGTTTTGTGACAAATTCACCTATCCAGATTGAGCAATAAACAAATGGCCTCTAAGCTGCCAGAGAATGTGCATCTTATTTATTGGAAAAACTATTCAAAAACTCATTGACTACCTGTTTATTCTGTTTCTACGTGATTCTAATTAGTTTTAACAAGATGTTAAGCCTATAACATTATAAGTAGCAAATTTGAAGGGACTAGAAAAGATGTTGCAGGTTAGTAAAGTGAAATCTGGTAGTTGACAGCAAGGTAAGACACAAAAAAGCGTTAAAAAGAAGGTTAAGATTTCAAAAACCAGCCACAGTAAAACTACTTCACATCCACAAGAGTGGCTAAAATAAAAAATATTGACAATATAGTGTTATGAAAATGCAGAGCACTGGAACTCTCATACATTGCTGGTGGGAGTATAAAATGGTACAGTCACTCTGGAAAACAGTTTGGCAGTTCCTTAGTTCAAATACTTAATATATAACCCAGAGGTTCCACCCCTTTGTGTTTACCCAAGAAAAATGAAAACATAAGTCCCCCACGAACACTTGTACATGAGTGCTCATCAGCTTTATTCATAACTAGAGGCCTGGTGCACAAAATTCATGCACTGGGGGGGGGGGCAGTGTCCCTCAGCCCAGCCTGTGCCCTCTCACAGTCTGGGAGCCCTGCATCAATCTCCCCAAACAGGTAGACCCTGCCCACTCAGCTGATGCTCTGCAATGGATCACTCCTGCAGAGGGAGGCCCCGCCACCCGCCGCAGTGCCGCTGCCAGTTGGTGGCCTGGACCTCCCTCTTTGGGGCAATCATGGAGTCCCTTGATTGGTTGATCGCCCCCGCCGACTGGTGGCCTGGGCCTGCCTCTGCAGGGTGATCATGGAGACGATGGCTGGGCTCCCGACCAATCGTACCACACCTGTCTTGGCTGGCCTGGCACCAGTGGGTGTCATAGTGTGGTCGTCCGGAAGGTCGTCCAGACGGTCATTCTGCTGTTCGGTCATTCAGTCGATTTGCATATTATGCTTTTATTATTATAAATAGCCCCAAACTGGAAATAACCCAAATGGTAACCCAAAAGGTAAATGAATTTAGAAATTGTGATATATCCATCCAATAAAATACTACTCAGCAATAAAAAAGAATGAACTACTGATACCCACAGCAAAATGGATGAGTCTCACAGACATTGTTGAATGAAAGTAACAACACACAAAAATCATACAATCATAATGTATGATTTCATTTATGTGCAATTCTAGAATGGGAATTACTAAGCTGTGGTGATAGAAATCAGAAGAGTGGTTGTGTTGGGTGGGAGATTGCATTAAAGAATGACTGGAAGGCCCATAAGAAAAAATTCTGGGATGATGGAAATGTTCTGTCTTGATTTGGGTAGTGGTTACAAAGGTGTGTGCATTTTTCAAAACTCTTCAAACTTTATACTTAAAATGTGTGCATTTTATTGTATGTAGATTACAACTTAAATTTTCATAAAGTACAACATTTACAAAGGGGAAAAATCTTTCAGAGGATCCCCCTGCTGCAGGATAATCTAAATTCCTTAACATGATCTAGCCCTTATTTAATGTCTTTTGGCTCATTCTTTAACATTATTCCCAACCTCCTACCCCTTATTTTAATTTACTTGTATTTCCAAAAACTGCTATTCTCTCTCTTTCCTCTGAACCTTTAAGCACAATGCTCCTTTCGCCTGGAACTTGCTTTTTTGTTTTATTTTTAAAATATAATTTTATTGATTTCAGAGAGGAAGGGAGAGGGAGAGAGAGATAGAAACATCAATGATGAGAGAGAATCATTGATCGGTTGCCTTCTGCACACCCCTCACTGGGGATCGAGCCCACAACCCAAGCATGTGTCCTTGACCAAAATCGAACCTGGGACCCTTTAGTCCTCATGCTGATGCTCTATCCACTGAGCAAAATCAGCTAGGGCTCTTCTTTGTTTTCCATCACTAAATCATTGACATCATTCAGGACTCACAGAGGTAACACCTCCTCCAAGAAGCCCTGAATTAAATCATATATTGTGGATTAATTTCTATTAAAAATAGCTGAAATAAGTTTCAGTACTCAGAATTACCAAGAAAACTCTTCAATCCAGGTAGACTTGTTCTTTTGGAGTTTCAAATGATTGAGATTTTATTGTAAATATCAGTTTGGGTTTATATTTTTAGTAGTATAATAGCTTATTTATGTTATGGGTTAAGTAACTTTCTATGGGCTTTGTCTGGAAACCTAGCCAGAGTTTATTATGTTGATTTTATGGGAAAATGCATTTTACATTCCAATCAAGTGATTCAAAAATACTGCTCAGTTGAACCATGTGCAATTGCTAATATTCGACCATTTTTTACTTACAAAAATGAGTTTCATATTGTTCAACTTAAATTTTTTTAAATTAACCTTATGACAAGTTGGAAATTACCTAAGCATTCACTTATTAACTGTATATTTATTTAACACAACAATATATTATGCAAGATGCTAATCTTGTACATTAAGGCTGTTGGGTATAATTGTTCTATGTAAACAGTAAACCACAGGGTTTTGAAGAAAGTTAGTATAGAATGATAAGGCTTTCGTGAGTTGTACCAACTTTTTGTTTTCAATTAACAAGAGATGCAGCAGACATGAGGATTCTAAAGTTGTTTATTTTTTTAACATTAGCACTAGGGTGAAAATGCAGATTCACTTCTTTTTTAACCCCCAAACTCTCTAACCAGTCTATTTGGAAGATTGATTTTAATAATAATAATAATAATAATAATAATAATAGCTAACACTTATTGAGTACATATTACATGCTGGGTACTGTGCTAACCCTTTAACTATTTTAGGAGCAAAGTACTATTTATTATCTCTATTTACAGATGAGGAAATTAAAACTCAAGTAATTTGCTCAAGGTTACACAGCTATAATTAGCAAGTCGGATTAGAATCACTCTCATTCCTATTACTCTGTCCACTATTTAGCTCAAGCATGTTTTTAACCACAGAGAGGCACTTACTGTATGCTGAAATATTATGATTCATTTTAGCATGTACATATTTAAGCTGTGGTTATCATTAGTGGAACCAGGCCCATTCACATATGAAACATATTGTATTATTATGAGAGATCATCAAAAGAGAGTAAAGGATCAAGTACCAAAATGAGTCTTATACACCCAACTGCTATAGGAGCTCTGTAGGAGTCTAGGAAACAGAGAAAATAAATATGTATTTTGTTATGATTAACTCCCAGAAGAATGTTTACATAAATGGCATCTTCCAATCATAACTGGATGCAGAGCATTCTGGGAACAAACCAAAAGTTTAGTATAAATAGGAATGTGGGAAGTTTATGAATGTACATTAATGAAGTTCGAGAGGGAGTTGCAAACTCAAGTCTAATTCTGGGCAGACATCAGTAGTACATGAGGGAAATTAGAGATCTATGACTGGGCTCTCTGAATCCCAGAACTGTATGGAGAAATGGGACTCGGAGGATTAGTCATTAGACATTCAGGGCAGAAGTGAGGGGATTCAGAGCTTAGTCAAAATTTCATGTCTACATGACTGGAATAATAACGGTAACAAAAATAAAAGGATTTCTACAGTGGAGGGGAAGATGGGCTCAAGTTTTAGACATGCTGAATTTGAGGTGAAGCTAGAATGTCTACAGGAAACTAGTTTTTTATGTCAGCTATGGTTGACTGGGTTCAACCTTTCATTCATCTATTTGTTGTTTTTACAGATGGGCCTGCTGAATCTTTTCTTCCCTGAAGAAAAGTCATACACTGAAGCAGAAAGTAGGCGTGTCCGTCGAAATAAAAGAAGCAAAAGCAGTGAAGGAGCAGATGGTAAGTCTGCTTAGGTGATCTTTTATCATATCTCAGTTAATGTGAGTACCATTCTGATAACTAGCTTCTCAAGTGTGCTTCACCATCTAATAGATTGTTCACAGACCCAGAGTAACAGAAGTTTTTTTAGCCTAGGCTACCCATCAGTCATTTGACATAGAATTGATCACACAGAATCCTCTCTCCTGCAACTCCAGATAGATTCAGTTCTTTCACAGTATGTCTAAGAGCCATAGCAGCATTTGTATCTCTCAAGAGCAACCTCCATAAGGACCTCATCTCTCCTGGGGACATCCCATATCTACTAAGACCACCAAGAGGATTCAGTGCTATTCTTGGAGTTGACATAGTGTTGTGCCATGGTGGCACTTACATGATATATTCATTCCAATGATAAGCATGTCAGTATTAGTATCAGCTACCATGCTCAAACATGAACTAGAGCTTCTAGATCTTCTTAGTAAATATCTTAATGGCAGGAATTTATTTCTCTTTGTATAACCAGAGAATGTAGACTAGTACCTGGCAAATTGTTGGTATTTATAATATAAGTTGATGGTGTTTATTGCCCCTTCAGCTAGGTTATGATGTGCCATGAAAACCATTCCTATTGAAGGTAAAATAGATTTGAGTCAACTAGCAATGCATTTTGTGGGGCATAACAAGATGTTGAGCTAGCTCCTGGGCAAGGTCTTTGAATCACCCTATTTTAATATTACTCTGTCAGTAGATAGAACACTACTTCTTTGGCACAGTAGTTTGTAGAATGCATAGCTCGGGGCTGCTGCAAAGCCATCTGGATTCAGAGACAGCATGTGCTGGATACCTCTGCCAAAGATATATTTCTGGGGGTTACAAAGAACTATAATTTTATAAAGATGAAAATGAGATTTTTAAGTGACATTTGTCAATGTAAGTAAGGGCCAATGATGGAGGCAATTCCAGGAGGCATGTGCTATTTAAGAATGGGGCCAGGACTTTGTCTGTAGGGGCCAGAAGAAACAGAACTGGATGAAGTCTGAGAAAGAGCTCAGAACAAGGACCCTATAATTAAAAAGAAAGAGAAATAAGATAAGTGGAATGGTCTAGTCACTGGAGGTGGCAGCAGCATTGAGCCCTTGAATGCAGAATGCAGAACTGGACCAGTGGGGCTATTATCTAGAGCAGACACTTTGCATACAATTGATGACCAAGTTTAAGCCTAGGAAATATGGTCCATGAAGTAAAAGTCAACTGTTATTCACTTGCAACCAGTTTCCTGGAAGTCTTCAGAAGGCTATGTTGAAGCTGAGAACTGACAGCCATGGGCCCTTTCCTCTCTCAGTTACCTCACCTTTGATGCATGTAGGTCTTTCCACCTTTGACTCTCCCCCTGAGGCTATTCCCAATGAAATCTCTCATATTCCCTAATTGCTAAGAAGGAGAGGAGAGAGATGGTAAGAATAATATGACCTTCCTCCCCAAGTGGGAAGTCCAATCGTTTCTAAAGTTTACCTCTTCCCTTGGCCTCCCATTTTTTTCTCTTAAAGAAGGAAGCATATTCCACTTTCCTAAACCACTTTATCTGGATCTGGATTCCAGCATCTTTGCTTCTGATCTTTCTTAGAGTGTTTATTCTGTTTTGATACAAACTAGTTTTTTTCTGGCAAAGTCCAAAGCCTCTCACTAGTTTTTAGCATTTCTAATCTAATTTCCTCCTGGTCTGATACTCTAGTCCAGGGGTTGGTAACCTTTTTGTGAGTGCGTGCCAAAACCAGCAAAATCTCTGACTCAAAATTCTTCTGCGTGCCAACCCTAATTTTTGGAGAACATGTTATGCTTACTTGATATCTCTTAAGGTGTACGTATGTGAAGAACCTTGAAGAAATAATAAAATTCATTCGAGCCACAAAAACACAGTATATGATGATGAAAAATACATTTTTTTTAATGTATACATGTACACTGATAGTCTGACAGAAAACTTTATGACTCCATTTGATATTATCAGTGGGACTTTTGCTGCTGCATCACTGATGACAGAGATTTTACATCATGTTTATATTTCGTGACCTTCAGAGATATGCAGGAGCTACTACTTTCATCCGTCAGGCTACTCCTATTACAAGACTTAACAAAATTCATCACTGAGAACAAAGACTCAGAAGCATATGTGGATGAAAACATGGAGAGTAACGCTGTTACAAAGTTTTTTAAACAGAAAAAAATTTCTGGAATGGCATTCCAAGTCCTCAATGGTTCGTTTGCGACACTTCTCTCTGGTACTCCTGTCTCTAATCGCTTTTTTTTAATGTTTTCCAAGTCAACTCTAAGATCAATAAATTTCTGCTTCCAAATTGAGCTACTCTGAAATTCAATCAACTGCATTTCAAAGTCAGCCATGTCTATCCATGAAAACATTTGTAAGTTTAGTTCCTCCAGTTTCATGCTCTCTGGAAACCTCATGAATTTTGCTGTCTCTTCCAGTTCTCTGAATTTCGCAAATCTTGAGAAGAACTGCTCAATAGTTGACTCGATGATGTTTAAAAACAGCTTTTGAAGGCTTTGACAGTCTGTTCTGTCATCTTTTGGGAGGTCTTTGATGTGCCTCTTGAGGTTTAGGAAATATCTAAATCTCTCACAATCCACATCCCTCTTAAAGACTTCCAGTTTCTTTTCAAAAGCCTTTATATAACCAAACATAACATCAAGTGTCTTGCCAGTTCCTTGTAATTTAACATTTAAGTCATTCAGATGTTCACAAAAATTGTAAATGGAACATTATAAGAGAGGGTTTCACATGCCAGCAAAAGTTACTGGTGTGCCATGTTTGACATGCATGCCAGGGGTTGCCCCCCCCCCCCGCTCTAGTCAGTCACTAGACTCTAGTCACTTTGTGCCAATCACAGATATTTTTCATTAAGGAGTAAACTGGGAAGAATCTAAGAGCCCCTGAGAGTCAGGAGTATGTAATGTCTGCGAGTCCTGGGATTTTATTAGATTTCCAGCCTTTCATCTGGGAGGCTATACAACCATTTCTTTTGATGTGATGGATTCTCCAGTGAGTTCAAGAGTGACAAGCCAATCTAAGTCTCCTTTACTTTGGAACCATTCCTGTCACTCTGTTGAGTATATGCTATATTTATTAAATGCATTTATCAAATAGTTACTGAGAAAATATTTGTGTAATATCAGAATGGAAATGCTGTAAGAATATTACTATCTGTCTGTTTTGTTTACTTTTATATCCCCAGTTGCCTACAAAAGAACCTGGCACATAGTATACCTCCAATAAACATGTTTTATTGCCCTCAAGGCCTTAACTTCCAATGTAAAGAGACAGGCAGTAAACAAAATTGGTTGTGGAGAAAATATAGCAGGGCAAGAGGAAGAGAAAGTGATGGGGTGTGTTATAATGTGGTCAGGGGCGGTTCCTCTAATAAAGGAACAATTGAGAAGAAATATGAATAAAATAAAGGTATGAGCCATGCAAACATTTGAAGATGGGCAGAGGAGTAGAGAATAAACAATACAAATGTTCTGAAGCAGAAGAATGCTTGGCATTTTCTAGAAAGATCAGGTGTGGCTAGGAGCAGAATGAGCAATAGGAAGAGGGAAGTAGATGAAATCAGAGAGCAAAGTTCAATCTAAAACCTTGTAGGCCAAGGTAAGGACTCCAACTTTTACACTGCCTGAGAGGGAACCATTGGAAGATTTTGAGCAGAGGAATGACAGGATTTGACTTATGTTTTAACAGAATCCCTCTGGTTGCCATATTGAAAATAGGTCCAGGAAAAAGGACAGAAGCAAGAAGACCTGTTAAGGGAGGATAACAATAATTTAGGCAAGAGATGATGGTGTTTTAGACCAGAATGGAGTCCATATGGGTGGTAAGTGGTCAGATTCTGGAGAGATTTTGAAGGAATAGCTGACAGGATTTTGGAGTTGATTAGATAAGGTACATGAGAGACAGAGAATAGCCAAGGAGAACCCCAAAGTTTTGGACATAGTGAATTACCATTTCTGAGATGGGAACAACAGGGGAAGAACAGGGTAAAGGTATGTAGAGAAGGAATCAAGAGTTCAGTTAGGCATGCTAAATTTGAGGGGCCTGATAGACAACCAGGCAGCCAGAGACTGGCTGGCATTGCTCAGTGGCCCATGCACTGAAGGGTTTCAGATTCAATTCCCGGTCAAGGGCACATACCTGGATTGCAGATTCGATCCCCAGCCTGGTTGAGTCAAGTGCAGTAAGGAGGCAATTAATCAATGTGTCACTCTCACATCTATGTCTCTCTCTCTCTCTCTCTCTCTCTCTCTCTCTCTCTCTCCCCCCCCCCCGCCTCCCTTCCACTCTCTCTAAAAAATTAATGGAAAAAATCTCCTCGGTGAGGATTAACAAAACAAAACAAGGCAGCCAGATATGTAAGTCTATACCCTATATCATGTCTCAAGACAATGATCTGACTCTGTTCTATAAAAGTAAAGAGCTCACTGAAGAACTGAGTCAATCTATAAACCATCTGAACAGAGTAAGAAGTAGTATGGGAGAGGTAGGTCAGAGTGATGTGAGTTAAGGCCAGAAATAAAAACAAGCACATGTTGATTCTAAATTCACAAGTTACTTGATATGTTATATTTAAAAAAATTAGTTATCCAGCTCAGGTTTGCTTCCCAAGCATCAAAGGAAAAGCAGTTTATGTAGAACATGGCAGAGATTTCAGGAAGAAAGGATTTTTCTAAAGTAAAAAATGGAGATAAGTTTAAAAACAGAGCAGGAAAAAATGGTTCTAGCTCCTTGTATAATTTTGTGACCTGTTACTATCCTTTAATTTCACTTCAGTTCTCAAAATTTTCTCATTACTTAACAAGCCTTCTAGGCACTGCAAAGAAGAGTGTAAAGATGAATAAGACCCCCAGAGAACTTTAATGAGGTAGCACATACATTGATAGGTAACAGGTAAAAAATGAAACAAAGGCCTGGCCGGTGTGACTCAGTGTTTCAGTGTTGACCTATGAACCAGAGGTCACGGTTCGATTCCCAGTCCAGGCATGTGCTCAGGTTGCAGGCTCAATCCCCAGTGTGGGGAGTGTAGGAAGCAGCCAATCAATGATTCTCTCTCATCATTAATGTTTCTGTTTCTCTCTCCCTCTCCCTTCCTCTCTGAAATCAAGACAAAATATTTTTTTTAAAAAAATGAAGATAGGGTGGGGGAAGTAGGTCCTGGAGTTTTACCTTACACGGCATCAGCACATAGAAAGTACTCAAACATTTGGTAAATGAATGATTGAACAAAAAATGGAGGTGGGGAATCTATATTTTCTATCTAGGAACTACAGATATTGATTTTTATTTTCTTCACTAATCCCTGTGTGAGAAAAAAAAATTTTCAAAAAATGGTTCATTCACATTGAGGAAATGCAAGGGCTGTAGTAGTGATCCTTAGAAGCATGCATAGGTTCACTAGGAATAAATCAGAATACAAAAGTCTATTTTTCTGTCTTCAGGAAAAAATATCATTGGCTACTAAACTAGATAATTGAGACATAACATAGGGATCGTCTATTTTGCCTTTGGAATGTCAATGGCTATGTCCAGAGCATATCCAAACTTTCTGACCCACTATTCTAGAAACAATTGCATTTATCCCAGTTTCTTCATTTGGATTATTCCATAAATTAAGGCTTTGACTAGGAAGCAGGAGTCCCAAACACAGAGCTAGTTCCCCTCCAATATAAATCTTGGCACTTTATAACTTCAATTCTTAGAAAATAAGTGAAGCCTTTTTCTTTACTACATCTTGGCCTTAAATTCACTGTTCCTGTTTTGAGTTGGCTAAAAGTGTTTGATACAGGTTTTAAGTTTATTTTTGCTAATTATACAGTTGATGTTCTCCAAGGAAAGCATGATACCTCCATTGTAGGTGCTGTGAGTCCCAGAAACCTGTGCCAGGATTTCCTGCTGAGACCCATCCTTGTGATATGTTTCTGAAGTAATAATAGCTCTAGGTGGCTTGCTTGGTCATCTCTCACAGGGTAAGGGTACTCCAGAAATCTGCAGAACTTTATTTTCTAGTTAGAATGAAATGTGGAATATATTTGGAGAGTCAGGAGATCTTAGAATCTGATAATATGAATCCAAAATTCCCATGGAGCTAGTTTCCATATTTTAAAAGTATTATAAAACCATTTGTTCTCTTCCTGTAGGAGCATTTTCAGGAATCAATAAAAATATTAATATCTTTCCACATCCACCTTCTCCCTCCCTATGTTTCTGTCCTAGTAATACAATAAAAATAAAAGTGCAACATGGTGTAATAGAAAGGATACTAGACTGAGTCACAATTTCTGGATCCTAATCCTGAAATCACTGCTACCTTACCAGTCTTGTGACTTTGGAGGAGTGACATCCCTCTGAGCCTCAATTTCCTTAGCTATAAAATGGAGATAATTAGCCCTGCTTGCCACATGTATTTGTTGTGGTGATCAGAAGCATTAACATATGCAAAATGCTTCAGAAATTATTAACTGCTAATACTATGTTATCTCTGGAAAATGAACATAAAAATATTATCTACTAGGTATTTTAAGCACTCATTCATTAATTTCTGGATAACCATTATTGTTCCTGTAAAGATACTCCCTTTCAGCCAGATTTCCTTTTTTATACTCACTGATGTTATCCAAGCCCATAGGAAGAAGATTCCAAGCCTCAAACTATGGCCCACCTCATCACTACAAATGATCACAGCTGTGCAGTTTGGCTGGCTGGCTGACTATGTCCCCTTTTGTCAGTATCTCTTCTTTGTAGTTATCTTTACTTTTAGTCAGATTAAAAATAGCATTCTTTTTTGTTATAAAATAGTAAAGAAAAAAACAAATAAGATTGGAATATATCCTTTGTTCTTTGTTTCTTAAAAATAATAATGGAAGAGGGCATACCTACCATTAAATTGGTACAGATGGACATGAAAGACTATTGCCTCAAAGAAACAGACTTTCTGCCTGTACAAATGTTAGCTAGAATTAAGACATGTCCTCATTCTAGTATTGCTCTTCTATTTATTGCTTGTCAGTGAGCTGTCACTGTGCTATTATCAAATGAGAGGGACTAAAATAATTTTGAGAGCTGATAGAGTATCAAGAGCTTGTTCACAAGACAAAATTAAAGGTTTCTGAGAGTTGACCATGTGTGTAGACTTGAAGAGGATTGTTGATTTCAAAGGTAGATTCCTCAAGGTTGCCTACTGATCATGAAAAGAATGCCCTCAGTGCCCAAAGCAAAATACTCTAAAAAGTAGCTTTATATCAAATAAGACATTAAGTAAGCTAAAATGTCTTAGCTTTCTCATACTCCAAAATGTTCTTTAAAACTATATTTTCATTTATGGAATTGCAGTAAATGATCTCAACAGGCTTTTATCACTGACATGGTTAATAGCACTTTTAGAAAGCCAACTACTTGTGAGACATTGTACCAGGCTTTGTGGTTGGTATAGCTACAAACTCCTGTCCTCAGTACCTAAGTACTTAAGTGAGCTAGGTATAGAAATTAAAGATTAAGCTGCTTAAAAATATTTATGAGATTTTTTAATTGCAAAAATAATACTTACTCATTATAGCTAACATAAAGAATATAGAATCATAAAAGGTAAAATGTGAACATTCCCGCCTCCCCCTAGAAAAATGCTGTAAAGGTGAGATATATTTAATGGATATCTTACTTGCTTAAAGGTCGCAGGTCCAACTGACCTGCAGTTCTCCAAAGGTACTTCTGGTCTGTCTTGCTCTTTTATTCCTTCTAGATATTTGTTTCTTACTATTAGGAAAAGCGATAAACTCTAAGCCAGGAGACACATATTCTAGTCCCAACCCTGCCATTATGTAGTTACTAGAGGCCCAGTGCATGAAATTCATGCATGGGTGAGGTCCCTAGGCCTGGCCAGCAATCAGGGCCAATCAGGTTCCCCGCCTCCTCACCTCCCCCTTCCTTCTTCCCTCACTGCCCACACACCGCCACCATGGTTCCCCGCCTCCCCACCTCCCCACTTCCTCCTTCCCTCACCGCCCATGTTTGCCGCCACCCACCCCCGGTTCCTTGTCCCAGGCCAGGCCCAGCCCCTATTGGGCAATTGGAACCTGCCGGCCAGGGGGAGGGCCCAACTGCCACCACGGTGGGCAGACAGCAGGCCGATTAGGGCCTGCCAACCAAGGGGAGGGACGGGGAGGAACCCAGGAGGTTGACTGCTGGCCCCAAGGAGGGAGCTAGCCCTCGGCCCCCTGGAAAAGGGGCCACATTTGCCGCCACCCACCCCCAGATCCCTATCCCAGCCTAGGGGCCTGGCCCTGATCAGGCAATCAGGGCCTGCTGGCGGGGGGGAGGGACCAGAAGGTTGTCCGGAAGGCCCCATTGTTGATTGGGGCCTGTGGGCTGGGGGCAGCTTCTGCATTGAGCATCTGCCCCCTGGTGGTCAGTGCACGTCAGAGCAACTGGTTATTCCGGTCATTCTGGTCATTTCATCATAATGGTCACTTAGGCTTTTATATATATAGATACTAGCAGTATGACCTTGGGCAAGGCTTAGCTTTCTTAATCTTCCTTCTCTGCTCATAGTTTTTTCTAAAGGTTAGACTGGAATTGGTCATTCTCAACTCAGATGTAAGAGATTCAAAATCATTTCAGGGTTTTTTTTCAAGGTATACACACCCCTGGAAATTCTGCACACCATGAAGAAATCTATAATGAGGTACTATTTCTGAGAAGATTATGTCATATATCTCAGATATATAAGGGTAAGAAATAGATGGTCTACTTGCTTCCTTCCAATTCAGTTATAATTTGCTCCTAACTATTCCTGATTTCTATAATATAATAATAGCTAAGGTAGTTTTAGCCACTTACATGGAGTCTGGATGGTTAAATACTCAGGGTTTCAGTTTGGAGAGTCAAATGAGCCTTTTCATTAGTTTTCATGAAGAGGCTTAAGAAGGGTTAAGAGCATGCATATGGCTTCAAGAAGTGAACACTAAGAAATGTTGGATAAAGCAGTGAACTGCCAGCTGGCTTCCTTTTGTATGGCTCCTCAAAATATCATAGGCAGATGTAAATGTGTAGGCAAACAACTCCTGTTGGCACTGTAGTGTATTACTTATGCAACCCTCCCTTATTCTAGACTAGAAGCCTAGTGCATGAAAATTTGTGTACGTGGGGAGTTCTCTCAGCCCAGCCTGCACGCTTTCACAATCCGGGACCCCTCGGGTAGGGCCCAGTCCCATCGCAGTATGGCTCTGGTTCCCTGGGCCGGTGGGCTGTGGGGGAGGGACCAAGAGGCCAGTGCAATTGCAACATGGCTCCGGTTCCCCGGAGCCTGCAGGCAGAGCGAGGGACCAAGATTCCCAGATCACAGCATGGCTCCGGTTCCCCAGAGCCTGTGGGCAAGGGAAGGGACCAAGAGGCCAGTCCAATTGCAACATGGCTCCAGTTCCCCGGAGCCTGCGGGCAGAGCGAGGGACCAAGATTCCCAGATCACAGCATGGCTCCGGTTCCCCAGAGCCTGTGGGCAAGGGGAGGGACCAAGAGGCCAGTCTGATGGCAGCATGGCTCCAGTTCCTGGAGCCTGCGGGCCGGGGATAGGGACCCAGAGGCCAGTCCGATGGCAGCATGGCTCTGTTCCCACAGCTCCCTCCCGCCACTGTGCTACAGGCGGCCAGGGCCCACAACTCCTTCCTGCCACCACGCTGCAGGTGGCCAGGACCCAGGACTGACTCCCGCCCAGCGCAGCCGGGACCCAGGACTGATTCTGGCCCAGCACGGCTGGGACCCAGGACTGACTCCTGCCACACCGGCTGGGACCCAGGACTGACTTCTGCCATGCCGGCCAGGACCCTAGCCTGATGTTCGGTCGTCCGTCCGGTAATTTAGGTCGTGACGGACCCTGGATCTTTATATATTAGGTTTCTACACCTAGACCTACAGAGCCTCCTCTGTCTCACAGGTGGGGAACTACTGCAGCTTCTTTTTTTTATTCATTCATTTAATAAATGTTTATTAAATACCAACTTGTTATTGAATAAATGTTTATTTATCACTGCTCAGAACACTAGGGACACAGTGGTGAAAAAGATTAGTCCCTACCCTCATTAAACTCAGTTTGTTCAACATAGTATAGAAAGTGGTATAATAGAGTAAACACAGGGTGCTATGGGACATGTCAGCACCTGATCCAGACCTTGGAGTTAAGGGAAGTTCTCCTAATTGGGGTAACATCTGAGTTGCCACCTGAACAGTGCTAAAGAGTTAGCCAAATAAAGATTCAAGCGAAAGGTAAACTAGGCAGAGAGAACATACATGTTGGAAGGCTTAGAATAAAGGAGAGCTTGGCTCATTTGAGGCACCAAAAGAAGTTTTTATGGTTAGTATAGATTTATAAAGGGGAGGTGACAATAAATGAGTTGGCCAACAGGGGCCAAATCATGCAGGAATCCAGTCTATGGAACATTGAAACTTTTCTAAATACAATGGGTAAGCAAGCACAGGATCAATGTCAAGAATAGATTATATGGCAAATATCTTCACATGTTAAATGGATATACTCTGAGCAATTCTACTTATACTACTAGATATACTCACAGGCACATGTGGGAAATCATTTACCAATGATATTCTTTGCTCTATCATTTGTAATAGCAGAGGAGTGGAAATAACCTAAATATCCATTATTTAGAAAGTGATTAAATAAATTATGATAAATCTATAACTGGTAACTCTGGAGAAGAAAACTGAGTATTTGAGGTGGGGATGGGGAGAGATTTAACTTAATTTCCAAGATTCTGTATCTTGTTTGTTTGTTGTTGTTTTTTTAATTAAATCTTTATTGTTCAGATTATTACATTTGTTCCTTTTTTCCCCCCCCATAACTCCCCTCCTCCCAGTTCCCGCCCCACCCTCCGCCCTCACGCCCCACCCACTGTCCTCATCCATAGGTGCACGATTTTTGTACAGTCTCTTCCCGCATCTCCCACACCCCTTTCCCCCCCAAGAATAGTCAGTCCATTCCCTTTCTATGTCCCTGATTCTATTATAATCAACAGTTCATTCTGTTCATCAGATTATTTATTCACTTGATTCTTAGATTCACTTGTTCATAGATGCATATTTGTTGTTCATAATTTGTATCTTTACCTTTTTCTTCCTCTTCCTCTTCTTAAAGGATACCTTTCAGCATTTCATATAATCCTGGTTTGGTGGTGATGAACTCCTTTAGCTTTTCCTTATCTGTGAAGCTCTTTATCTGACCTTCAATTCTGAATGATAGCTTTGCTGGATAAAGTAATCTTGGTTGTAGGTTCTTGGTATTCATCACTTTGAATATTTCTTGCCACTCCCTTCTGGCCTGCAAAGTTTCTGTTGAGAAATCAGCTGACAGTCGTATGGGTATTCCCTTGTAGGTAACTGAGTTTCTTTCTCTTGCTGTTTTTAAGATTCTCTCTTTATCTTTTGCTCTTGGCATTTTAATTATGATGTGTCTTGGTGTGGTCCTCTTTGGATTCCTTTTGTTTGGGGTTCTCCGCGCTTCTTGGACCTGTAAGTCCATTTCTTTCACCAGGTGGGGGAAGTTTTCTGTCATTATTTCTTCAAATAGGTTTTCAATATCTTGCTCTCTCTCATCTTCTGGCACCCCTATAATTCTGATGTTGGTACGCTTGAAGCTGTCCCAGAGGCTCCTTACACTATCCTCGCATTTTTGGATTCTTTTTTCATTTTGCTTTTCCGGTTGGATGTTTTTTGCTTCCTCGCATTTCAAATCATTGACTTGATTCTTGCGCTCCTCTGGTCTGCTGTCGGGCGTCTGTATAATATTCGTTATTTCAGTCCGTGTGTGCTTAATTTCTAGTTGGTTCCCCAATATAAGATCGAGGGTCTTATTAGTTTTCGTGTAGATCTCATTATGTTTATCAGCAGCTTCTAAACAGTTCTTGAGAGACCTTAAAAGTGTGGTTCTGAACTCTATTTCTTCCATTGACAATTTTGTCCTGTTTCTTTGTCTCCGCATTTTGTTATGCTTCCTTGGTGCACCCCCTAGTGGTCTTTGTTCACAGTCTTATAGATAAATCTTGATTGTTGTAGCTAATTCCAAGGAGGGTTTGACCTCCAGGCCAAGTGGCTATGAGAATCAGCTGTGTCAGCAGTGAGAGAACTTCTGTCCTCTAGGGAGGTGCTAATCTAGCCTTTGCCTGAGGCTATCCGGCAAATGGTTCTGAGCTGGGCTTGGGCGGGGCGGGTCGCACAGGATCAACAGGGTGGGCCGGAGAGAGCAGTTATGGCGGCTCTCAGTCCTGTCCCAAGGGGCTCTGCCTCTCTGAGTCCCAGCACCCGCTGCAAAGCTCGGAGAGAAAGCTGCACTCGCTCTGACCGAAGCCAGACAGTCCCGCTTCTCCCGTTTGAGTCTGGGTCCCTAAAGACTCGCCCGGATCTGGTGCTCAGAGTCTGCGACTCCCTCCCGATTGAAAACAACAACCGCGCCCTCCGCCGCCAGCCCGCTCTGCGCACTCCGCACCTCAGAATTTGACTTCAGCACTGCGCCTCCTCTGAGTGTCCGTATGCGTTTCTCTTTCCTCCTAGTTGTAGGACTTCCACTCAGCCAGCTTTCCTGTGGTTCTGGGTGATGTCCCTTCCGTTTTTTGGTTTCACTTTTGAAGTAGTTGTTCAAAGCAGCAAACTCCGGTGTTAACCTATGCCGCCATCTTGGTTCTCTCCTCTTGTTTTTTTTTTTTTTCAAAAAAAAATCTACATGTAATACTAATTTAAAATAAATGAATTTAATTTTTTAAGTTAATGAAATATTCATACTATGCCATTTCCCTATCACTGAAATCCACTATCAATAATTTTATATTGTGATACCATCTCATGCTAATGAAAAGGTGAAACCCATATATTTGTAGAAAGAATATAAATTGTTTTTCCCAGCTTTATTGAGGTATAGTTGACAAATAAAAATTGTACATAGTTAAAGTATACAATGTGATATTTTATATACATATACATTGTGAAATGATTACTACAATCAAGCTAATTAACATTTTGTCACCTCACATAGTTACCTTATTTGTGGTAAGAACACTTAAGATCTACTCTCTTAGCAAGTTTCAAGTATAGTATACAGTATTATTAACTACTAGAGGCCAGGTACACGGAATCATGCACATTGAAAGGAAATTAATTAGAAGAAATATTTTAGAGGCCGGGGAGGGACTGTGGGAGGGCTCCAGGGCGTGTCTGGCCCATCTCACCTAGTCCCAGTCGGCCTGACCCCAGCAGCAAGCTAACTTACTGGTCAGAGCATCTGCCCCCTAGTGGTCAGTGCGTGTCATAGTGACTGGTCGAACGGTTGGGCACTTAGCACATTAGGATTTTATATATATAGATAGTCACCATACTATGCATTAGATCTTCAGAATTTATTCATGTTGCATAATTAAAACTTTGTACCCTTTGACCAACACCTCCCCATTTCCCTTAACCCTCCCCTCACCAGCTCCTGGCAACCACCATTCTACTCTTCACATACTAAATGCCTATACTCTGATTGAGCAATTCTACTTTTACTGCTTCTATGAGTTTGACTTTCTTAGATTCCATATAAAAGTGATGTTATGCCATATTTGTTTTCCTGTATCTGGCTTATTTCACTTACAGAAGAATGTCTTCCAGGTTTATCCATGTTACAAATGACAGCATTTCCTTCTTTTTAAAGGCTGAATAATATTCCCTTGTGTATATCGCATTTTTTTATTCATCTGTTGATGGACATTTAGATTGTTTCCATGTCTTAGCTATAGTGAATAATGCTACAATGAACATGATAGTGCAGATATCTCTTCAAGATACTAATTTCATTTCCTTCCTATATACATCCAGAAGTAGGATTGCTGGATTGTATGGTATTTCTATTTTTAATTTTTGAGGAATCTCCATTCTGTTTTCCATAGTGGCTATTCCAATTCATAATCCTACCAACAGTGTTCAAGGAGTTCCTTTTCTCCACACCCTCGTCAACACTTGTTTTCTTTGTCGTTTTTACAATAGCCATCTTAACAGGTGCAGGGTGTCCTCTCGTTTTTGAGGTTTTGATTTACATTTCCTAATGATCAATGATGTTAGCTACTTGTATGTCTTCTTTGGAAACTGTCTAATCAGATCTTTTGCAAGTTTTTAAAACTCAGGTCATTCAGTCATACATTCATTTACTTAGTTTTGCTATTGTTTGGCTTTTTTACATATTTTGCATATTGACTCCTTATCATATGTATGGTTTACAGATATTTTCTGCCATTTTGTAAGTTGTCTCTTCACTCTTGTGATTGTTTCTTTTGCTGTGCACAATCTGTCTATCTATCTATCATCTATCTATCTATCTATCTATCTATCTATCTATCTATCTTAATCCTCTCCCAAGGATATGTTTATTGATTTGAGAGAGATAGAAATAGAGATAGGGAGAGAGAGAGAGAGAGAGAGAGAGAGAGAGAGAGAGAGAGAGAGAGAGAGAGATTGGTGCCTCCCATACGCTACCTGTTGGAGGATGATGCTCCAATCCACTGCGCCACACCAGCTAGGGCCAGAACAGAAGCTTTTTAGTTTGATGTAATCACACTTGTCTATTTTTGCTTTGTTGTCTGTGCTTTTGAGGTCATATCCAATGTCAACAAGCATTCTCACTATATTTTCTCCTAGCAGTTTTTTCTCTTTCAGGTGTATATTTAAGTCTTTAATTTATTTTGAGTTGATTTTTGTATACACATGGGACTATCCAGGTTTCCCAACACAAGAGACTATCCTTTCCACATTGTGTATTCTTGGAATCCTTATTAAAGATCAGTAGCCCATCAATGCATGTATTTGTTTCTAGGCTCTTTAGTCTGTTCCATTCCTCTATATGTCTTTTATTGTGCCACTACCATACTATTTTGATTACTGTACCTTTGTAATATATTTTTAAATCAGCTTTCTTTCTCTCCTTTTTTTATGCTTATAATAACTAGGGTTATTCTGAAACTTTTCTGGTTTTATATGAATTTTAGGATTGTATTTTTCTGTTTCAGTTGGAAATGCCATTGGAATTTTGATAGAAATTGCATGGCTTTGGGTAAGATGGACATTTTAATAATATCAATTCTTTAAATCCAAGGACACAGGATATCTTTCCATTTTTTCATGTCTTTTTCAATTTATTTCATCAGTGTTTAGGATGGTGAGTTTTTTCAAATGCTTTTCTGCATCTATTGAGATGGTCATATGATTTGTATCCTTCATTTGTGTTATATTGCGCTGTGTCACATTTGAGAATACAGACTGTTACACCATTTTGGATATTAGTCCAACTCTCTAGTAAAATTAAACATTAGGATATCTTTGATCCAGAATTTACAGTTTTGGGAATATATCCTTCAGAAATAAGGATACCAAATCATAGGTCATTATGTTTATTATAGCACAATTTTAGTGTCAAAAGAGGGATAACCCTAGTAGCTATAAATAAGGAAATGGTTGAATATATTATAACATAGCCATACTATTGAATATTATGCAGTTTAATAGGAATAAGCAAGAGTTTTATGTATGCACTGAAAGAATAGCCATGTTCCTTTGCTAGGTGGTAAAAAGCAAGTTTCTGAGCAATGTGTGTAATATGACCCCATTTTCATAAGAAAGATGTTAAAGCCCTAAAAATGTATATATAGGTAGATAGACATGAACATAGAAGCAGACGTGGGAAGCAGAGGCACCAAACTGAATTACTGATTACCTCAGGTGGAATGAGGTTATATGGGAAAGGGATAGCTGTTAATCAAGCTATCAACCAGTAGGTCGCGAGTTTGACATGCTTGTGTTAAGTGGTTCTTTATACAGAGTGGGGTAAAAGTAGGTTTACAGTTGTGAGTATGTGAAACAGAGTTTATTCTTGTATTATTATTTATTAACTAGGGACTCAGTGCATGACTTCATTCACCTTGAACTGTGGGCCACAAGGCTGTGGTGGCCACAGGGGTGGGTCTTGGCTCATCCTCTGCTCCCCCGCCCAGCCCCTTCCTCCACGGCCCCGTCTCCCCTCTGCCAGCAGCCCCGCTCCCACTGCGGCTGCTCTCATGCCTGATGGCACAGAGCGATTGGGGCTGGTGCCAGCAGCAGGTGCTAGTGGGACTGGTGCCATCGGCAAGTGCAAGCAGTGGCTGCTGCCCCGATCACCCCTCAGAAGCAGGGAGAGATGAAGAAGCCCTCAGGGGTGATCGGGGCTGGCAGCTGCTCGCACCCGCTGACAGTGCCAAGCTATTGGGACTGGTGCGGGGCGCCAGCAGGGCATGCAAGTGGCACCTCCGGTGCCGGCTGCAGGTGGGGCTGCGAGTGGGGCTGTTGCCAGCAGCAGGTCCGAGAGGTGGCTGCTGGCCCCATTGCCCCTCAGGAACAGGGGGAGGTGGAGAAGCCTCAAAGGACAAACGGGGCCGACAGTCGCAGCTCGCACCTGCTGACAGCACTGAGTGATCGGGACTGGCGCCAGACGCCGACAGTGGGAGTGAGCAGCAGCTCTGGCGTGCACCTGGTGCCGGCAGCAGGTGGAGCGCTGGGTGGACGGCGATGTGCAGGAGCAAACAATTTTCAGTAACCACCAGAGGCTTGCCCCAATGACAGTGACTGCTGCCCCAACCGCTGCCCTGCCTTGGTCTGGTGCCCCCACTCACCTGCTCCACCATCCCACCACAGGGATGCCTGCCATGTTCCACGCTCTGCCACCTGCTGTCAACACCTGCCATGTTCTGCGCACACCCTCTGGTGGTCAGTGCACATCATAGCAACCGGTTGTTTGGTTGTTTGGTGTTCTGCTGTTCAGTCTATTTGCATATTAGGGATATATATTTGTATTATTTTTCATACTAACAACTGTAAACTTAATTTTGCCTCACCCTGTATAATTCTGTTGCAACACAGCATGTGTTACTGTAATTTATTAAAAATGTAATAAGTAGAGAAATTGGTGAGAAAAATGAACTTTTGGGGCACGAGGGAGACGAAGAAGGCAGTTATGAGGCTACTGCCATGATATACATAAGGAATGATGGTTTCTGAATTAGAATAGTAGCAATGCAGACAGAAGTAGACAGATTTAGTTAGTAGGTAGAAAAAATAGGACTTGGTGATTTTATTGAAAGGAGAAAAAGAGGAATCAGGGAATCCACCCACATTTCTGGCAAGATGCTATCCTATTCACTGAGATAATGATCAGAGGAGGAAGTGTGGTTTTCCAGTGGTTCTCAACCTTCTGGCCCTTTAAATACAGTTCCTCATGTTGTGACTCAACCATAAAATTATTTTCGTTGCTACTTCATAACTGTAATGTTGCTACTGTTATGAATAATAATGTGAATATCTGATATGCAGGATTGTCTTAGGCGACCCCTGTGAAAGGGTCGTTCGACCGCCAAAGGGGTCGCGACCCACAGATTGAGAACCACTGTTTTAAAAAGATTGAGTTGCAGGTACCTGTGATAAATTCAAGAGGAGAGAACCTGTAAGCCAGGGGTCCTCAAACTTTTTAAACGGGGGGCCAATTCACTGTCCCTCAGACCGTTGGAGGGCCAGACTATAGTTTAAAAAAACTATGAACAAATTCCTATGCACACTGCACATATCTTATTTTGAAGTAAAAAAAACAAAACGGGAACAAATACAATATTTGTATTTGCATATGGCCTGCGGGCCGTAGTTTGAGGACCCCTGCTAAGCAGTTGGAGATATGCAGCTGAAGCTCAGGAAAAATATCTGGGCTGGAAATATAGATATGGAGGTCACTAGCTGTATTAGAACTCTCTTGGTTACAAGTGACGAATAGCTGGCCTAAACTGGATTTAAGATTTAAAAAGGGGGGCGGTGCATGGGGTTTATTTCATTTAACTGAAAAGTCCCTGATGAAGTTGGCCTAAAACATGGCAGAACCCTGGAGCTCAAATGATGTCATCAGGACTTCCTCAGCTTTCCTTTCTATTGGCCTCATTCTTCAGGCAGGTTCTCCCCATAATGTGGCAAAAATAGCTACTAACATCTCTAGGCTTACATCTTACCAATTTACAAGCACAATATAAAGAAGATGTCTTACCCATCTATTGGATTCAGTAAGGAGGTTGTTGGAAACTTTGGTGAGAGCAATCTTAATACAGCAATAGCAGCAGAAGGGTTGAGAATCAAGTCAGATGAATAAGTTGAAAATAACAAATGTATATGAAAGGGATGGGGAGAACAGAGTAATAGCTAGAGATTTATTAACCATCTACTATTGCTAACGTGCTGTATCATATTACACCCAGGGATACAAAAATACATAAGATAAGGTTCCTTAGTTCTGGAGTCCCATCCTATATAGTAGAATGCTAATATGCAAATCAACCAAACAGTGGAACAACCAGTGGAATGACCAGTTGCTATGACACGCACTGACCACCAGGGTGCAGATAGTCAACACAGGAGCTGCACACTCATGATCAGTGTGCTCCCACAGTGGAGCACTGCTCAGCCAGAAGCCAGCTCACCACTGGTGAGCACAGTGGTAGTGGCAGGAGCCTCTCCCGGCTCTAAGGAGCATGAGCCAAGCAATAAGGAATGAGCAGGTGGGCAGTTAGGAGTGAGGGGTCCCAGATTGCAAGAGGGATGTCCGACATCCCCCAAGGGGCCCTGGATTGCTAGAGAGTGCAGGCTGGGCTAAGGGACCCTCCTCCCTGCCCCCCACATGAATTTCGTGCATCGGGCCTCTAGTGGTCTTCATAAAAGAGAGAATCTTGTAAATGATTCCCAGAGATGATAAGTACCTATATGGAGGTAGGATGAGATTGCCATGAAAGCATAGAGAAGGAAGCCACAGAATGACTGATCAAATACATTAAATACATTTCCAAGAAGTGCATAATGGCTGACACATACCAGGCATACATATGCGAATTAATGAGATGACATTTGAATTGGATTTTGGAGAATGAATGTGACATTAATAAAGAAAAGTTGAAAGTGTATTTCTGACAAAGGGAATAGCAAGTGCAAAGGCTAACCAATCCCCTAGATTTGTTTGCGCTATTCTTGGCTTAAGAAATCTAATATGTATGTGCCTAGCCAGGTGTACACCAAAAGGCTGTGGATTCAATTGCTGGTTAGACACATACCTGGGTTGCAGGTTCAATCCCCAGTCAGGGCACATACAGGAGGCAACCGATTAATTCATTCTCTCTCTCTCTCTCTCTCTCTCTCTCTCTCTCTCTCTCTCTCTTTCTCTTTCTCTCTCTCTCCTCTCTTTCTAAAAAGAAATCAAGGATAAACATATCCTTGGGTGAGGATCAAGAAAAGAAAGAGCTTGGTCAGTGTAGCTCAGTGCTTGAGCATCAGCCTATGAACCAGAAGGTCATGGTTCGATTCCTGGTCAGGGCACATGTCTGGGTTGTAGGCTTGATCCCCAGTAGAGGACATGCAGAATTATTATATTTCATCATTGATGTTTTTATTTCTCTCTCCCTCTCCCTTCCTCTCTGAAATCAATAAAAATATATATTTTAAAAAGAAAAGAAAGAAATCTAATATATAACATAGAAGGCTTAGAGGAAGAACTGAGAAGTCCAGAATTATTGGGTGAAGAAAAGTTGACAAGAGCCCCAAACCACCTGAGGGGCTTCCAAATGCCCACTGAGGCATTTGATAAATGACATTTTAATCCCAAATTATCTTTGCATCTTCCCCACTTCACTACACTTGAAAAAATGGACTCCAAGTTGACTTAGAAGACATAGGTCCAATGCCATTAACATGTATAGAAGTATAGGGAGAGCTATTTATGAAATGATAGCGTATGAAGGATTCTTTGCTGTAAGCTTATGAATATCAGCTGCATTTTACCACTGTGTCCAGTATCCGGCCCCTCGTACTGTTGTGCATTAGGTCAGTTGTTTAGTATCTAGCCTCACTGGGGTTATTTGTACCCCATGCCTGGGGTCTAACCAATCTAGGCTGCTTGTCACATGGTGAACTAGAAAGAAGATAACTTTGTGCAGATCTATTCTCCCTATAACAAAACAACTACCAGAGAGTTGGTAGTATCTTTATAGATGAAATTTAGTGTGTTATCTTACCTTATGCCAGAAGAATGAGAATATTTACTTGGTAATTTGCTATGATTTGATCCTAATCTGCTTAGAAATATTATTTCTTAAAATGGAAATGGGAAAAGAATGTGTTTTTCAAGATAGTTTCATGGTATCTCCTGAGAGGATGTTCAGTTATTATAAATATAGCAATTTGATTCTCTCCTTGATTTTCTGATATATTTCATCTCTACATTGAAATTATCAAACTTTAAAGTATTAATTGTATGCTTCCAAAAAATGAAATTTTATATTTCATGTCGCACATTTAAATCACTATTTTGTTCAAAAGAAAAAGCAAACTTCTTACATGAGTCATAAAGTTATTGGTTTGTATAGTACATTATCTCTACAAGTCATCTCCAAAGCTCTTTAAAAACATAGGTTTACATTGTAACCAATTTAAAGAAGGATATATTTGTGGTACAAATATTTTATCTCAAAGGTTCTTTTCAAGTTTCAGTTCAGCAATTTGAATCTAATTTGTTTTTCCTACCCCTTAGCATAGCATGAAAAATCCAGAAGCTTTCATGAACAAGGCCCACATTTAGTGTAGTTAAGTTCTCAATATATGAAAGAAAAATTCAGTTGTTATCAAGAAGCAACTTTTCTGACCCTTGGTTTCTCTCTCAGATGGCTTGGGATAACAAGCATAGAATTTAATGCCACATAGACCTGATTTCAAATTTTAAATCACATAGACCAAATTTCAAATCCTAGCTCTACCACTTTTACCTTTGTGGCCTTGGCCAAGTCTTATAATCTCTCTCAGCATATGTTTTCTCATTGTATAAAAACCGTAATGATGCTTCCTTTGATAAACTATTATAAGGATTAGAGATAATGTAAAATGCCCAATTCAATACAGGCACATAACAGGTGCTCAATAATTGCTAATTATTAATATCAACTGTAAACTGAGAACAATGCTAATCTATCTAGTACTTCTCAGCATATAGGTATAACAAATAAGAATGCTTTTTAAAAATATATTTTTATTTATTTCAGAGAGGAATGGAGAGGGAGAGATAGAAACATCAATGATGAGAGAGAATCATTGATAGGCTGCCTCCTGCACGCCCTCTACTAGGGATTGAGCCCACAACCCGGGCATGTGCCCTTGACCGGAATCAAACCCAGGACCTCTCAGTCCATAGGCCGACACTCTATCCACTGAACCAAACGGGCTAAGGCAAGAATGCTTTTTCTTAAACACCACAATCACATAGCCACTTTAATAGTTGAGAAAAGGAGCTATCCTGCTTCCTTCACAGGATTTTGATGATCAAAAGAGACAATACACACTAAAGCACTTAGAAAAATAGAAAGTGCTGTTAAAGTTTAAGATAGAATATTTTAAATGTCTTAAGAGTTCTTTTTCCTTCTTCCATCAATGATTTTAAAATTAAAGAATGAAAATTATATATCACAAACTGGTATTACTTCGATAGTTTAATTATTACATCTTATTTTGTTCCATCTTTCAGAAACATACAGAATGTGAGTTTTGTAAACAAAATGTAATTATTCTTGTTACAACCCAATTATTCTGAGGTCTTTTATTTAGCAACCTCAAATATCTAGAACCCCCAAAAGGAAGGAGGATAGAAACCCTATGATCTGGGAGCAAAATCTCAATCCACTGAGGCCTCTCACTCTACTCCTGTAAGAGAGGCTTGGTGCCAAACTCACTAAACCTCTAGTCTTAGTGTTGTTTATAAAATAAATGTAACTTACTGGTGAAATGAGCTTAGTTGGAAGACAACTAATTAGAATGGGAGAAGGGGACTACTAGCTGTGAGAACACCAAGGCATTGTTAGCAGTGTAAAGAACAGCAAAAGTCTAAAAACAGAAGACTAGAAAAGTGAAATCATTTGGGACTGTTCATGTGGGGGTTCACACTTCCCTGTATGCCTTGGTAAACACAGAGCATCCCACTGTATAGCCCAGTAGGGGATTTTTCATAAGGATTCTTAGTCCTCAGTAGACAACTATATCTGACATGACAAGACAGGGAAATCTCAAAATATTTTGAAAGATTCCTGTCACATTTTAAAGTTTGCTATTAGTTGTGTGACTTTGGAAAGCTCACTTCTGTGGAACCTCTTAAATGGTGCCCAGTCAGTAAGGTGTTAACTGTGTATAAGGCTGTTAGGTGAGGATTATATAAGATTGTAATTAGAAATAAATCTCAGGCATAGTATTCAACTAAGTCTATTAGAAGCCATCTTAAAGATCATATAATAAATTCTACATATTTAATATGGATTTTTTTAATCTTTGGTACTAAACATAAAATTACCCCAGACATCCTATCTAATAATAGAGAAACATGGTAATTAACCATAACTTCACTACCCTTCCCATTGGCTAATCAGGGCGATATGCAAATTAACTGCCAACCAAGATGGCAGCCGGCAGCCAGGCAGCTGAAACGAACAGGAGGCTTGCTTGCTCCAGTGATGGAGGAAGCCAAGGTTCCCCGCCTGCCGCTGCTGGGCTCTGAGCTGCAGTCTAAGAAACAATGTTGCAAATATAGAAGCTTAACAATCCCCATGCTTTCAGCCAGCCGGCCAAGCTGGAGTTGCAGCAGTGTTTCAATTATAGAAGGTAAATAAATCCCAGAGACCTGCTTTCAGCAGCCGAGGTCTCAGAGCTGGAGCCGAGCCTCAGAGCTAAAGCCGGCTCTCAGCTCCAGTGACAGCCATAGAAGGTAAATAAATCCCAGAATAAAAAAAGAAGAAGAAGAAGAAAAGGAGAGGTTGGGAGCTTCAGTCACCCGCCAGCCTGAAAACGGCCCTCAGCCCCTCACCCAGACTTGCCAGGCACCCCAGTGGGGACCCCCACTCTGAAGGGGGTGCAGCCAGCTGCAAACAGCCATCATCCCCTCATCCAGGCTGGCCAGGCACCCAAGCGGGACCCCCACCCTGATCCAGGACACCCTTCAGGGCAAACCAGCCGGCCCCCACCCGTGCACCAGGCCTCTATCCTATATAGTAAAAGGGTAATATGCAAACTGACCCTAACTGCAGGACTGGGAATGACTGGTCACTATGACACACACCACCAGTGGTCAGACACTCAATGCAGGAGCTTCCCCCTGGTGGTCAGGGTGCTCTCACATGGGAGGAGCTCTGTTCAGCCACCAGCCAGGCTGATGGCTGCCAGTACAGGAGTGGTGGTGGGAGCCTCTCCTGCCTCCTCAGCAGCACTATGGATGTCCGACTGCAGCTTAGGTCTGCTCCCCACTGGCAAGTGGACATCGCCCTAGGGCTGCTGGGCTGCCAGAGGGATGTCTGATTGCCAGCTTAGGCCCAATCCCTCGGGGAGTGGGCCTAAGCCAGCATGTGGTCATCCCCTGAGGGGTCCCAGACTGCAAGAGGGCACAGGCCGGGCTGAGGGGACCCCCCCCAGTGCACAAATTTTTGTGCACCGGGCCTCTAGTAATCTAATAATTTCTGATGCAAGATGTGTTCATAATCTTATAGGACCTTAATAATATTATTAATATCAATTTTTGGTCAAAACTGTACATGTCAATGTTAAATATTGGGCTGAATCTGATCTGGTTTGAAGTCCTGAGCTCCCCCACTTTGTGGTCCTCTGACTTGTAGCAAGTCAGCCTCCATGTCATTTCACAGAAGTGCTATAAATGTCAAACAAAATGATCTATGTGCAAATGCTATGTAAACTATATTGTGAGGTAAAAATGTGAAGTGTTACTTCTCATAAAAGTTGAATACAGAAGCAGTGTGGTGTGGGAGAGCTTATTGATTTGGAGATTTCAAAGAAATCAGGGACTACAAAAAAACCAAAAGCATACTCATGTTTAATGTGTCATGTAACATTGCCATTGGGCAGCAACCACAGCAGCAACATAAGTAGTCTTACTTTTTTCACCAGACCTTGCTGGTTCCAGCCTCTTGGTCTTGCTAAAACAATGCCCCTTCTGGACTTCCTTCTTACTTCTCTACTTCTAATCCTTATCCATCTTTTTAGGACCCAATTCTGAAGTGTTGTGGCCTTAATGAACCTCCATTCAGATATCTCATCTTCTTAGTTTATATTCTTCTGTGTGCGTGCTTAAAAGACATATTTTCTAGATCTCTTTCATGTTCTTCTCTCATCTTCTCAGCTAGGTTATAAGCCACAAGAAGCCAGGGATCCCTTCTACCTTATCATGGCAACTAGCATAAGATGACCTAATAGTCAAGTAGTTAATGAATGTTTATAGATTAAAAGAAATATGTTATAGGCCCATCCAAAAGTCCCTGTTTTAAAAGATAAATCTGTATTTGAAAGATCTTTAGTCATAGGCAGTAGACAAAGCAAATGTCTATGAAACTACAGGAGTTGTATAAAATGGCAAATTTTTAGTAAGTCATTGAGAGATTGAAGGAGGAAGTTGTTATAAATATTTTTCATGAGGGAACAGCCTGTGGGCCCTTTCCAGTTCTCTTCCTGTACCACAGTAATAATGCTGTCTACTACCGGCTTCTTCAAAGGGCAGCTCTGTGCAACACACATGATTTTCCATTCTCACATTTAAAACAAAGGATGAAATAAAAATTGCATTGTAATTTATCATTGCATATTTATTATCTCACTCTTCATTTCCCAAATTTTATTATTTCTCTGTTATAGTATAGTGTGGCAGACCTTGACCTTTTGTCAGCATAATTCACAGCTTGAATAGCATTCACATGGGGGACTCCCCCTCTGGGATCCTTGGGATTTTCTGCATTTTTCTAGCAGGCTGGCCCCTTTCATGCTCAAGAAACATATAAGACTTCAAATGAAAGTGACACTATTACAGAAATACTGTTAAATCTATTACAGGTTTTATTTATGTAAATCTTTAGTGACCTTCAGTACTCTGTTAGCAATAAAGTATTTGCAACACACTTTAATAACTTAGTTTTAAATCACTGGGGCAATAACTCAGACTTTGATTTTGCATTTAGGGACCTAGGTTCAAGTTGCAGGTCTGCTACTTATTTGCTATGAAACTTTAAACGTGCTTACTTATCTCTCAGCCTCAGTTCCTATAAAATGACAATAATGGTAATACCTACTTTACTGGGTTAGTGTGGAGATTAGATATAGTGTGATTTGAAAGCTCATTTAAAATGTAAATCCCTGATCAAATATGAGTTCTATATCCCCGTATGTACCTATGTAGTTTTCCTTTCCCACATTGCCAAGCCCTTGGTTTAGGCCCTGAACTGCCTATTGCTTTGTCTCATTCATAAGTTTATATAAATCCCTCTTCCCCTCTTTCTTCAGGTTCATTCCCTTGTAGCTGATCCAGCTCACAGTCCCAGATTCATGTTTTTTCATTAAAACCAACTAAAATAAACCCTAACTCCTGGCAGTGTTTCTTACTTTCATGCAGTCATGAAACTTTCATGCAGTCAAGGACAGTTAAAGACTCCTTATTTTAGAATTTCCATCTTTCCCCCACTCCCAGAGAATGCTTTCATGTACACCCAAAGTCAGGTTCCTCTCTTACCCTTCCAGCACCTCTGGTATATACCATAGCCCAATGCAGAAAGAAAACTTAGGGGATGCAAAGGAACGGGACTGACCACCAAGAACAAGAAGGGTGGAGGGTCTAGGGAAGGCAGAACCCAAGTTCTCTAGATGTGTTGGCATTGTCAAATTTTATATGTACTAGGTCCTATCTGTACCACTGCTATTGTTCCAAGCTTTAACTCTACTTGCTGCAGCCCAGTAGAGCAAAATAAGATTAGAAAACTAGGACCAACTGCCATTCATAATGTTTCTTGGGCTTCCACAGCATCCCCATCCCTACCAGTTGGTCTTTTTACTGGTTCTGACACATATTGCAACACTCTGGATGATCTCCACTGCCTTCTCCCTCATCCACTACATCAGTGGTTCTCAACCTTGGCTGCACATTAGAATCACCTGGGAATCTTTTTAAAATCCTGATTTCTGGGCCTCATCCTCCGGAAATTCTGTTTCTTTGTTACTAATGTTGTGGCCCCACCCCATAACAAAGAAACGGAATTTCCGGAGGATGAGGCCCAGAAATCAGGATTTTAAAAAGATTCCCAGGTGATTCTAATGTGCAGCCAAGGTTGAGAACCACAGCACTACATACTTGTTTCAGTTGCACTAGAATTGTGAATTCCTAAATCTCTAACCCTGAAAAAACACATACATGTATACAATAATAGACTTAGATAAGAATTTACAGTAGCAAAATCTAACAACTCAAATGCCCATCAACAGGCTAACACAGTGATGGCGAACCTTTTGAGCTCGGCGTGTCAGCATTTTGAAAAACCCTAACTTAACTCTGGTGCCGTGTCACATATAGAAATTTTTTGATATTTGCAACCATAGTAAAACAAAGACTTATATTTTTGATATTTATTTTATATATTTAAATGCCATTTAACAAAGAAAAATCAACCAAAAAAATTGAGTTCACGTGTCACCTCTGACACGCGTGTCATAGGTTCACCATCACTGGGCTAACATATGGATAAACTATGATATATTCATACAATGAAATATTAAACAGCAGTCATACCAATGAACTGCAGCAGTGCTGAGTGGTATGAATGAATTTTACTAATATAATTTTAAGTTTATAAAAAGGAAGTCTCCTATGCCAAAGTTGTTAAAAAAAAAAAAAAAAAACACACCTGGGTTTATATCCAAAGGAGATGAAATCACTATCTCAAAGAGATATCTGTACTCCCATGTTCATTACAGCATTATTTACAATAGCCAAGACATGGAAACAACCTAAGTGTCCATCGATGGATGAGTGGATAAAGAAAAAGGTGGTATACAGATAGGTACAATGGGAAATTATTCTGCCATAAAACAAAAGGGAAAATAGCAGCTAAATAGCAGGAGGTGTCCTGTGCCTTCTCATGGAGCAGATAGAAGAAACAATGAAATCAAATAACATCTACCTGAAATTGGTGAATTAGACACAGCTGGTGAGACAATGTGTGGCCGGAAAGGACAGAGGACGCCTGGAGAATAGTAGGATCAGAGATCTGGGCTGAAGAGAGAGATGCCCGACTACCAGGGCGAGAGGGTCAGAAGAAACCTGCACTGCACAAAGTCCACTTCCCTTGAGGACACGTGTAACACTCAACTGTGGAAGGGGGTCCACAGGGCTGCTGCCAACCAGGGATTCTAGATCTAAGTTCACAGCTGCAAGAGGCTGTGCCCAGAAAGGCAGCCTGAAGAACTGTCCTAGCCACGCAATATGGGGGTGGAGGGTGGAGGGGAAAAACGCGCAGCAGCATGGCCGTTTTGGCTTTATATTTTCCTTGTTTTTACTCACTAAACCCAGTTCTTAGGACCTTTCAATTACAAACACTCACCGAGGCTGTGTGCAGGTGGAGATGCAGTTTTGTGGAGGCTGGGGAGAAGCTGTGGAGGGGAGCAAAACAAGGAGAGGTGACCAGGAATCTGGCACTGGGACATTCCTGTCCCTCCAACCCTAAGCAGCAATTTTTCTCCTGAAGAGCCAGCACCCACAGGCAACTAGTGCAGCTGCACCCAGCCTTGAGCTCTGCAGAAGAAACAAAGATTCTGAATAGCCCCAGGGAGCCCTCAGGAACGGGTTGAGGGGCCGGTTGGTCCCAGAAACTAATACAGCAACACCCCCACCTAAAGCCTGTGTCAGAAATAGATGCTTGTGTAAATATAACTGAAAGCAGGCAGACAAATCAGGCAGATTGGTCCCACCTGCCTGAAACGAAGGCTGTGGAGACAGAGAGAAGCAGTGGATCTCTGGGAACTTCAACAAGGTGCTAACTACCTAACACAGTGGTTCTCAACCTTGGCCGCACACCTGGGAATCTTTTTAAAATCCTAATTTCTGGGCCTCATCCTCCGGAAATTCTGTTTCTTTGTTATGGGGTGGGGCCACATCATTAGTAACAAAGGAACAGAATTTCCGGAGGATGAGGCCCAGAAATCAGGATTTTAAAAAGGTTCCCAGGTGATTCTAAGTGCAGCCAAGGTTGAGAAACACTGACCTAACAAGAAAGTGAGAAGTGGCAGACAGAACAGAAGAGAGGGGTCTTAAACCAGCCCCCATGGGACATTAAAACTAGGCTGAAGTGAATAACACTTCACTTTTTTATTATTTATCTTTTACTTAAGAAAGAAAAAATTTTTTTGCTTTATTTTATACTAGAGGCCCAGTGCATGAAATCCTGCACAGGTAGGGTCCCTAGGCCTGGCCGGCGATCAGGGCTGATCAGGGACTTCCGACTGCCAGCTGGGGCCTTCCTTCCCCTGGCTGCTGGCTGCTAGCCAGGGCCTTCCTTCATTCCGCGCTGCCCCCTGGTGGTCAGCACACATCATAGCAAGTGGTCAAAGTTCTAGTCAGTCAAACTCTGAGGGGACAATTTACATATAAGCCTTTTATTATATAGGATTATTTTTGAATTTTTTTATGAACCTTTTATTTTTTGCATTATTTTTCTTCTGTTTTTATTTTTTTATCATTATTTTACTTTATCTTATATTTTCTTTTTTCCCCACCCTTTTCTTCCTCATTTCTCCCTTTTTCATCCTGTTTCTCTTCTCCTGCTCCTGCTTTAGTTTTTCCCTTTCCTTTCTTTTTAACCCTTGTTACAAATTGATCTTCTTAATCTGCTTTATTGACGTGTTATTATTATAGTAGTCTCTGTTGGCTTACTCATATATCTAATTTCCAATCCCCTGCTCCAAGTCCATGCACCCTTCTCTTTTTTCTTTCTTCACTACCCAATTTTTTATGCTTTTGTTTTTCCTCTCCTCTCTTGCTCTCTTCTTCTCCTAATTGCTTAATTAGTTTCACTCATTAAACTCAAGCCTATCTGCTCAGATTAAAGGAAAAAAAATTTGGTCTTTTTTTTTTTTATTTATTGATTATTTTGGTTTTTACTTTTCTGCTTATCCACTCATTCTCTTTCTACCTCTTCTATACTGAACCATGGCCATTCCCCTATTCATTCAATTCCTTTACCTTAAATTCTGTAAATAAACTCTGCCTCTACAGATTCTCCCCCCACCCCTCCTTTTTTTTCTGGGTGTTACTTGTTTGCATTTTTTGGTTTACTTATTTGTTTTATGGAGTTTTTTCCCCATATACGCATATTTTCCCCTTCTTTTTTCTTTTTCTTTTCTCTCTTTTTTTAAATATTTTTTATTGATTAAGATATTACATATGTGTACCCTCTACCCCCCCCCCCCGCTCATCCCCTCACCCCCCCCCCCGTTGTCCGTGTCCATTGGTTAGGCCTATATGCTTGCATATAAGTCCTTTGGTTGATCTTTCCCCCTTGCCCCCACCCTCCCCTACCTTCCCTCCAAGGCCCGACAGTCCAATCAATGCCTCTCCGTCTCTGGATCAGTCCTTGTTCATCAGTTTATGTTGTTCATTATATTCCACAAATAAGTGAGATCCTGTGGTATTTATCCGCTCTCCAGTTCCATCCATGCTGTGGCAAATGGTAAGAGTTCCTTTTTCTTCTTCCTCTTCTTAAAGAATACCTTTCAGCATTTCATATAATGCTGGTTTGGTGGTGATGAACTCCTTTAGCTTTTTCTTATCCGTGAAGCTCTTTATCTGACCTTCCATTCTGAATGATAGCTTTGCTGGATAAAGTAATCTTGGTTGCAGGTTCTTGCTATTCATCTCTTTGAATATTTCTTGCCACTCTCTTCTGGCCTGCATGGTTTCTGTTGAGAAATCAGCTGACAGTCGAATGGGTACTCCCTTGTAGGTAACTGACTGTCTTTCTCTTGCTGCTTTTAAGATTCTCTCTTTATCTTTTGCTCTTGGCATTTTAATTATGATGTGTCTTGGTGTGATCCTCTTTGGATTCCTTTTGTTTGGGGTTCTCTGCGCTTCCTGGACTTGTAAGTCCATTTCTTTCACCAGGTAGGGGAAGTTTTCTGTCATTATTTCTTCAAAAAGGTTTTCAATATCTTGCCCTCTCTCTCCTTCTGGTACCCCTATAATTCTGATGTTGGTACGCTTGAAGTTGTCCCAGAGGCTCCTTACACTATCTTCATATTTTTGGAATCTCTTTTCTTTTTTCTTTTTCAGTTGGGTATTTTTTGTTTCTTTGTATTTCAAATCTTTGACTTGATTCTTGGGATCCTCTTGTCTGCTGTTGGATCTCTGTAAATTATTCTTTATTTCAGTCAGTGTATGCTTAATTTCTAGTTGGTCCTTTTTCATGTCCTCCATGGTCTCACTATACTCCTTGAGGGATTCATTAAATTTATCGGCGGTTTCCATAAAATTCTTGAAAAACCTTATAAACGTGGCCTTGAACTCTATATCCAGTCGTTTGCTTTCCTCCGTTTCTGCCATTTGTGACCTTTTTCTTTGTCTCCGCATTTTGGCTGCTTCCCTGTGTTGATAGAGTGGCCCTGCGCGCCAGGTGTCCTGTAGGGCCCAGTGGCTCAGCCTCCCCAGTTACCTGGGGTAGACACTCTTGGTGCACTCTTGGTGCCTTGGTTGTTGTAGGATCACTGGGAGGAATTGACCTCCAGGCCAATTGGCTGTGGGAATCAGCTGTGTCTGAAGTGGGAGAATGGTCCCCCTCTGACCACTGGGTAGAGTGGCTCCTGGATCTAAGGAGGTGCTAATTCAGCCCCTGCCTGAGGCCACACAGCAGGAGCCACGAAGAGGCTCAGCTGTGAAGCAATGCAAGCCGCTGCGGGGCCTTGGGCCTTCTCTTGGAAGTTCCGGGTCTGCCTGGCTGGGCTGTAGTTAGGTACATTCACATGCAAAAGCCTCTGCCGCAGCCTGGGTGGGGCGGGGTCTCAGGGAGTCAAAGGGCGGTGAAAGCAGCTATGGTGATTCTCCGGCCCGGAGCTGCGTGTCTCAGTGTCCCGATAACGGCTGCAAGCACCTCTGAGGGAAAGCCGCCCTCAAGTTCGCCCGCTGCCGCCTGACAGACCAGCCTCTCCCCGTATGAGCCCTGGGTCCCCAGAGACCCGCTGGAACCGGAGTTCAGAGCAGTCGGGAGCTTGTGATTCAAAAAGACAGCCGTGTCCTCAGGCGCCACCCCCTTTCCGCGCGCGCGAGCCGCCGCCGTACCTCTGCACTTCACCTCTGCAGCTCTTCTGGCTCTCAGCGTGCCCCTCTTTTCTTCTAGTTGTAGAAATTACAGTCAGCCAGCCTTCCTGTTGTTCTGGACGATGTTTGCTCTGACCCTTGCGGCATCTTCAACTGTTGTGTGAGGCGCCAATTTCCCGGTGTTTATCTATGCCGCCATCTTAGTTTCTCTCTTTTCTTTTCTCTCTTACCTTTTCTTCCTTTTCTCAATATCATTTTTGCTAGCTTTTATCTCTCCTAATTCTCTTTTCTCTGGTGGTCACTTTTATTGGAGTTATCGGTGTCGTGAATACATTTGTGTTTTGTTCCCTCTATGTTGTCTCTTGTTACCTTGTATTTTGTGCTTTCGGTCAACTTGATAGAGAGTGGTCCACATAACCAGAAACCCTGAGAGGAGACTACATCCACAAATGGAACAATAACACTCAAGACCCAACGACACTAAGAGAACCCAAATATCCCAAGTAAGGGGCATCCCTAGAATACCCAGCCCAGAAGACCTGAGAGATTTCCCCACTGGGTCCCACAAGACATCTACTATGTAAGTCAAACTCAAAAAAAAATCTGAGTGACATAGAAATGTGATCTAATACAAAGATACAACCACAAAGGAAGAGCAAAAATGGGGAGACAGATAAACAGACCCCATATGGAAGAAAAGAAGGAATCACCAGAAAAGGAAATAAATGAAATGAAGGCAAGCAATTTGTCAGAGAAACAATTGAGATTAATAGTCATAGGGATGCTGAAAATGATGGAAGACAAATTCAACAACATCTGTAAGAATCAAGGGGAAATGAAGAAGAACCAGGAGGAAATGAAGAATGAAATAGCTGCAATGAAAATGGAAAGTATCAACAGTAGACTAGAAGAAGATGAGGACCACATCAGCGAGCTAGAAGACAAGGTAGGAAAAAACGTCCAAGCAGAGCAGCAACTGGAAAAAAATATATAAAAAGCAGGAGGGGAGCTTTGGGACAACACAAAATGAAACAACATCTGCATCATAGGAGTGCCAGAAGGATAGAAAATGGAGCAAGGAATAGAAAACCTGTTTGAAGAAATAATGACAGAAAACATCCCTGATATGGGGAAGAAAAAACTCACACAAATCCAAGAAGCACACTGAGTCCCAAACAAGATGAACCCAAAATGGACTGACACCACTACGCATCATAATTAGATTGACAAACACCAACAAAAAAGTAACAATCCTAAAGGTGGCCAGAGAGAAACAGAAAGTGACCTATAAGGGACCTCCCATTAGATTATCAACTGATTTCTCAACAGAAACACATCAGGCTAGAAAGGAATGGAATGATGTATACAAAGTGATACTGAGCAGGGGACTGAATCCAAGAATACTCTATCCAGCAAGGAAGGCAATCATTCAAAATTGAAGGGGAAATCAGGAGCTTCACAGACAAAAAAGCCTAAGGGAGTTTATCATTACCAAGCCAGCAATGCAAGAAATGCTAAAGGGACTGGTGTTAAAGGCAGAATAGGAAGGGAAGACAGAACACAGGCACAAAAAACATAAATGTCTACAAACAAGTACCTATCAATAATAACCTTGAACGTAAATGGACTGAATGCTACAATCAAAAGATATTGAGTGGCTGAATGGATACGAAAACATAGCCTAAATATTTGCTCTTTATAAGAGACCCACATCAGAACAATGGACACACACAGACTGAGTGAAGGGATGGAAAAATATTTTTCAGGTGAATGGAAATGAAAAAGAAACCTGGAGTAGTAATACTTATATCAGACAAAACAGATCTCAAAGTGAAGGCCATAGCAAGAGATAAGGAAGGCCACTTCATAATAATAAAGGGATCAATACAACAGGAAGATATAACTCTGGTAAACAGATGCATCCAATACAGGGGCACCCAAATACATTAAAAAAAAAAAAACTTCTGCAAGATATCACGGGAGAGATCGACAGCAATACAATCATAGTAGGGGACTTAAATACCCCATTGACACCACTGGATAAATCCTCTGGACATAAAATCAGCAATCCTAAATAACGCACTAGATCAGATGAACTTAATTGACATCTTCAGAGCGTTTCACCTAAAGCTACGGAATATACATTCTTCACAAGTGCACATGGGACATTTTCAAAGATACACCACATATTGGGTCACAAGCAAAGTCTCTCCAATTCAAGAAGATTGAAATCATATCAGGCATCTTCTCAGACCACAATGGCATATTATTAGAAATAAACTATAATTAAAAAAAAATTAAAAAGCCCTAACCAGTTTGGCTCAGTGGATAGAGTGTTGGCCTGTGGACTCAGGGGTCCCAGGTTCGATTCTGGTCAAGGGCATGTACCTTGGTTGCAGGCACATACCCAATAGGGAGTGTGCAGGAGGCAGCTGATCGATGTTTCTCTCTCATCGATGTTTCTGACTCTCTATCCCTCTCCCTTCCTCTCTGTAAAAATCAATAAAATATATTTTTAAAAAACAATTAAAAAGTCAAACACTTGGAGTCTGAATAGCATGCTATTAAACAATGATTGGGTTACCAAAAAGATCAAAGAAGAAATTAAATTCATTCTGAAAAAGAATGATAATGAAAACACAACAATCCAAAATCTATGGGACACAGTAAAATCAGTTCTGAGAGGGAAGTTCATAGTTCTACAGGTCTACTTCAAACAAAAAACAAACAAACAAACAAACAAACAAAAACCCAACAAACAAAAACAAAACAAACAAACAAACAAAAAAAAAACAAGAAAAAATGGTAACAAATTATGTAACTTTGCAACTTAAGGATGAAGAAAGAGAGCAACAAGAAAACCCCAGAGTAAGCAGAAGGAAAGAAATAATAATATCAGAAATAAATGACATAGAGACCAAAAAAACAGTACAAAAGATCAATAAAATCAAGAGCTGGTTCGTTGAAAAGATAAACATGATTGATGAACATCTAGCCAGGCTCACCAAGAAACAAAGAAAGGAGGACCCAAATAAACAAAAGAAGAAATGAAAGAGATGAATAAACAATAGACCCCACAGACATATAAAGGACTGTAAAAAAAAATACTACAAACAGCTCTACTCCAACATACTGGACAACCTTGATGAAATGGACATATTCCTAGAAAAATACAAGCTTCCAAAGCTCAATCAGGAAGGATAAAAAAACTTTTATAGGCTGATAACTACTTATAAAATTGAATCAGTGATCAAAAATCTTCCAGCAAACAAAAACCCTGGTCTGGACAGCTTCACAGGGAAGTTTGACCAAACAGTCAAAGAATAAAACCTATCGTTCTCAGACTATTCCAAAAAATTCAAGAGGAAGGCACACTACCAAGCTCTTTCTATGAAGCCAGCATTACCCAAACCAGATAAAGACACTACAAAGAGAGAGAATTATAGGCCAATATCCCTGATGAACATAGAGCTAAAATCCTCAACAAAATTCTAGCAAATCAGATCCAGCATTACATTAGAAAGATCATACACTATGATCAAGTGGGATTTATTCCAGGGATGCAAGGCTGATATAATATCCACAAATCAATACTAGTAAATGTGATACATCACATAAACAAATTAAGAGACAAAAATCACATAATCTTATCAATTGCTGCGCACAAGGCATTTGACGAAATCCAACACCCTTTCCTGGTAAAAACTCTCAGCAAAATGGGAATAGAGGAATCATACCTCAACATAACAACCTTATATGACAAACCTACAGCCAACATCATACTCAATGGGAAAAACTAAAACCATTTGTTCTAAGAACAGGAACAAGACAGGGATCTCCACTCTTGCCACTCCTGCTTGACATAGTACTGGAAGTACTAGCCATAGCGATCAGAAAAGAGGAAGAAATAAAAGGCACCCAAATTGGAAAAGAAGAAGTAAAATTGTCATTATTCACAGATGACATAATATTATACTTAGAAAACACTAAAGACTCCATCAAAAAACTACTAGAATTAATAAATTAATTTGACAATGTAGCAGGATAGAAAATTAACATGCAGAAATCTATAGCTTTTTTATACAGCAATAAGGAACTCACAGAAAAGGAAACTAAAAACAACAACCCCATTTATCATTGCACCAAAAAAATTAAGATACCTAGGAATAAACTTAACCAAGGAGGTAAAGGACCTGTACTCAGAAAATTACAGGACACTGAAAAAAAGAGATAGAGAAATACATAAACAATTGAGAGAATATACAATGTTCATGGATTGGTATAATCAACATCCTTAAAATGTCCATACTACCCAAAGCATCTGTAAATTTAATGCAATCCTCATTAAAATACCAATGGCATACTTCAAAGTCCTAGAACAAACTCTCCAAAAATTCATCTGGAATAAAAAAAAAAAAAGACCCCAAATAGCTGCAGCAATCTTAAGAAAGAAGAACAAAGTTGGAGGGATCACAATGCCAGATATCAAGCTATCCTACAAAGCCACTGTTCTCAAAACTGCCTGGTACTGGCACAAGATCAGACACATAGACCAGTGGAACAGAATAAAGAACCCAGAAATTGATCCAAGCCATTACGCTCAATTAATATTTGACAAGGAGGCAAGAGCATACAATGGAGCCAAGACAGTCTCTTCAATAAATGATGTTGGGAAAATTGGACGGATACATGTAAAAAAATGAAACTAGACCACCAACTTACACCATACAGAAAAATAAACTCAAAATGGATAAAGGACCGAAAGACAGGAAACCATAAAAATTCTAGAAGAAACCATAGGCAGAAAAATAGTAGACATTTGTCATAGCAATATCTTCACCAATACAGCTCCTAGGGCAATGGAAACTAAAGAGAAAATAAACAAATGGGACTACATCAAAATAAAAAGCTTCTGCACAGCAAAAGAAATCATCAACAAAACAACAAGAAAGCCCACTGCAGGGGAGCACATATTTGCCAATGTTATCTCTGATAAGGGTTTAATCTCCAAAATTTATAGGGAACTCATACAAATTAACAAAAGGAAGATAAACAATCCAATAAAAAAATGGCTAAAGGAACTAAATAGACACTTTTCAAAAGAGGACATTCAGAGAGCCAAGAGACATATGAAAACATGCTCAAAGTCACTAATCATCCAAGAGATGCAAATCAAAACAACAATGAGGTACCATCTCACACCTGTCAGAATGGCTATCGTCAACAAACAACAAACGACAAGTGCTGGCGAGGATGTGGAGAAAAAGGAACCCTTGTGCACTGCTGGTGGGAATGCAGACTGCTGCAGCCACTATGGAAAACAGTATGGCATTTCCTCAAAAAATTAAAAATGGAACTTCCATTTGACCCAGTAATCCCACTTCTAGGAATATATCCCAAGAAAACAGAAACACCAATCAGAAAGGATATATGCACCCTATGTTCATAGCAGCACAATTCACCATAGCTAAGGTTTGGAAACAGCCTAAGTGTCCATCAGCAGTCGAGTGGATTAGATAACTGTGGTGCATCTACACAATGGAATACTACGCTGCTGTAAAAAAGAAGGAATTTTTGCCATTTGCAACAGCATGAATGGACCTGGAGAGCATTGTGCTAAGCATAATAAGCCAGTTAGAGAAAGATAAATATCACATGATCTAACTCATTTGTGGAATATAATCCTATATAATAAAGGGCTAATATGCAAATTTACCTAATGGCAGAACTACCAGTCACTATGATGCACATTGACCACCAGGGAGCAGATACTCAATGCAGGAGCTGTCCCTGGTCGTCAGTGCACTCCCACAGGGGGAGCGCCGTTCAGCCAGAAGCCAGACTCACAGCTGGCGAATGCAGTGGCGCTAATGATGTCTGACTGCCCTGAGGGCTCCCGGACTGTGTGAGTGTGCAGGCCGGGCTGAGGGACCCCCCTGAGTGCATGAATTTTGTGTACCAGGCCTCTAGTGAACAACATAAACTGATGAACAAAAATAGATACAGAGACAAAAAAAGCATCAAACAGACTGTCAAACTTAAGTAGGAAGGCAGGGGTAGGTTGAGGGGGGTTAGAGATCAACCGAAGGACTTGTATGCATGCATATAAGCATAACCAATGGACACAGACACTAGGGGATTGAGGGTATGTGCCAGGTAGGGGCGGGTATGCCGGGGGGAGATCAATGGAGGAAAAAGGACACATATGTACTACTATTTGTAATACTTTGAACAATTAAAAAGAAAAATAAGAGTGATGAAAGCAGACATCTTGTCTTGTTCCAAATCTTAAGTGGAATGCTTATGATTTTTGCTTATTGAATGTGATGTTGGCTCTGGGTTTCTTATATATGGCCTTTATTATGTTGAGTTATGTTCCTTCTATTCCCACTTTGCTGACAGTTTTTATCATAAATGGTGCTGGATTTTATCAAAAGTTTTTTCTGCATCTGTTGATATGATCATGTGGTTTTTAAGTTTCATTTTTATGAGTGTTATATTATGTTTTTTATTGTGGATATTGCACCTACCTTGCATCCCCAGAATATATCCCACTTGATCATGGTGTATGATCTTTTTAATGTATTGCTGGATCTGGTTTGCTAATATTTTGTTGAAGATTTTAGCATCTATGTTCATTAGGAATATTGGCCTATAATTTTTTTCTTTGTAGTCTTTTTATCTAGTTTTGGAATTAAGATAATGCTCGCCTCATAAAATGAGCTTAGGACTTTTCCATCCTCTTGAATTTTTTAAATAGTTTGAGAAGAATGGGTGTCAGTTCTTATTTGAATGTTTGGTAAAATTCACCTGTGAAACCATTCAGGTCCAACGCTTTGGTTTATTGGAAGTGTTTTGATTACTGATTTAATTACCCTACTTGTAATCTATTCAGATTCTCTGATTCTTCCTGATTCGGTTTTGGAAAGGGTATGTTTGTGGAATTTATCCACTTTGTTCAGATAGTCCGATTTGTTGGCATATGGTTGTTTGTAATATTTACTTACAATGCCTTTTATTTCTTTGGTGTCCATGGTTATTTCTCCTGTTTCATTTCTAATTTTATTTATTTGGGTCCACTCTCTTTTTTCTTGATGAGTCTGGTTAAAGGTTTGTCAATCTTGTTTATCTTTATTTAAAAAAAATAGCTCTTTGCCCTAAATGGTTTGGCTCAGTGGAGAGAGCATCAGCCTGCGGACTCAAGGGTCCCAGGTTTGATTCCGGTCAAGGGCATGTACCTTGGTTGCAGGCACATCCCCAGTCGGGAGTGTGCAGTAGGCAGCTGATTGATGTTTCTCTCTCATTGATGTTTCTAATGCTCTATCCCTCTCCCTTCCTCTCTGTAAAAAATCAATAAAATATATTTTAAAAAAGTAAAAATACAGCTCTTTGTATCATTAATCTTTTGTATTTTTTATTCCAACTCTATTTTGTGTATTTCTGCTCTTCTCTTTATTTTTATTATTTTATTCCTGCTACTCACTTTGGGCTTTCTTGGTTGTTATTTTTCTCAGGTTTCATTAAGTGTAAAGTTAGATTGTTTGTTTGAGATTTTTCTTGCTTCCTGAGGTAGGCCTGTTAAGCTATGAACTTCCCTCTCGGGACTGCTTTCACTGTTACCCATAGATGTTGGCCTGTTGTGTGTTAATTTTCATTTGTTTTCAGTTAACTTTTGATTTCTTCCTTAATCTCATTGTTAACCCATTCATTGTTTAGTAACATGTTATTTAGCCTCCAGGTCTTTGTGTGTTTTTCAGTTTTTTCTTGTGATTGATTTCCAGTTTCATACCATTGTGGTTGGAGAAGATACTTGATAAGATTTCAGTCTTCTTAAATTTATTGAAACTTGTTTTGTTTCCTAACATGTGGTCTATCTTAGAAAATGTTCCACGTGCACTTGAAAGGAATTTATATTCTGCTGCTTTGGAGTGAAATGCTCTGAATATATCAATTAAATCCATCTGATACAGTGTGTCATTTAAGGCTACCATTTCCTTGTTGATTTTCCATCTGGAAGACCTATCCATTGATGTCCATGGGGTTTTAAAATCCCCTACTATAACTGTATTACTCTTAATCTCTCCCTTTATGTCCATTGAGATTTGCTTTACATATTTAGGTGCTCCTATGTTGAGTGCATAAATGTTTACAATCCATGCTGTTGATGGATTACTCCCTTTATCATTATATAGTGTCCTTCTTTGTGTCTTCCTATAGCCTTTGTTTTAAAATCTGTTTTTTCAGATATAAGTATTAGCATCCCACCTTTTCTTTTTCATTTCCTTTTACATGCAATATTTTTTTTCATCTCTTTACTTTTAGCCTGTGTGTATCTTTCATTCTCAGGTGGGTCCCTTATAAACAGCGTATATATGGGTCTTGTTTTCTTAACCATTCTGCTACCCTAGGTCTTTTGATTGGAGCATTTAAGACATTTACATTTAAAGTGATTATAGATAGGTACATATTTAAACTATGTTCCTCTGGGTTTCTTCTTCTTTCTTCTTCTTCTTGCAAGTCCATTAACATTTCTTATAATACTCGTTTTGTGGTAACAAACTCCTTTAGCTTTTTTCATCTGAAATGCTCTTTATTTTTCCTTCAATTTTAAATGATAGCCTTTCTGGGTAAAGTTGTCTTGGTTGTGGGTCTTTTTCCCCCCCAGTACTTTGTATATTTCATGCCAATGCCTTCTGGCCTGAAAGGTTTCTGTTGGTAAATAAGCTGACAGGCTTATGGGAGCTCCCTTGTAGGTAACCGACTGTCATGCTCTTGTTGCTTTTAAGATTCTCTCTTTGTCTGTAACCTTTACCATTTTAATTATGATGTATCTTTCTGTTTGGGACTCACGGTACTTCCTGGACTTGAGTTTCTTTTGCCTTAACCAGGTTAGGGAAGTTTTCAGTCATTATTTCTTCAAAAAGGTTCTCCATTCCTTTCTCTCTCTCTTCTCATTCTGGTATCCTTATGATGGAGATGCTGTTACACATGATATTGTCCCAAAAGTCCTTTCAACTACCCTCTCTTTTTAAAAAATATTTTTCCTGAGAACCAAGATGGCAGCATAGGTTAACGCCGGAGTTTGCTGCTTTGAACAACTACTTCAAAAGTGAAACTAAAACACGGAACGGACATCACGCAGAACCACAGGAACGCTGGCTGAGTGGAAGTCCTACAACTAGGAGGAAAGAGAACGCATACGGACACTCAGAGGAGGCGCAGTGCTGAAGTCAAATTCTGAGGTGCGGAGTGCGCGGAGCGGGCTGGCGGCGGAGGGCGCGGTTGGCGTTTTCAATCGGGAGGGAGTCGCAGACTCTGAGCTCCAGATACAGGCGAGTCTTTAGGGACCCAGACTCAAACGGGAGAAGCGGGACTGTCTGGCTTCGGTCAGAGCGAGTGCAGCTTTCTCTCCGAGCTTTGCAGCGGGTGCTGGAACTCAGAGAGGCAGAGCCCCTGGGGACAGGACTGAGAGCCACCATAACTGCTCTCTCTGGCCCACGCTGTTGATCCTGTTCGACCCGCCCTGCCCAAGCCCTTCACAGAGGCATTTGCTGGATGGCCTCAGGCAAAGGCTAGATTAGCACCTCCCTAGAGGACAGAAGTTCTCTCACTGCTGACACAGCTGATTCTCATAGCCACTTGGCCTGGAGGTCAAACCCTCCCTAGTATTAGCTACAACAATCAAGGTTTAACTATAAGACTGCGAACAAAGACCACTAGGGGGTGCACCAAGGAAGCATAACAAAATGCGGAGACAAAGAAACAGGACAAAATTGTCAATGGAAGATATAGAGTTCAGAACCAAACTTTTAAGGTCTCTCAAGAACTGTTTAGAAGCCGCCGATAAACTTAATGAGATCTACAAGAAAACTAATAAGAACCTCGATGTTATGTTGGGGAACCAACTAGAAATTAAGCATACACGGACTGAAATAACGAATATTATACAGACTCCCGACAGCAGACCAGAGGAGCGCAAGAATCAAGTCAATGATTTGAAATGCAAGGAAGCAAAAAACACCCAACCGGAAAAGCAAAATGAAAAAAGAATCCAAAAATGCGAGGATAGTGTAAGGAGCCTCTGGGACAGCTTCAAGTGTACCAACATCAGAATTATAAGGGTGCCAGAAGATGAGAGAGAGCAAGATATTGAAAACCTATTTGAAGAAATAATGACAGAAAACTTCCCCTACCTGGTGAAAGAAATGGACTTACAGGTCCAAGAAGCGCGGAGAACCCCAAACAAAAGGAATCCAAAGAGGACCACACCAAGACACATCATAATGAAAATGCCAAGAGCAAAAGATAAAGAGAGAATCTTAAAAACAGCAAGAGAAAGAAACTCAGTTACCTACAAGGGAATACCCATACGACTGTCAGCTGATTTCTCAACAGAAACTTTGCAGGCCAGAAGGGAGTGGCAAGAAATATTCAAAGTGATGAATAGCAAGAACCTACAACCAAGATTACTTTATCCAGCAAAGCTATCATTCAGAATTGAAGGTCAGATAAAGAGCTTCACAGATAAGGAAAAGCTACAGGAGTTCATCACCACCAAACCAGGATTATATGAAATGCTGAAAGGTATCCTTTAAGAAGAGGAAGAGGAAGAAAAAGGTAAAGATACAAATTATGAACAACAAATATGCATCTATCAACAAGTGAATCTAAAAATCAAGTGAATAAATAATCTGATGAACAGAATGAACTGGTGATTATAATAGAATCAGGGACATAGAAAGGGAATGGACTGACTATTCTTGGGGGGGAAAGGGGTGTGGGAGATGCGGGAAGAGACTGTACAAAAATCGAGCACCTATGGATGAGGACAGTGGGTGGGGAGTGAGGGCGGAGGGTGGGGCGGGAACTGGGAGGAGGGGAGATATGGGGGGGAAAAAAGAGGAACAAATGTAATAATCTGAACAATAAAGATTTAATTAAAAAAATAAAATAAAATAATAATAAAAAATGTTTTTCCTTTTGTTGCTCTGATTCGGTATTTTTTCTATCTTGTCTACCAAATCACTGATTAGATTCGCTGCTTCATCCAACATATTGTCTATTCCTTCCAGTGTATTCTTCATTTCTGATTGGTTCTTTTTTAAAAAATTTATTTTATTGCTTAAAGCATTACAAAGAGTAGTACATATGTCTCCTTTTTTCCCCCCATTGATCTTCCCACAGCCTCCCCCCCCCCGCCCACTATCTTGTGTCCATTGGTTATGCTTATATGCATGCATATAAATCCTTTGGTTGATCTCTTACCTCCCCAGCCTACCTGCTGTAGTATGCAGTCTGTTTGATGCCACTCTGCCTCTGTATCTATTTTTATTCATCAGTTTATAATGTTCTTTATTATCCATAAATGAGTGAGATCATGTGCTATTTTTCTTTCATTGACTGGCTTATTTCACTTAGAATAATGCTTCCCAGTTCCATCGATGCTGTTGCAAATGGTAAGAATTCCTTCTTTTTTACAGCGGCGTAGTATCCATTGTGTAGATCAGGGGTCCTCAAACTTTTTAAACAGGGGGCCAGTTCACTGTCCCTCAGACCATTGGAGGGCCAGTTTATTTTTGTGTGTGGTGTAAGTTGGTGGTCTAGTTTCATTTTTTTGCAAGTATCTGTCCAGTTTTCCCAACACCATTTATTGAAGAGACTGTCTTGTCTCCATTGTATGCTCTAGCCTCCTTTGTCAAATATTAATTGAGCATATTGGCTTGTGTCAATTTCTGGGTTCTCTGTTCTATTCCATTGATCTATATGTCTGTCCTTGTGCCAGTACCAGGCAGTTTTGAGAACAGTGGCTTTTTAGTATAGCTTGATATCTGGTATTGTGATTCCCTTCTACGTTGTGTTCGTCTTTCTCAAGATTGCTGCAGCTATTTGGGGTCTTTATTTTATTCCAGATGAATTTTTGGAGAGTTTTTTCTAGGTCTTTGAAGTATGCCGTTGGTATTTTTTTTTATTATTATTAGTTAAGGTATTACAAATGTGTCCTCATCCCCCCCATTAACCCCCAACCTCCCCCCACACACACAAACTCATGCTCCCATCCCCCCGTTGTCCATGTCCATTGGTTTGGCTTATATACATGTATACAAGTCCTTCTGTTGATCTCTTCCCCTTACCCCCGCCCTCCCCTACTTTCCTTCTGGGGATTGATAGCCTGATCGCTGTTTCTCAGTCTTTGGGTCTGTCCCTTTTCATCAGTCTATGTTGTTCTCTATAATCCACAAATGAGTGAGATCATGTGGTATTTATCTTTCTCTGACTGGCTTATTTCACTTAGCATAATGCTCTCCAGTTCCATCCATGCTGTTGCAAAAGGCAAGAGTTCCTTTTTTTTTACCGCAGCATAGTATTCCATTGTGTATATGTACCACAGTTTTCTAATCCACTCATCTGCTGATGGGCACCTAGGCTGTTTCCAAATCTTAGCTATGGTGAATTGTGCTGCTATGAACATAGGGGTGCATATAGCCTTTCTAATTGGCGTTTCTGGTTTCTTGGGATATATTCCTAGTAGTGGGATCACTGGGTCAAATGGGAGTTCCATTTTTAGTCTTCTGAGGTAGCTCCATACTGTTCTCCACAGTGGCTGCACCAGTCTGCATTCCCACCAGCAGTGCAAAAGGGTTCCTTTTTCTCCACATCCTCTCCAACACTTGTTGTTTGTTGATTTGTTGATGATAGCCATTCTGACAGGTGTGAGATGATAACGCATTGTCGTTTTGATTTGCATCTCTCGTATAATTAGTGACTTTGAGCAGGTTTTCATATGTCTTTCGGCCTTCTGTATGTCCTCTTTTGAAAAGTGTCTATCTAGGTCCGTTGCCCATTTTTTTATTGGATTGTTTATCTTCCTTTTGTTAAGTTTCATGAGATCCCTGTAAATGTTGGAAATTAAACCCTTATCGGTGGTATCATTGGTAAATATGTTCTCCCATGTAGTGGGTCTTCTTGTTGTTTTTTTGATGGTTTCCTTTGCTGTGCAAAAGCTTTTTATTTTGATGTAGTCCCATTTGTTTATTTTCTCCTTAGTTTCCATTGCCCTAGGAGCATTATCAGAGAAGAAATTTCTTCGGCATATGTTTGCGATTTCACTGCCTGTGGATTCCTCCAGTATTTTTATGGTTTCCCGTCTTACGTTTAAGTCTTTTATCCATTTTGAGTTTATTTTTGTGTATGGTGTGAGTTGGTGATCTAGTTTCATCCTTTTGCATGTATCTGTCCAATTTTCCCAACACCATTTATTGAAAAGACTGTCTTGACTCCATTGTATGCTCTTGCCTCCTTTGTCGAATATTAATTGGGCATAGTGGTTTGGGTCGATTTCTGGGGTCTCTATTCTATTCCATTGATCTATATGTCTGTTCTTGTGCCAGTACCAAGCTGTTTTAAGAACAGTGGCTTTGTAATACAGTTTGATTTCTGGTATTGAGATCCCACCTACTTTGTTCTTTCTCAGGATTGCTGCAGCTATTTGGGGTCTTTTTTTATTCCAGATGAATTTTTGGAACGTTCGTTCTAGATTTGTGAAATATGCCGTTGGTAATTTAATGGGGATTGCATTGAATCTATAAATTGCTTTGGGTAGTATGGACATTTTGATGATGTTGATGCTACCAATCCATGAACACGGTATATTCTTCCATCTGTTTATGTCTTCCTCTATCTCTTTTTTCAGTGTCCTGTAGTTTTCAGCGTATAAGTCTTTTACCTCCTTAGTTAAGTTTATTCCTAGGTATTTTAATTTTTTTGGTGCAATGGTAAATGGGATTGCTTCTGTAGTTTCACTTTTTGTAAGTTCACTATTGGTGTAAAGAAATGCCATGGATTTCTTAGCATTAATTTTGTATCCTGCTACATTGCCGAATTCATTTATTAAGTCTAATAATTTTTTGATGGAGTCTTTAGGGTTCTGTATGTACAGTATCATGTCATCTGCAAATAAGGACAGTTTTACTTCTTCTTTTCCAATCTGGATGCCTTTTATTTCTTCTTCGTGTCTGATCGCAATGGCTAGTACTTCCAGTACTATGTTGAACAGGAGTGGTGAGAGGGGGCATCCCTGTCTTGTTCCTGTTTTTAGGGGGAATGGTTTTAGCTTTTGCCCATTGATTATGATGTTGGCTGTGGGTTTGTCATATATGGCTTTTATTATGTTGAGGTATGATCCCTCAATTCCTATCTTGCTGAGAGTTTTTATCAAGAAAGGGTGTTGGATTTTGTCAAATGCTTTTTCCGCATCAATTGATATGAGTATGTGGTTTTTTTCTCTCAATTTGTTTATGTGATGTATCACGTTTACTGATTTGCGGATATTGTACCATCCTTGCATCCCTGGGATAAATACTACTTGGTCATGGTGTATGATCTTTTTGATGTGCTGCTGGATCCGATTTGCTAGGATTTTGTTGAGGATTTTGGCATCTATGTTCATGAGGGATATTGGCCTATAATTCTCTTTCATTGTATTGTCTTTATCTGGTTTGGGGATTAGGGTGATGTTGGCTTCATAGAATGAGCTGGGAAGTGCTCCTTCCTCTTGGATCTTTTGACATAGTCTGAGGAGGATAGGTTTTAGGTCTTCCTTGAATGTTTGGTAAAACTCCCCTGTGAAGCCATCTGGCCCCGGGCTTTTGTTTGCTGGAAGCTTTTTGATTACTGCTTCGATTTCCTCCATAGTTATTGGCCTATTGAGATTTTTAGATTCTTCCTGGTTAAGTTTTGGAAGGTTGTATTTATCTAGGAATATGTCCATTTCCTCCAGGTTGTCTAGTGTGTTGGAGTAGAGTTGTTCATAGTATTTTCTAACAATCCTTTGTATTTCTATGGGGTCTGTTGTTATTTCTCCTCTTTCATTTCTGATTTTGTTTATTTGGGTCCTCTCTCTTTGTTTCTTGGTGAGCCTGGCTAGAGGTGTATCAATCTTGTTTATCCTTTCAAAGAACCAGCTCTTGGTTTTGTTGATCTTTTGTATTGTTTTTTTGGTCTCTATGTCGTTTATCTCCGCTCTGATCTTTGTTATTTCCTTCCTTCTGCTTCCAGTGGGTTTTTTTTTTTTGTTGCTCTCTTTCTAATTCTTCGAGTTGTAGAGTTAGGTCATTTATTCTCATTGTTTCTTGTTTCTTGCAGTAGGCTTGTAGAGCTATGAACTTCCCTCTCAAGACTGCTTTTGCTGTGTCCCATAGGTTTTGGATTGTTGGCCGTTGGTATTTTAATGTGGATTGCGTTGAATTTATAGATTGCTTTGGGTAATATGAACATCTTAATGATATTGTTTCTACCAATGCATGAACATGGTATTTCTTCCATTTGTCCATGTCTTCCTCTATCTCTTTTTTCAATGCCCTGTAGTTTTCCAAGTACAGGTCTTTTATGTCCTTAATTAAGTTTATTCCTTGGTATCTTAATTTTTTGGGTGCAATGGTAAATGGCATTTTTTTTTTTTTTTGCTTCTCTTTCTGTGAGTTCATTATTAGTGTATAAAAAGGCCATAGATTTCTGGGTGTTAATTTTGTATCCTGATACTTTGCCAAATTCACTTATTAGGTCCAGTAGTTTTTTGATGGAGTCTTTTGGGTTTTCTATGTATAATATCATGTCATCTGCGAATAAGGACACTTTTACTTCTTCTTTTCCAATTTGGATGCCATTTCTTTTTTCTTCTTGTCTGATCGCTATGGCTAGCACTTCAGTACTATATCAAACAGGAGTGGTGAAAGTGAGCATCCCTATCTTGTTCTGTTCTTAGGGGAAATGAGTTTAGTTTTTGCCCATTGAGTATGATGTTGGCTGTTGGTTTGTTGTATAAGGCTTTTATTATGTTGAGGCTTTTATTAGGTTTATTCCCACTTTGCTTAGAGTTTTTATCAAGAAATGGTTTTGGATTTTGTCAATTTCTTTTTCTGCATGGATTGACATGATTATGTGATTTTTTTTTCCTCTCAGTTTGTTTATGTGATGTATCACATTTATTGATTTGCGCATATTGTACTGCCCTTGCATCCCCGGAATAAATCCCACTTGGCCATGGTGTACGATCTTTCTAATGTAATGCTGAATTCGATTTGCTAGAATTTTGTTGAAGATTTTAGAATCATTGTTCATCAAAGATATTGGCCTGCAGTTCTCTCTTTTTGTGGTGTCTGTATCTGATTTTGGAATTAGTGTAATGCTGGCTTCATAAAAAGAGCTTAGAAGTGTGCCTTCCTTTTGAATTTTTTTAAATCGTCTGTAGAGGACAGGTTTTAGTTCTTTTTTGAATGCTTGGTAGAATTCCCCTGTAAAGCGATCCATACCAGATCTTTTGTTTGCTGGACGACTTTTGATTGCTGCTTCAATTTCTTTGTTAGTTATCAGTCTATTCAGGTTTTTTCATTCTTCTTGATTGAGCTTTGGGAGCATGTATTTTTCTAAGAATATGTCCATTTCATCTGGGTTGTCCATTTTGTTGGAATAGAATTGTTCATAGTATCTTTTCATAATTGTTTGTATTTCTGTGGGATCGGTTGTTACTTCACCTCTTCAATTTCTGACTTAGTTTATTTGGGTCCTCTCTCATTGCTGCTTGGTGAGCCTGGCTAGAGGTTCATCAATCTTGTTTATCCTTTCAAAGAACCATCTCCTGGTTTTGTTGATCTTTTGTATTTTTTTTTTTTGGTCTCTATGTCATTTATCTCTGCTCTGATCTTTATTATCTCCTTCCTTCTGCTTACACTAGGCATTTCTTGTTGCTCTCTTTCTAACTCTTTGAGTTGTAGGCTTAGATAATTTATTACTATCTTTTCTTGTTTATTGTGGGTTGTTTTTTTTTTTGAGATAGGCCTACAGAGCTATGAACTTCCCTCTCAAGACTGCTATCGCTGTGTCCCATAGATTTGGGATTGTTGTGTTTTCATTGTCATTTGTTGCCATGATGCTTTTTATTTCTTCTTTGATATCTTTGGTAACACAATCATTGTTTAAAAGCATGCTATTTAGTTTCCAGGTGTTTGATTTTTTATTGTTTTTATTGTAGTTGATTTCTAGTTTTATGCCCTTGTGATCTGAGAAGATGCTTGATATTATTTCTATCTTCTTGAATTTGAATAGACTTTGCCTGTGCCCCAATATGTGGTCTATCTTTAAAAATGACCCATGTGCACTTGACAAGAATGTATATTCTCTGGCTTTGGGGTGGAATGTTCTGAAGATGTCAATTAATTCCATCTGATTTAGTGAGTCATTTAGGATTTCTGTTTCTTTGCTGATGTTTTGTTTAGAGGATTTTTCCAGTGGTGTTAGTGGGGTATTAAAGTCCCCTACTATGAATGTATTGCTGTCAATGTCTCCCTTGATATCCTCCAGAAGTTTTTTTATGTATTTGGGTGCTCCTGCATTGGGTGCAGATATGTTTAACAGAGTTATGTCTTCTTGTTGAATTGCTCCCTTTAGTATTATGAAGTGGCCTTCCTTATCTCTTGTTATGGCCTTCACTTTGAGGTCTAATTTGTCAGATATAAGTATTGCTACCCCAGCTTTTTTTTTTTTTCATTTCCATTCACCTGAAAAACCTTTTTTCATTCCTTCACAATCAGTCTGTGTGAGTCCTTTGTTCTAAGGTGGGTTGCCTGTAGACAGGATATATATGGGCCATGTTTTCTTATCCACTCAGCCACCTTATGTCTTTTGATTGGGGCATTTAATCCATTTACATTTAAAGGTATTATTGATAGGTACTAGTTTGTCGCCTTTTTTCTTCTTTATGCCTGTGTTCCTTCTTCCCTTCCTATTTCTTCTTTTTATAGCAGACCCTTTAGCATTTCTTGCATTGCTGGTTTGGAGGTAATAAACTCCCTTCATCCTTTTTTGTCTATTACCTCCTGATTTCTCCCTCAATTTTTAGTGATAACCTTGATGGGTACAGTATTCTTGGATTCATACCCTTCCTTTGCATGACTGTATATTTCATTCCATTCCCTTCTGGCCTGATGTGTTTCTATTGAGAAATCAGTTGATAGTCTGATGAGAGATCCTTTGTAGGTAGCTTTCTGTCTCTCTCTGGCAGCCTTTAAGATTATTACTTTGTCATTTATGTTTGCAATTTAATTATGTTTCTTGGTGTCAATCTTTTGGGCTTCATCTTGTTTGGGACTCTGTGAGCTTCTTGGCCTTGTGTGAGTTTTTTCTTCTAGATATCAGGGAAGTTTTGTCATTATTTCTTCAAACAGGTTTTCTATTCTTTGCTCAGTTTCCTCATCTTCTAGGACCTCTATTATGCATATGTTGTTTCATTTTGTCTTGTCCCAAATTTCCCTTAGGTTCTCCTCCTTTTTTTAATTTTTTTTTTCTTGATGCTGCTCTGCTTCGGTATTTTTTCCTACCTTGTCTTCTATCTCGCTGATGTAGTCCTCTGCTGCTTCTATTCTACTGTTGATGCTTCCTATTGAGTTCTCTATTGCAGCTATGTCATTTTTCATTTCTTCTTGGTTCTTCTTCATATCCTCTTGGTTCTTTTCTTTTCTTTTTTTATTATTAATTAAGTCTTTATTGTTCAGATTATTACATTTGTTCCTCTTTCCCCCCCCCCATAACTCCCCTCCACCCAGTTCCCACCCCACCCTCACTCCCCATCCACTGTCCTCATCCATAGGTGCATGATTTTTGTCCAGTCTCTTCCCCCATCCCCCTCACCCCTTCCCCCCAAAAAATAGCCAGTCCATTCCCTTTCTATGCCCCTGATTCTATTATAATCACCAGTTCATTCTGTTCATCAGATTATTCACTTGATTTTCAGATTCACTTGTTGATAGATGTGTATTTGTTGTTCAGAATTTGTATCTTTACCTTTTTCTTTTTCTTCCTCTTCTTAGAGGATACCTTTCAGCATTTCATATAATCCTGGTTTGGTGGTGATGAACTCCTTTAGCTTTTCCTTATCTGTGAAGCTCTTTATCTGACCTTCAATTCTGAATGATAGCTTTGCTGGATAAAGTAATCTTGGTTGTAGGTTCTTGGCATTCATCACTTTGAATATTTCTTGCCACTCCCTTCTGGCCTGCAAAGTTTCTGTTGAGAAATCAGCTGACAGTCGTATGGGTACTCCCTTGTAGGTAACTGACTTTCTTTCTCTTGCTGCTTTTAAGATTCTCTCTTTGTCTTTTGCTCTTGGCATTTTAATATGATGTGTCTTGGTGTGGTCCTCTTTGGATTCCTTTTGTTTGGGGTTCTCTGCGCTTCCTTGACTTGTAAGTCTATTTCTTTGACCAGGTAGGGGAAGTTTTCTGTCATTATTTCTTCAAATAGGTTTTCAATATCTTGCTCTCTCTTTTCTTCTGGCACCCCCATAATTTGGGTGTTGGTAGGCTTGAAGCTGTCCCAGAGGCTCCTTACACTATCTTCGTATTTTCGGAATCTTTTTTCATTTTGCTTTTCTGGTTGGGTGTTTTTTGCTTCTTCATATTTCAAATCGTTGACTTGATTCTTGCAATCCTCTGGTCTGCTGTTGGGAGTCTGTATAATATTCTTTATTTCAGTCAGTGTATGCTTAATTTCTAGTTGGTCCTTTATCACCACCTCAAGGGTCTTATTAGTTTTCTTGTAGATCTCATTAAGTTTATTGGCAGTTTCTAGAAAACTCTTGAAAAACCTTAAAAGTGTGGTTTTGAACTCTATATCCAGTAGTTTGCTTTCCTCCATTTCTGTCATTTGTGTCCCTTTTCTTTGTCTCCGCATTTTTTATGCTTCCCTGTGTTGATAAAGTGGTTTTCCGTACTGAGTGTCCTCTAGGGCCCAGTGGTTCAGCCTCCCCAATTACCTGAGGAGGACACTCTTGGTGCACCCCCTTGTGGACTTTGTGTACAGTCTTGTTGTAGTTAAGCCTTGATTGTTGTAGGTATCACTGGGAGGAATTGACCCCCAGGCCAATTGGCTGTGAGAATCATCTGTGTCTGCAGTGGGAGAACTTCTGTGCTGGAGACACCCCTCTGGGGCAAGACTTGCTTCAGTTGGGCTTTGGTGCTCACTGAGTCTGCCCCCTGAGTGTGTCCTTTATGGCTCCATGGAGCTTCAAACTGGATGGTCCCACTCTGACCTCTGGGTTTCCTGGCTCCTGGATCTCTAGGGAGGTGCTAATCTAGCCTTTGCCTGAGGCTATCCAGCAAAAGCCTCCCTGCAGGGCTTGGGCGGGGCAGGTCCCATAGGATCAACAGGGCAGGCTAGCAGTTATGGCTGCTCTCAGTCTTGCCCTCAGAGGCTCTGCTTCTCAGTGTCCCGGTAATTGCTGCAAGCCCCTTGGAGAGAAAGCTGCCCTCAATTTCCAACCGATGCCAGACAGTCCCATTTCTCCCATATGAGTCTGGGTCCCTAGAGACTCGCCCAGAAATGGAGCTCAGAGCCTGAGACTCCATCCTGATTGAAAACAACAACCGTGCCCTCAGCCGCCAGCCCTCTCCGCATGCACCTCTGCACCTTAGTATTTTACTTCCACACTGTGCCTTCTCTGAGTCTCGGTATGCTTTTCTCTTTCCTTCTAGTTGTAGAATTTCCACTCAGCCAGCCTTCCTGTGGTTCAGGATGATGTCCATTCTGTCTTTTAGTTATATTTTTGAAGTGGTTGTTCAAGGCAGCAAACTCCAGTGTTTACCTATGCCACCATCTTGGTTTCTCCTCATTCTTTTCTGCAATCTCCTCTTGGTTCTTGCACATATTGTTGAATTTGTCTTCCATCCTTTTCAGCGACCTTATGACTATTGCTCTGAATTCGTTCTCTGTCATATTGCTTGCCTCCATTTCATTTACTTCTCTCTCTCTCTCTTTTTTTTTTTTTTTTTTTTTTTTTTTGATGATTCCTCCTTTTCTTTTGTATGCGGGCTGTTTCTTTGTCTCTCCATGATCGCTCCTCTCAGGGTTTGTGGTTTTGTAGCTTTCTCTCTCTTGTGCTGACTTAAAGGCACAAAATACAACACAACAAGACACTACACCCAGGACACCAAACACAAATATATTCACAATACTAATACCCCTAAATAAAGGTGACCACCAGAGAAAAGAGCATTAGGGAATAGAGAAGAGTGCAAATATTATATTGAGAAAAGGAAAAAAATGTAAGAGAGAGAAGGAAAAAAAAGGGGGGGTGGAATATGTATATTGGGAGAAAACTCCAATAAAACAACAACTAATCCAAAAAATGCAAACAACAAACACCCAAAGATGAATGCAAACTATAAAGAACAACTAATCCAAACAATGCAAACAACACACCTCCAAACAACAAATACCCAGATGAATCTGAGTGGGCAGAGCTTATTTCCAGGAGGTAAGCTCAAGGAATTGAATGAATGGGGAAATAGCCACAATTCAGTATAGAGGTGGTAGACAGATAATGGGTGTATAAGAAGAAAAGTAAAAAACTAAATACAGGGAAAAAAAGAAAAAATATATACATGTATATATATATGTGTGTGTGTGTGTATATATATATATTGAAATATTTACATTAAAAAAATTTATATATATATAAATATATATATTGAAACATACACATAAAAGATATTTTTATATATGTATATAAAATTTTCCTCCTTCTTTAATCTATCTATGTATTTGTTTGCTATTGGAAAAGGAGGATAGAGAGTAGATAGGCTTCAGTTGGTGACTGGAGTTAGTTAAGCTATTAGTGGAAGAAGAGAACAAGTGGGGAGAGGAAAAAGAGAAGCAAACAAACAAACAAACAAAACAACTAACAAATATTCAAACAACCAACAAGACAGAAAGAAAAAGGCAAAAAAACCAAAAATAATTTGGATAGTGAAGAAAGCGAAGAGAGACATGTGTATTGGTTTGGAGCAGGGGAGAGGAAATTAGATGTATGAGAAAGATCAGTTTTTAACAGGGAGTAAAAAGAAAGGGTAGAGAAGAGCTACAGCAGGAACAGGATAAGAGAAACAGGACAAAAAGGAAAAGTGATGACGAGAGTGTTGGCATAAAGGAAAAATTGAGATAGAGTAAAATAATGCTAAAGGGAAAATCAAAATAGACTGTATAACACTAATCCCAAAATAAAATAAAATAAAATAAAATAAAATAAAATAAAATAAAAAATAACATAAAAAAAGCTTTTAAAAAAGGGTAAAATAATAGTATTAATACTAATAGTTAAAAATAAAAATATAATAAAAAACAAGGTAAAATTGAGTGAGAGAAAAAAATAGTTTCTTAAGTAAAAGATAAAAAATAAAAATGTGAAGTAGTGAAGGTCGTTCACTTCCTCCACTGTTCTGCTTGGCTCGTCTTTTTCCTTGCAGGTAGTCGGCACAGTATTGAAGTTCCCTGCAATGCACGGCTCCTCTGTGTCCTAAGCCACAACCCTATTTTCAAGTAGGTGGGATCTCTCTGCTCTCTTTGGTTCTCAGTCTGTCTTTAGTAGTATTTACACACGAGTCAATTTGTGCTACAGCTGAGGTAACTGGTCCCTGGGCATTGTGGTTGTAAGGTCCCAGGAGGCATCCGAGATCTCCCTGGTTGAAGGTAAGGCTGGGGCTCAGATCACAGTCAGTCTCCTGACACAGCCGTATCCCCTTTAAGATGGTGTAGCCTCTGTGGCAGAGCTGGCCACTCCGGGAGAGATTTCAGCTGCAGTAGAGACCTGGTCACGGGGGGTGGAGGGCAGTCCACCCATCCCCAACTGTCCCTTGGAGTATAGTTGTCCTTCACTCACAAATACTGACACTCCCCGCATGTTCACACACTCTCCTTTCATTCTCTCATTCTCACCATATCTAGCAGCCTGCAGTTCCGTCGGCAGACAGTTTCCCTCCCATACTGGTTCTTTTTCATGGTTTCTTTGTCTTCTTTCATGCTGTTGACCATCCTTATAACCATTACTTTGAACTCTATGTCTGATAAATTGCTTGCCTTTATTTCATATAGCTCTTTTTTTCTGGATAATTTCTGTTGTTCCTTTATTTGTGGCTTATTTCTTTGCCTCCCCATTTTGGCTGCCTCCTAATGTTTGTTTCTATGTATTAGGTAGATCCACTATGACTCCAAGTCTTTGTGGAGTGGCCTTATGTAGTGGGTGTCCTGTGGGACCCAGTGGCAGACCCTTGATTACCTGAGCTGGGTTCTCCAAGAATATCCCTTGTGTGTGTATGTGGGTCCTCCTGTTGTAATTAAGTCTTGATTGCTATTGGCACATTCATGAACGGGATTGACCCTCAAGATGACAGATTACAAGGCTCAATTCCGACCCTGGCATGTGAGCTGCAGTGCAGGTGCTGACCACTTGAAGCAGAATTTGCCTCAGCAGGGTTTGGCACCTTCTGAGATCTCCATCTGTGTGTGCCACTTGTGAATGGTATTTGATCCTACTCTGGTGTTGTCTGAAGCTGGCTACTAAGTGTGTTGTTTCTGGGCCTTTTGGGAGGGACTCTGGTGAAGGCTATTGTAAATGCTACCTGTGACTGGCACTCAACAACCTATTTAGAGCTACAGCAATCCACAGTTTGTAGCTATCACTGCTGGGCATGGATATGTGTGGGAAGGAGCAAGCTGTACACCAAGACTGGCTTTTACTGGCCCCGGGTTCCGGAGACAGGTCAACAAATGTCCCAAGGCACCTCGAGATCCACTTCTACCTGCCTTTGCCTTCTAGCTGCCTGTTAATCTCAGTCACTGAAAGAGCCTCTGGTTGTACTGGAGTTGTGTTAGGTAAGTTCACAATGAGTCACCAGGTAAGGGTGAGTGGTGTTCACCAGACTGATACAGGTTCAAGTCTCATAAGATATATAATTTACAAATATTTTCTACCATTCTCTGGGTAGTCTTTTTACTTTCTTGTTGATATCTTTTTCAGCACAAACATTTTTAATTTTGATGAAGTCTGATTTATTTCTTTTGTCACTTGTATACCTCATTATTTTTTAATGTTTCTGTTATAACTTAGAGAAGAAAAATCCAGGGTACTTTTTAAACTCCCCATGTGATTTGATGTTCAGTCACAACTCAAGTGGTTCTGATTTTACTGTTTACTTACAGGTCTCCATAGGTTCTTTGACAATGATAGTCTAACGTTGCCATCTTAGTTTCTCTCCAGAACTACATAGTTTATAAAACTGGGAGACAAAGTGTTAGTGTTTCCTCTCCCTTACCTTTCTATAATGAGTGTTCCTCCCTGTCTTACAGTTGGCAGAAAAGAAATGAAGTCATAGCCATAGACAACACCTAACCAACCTATACATGGTTTCTTTAATAATTGATTGAATTTTGCTTACAAAAACCAACTATAGTAAGTATTCTGTAGCATTTAACTATGATGTTAGCTGTGAGGCTTTAGCAACCTATATTTTTCAGAATAGCTTAGTTACAGAATGCCTTACGAAAAGAATTTGTCTGAGCTAACTAAGATATAAGATCAAATTTCTGCCTGAACAAAACTCTTACACATTTAAATAAAAAAACCTTAGATGACCTCTTGGGTTCCTTTCAGCCATGAAATTATATTAATTTTAGGCGGAGTTGAAATCATTTAATAAAAACTGTATAACATGTCTAATTCATTTGTCCTGGATTAAATAAACCAAGTGTTATGTGATGTAGACCTCAAACTCTGTTGTAAAAATAACTGTTATCTATTACATTCCTACTGTGTTGCAGGTACTGTGCTAGGCATTCTAATTCTCACTTCACTCTGCACGAGATTGAGGTTATTCTCATTTTACATACAGATATAGATATCAACCTCAGAGATGTTAAATAATTTGAATAGAGGGTACAGGTGGTGAGAAAAAATAAGAACAAAAATGAAATATTCCTTGTCCTAGTTTGCTCCTCTGGGCAGGCATTCATTTTGCCTTTTTTTAATTTTTTAAAAATATATTTTATTGATTTTTTACAGAGAGGAGAGGAGTGGGATAGAGAGTTAGAAACATTGATGAGAAAGAAACATCGATTACCTGCCTCTTGCACACTCCCCACTGGGGATGTGCCCGCAACCAAGGTACATGCCCTTGACCGGAATCGAACCTGGGACCCTTCAGTCCGCAGGCTGACACTCTATCCACTGAGCCAAACCAGTTAGGGCCATTTTGCCTTTTTGATGCATTCAGACCTAATCTTAACCTTAAAGTAAGTATTCATGTTGACCTTTTCTTGCCTGAGTAAGGCAGGCTGTTATTTCTGAGCTACTTAGCTGGAAGATTTTTCTAGCCATAAGCATTTCAGTGGAGTTACAGGGTATCAGCTCACTTTACTGTTTCTGGGTGGAAAAAAGCTGAAAATAAAGTTTTTCAATGAAAGTTTAGAATCTTTAGTAAAGTCACAAGATATAGACCCACCCCAAAACTGCTGTGCTGTGATATCCATCTTTCTTTACTTCTAGATCCTTTTAGGTCAGTTGGATAGGACCTTGGACATCATTGCCAGTGACATAGAGCATCATTAATATCCCATTGAAGCTCAAAATTTAGGTTCAATTGCCCCATTCCTATACCAGAAAAGTAATCCTATCTAATAAAAGAGAAACATGGTAATTAGCGTACGACCGCTACCCTTCCCATTGGCTAATCAGGCAATATGCAAATTAACTGCCAGCCAAGATGGCGGCCAGCAGCCAGGCAGCTTAAAGCGAACATGAGGCTTTCTTGCTTCAGTGACAGAGGACTCCAACATTCCCCACCTGCTGCTGCCGGCATCTGAGCTTCAATCTAAGCAACTATGTTACAAATATAGAAGCTAAACAAAACCCCAGAAACCTGCTGTAGTCTGCTGGGCTTCAGCCAGCAGGATCGCAACATTGTTTCAAATACAGAAGGTAAACAAAGGCCAGAAACCTGCTTTCAGTAGTGGAGGCCTAAGAGCTGGAGCCAAGCCTCAAAGCTAAACCTGGCCCAGAATTTAAAAAAAAAAAAGAAAAAAAGGAGCGGTTGGGAGCTTCAGTCACCCGCCAGCCTGAAAACAGCCCTCAGCCCCTCACCCAGACTGGCCAGGCACCCCAGTGGGGACCCCCACCCTGAAGGGTGTGTGACCAGCTGCAAACAGCCATTATCCCCTCACCCAGACTGGCCAGGAACCCCAGTGGGGACCCTCACCCTGATCCAGAACACCCTTCAGGGCAAACCAGCCAACCCCACCCGTGCACCAGGCCTCTATCCTATATAGTAAAAGGGTAATATGCCTCCCAGCACCTGGATCAGTGGAGCCGAGAGGCCTCCTAGCACTGGGATCAGTGTGACAGGGGGCAGCGCCCAAACCCCCTGATCGCCCTGCGGCTCTGTGTGTGACAGGGGGCGGGGCCACAACCTCCCTATCCGCCCTGCTCTGTTTGTGACAGGGGAAGGCGCCCCAACCCCCTGATCAGCCCTGCTCTGTGCCTGATAGGGGGGAGCTCCCCAAACCCCTGATTGCCCTGCGGCTCTGTGTGTGACAGGGTGCGGCGCCCCAACCCCCTGATTGGCCCTGCTCTGTGTGTGACAGGGTAAAGCCATAACCTCCCCATCGTCCCTGCCCTGAGTGTGACAGTGGCGGCGCCCCAACCCCCTGATCGGCCCTGCTCTGTGGGTGACAGTGGCAGCGCCCCAACCCCCTGATCAGTCCTGCTCTGTGGGTGATAGAGGGCGGCGCCCCAACCCCCACCCCACGGGCCCTGCTCTGTTTGTGATGGGGTAGAGCCATAACCTCCCCATTGGCCCTGCCCCGAGTGTGACAGTGGCGGCGCCCCAACCCCCTGATCGGCCCTGCTCTGTGGGTGATAGAAGGCGGCGCCCCAACCCCCTGATCCGCCCTGCTCTGTGTGTGACAGGGGGCGGTGCCCCAACTCCCCTATCCACCCTACTCTGTGAGTGACAGGGGGGAGCTCCTCAACCCCCTGATCGGCCCTGCTCTGTGCATGACAGGGGGCAGAGCCCCAACCCCCTGATTGGCCCTGCTCTGTGCGTGACAGGGGGTGGCGCCGCAACCTCCCAATCTGCCCTGCTCTGTGCATGACAGGGGGCGGCGCCCCAACTCCCCAATCGGCCCTGCTCTGGGCCCAACCAGGGGCTGCACCTAGGGATTGGGCCTGCCCTCTGCCACCCGGGAGCAGGCCTAAGCCAGCAGGTCGTTATCTCCCGAGGGGTTCCAGACTGCGAAAGTGCACAGGCCGGGCTGAGGGATCCCCCCTTCCCCCGATTGCACAAATTTTTGTGCACCAGGCCTCTAGTATATATATAAAAGCCTAAGTGACCAGCCAACCAGCCAACTGGCTGACCAGCTGATAGCTATGATATGCACTGACCACCAGGGGGCAGACACTCAACACAGGAGCTGCTGAGTGGCAGCAACTTTGCAGAGTCCCCTCTCACACTCCAGGACCCCTCAGGGGATGTCAGACTGCTGGTTTCAGCCCGATCCCTGCAGGCCAGGCTGAGGGACCCAACCAGTGCACGAATCTGTGCACCGGGCCTCTAGTTGTATTATAAAAACAAACCTGTACTATAAAATAGACAAGAACTGAACAGAAAATGTTTAGGTTGCATTGCAAATTTTTTTTTAAGTTTTGTTTGTTTTCTTTTGAGGACCTTGAAGACTAGAGATAGGAAATAATTATAAATAACAGATGAGCATATCAGTCTTTTTCTGTTCAAAGTGAATGATGGCTCTTTATCCATAGACTGTAACATACATGAGTACAGAGTTTGAATTTAAGACATGGGAGAAGCAGGAAACAGTAATTGCATGGTCAAATGGGAGAAATATTTGATGAATATAGACATAATTGTCAGAGGTTAATCATGTTAATCCAGAAACTTCTTCAGAATTGTTAAGCACCAGATTTGTGCCCTCACTTATGTACTTTATGTAATTGAATTCTCATAACAATCCTGTAAAGTCAGTATTAATCTCATTTTACAGATGAGCAAACGGTAGCCCAGAATGATTGAGAAATTTGTGTAAAGCCACACAACTCTAGTGGCAGATGCAAGAATTGATCCAAGACCTTTTTGACTCCAGAGTTCTTTCAGCTGCACTGCCTCCAAGTGACTTAGCGTGATCAGACAGTTGATATTTCCTTGTAATGGTCGGTGTTGGAATCAGCTTGGTACTAGTAATGCAACAGCATGTGAAGGATATTGGTCTGAGAGGAAGGGGAGGGTTTAAGGACCAGAAAATGACATCTATGATAGGGGTTATAAATTGAAGATATGGGCTTCTTCTGAAACAATGAGTTTGCAATTGTGTACTTTATACCAAGAACCCCAACAAATAGATGTCACTAGTATTTAGAGTTGAGAATGTGAATATGAGGGAATGTTGTTATTGCTCTTGAGACTTAAAGCAGCTGGTATTGCAACACACCAGGGTTCCTACTTCCACCATTCTTACTTTTATTCAACAGTAAGTATGAATGTCAAATCTTGTTTTCTGTACAAGAAGCCAAAGTTTCCCTGCTACTTACATCTTTCTCCCAAGAAATATAAAGAACTTTACAAACCCACAAAAGTGCATTGTATAGAAAAAGAAGTTGGGCCACACCAAGAGTGATCTGTTTAGCATTCCACAGATTTTCAGTGACATTAGGAAAGGTATCTTAAATGGCTTTCCATAAAGCTAGTAATATCCATCTCTTTCTTTAAGTTCTCCTAGATACAATTTCACCATGGTTATTCCTTAAATCATTACTACTGTAAGAAATCCCCTTAATGATGTTGATATTAAAAACAACAACAACTAAATTTTTCAGGATATTGTGTGCTCTGCTAGATTTAAAAAAAAAAAAAAACATAGGAGGACTTGTGTTTCTCCAAAAATGGAGAAACTCCATTTCTTCTAGGTCCTTCCTCTTAAAACTAAAATCCCCTGGGCATAATACAGTGAACAAGACTCTTAAAAGTGGAAAGAACGAGGCAGACTACCTAGGAACTTAACAATACAACAGTGGGCTTCCTTTGTTTATTTTTTCTGCCTCCCATATAGCACTTACAAAGCTCTACAGAAGCCTCCAATCCATAACTGCCAACAGACGCAGACAACAAAAAGAAGCTCTAAGAAAGCCTGATCCCCATAGCTAAAGGAAAGGGGTAAAGAGTTCCTAATAACAAAATCTTTTTTACAATACCTGCCATACTCCAGCCAATACCAATGAAAAATACTGCAATACCACCCCTACTGCCCTGCAGCTTCAATGCAACCTAGTAGGAAGTTAAACTTCTACCCCACTCTTTCCCACAAAAAGAAAGCAGGCAGCATGCTCCTATTCCACTGCTGGGGCCGTGTTGGAAGAACTAAGCAGGCAGTCCCTCTAATCCAGCCATGGGCAAACTACGGCCCGCTGGCCGGATCCGGCCTGTTTGAAATGAATAAAACTAAAAAAAAAAAAAAAAAAAAAAAAAAAAAAAAAAAAAAGACTGTACCCTTTTGTGTAATGATGTTTACTTTGAATTTATATTAGTTCACACAAACACTCCATCCATGCTTTTGTTCCGGCCCTCTGGTCCAGTTTAAGAACCCATTGTGGCCCTCGAGTCAAAAAGTTTGCCCACCCCTGCTCTAATCCCTCTATCTAGAAGAAGCAGATGGTGCTCCTATTCTCTTCCAGAGTAGTGTCAGCCCAGTCCAGTATCCAGCTTAGGTTGCCACACTCACCCAGAATCAAGGACCGTTATCAACTTGGTACAGGCAGGGCTAGCTGCCATAAGACTTCATCTCCATGTCAGTGGGACCCAGTGTGGAGGTTGAGCTTCTATCCCCCTTCACATCAAAAAGACTAAGCAAAGGGATGTGTGTCAGGGCTAGCAAACACTCCACTTTTCCTCTATCTGTGGTGTCAGGAAGGGCAAGTGGGAAGCTAAACCTCTACACCCACTTGGCAGCAATAAGACTGAAAGAGACAGTGTGAAGCAGAGCTAGTCAGCACTCTTGTACCCACCCCCTGGTGTCAGTGGGGCCCAATATGGAGCTAGTCCTCCATGCCAAGTCACAGTAGTGACACTTAACAAGGTGGTAAAGGTGGTAATTTGCTTCTTCCCCTCCTTTCTCTGGGTATCAGGGTTCACCAGGGAGCTAAGCTTATACTTCCATTAAAATATAACAGAAGCTATAAGTCCTGTGGATCAGAACCCCCACTTCCATGGGGATAGTGTCAGTAGAGTCAAGGGTGTAACTGAATTTCCACTCTACCCATTTGCAACAAGTACCCCACTTTTGCCAGGGTCATGTCAGTGGGATGCAGCAAGAACATACACATGTGCCCTGCCCTCACATTATACCTCAACACAGAGACTGCTGCTTTAAAAGAATATTAAATAGGATACAGAGCCATATAATATAGTATCCAAAAACCTCCAGTCAATAATCACTCATGAATGAGAACAGACACCAACACTGCAATGAATCTGATTTTATATGACACAGATTATAAAGCATCTATAATAAAAATTATCCAGCAAGTAATTATAATATCTTGCAAAACAAATAAAGACATACAAATTATCAGCAAAGAAATAGAAGTTATAAAAAAGCAAATAGAAGTAGAACTGAAAAATACAATAACTGAAATAAACTCAGTGGGTGGGCTCAATAGTAAAGTGGAGATAACAGAAGATAGAATCAGTGAACCTGAGGTCAGAGCAGTAGAATTTACTCAATCTCACAGAGAGGAAATGGACTAGGAAAAATAATGAACAGAGCCTCAGGGAATCTGTGGGACAATAACAAAAGATCCAGCATTCATATCATCAGTGTCCAAAAGGAAAGGGAGAAAAAAAAATACTGAAAGGGGACTCGAAAAAATAGTGGCTGCCTTAAAAGGAAGGAAATTCTAACACATGCTACAACATGAATGAACCTTAAAGACATTATATTAAGTGAAATAAGCTGGACAAAACAACACAACCACTGTATGATTCCACTTATATGAGATACTTAGAGTAGTCATATTCATACAGAAAGCAGAATGATGACTGACAGGGGCTGGGGGTAGAGAGGATTAGAGGTTGTTCTTTCATGAGTAGAGAATTTCAGTTATGCAACATGAAAAGAGTTTTTGAGATTGAGTATACAACAATGTGGAGGTACTTAACACTACTGAAGTGTACACTTTAAAGTGGTTAAGATGATAAATTTTATGTCATGTGTGTTTTAAATTAAAAAAAAATAATGGCTATAACTTTCCAAATATGGCAAAATACATAAAACTATGCATTTAAGAAGCTGAATGAAACCCAAATATAATAAATCCAAGTAAATCCATGCCAAGACACATTATAATTAAACTGCTGAAAACTAGATAATGAAAAAGAATCTTTAAAGCAGCCAGGAAAAAATGATGCATTACTTATAGAGGGTTGCCAATTCGACTGTCAACAGATTTCTTATTTGAAAGCATAGAGGCCAGGAGGAAATGGTACAGCATTTTCCAAACAATGAAAGACAACTGTCAACCACAGAGCTATATCAAGAGATTTCTTGAAATTATGGGAAAATAAAGGAATTTTCAGTTGAAGAAGAGTATTTGCTGCTAGCAACTTCCACTTAAATATTGATAAAAAGTTCTATAAACAGAAATGATAACAGAAGAAGACTCAGAACTTGAGAGGAAAGTACACCACAGTGGTAAAAATAGGAGTATGTATAATATACTATGCTAGTTTTTGTGAATTTCTTAAGTCATTTCTGATGGTTCAAGCAAAAATTATAACACCGTCTGATGTAGTGCCTGTTATATGTAGATAAAATACTTAAAATCACTAAGATTCACTTACATTAAAGAGTGGAGTGGGTACTGAACATCATTAGCCTTTAGGGAAATGTAATTAAAAAAACAACAGTGAGATATGACTTCATATCCACTAGGTTGGCATTAATTAAAAATAAATCCCAGCATCCGAGGAGCAGCAGCTGCATGAGCAGCCTGCCCCCGCCATCCAGAGGATTCACCACTGCTGCAAGCAGCACCCACCAGAGAGCCACCACCAACTGAGGAGCAGCCACTGCTGTGACCACCCAAGGAACAACGGCTGCCCGAGGAGCCACTGCCAATCAAGGAGCAGCCCCTGCATGACTTGGCACCAGATCATTTGGAGACAGCAAAAATGGGGAGACAAATAAACTCCAAAAGGAGAGAAAAGGAGAAATCACCAGAAAAGCAGCTAAGTGAAACACAAGCATGCGATATGTCAGAAAAAGTATTCGGAATAAGATTCATACAGTTCATAAACTGGATGGATGAAAAAATCAACAACTTACATAAGAATCAAGAAGAAATAGCTATGTAGCTGCAATTTAAAAACACCATGGAAAGTTGCAACAGTAAACTAGGAGAAGCAGAGGACCGAATTAGCGAAATAGAAGACAAGGAGGCAAAACACACCTAAACTGAACTGCAATTGGAGAAAAAAAATTAAAAGAAAGGAGGAGAGCATAAGGGAGCCTTGTGACAACATGAAACAAAGCAACATATGAATAATAGGGGTGCCAGAATGACAGGAAGAGGAATAAGGGTTAGAAAACCCATTTGGGCTTGTGTAGCCCGCCCCCATCCAAGGAACAGCAGCCTCCTGATCACCACACCCTCTGTCTGAGGAACATCAGCTGTGTATGAAGCCTCCCCCGACCAGCCAGAGGAGCCACCACAACTGTGAACAGCACCCACCAGAGGAGCTGCTACCAACTGAGGAGCAGCTGCTACCACAACCGCCCGAGGAACAACCACAGCCCGAGGAGCCACTGCCACCCAAAGAGCAGCCACTGAACGACTCAACATCTAGATATGGTGGTACAATCAAACATGGGTAGACAAAGAAACCCCCAAAGGAAAGAAAAGGAGGACTCGCCAGAAAAGCAGCTAAGTGATACAGAGGCATGCAACATGACAGAAAAAGAATTCAGATTAAGGGTCCTAGAGTGCATAAACCGGAAGGAGGAAAAAAATCAACAACTTATGCAAGAAGCAAGAAGAAACAGATGAAAAAAAATCAATAAATTATATAAGAACCAAGAAAAAATGAAGAGTGATATAGCTGCAATAAAAAAAAAAAAACATGGAAAGTTTCAACAGTAGACTAGGAGAAGCAGAGGACCGAATTAGCGAATTAGAAGACAGGGAAACAAAACACACCCAAACTGAACAGCAATTGGAGAAAAAAAATTAAAATACAGGAGGAGATCCTAAGGGAGGTATGGGACAACATGAAATGAAACAACATACGAATAATAGGGGTGCCAGAACAACAGAAAGAGGAACAAGGGTTAGAAAACCTATTTGAAGAAATAATATCAGAAAACTTCCCAGAGGTGGGGAAGAAAAAAATCACACAAGCACAGAGAGTTCCAAACAAGGTGAACCCGAAAAGACCCACACCAAGACACATCATAATTACCATGGCAAATGTTCAGGACAAAGAGAGAATTTTGAAGGCTGCAAGAGAGAGACGGAAAGTTACATTCAAGGGGTCTCCCATTAGATTATCAAATAATTTCTCAACAGAAACACATCAGGCCAGAAAAGAATGGACAGAAATTTAGAAGGTGATGCAAAGCAAAGGAACTGAATTCAAGAATACTCTATCCAGCAAGGCTATCATTCAAAATTGAAGGGGAAATAAGAAGCTTCACAGACAAAAAAAAAAGGCTAAGGGAGTTTATCACCACCAAACCAGCAATGCAAGAAATGCTAAAGGGACTGGTGTAAAAAGAAGAAATAAAAAACTCAAAAAGAAAACAGCCACACAAAAAAAGAAATGGCTACAAACAAGTACCTTTCAATAATAACTTTAAACGTAAATGGACTAAATGCTCTAACAAAAGACATTGAGTGGCTGAATGGATAAAAAAACATGACCCATATATTTTCTGTCTACAAGAGACCCACCTCAGAAGAAGGGACTCACACAGACTAAAAGTGAAGGGATGGCAAAATATCTTTCAGGCAAATGGAAATGAAAAAAAAGCTGGAGTAGCAATACTTATATCGGACAAAATAGACCTCAAAGTGAAGGCCATAACAAGAGATAAGGAAGGCCACTACATAATACTAAAGGGATCAATACAACAAAAAAATATCACCCTGATAAACATATATGCACCCAATTCAGGAGCACCCAAATACATTAAAAAAACTCCTGGAAGATATCAAAGGAGAGATCAACAACAATACAATCATAGTACCCGATTTTAATACACCACTGACATCACTGGATAAATCCTCTAGAAAAACAATCAGCAAAGAAACAGCAATCCTAAATGACTCACTAGATCAGATGGACTTAATTGACATCTTCAGAACACTTCACCCCAAAGCCACGGAATATGCATTCTTCTCAAGGGCTCATGGGACATTTTCAAAAATATACCACATATTGGGTCACAAAAAAAATTCTCCCCAAATTCAAGAAGATTGAAATCATACCAAGCATCTTCTCAGACCACAAGGCCATAATATTAGAAATAAACTACAATAAAAACAACCCCAAATATTCAAATACTTGGAAGCTGAATAGCATGTTATTAAATATTGATTGGGGTACCAATGAGATCAAAGAAGAAATTAAAAACATCCTGGAAACTAATGACAATGAAAACACAACAATCCAAAACCTATGGGACGCAATCCTGAGAGGGAAGTTTATAGCTCTACAGGCCTATCTCAAAAAAAAAAAAAAGAAAAGAAAAGAAAAAATGATAGAAAATCATCTAACTCTACAACTCAACAAACTAGAAAGAGAGCAACAAGAAAAGCCCAGAGTGAGCACAAGGAAGGAGATAATAAAGATTAGAGCAGAAATAAATGACATAGAGACCAAAAAAACAATACATAAAATCAATGTAACCAAGAGCTGGTTCATTGAAAGGATAAACAAGATTGATGAACCTCTAGCCAGGCTCACCAATAACCAAAGAGAGAGAGAACCCAAATAAAAAAAAAAATCAGAAATGATAGAGGCGAAATAACAACAGACCCCACAGAAATACAAATGACTGTTAAACAATACTATGGACAAATCTACTCCAACACATTAGACAACCTGGAGGAAATGGACATATTCCTAGAAAAATACAACATTCCAAAACTCAATCAGGAAGAATCTCAATATCTCAACAGGCCAATAACTATGGAAGAAATTGAAGCAGTCATCAAAAAGCTTCCAGCAAACAAAAGCCCAGGACCAGACGGCTTCACAGGGGAGTTTTACCAAACATTCAAGGAAGAACTAAAACCTATCCTCAGACTACTACAAAAAATCCAACAGGAAGGAACACGTCCAAGCTCATTCTATGAAGCCAGCCTCACCCTACTACCAAAACCAGGTAAAGACAACACAATGAAAGAGAATTACAGGCCAATATCCCTCATGAACATAGATGCCAAAATCCTCAACAAAATCTTAGCAAATCGAATCCAGCAGTACACCAGAAAGATCATACACCACGACCAAGTAGGATTTATCCCAGGGATGCAAGGATGGTACAATATCCGCAAATCAATAAACGTGATACATCACATAAACAAATTGAAAGAAAAAAAACCACATATGTGTCTTAGCAGAGTGGTGCAGCAGAAGCGTGCTGGGCCCAAAAAACCACATAGCCATATCAATTGATGCAGAAAAAGCATTTGACAAAATGCAACATCCATTTTTGATAAAAACTCTCAGAAAAGTGGGAATAGAAGGATCATACCTCAACATAATAAAAGCCATATATGACAAGCCCACAGCCAACATCATAATCAATGGACAAAAACTAACACCATTTCCCCTAAGAGTAGGAACAAGACAGCGATGCCCACTCTCACCACTCCTGTTCGATATAGTACTGGAAGTATTAGACATTGCAATTAGACAAGAAGAAGAAATAAAAGGCATCCAAATTGGAAAAGAAGAAGTAAAACTGTCCTTATTTGCAGATGACATGATATTATACATAAAAAATCCTAAAGACTCTATCAAAAAACTATTAGATTTAATAAATGAATTTGGCAATCTAACAGGATACAAAATTAACGCCAAGAAATCTATGGCATTTCTATACACCAATAGTGAATGTGCAGAGAGAGAGACTAAAAAAGCAATCCCATTTACCATTGCACCAAAAAAATTAAGCTACCTAGGAATAAACTTAACTAAGGAGGTAAAAGACCTCTACTCAGAAAACTTCAGGACATTGAAAAAAGAAATAGAGGAAGACATAAAGAGATGGACGAACATACTATGTTCTTGGATTGGTAGAATCAACATCATTAAAATGTCCATACTACCCAAAGAAATCTATAAATTCAACGCACTTCCCATAAAAATACCAATGGCATATTTCACAGGCCTAGAACGAACTCTCCAAAAATTCATCTGGAATAAAAAACATACCCTGAATAGCTGAAGCAATCCTGAGAAAGAACAAAGTAGGTGGGATCTCAATACCAGATATCAAGCTGTATTACAACGCCACTTTTCTCAAAACTGCCTGGTAGTGGCACAAGAACAGACATATAGATCAATGGAATAGAATAGAGAGCCCAGAAATTGACCCGAACCAATATGCTCAATTAATATTTGACAAAGGAGGCAAGAACATACAATGGAGTCAAGATAGTCTCTTCAATAAATGGTGTTGGGAAAATTGGACGGATACATGCAAGAAAATGAAACTAGACCACCAACTTACACCATACACAAAAATAAACTCAAAATGGATAAAGGACTTAAATGTACGATGGGAAGCCATAAAAATCTTAGAGGAATCCACAGGCAGCAAAATCTCAGACATATGCTGAAGCAATATCTTCACCAATACAGCTCCTAGGGCAATGGAAACTAAAGAGAAAATAAACAAATTGGTCTACATAAAAATAAAAAGCTTCTGTACAGCAAAAGAAACTATCAACAAAACAACAAGAAAGCCCACTGCATGGGAGAACATATTTGCCAATGTTATCACCTACACCGGTTTAATTTCCAACATTTACAGGGAACTCATACAACTTAACAAAAGGAAAATAAACAATCCAATCAAAAAATGGGCGATGGACCTAAATAGATACTTTTCAAAGGAGGACATAAGCAGGGCCAAGAGACATATGAAAACATGCTCAAATCCACTAATCATCTGAGAGATGCAAATCAAAATGACAATGAGGTACCATCTCACATCTGTCAGAATGGCGATCATCAACAAATGACAGGTGCTGGCGAGGATGGAGAGAAAAAGGAACCCTCTTGCACTGCTGGTGGGATTGCAGACTGGTGAAGCCACTGTGAAGAACATTATGGAGTTTCCTCAAAGAACTAAAAATGGAACTCCCATTTGACCCAGTGATCCCACTTCTAGGACTATATCCCAAGAAACCAGAAACACCACTCAGAAAGGAATATATGCACCCTTATGTTCATAGCAGCACAATTTACCATAGCTAAGATTTGGAAACAGCCTAAGTGTCCATCATCAGATGAGTGGATTAGAAAACTCTGGTACATCTACACAATGGAATACTATGCTGCAGTAAAAAAGAAGGAATTCTTACCATTTGCAACAGCATGGATGGAACTGGAGAGCATTATACTAAGTGAAGTACGCCAGTCAGAGAAAGATAAATATCACATGATCTCACTCATTTGTGGAATATAATCAACAACATAAACTGTTGAACAAAAACAGATTCAGAGACAGAGAAGCATTGATCAGACCATCAAACCTCGGAGGGTATGTAGTGGAGGTTGGGGTAAGGGGAAGAGATTAACCGAAGAACTTGTATGCATGCATATAAGCCTAACCAATGGACACAGACACCAGGGTGTCAGGGCAGAGTAGCAGGGACAAAGGGGGGATAAGGACACATATGTAATACCTTAATCAATAAAGAGAGAAAAATACATAAAAATAAAATAAAAATTAAAAGACAGCCTGGCTGTCATGGCTCAGTGGTTGAGCATTGACTTATGAACCAGGAGGTCACGGTTCTATTCCCAGTGAGGGCACATGCCCAGGTTGCAGGTTCAGTCCCCAGTGTGGGGTGTTCAGGAGGCACCTGACAAATGTTGATGTTCTCTCTTATATATATTTCTATCTCTCCTTTTTCCTTCCTCTCTCTAAAAATCAATAAAAAATATATTTTTCAAAAACAAAAGACAATATAACAAGAGTTGACAAGAACATGGATAAATTGAAACTATCATACACTGCTGGTGGGAATATAAAACAGTGTACCCCTATTTGGGGAAAAAACATTCTGGTAGTTCCTCAAAATGCTAAGCATGCAGGTATCATATGTCCCAACACTTCCATTCCCAAGTATATAAGAAAAAAAATTAAATGGATATTCAAAGAAATAACACATTCTATGATTCCACTTATATGAAACTAGAGGCCCAGTGAACAAAAATTTGTGCATTCAGGGGTGTCCCTCAGCCCAGCCTGTACCCTCTCACAGTCTGGGACCCCTCAGGGGATGTCCACCTGCTGGCTTAGGCCCACTCCCGAGGGTATCAGCCCTAAGCTGGCAGTCAGACTTCCCTCTAGCAGCCCGGGAGCCCTTGGGGGATGTCCACTTGCCAGCGGGGACCAGGCCTAAGCTGCAGTCGGACATCCTTAGCCCTGCTGAGGAGGTGGGAGAGGCTCCCACCTCCACCGCTGTACTGGCAGCCATCAGCCTGGCTTGTGGCTGAGCAGAGCTCCCCCTGTGGGAGTGCACCAACCATGAGGGGCAGCTCCTGCATAAGCGTCTGCCCCCTGGTGGTCAGTGTGTGTCATAGTGACCAGTCATTCCCAGTGGTTCTGCTGTTAGGGTCAATTTGCATATTACCCTTTTATTATATAGGATGTTCAGGCAAATCCATAGAGACAGAAAGTAAATTAGTGTTCAGTGGCACTAAGGGAAGTTGGATGGAAATGAAGGTTTCTTTCTGTAATGTTCTAAAGTTGATCGTGATGATGTTTGCACAACTCTAAAAACCATTGAATTGTAAATGCTAAATGAATGAATTATAAATGGTAAATGGGTATATGAATTATATCTCCATAGAGTTACTATTTTATAAAAATGGGAGTGCAATTGGACCTAAATATAAGTAAGGTTTCTATACTTCACTTGAAGTGCTAAATCATCAATCCCAGTAGACTGTCATAAGTTATATATGTATTGCAATGCCTAGAGCAACCACTAAGAACCACTAAGAAAACTATACTGAATGAAATACACAAAAACATTATAAATAAATTACACTTAATAAGGCAGAAAAGAGAAAGTGGGAATTATTAATAGAGGAAACAAACTGAAAACAAAATATAAAATGGCAGACTTAAGTCCTACAGGTTAATAATTACATTAAATGTAAATATTCTAAACACACCAGTTCAAAGACAGAGATTAGCAAGGCTGATTATAAAATACTAGAGACCCGGTGCACAAAATGCATGCACTGGGTGGGAGGGTCCCTCAGGCCAGCCTGCTCCCTCGTTCCTTACTGCTTGCCTTGCTGTTCCTTACCGCTTGGCTTACTGCTCCTCATTGCTGCCGTGGAGGCAGGAGAGGCTCCCACCACCACTGCTGCACTCACCAGCCATGAGCCTGGCTCCTGGCTGAGTGACGTTCCCCTGTGGGAACACACTGACAACCAGGGGGCAGCTCCTGTATTGAGCATCTGCCCCCCGGTGGTCAGTGCGCATCATCATAGTGACCAGTCGTTCTGGTCATTCTGCTGTAATGGTCGCTTAGGCTTTTATTATATAGACTAGAGGCCCGGTGCACAAAAATTTGTGCACTGGCAGGGGTGGGGGGTGTCCCCCAGCCCCACTTTGCCCTCTCACAGTCTGGGACCCCTCGGGAGATAACGACCTGCTGGCTTAGGCCTGCTCCCGGGTGGCAGAAGGCAGGCCCAATCCCTAGGTGCCTGCCCCGCAGCCCCCAGTCGGGCTCAGAGCAGGGACGATTGGGGAGTTGGGGCGCCGCCCCCTGTCATGCATAGAGCAGGGCGGATCGAGAGGTTGCGATGCCACCCCCAGTCACGCTCAGGGTAGGGCCGATTGGGGGGTTGGGGCGCTGCCCCCTGTCACATACAGAGCCGGCCAATCGGGGTTGCGGCGCTGCCCCCTGTCATGCACAGAGCAGGGCCGATCAGGGGGGTTGGGGCTCCGTACCCTGTCACACATAGGGCAGAGCTGATAAGGGGGTTGGGGAGCTCCCCCCTGTCATGCACAGAGCAGGGCCAATGAGGGGGTTGGGGAGCTCCCCCATCATGCACAGAGCAGGGCCGGTCAGGGGGTTGGGGTGCCTTCCCCTGTCACGAACAGAGCAGGGCGGATAGAGAGGTTGTTGCCCCGCCCCCTGTCACACACAGAGCCGCAGGGCGATCAGGGGGTTTGGGCGCTGCCCCCTGTCACGCTGCGCCAGGGGCCAGGAGGCCTCACTGCACCGCTGATCCCAGTGCTGGGAGGCCTCACTGCTCCGCTGATCCCGGTGCTTGGAGGCCTTGTGGCTCCGCTTGACACTGGGGCAGTGAGGCCTCGCTGCTCCGCTGATCCCGGGTTTGGGAGGCCTCGTGGCTCTGCTGATCCCGGTGCTGGGAGGCATAGTACCCTTTTACTATATAGGATAGAGGCCTGGTGCATGGGTGGGGGCCAGCTGGTTTGTCCTGAAGGGTGTCCCGGATCAGGGTGGGGGTCCTGCTTGGGTGCCTGGCCAGCCTGGATGAGGGGATGATGGCTGTTTACAGCTGGTCACACACCCTTCAGGGTGGGGGTCCCCAATGGGGTGCCTGGCCAGTCTGGGTGAGGTGCTGAGGGTCGTTTTCAGGCTGGCAGATGACTGAAGCTCCCAAACTCTCCTTTTTTTCTGTTTTTTGGGTGTTTTTGTTTTTTCATTCTGGGATTTATTTACCTTCTATGGCTGTCACTGGAACTGAGACCCAGCTTTAGCTCTGAGGCTCGGCTCCAGCTCTGAGACCTCGGCTGCTGAAAGCAGGTATCTTGGTTTGTTTGGATTCTATAATTGAAACATTGTTGCCATCACTGCCGCTCTAAGCTCTGAGGCCAAAGCTGGCTGAAAGCAGGTTTCTGGAGCTTGTTTAGCTTCTATAATTGCAACGATGTTTCTTAGACTGCAGCTCAGAGCCCAGCAGCAGCAGGCGGGGAACCTTGGCTTCCTCCATCACTGGAACAAGAAAGCCTCCTGTTTGCTTCAGCTGCCTGGCTGCTGGCCACCACCTTGTTTGGCAGTTAATTTGCATATCACCCTGATTAGCCAATGGGAAGGGTAGCGAAGTTATGGTTAATTACCATGTTTGTCTATTTTTAGATAGGATTACCCAACTATATGCTGTCTATAAAAAAACTCTTTGAACACAACAAAATAGGTTGCCTGGAAATAAGAATGGAAAGATATATTATGCAAAAATTAATGAAAAAGAAACAGGAATGGTTTTAAATATAAGATAAAGTAGAATTCCAAGCAAGGAAAATTACTGGAGGCAAAGAGGGACATTGATTTGATAAATTAATCAATCTATCAGGATGTCATAATGATTCTAAATGTGTACACACCAAACAACAGAGCCTTCAAATAATAAATTGATAAATCCACAAATATTGCTGGGTACTTCAACAGTTCGCAACAATTGATAGAAAATCAATGAGGATAGAGAAGAACTGAACAACACAATGAACCCACAACATTTAAATGACTTGTGTAGAATACTTTTTTCAACAATACCAAACTACACAGGTGTGTGTTTTTTTAATACCCATGGGACATTTATCAAGAATAAAACATATCCTGGGTCATAGAACAAACCTTACCAAATTTAAGAGAATTGTTATAATAATGTATGTTCTTTGATCATAATGGAATCAAATTAGAAATAAGTAACAGAAAAATAAGAGTAATCTCTCCAAACACTTACAAATTCAACATCATGCCTCATAATAATTCATGGGAGGTCTCAAAGGTAATTAAAAATACATGGATCTCAATGTAATTAAAATCTCCCCCAAAATTTCTAAGCCCAGATGGTTTCACTGATAACTCTACCAAATAATTTAAAAATCATTACCAATTTTATACAATGTTTTCCAGAAAATAGAAGAGGGCAACATTTCCCAACTTCTTAAATGAGATCAGTATTACCTGATACCAAAACCAGACAAAACAGCAGTAAAAAAGAAAAGTAAGGACCAATATCTCTCATAAAATTAAATGCAAATTCTCTCAACAAAATATTAGCAACTTAAATACCACAATGTATAAAGCAATTATACTCCATGACAAAGTGGGATTTATCACAGACTTTATACAAGGCTAGCTCAACATTTGGAAATAAATATAGCCCCACATATCAACAGGGTAAAGAAGAAAAATTATATGATTACTAGAGGCCCAGTGCACAAAATTCATGCACGGGGGGAGGGGTCCATCAGCCTGGCCTGCACCCTCCCCGATCTGATACCCCTTGGGGGATGTCCAACTGCTTCTCGCAATCCAGGACTGCTAGCTCCTAACTGCTCGCCTGCCTGCCTGCCTGATCGCCCCTAACCCCTCTGCCTGCCTGCCTGATTGCCCCTAACCACCTTTGCCTGCCTGATCACCCCTAACCACCTCTGCCTGTCTGCCTGATCGCCCCTAACTGCTCCTCTGCTGGCCTGATCGCCCCTAACTGCATCTGCCTCACCCCGCGCCCGGGACCCAGGATTCCTTCCTTTGGCCAGTCACAGGCACCCAGGACCCAGGCTTCCTTCCCTCTAGCCAGCCGCAGGCACCCACGACCTGGGATGGCTTCTCCCGGGCTGGCCGCAGCTACAGGGGACTATGGGCAGGCGGCTTCACCCAGGTCGCAGCCGCAGCTTCCTGGGACCAAGGGGAGTACAGCTTGTCCCTCTCCCAGGCCGCAGGCACAGGTGCTGGCACTCAGGACCACGGGGGGGCGACTTCTTCATTTCCTGGGCTACAGGTGCAAGCACTGCCATTGGTTCCCAGGACCGCAGGGCAGGTGGCTTGTCTCTCTCCCGGGACCACAGGGTGGGCGGCTTGTTCCTCCCCCCGGCCACAGCCTGACTGGTCCCCATTCCTCTCTCATGTGCTCATTTGTGCCTGGCTGGTCCCCATTCCTCTCTCCCCAGTGTTGAGTGTCTGAGCCATTAAGGCGTGATGGCATGAGGGTGTGATGACTATTTGCATATTAGCTCTTTATTATATAGGATAGCAATTGATGCTTAAGAAGTACTTGAGAAAATCCCACACTCATCATGATTGAAACCCTCAACAAAATACGAATAGTGGGGAACTTCCTCAAATTGATCAAAAGCATCTACCCCCTCCACCAAAAAAATCCTACAGCTAGCATCCTACATTATGGTAAAAGACTGAATACTTTTCTCCTAAGACTGGAACACGGCAAGAATACATGTTATCACCATTTTATTCAACATCATGGTGGAAGTGCTTTTACTTGCAAGGAAAGAAAAAATAAAAGACACTCAGATCAGAGAGAAGAAATAAAACTTTCTATTTGCATATGATATGATTGTCTATGTAGAAAATCCCCAAGCAATCTACCAAAAGAAAAAATCCTAGAACAAATACATGAGTTCAGCAGAGTCTCAGGATATAAGATCAAAACACAAAATTCAATTACATTTCTATACACACCATATTTGAGTGAGATTCTTGTAGACAGCTGTAGTTGAGTCATGATTTTTAATCCAATCTGTCTTTTAATTGGTGTATTTAGACCATTTACATTTATGGCAGTTTTTTAGATCCTAAAGCTTACTAGTAAGTCTGTCAATATTTTTATTTTTTATTATTATTACTAAGGGCCCGGTGCATGAAATTCGTGCACTGGGTGTGGGGTGGGGGGAATGTCCCTCAGCCCAGCCTGCCCCCTCTCACATACTGGGAGCCCTCAGGCATTGACCCCCATCACCCTCCAATCGCAGGATCGGCCCCTTGCCCAGGCCTGACGCCTCTGACAAAGGCGTCAGGCCTGGGCAGGGGACCCTCATTTCCCCCCATCACTGGTTCTGCCCCCAGCCCAGGCCTGATGCCTCTGGCCCAGGCATCAGGCCTGGGCAGGGGACCTCCAGACCCCTCCGATTGCTGCCTCTGGCCCTTGCCCAGGCCTGATGCCTCAGCCAGAGGCGTAGACCCCCATCACCCTCCGATCGCCTGATCGGCCCCTTACCCAGGCCTGACGCCTCCGCCAGAGGTGTCAGGCTTGGACAGGGGACCCCCATCTCCCCCCAATCACTGGCTCTGGCCCCCGCCCAGGCCTCAGGCCTCTGGCCCAGGAATCATGCCTGGGCAGGGGACCCCCATCTCCCTCTGATCGCTTGCTCCACCCCCTGCCCAAGCCTGACGCCTCTGACCCAGGCTTCAGGCCTGGGCAAGGGGACCATCATATCCCCCCAATCCCCGGCTCAGGCCCCCGCCCAGGCCTGATGCCTCGGCCAGAGGAGTTGACCCTCATCACCCTCCAATCACCAATCACCGGATCGGCCCCTTGACCAGGCCTGAGGCCTCCGGCAGAGGTGTCAGGCCTGGGCAGCGGACCCCCAGCTCCCCGCGGTTGCAGGCTCCGCCCCTGCCCAGGCCTAACGCCTCTGGCTGAGGAGTCCGGCCCGGGCAGCGGGGACCCGCAGCTGCAGCGGCCCCGCGATCGTGGGCTCCGCTTTAGGCCCAGGCAAGGGACCCCTAGCTCCCGGGACTGCCAGCTTCGACCGTGCCCAGCTCCCATCACTGGCTCCACCCCTACTTCCTGCTATCACTGGCCAGGGCGGCAAAGGCGCCTGATTCTCGGATCATGGCTGGGGGGCAGGGCAAAGGCGGCCCCAGGGCCACCTTTGCCCTGCCCCCCAGCTCTTATTTCCCTCCTGGGTTTCTGATCACTGTCAGTGGCAGGGGGCTTCTTCCTGCTTTCCCTTTCGCCTCCCTGCATTGTGCCTACATATGCAAATTAACCGCCATCTTGTTGGCAGTTAACTGCCAATCTTAGTTGGCAGTTAACTGCCTATCTTAGTTGGCAGTTAACTGCCAATCTTAGTTGGCAGTTAATTTGCATATAGCCCTGATTAGCCAATGAAAAGGGTATCGTCATACGCCAATTACCATTTTCCTCTTTTATTAGTCTAGATTATTATTATTATTATTATTTTTATTATTATTATTTTTTGCTTTCTCTTTATCCTTTGTTTTTCGTCTCTGTTTTCTTTTTCTTCTTTCCTGTGGGGCACTTAAAACAGTTTTCATAATTTCACTTTAATAGTTCTTTTGAATGTATATCTTTGTATGGAGTATTTAGTGGTTGCTCTTGTATTACATTATGTGTACATAACTTATCAGTTAACTGGGGATGACATTTTACCAGTTTTGAGTAAACTATAGAAACCTTACCTTTCTTTAAGTCCTTTTACTCTCCAAATTCCATTTATAATTGTCTTAAATGTATTTCTACATATATTGTGAAGGACATAAGATAGTGTTATAACTTTTGACTCAATTATCAAATGTAATCAGAAAAGTAAAAAGGAAAATTACTATTGTATTTACTTTATTTTTACTCTTTTTCTTTTCTTTTTTCTTCCTTCATGATGCTTGAAGACTCCTTATTTTATAATTTCCTTTCTCTTGGACAACCTCCTTTAGCCACTATTTTAGGTAAAGCCTGCTAGTGACAAACCTGTTAGTTTTCATTATCTGAGATATCTTAATATTTTTATAAGTCCTGGACAATATTTTCACTGGGTATAGATAGTATTCAGTGTTTGAAAGTGCTTTTCTTTCAGCACTTGAAATATGTGCCACTTCTTTCTGGCCTCAATAGTTTCTTACAAGAAATCCATTGCCATTTGATTTGTTTTTCCCCAATAGGTAGGGTTTCAATTTTCTCTGGCTGCAAAGGTTTTTACTTTGTCTTTAATTTTTATAAATTCAATTTGATGTCACTGCTATTTATCCCATTAACTGAGATTTTTATGTTTTTCTTTTTCGCTTGTAATATTACCATTTGGTTTTTCTTTATATCTTCTGTTTCTTTGCTGAGACTTCCTAATTTTTTGTGAGTCTTTTTTTTCATGTGTGTTCATAATTATTCATTGAAGCATTCTTATGATAGCGACTTTTTAAAACCTTTGTCATAGACTGGTAGATGTTGCTCAGTGGATTGAGTGTTGTCCCATGCACAAAGAGGTCACTGATTCAATTCCCAGTCAGAGTACATGCCCCCTCAGGAGGGGGCTTGCAGGAGGTAGCCCATTGATGTTTCTCTTTCATTGGTGTTTCTCTCTTGCCGGGGTCCAACCCCAGCAGGTCCAGGGGTTCCCAAAGGCGTAGACGGAGTCGGCGAAGAAGGAAGGACACGGAGACAGTGTTCAGTTGATCAGTAGCCTAACCAGGATCTCCAGCCAGGATCTCCAGCCAAGTTCTGGTCTGGATCTCCAGAGAGGTTCTGCTGTTTATTGTCTTGTTACATCCGTATTTATACCAGTTGATTTTAATCCTGTCAATTTCTATTACAAAGGTTAGGGTGCTTCTTATCTCCATTCCAGGGAGTAAAGATTATGTAGCTTAAGCATGATTGTTTGTAGTTAAAGTGATTAACTACCCTCCTGGCACTTAGTTAAGGAGTTTCATCCCCTCCCTAACTTCAGGGAAAAATCCCTACCTGGGGAAACAACCTTTCTCGGAGAGGTGACCTTGGTTAAAACACAGAGCGCTAAGGGGAGCAAACATATTAAGAACAGTATGCTATATACGCCAGGTCCCTTGAAACATATGCTGTGCAGATGTTTCTATCCTGCAGCGACTGTGTCAAGCAGCAAGGATGGACCGGCTTCCGGCACTCTCTCTCTTTCCCTCTCCTTCCCCTCTCTCTAAAATCAATTAAAACATATTAAAAATATTTAAAACCTTTGTCATAGATTCCTATCACCTCACTGTTGGCACCTGTTGATTTTTTCACTCAGTTTGAGATATTCTTGATTCTTTGTGTGAGTTTTTTTTTTATTGAAACCTTGATTTTTTACATTCTGTTTTAAGGCTCTGTGTCTTATTTAAATCTTCTACTTTAACTGACTTTTTGTGACACTGTTATGTCAGGGGAAGAGGGAATTATCACCTCATTACTGCCAGGTAGAGATAGAACTGTCAGGTCCCACTCTTGTTCTACTTTGATGCCTGAGGTAGAAGGGGCTTCTTAGTACTGATGGGTAGGGATGGGAGTTCCAACTCACCACATGGCAGGTCTCTTCTGACACTGTGTGTGTGTGTGGGGGGGGAGGGTAGTGTTTTGCACACTGAGATGAAGTACCAGCTCCCTATTTGGCCTTCTCTAACCCCACATCAGTAGGGGTTTGGGGCACCTTTTTGCAATTCCATGAGGGTGGAATTTTAGGGTTCCCACTTAGCCTTTCCAGAAATGGGTTGGATGGGGTCACAGCTGTGGTGTTTGTCTGCAATAGAGAAGTTACTGTCTAACAATTTTCTCTCTTGTCAGATTGTTTCTTTCCTGGTCCTTGGCATGCAAGAGGAGAATTTTCTTAGGGCTTTTTCTTTGTCTGTTTCTGTTGGTATTTCTGGGTTGCTAGATTCCTCAGTTCCAAGGCTGGGATATATGAGGCAAATAGAAAACCTTGGAAACATCATTCTGTCATTCCTCAGGTCCCAACGTCCCTAACCAGTTTGCCTTCTCTCCACCTTTCACAGTTTTCTTGTTTGTTTTATTATATAGTACCCAGAATTTTTGTTGTTGTTATACTTAGTGGGAATAATAAGGGAAGGTATGTCTACTCCAGAAAACTTATTATCCATTAATGGCTACATGATTTATAATGGGTCTCTGCTTTATTCCTTCTATTTGTAAATTGTGTCTATTGTACTTTTTACTTTATCAATATTTAGTGCCATAAATTTCCTCTAAGCACTACTTTAATTGCATCCCATATATTTTGGTATGTTGTGTTTTTATTTTCATTCAGTTCTGTGTATTTTTTTTGTTTGTTTCCTTTGAGACTTCTCTTTGACTCATGAGTTTTTAAAGTGTGGGGTTTTTTTTCATTTTTGAGTGTTGTAGAATTTCCTGTTTTCTTCATATTACTGATTTAAAGTCTGATTCCCTTTTGCTCAGAGAACACATTCTGTATTCTTTTAATGATTCTAAAATTGTTGAAGTTCATTTTTTCACCCAGGATATGACCTGTCTTTGTGAACGTTCCATGGGCACTAGAAAAAAAATGTCTATTTTGCTATTGCTCGGGGGGGGGGGGGAGGATTATGTAAATGAAAATTAGACCCTTTTAGAGATTATGATGTTCAGTTCTATATCTTTGCTAATTTTCTGTCTAGTAGTTCTATCTATTGCTGTGAGTGGGGTGTTTAAGTCCCTAACTATAATTTTGAATTTATCTGTCTTTTCAATTCTGCGAATTTTGAATCTCCGCTGTTTGGTGCATACATATTTAGGATTGCTGTGTCTTCTTAGTGTATGCATACTTTTATCATGTTGTGATATCCCACTCTGTCTCTTTGTAATTTTCTTTTCTCTTAAATCAACTTTATCTCATAATAATGTAGTCAGTCCAAATTTAAAATTGATTTTAGTGTGAGGAAGGGAGGGAGGGAGGGAGGGAGGGAGGGAGGGAGAGAGAAAAACATTGATTGGTTGCCTAGCATGCACCCCGACCAGGAATAGAACCCAAAACCCAGGTATGTGCCCTGACCAGGAATTGAACCTGCCACCTTCTGGTGTATGGGAGGATGTTCCAACCAACTGAGCCACACCAGCCAGGGCCATCAGTCCAACTTTTAACCCACTTTGTCAATCTCTATCTTTTATTGATGCATTGACCATTGATATTTAAAGTAACTATTGATATTAGAGTTTAATATGCTGTTTATTTATTTATTTATTTATTCATTCATTTATTTATTTTTGTTTTCTCTGTTTCTTTTTCCTTGCCTTCCTATGGGTTTCTTGCATATATTTTAGGATTACATCATGCTTTATTTATATAGTTTTTAGTATATCACTGAGTATAATTTTCTTAGTGGTTGCTCTAGCTCTAGATAGTGTGTGTGTAACTTATCATGGTCTACAAGTACCAACAATTTAATATTTTGAATGAAGTATTGAAACCTTCCTATATTTAGGACCATATAAGTCCTTCCCACTTTTTAAATATACCAGATGTACTGGTTAATAATGTGGATTTTTTTCAATAGATGGAGTTACACATATGTTGATATATATGTGATTTGATATGCATGCTATTTTGTTGTATTGACAGCAAGCTTCAAAACTTCATATGTCAAATTTTCTAAAGGTGTTAACATCATAGATATTTTTACGCTTTAAAATGTCGAATTTCGTGCCAAAAAAAGAGCATCTGAGGGAAGTTTTAATTCATTATTTTGAAGAAAAGTGCTGCTGAAAGTTATCGTATACTTCGGGAAGCTTATGGTGAACATGCTCCATCTCAAGATACTTGTGAACGCTGGTTCAAATGCTTTAAAAGTGATGATTTCTATGTGAAAGACAAAGAACATCCAGGTCAACCAAAAAAGTTTGAAGACCAACAATTACAAGCATTATTGGATGAAGATGCTTGTCAAACTCAAAAACAACTTGCAGAAAGATTAAACGTTGCTCAGCAAACAAATTCGATCGTTTACAAGCAATGGGAAAGATTTTAAAGGAAGGAAAATGGGTGCCACATCAACTGAACAAAAGACAAATGGAAAACCAAAAGTCATCAGTAAAATGTTGCTTCAACGGCATGAAAGAAAGTCTTTTTTGCATCGAATTGTGACTGGCAATGAAAAGTAGATTTATTTTGAGAACCCCAAATGCACAAAATCATGGGTTGATCCAGGTCAACCATCAACATCGACTGCAAGGCCAAATCACTTAAGAAAGAAGACAATGAATGCTCTGTGTTTGGTGGGATCAGGAAGGTGTGGTGTATTATGAGCTTCTAAAACCAGGTGAAACCGTTAATACTGATCACTACCAACAACAAATAATCAATTTGAACCACACTTTGCTCGTGAAAGGACCAGAATGTGCCAGAAGACACAGCAAAGTAATTTTGCTTCATGATAACACACCATCACACACTTCAAAACCAGTTAAAGACACGTTAAAAGATCTTGCCTGGGAAGTATTAACACCCCCACCCCCCGCCCCCGGCTGTATTCACCAGACCTTGCTCCTTCAGATTACCACTTGTTCTGATCAATGGCACATGCATTTTCTGAGCAGCACTTCAAAATATACGAAGAAGTGGAAAATTGGGTCTCTGAATGGTTTGCCTCAAAACAAGAAAAGTTCTATTGGGACGGTATCCACAAATTACCTGAAAGATGGGGGAAATGTGTAGCTAGTTATGGACATTACTCTGAATAAAGCACTTTTGATGTTTCTCTTGAAATTATCATGTTTTCTTTGATTACAAAATCCGCATCAGTAACCAGTACACCTAGTAATTGTCTCTACATAATTTGAGCACATAACAGACATTGTTATAATTTTTACTCAGTCATCAATATGATTTAAGAAATTCATATTTTTACCCATTCATTGCTCTTTTTATGAGCTCTGGCCATCCAACTCTGGTGGGCTCCCCACTCCATCTCTCTTGGTGCTTAACTGGGCTGCCTTTTGCTGCTAGGTAGAGTGCCAGGAAACACAGGATCCATGGGTTTTTGCCACTGGATGCAGGTTCTGGCATCCCCAAGTCTGGTTCACTTTCTGCCACTCATTGGAGGGCCGGGAGACATTTGTACAGGAATGGATTTCATATATTAAAGGCACCTAATGTAATGCTGATGTGATATCCGTCCTAGTGTAATTTTATCATATTGCCACCACTGGATGTTGGTGTCTTATTGAACTATCATTTTTCCCCTCCTTTGAAACCAATGTCCATTGCTTTCCAAGATTTTTATGTGGCAAAAATGAAAGATTTAGTATCAGAAAAACAGAGTTTGAGTCTTGACTCTGATTTTGGTGGCATGATCTTCTTTCTTGAGCTTCAGTTTTATTCTTTGTAAAATGGAGATACTACCACCCACCTAGAGTTACTGCGAGGATTATATTAAAAAATAATTGCAAATTCACTTTGTAAAATAATATGCAAAGGGCAGAGACACTTTCCTTACTCATCAGTTGTTCTCTATTGTCATTTCTGTTCTTGTCAAATCTGTACCACCAGTGCCCCATCAGATGACCATAATGCACCAACCCTAAGGCTCTTGTTTTTAAATTTTAATCCTTAGACTGGTACTAGGCTGAGTGCATAAGAATCATATAGAGCTTGCTTTTGAAATAGAGATCCCCTGGCTTTACCCCAGATTTTATTTAGTAGATCTGAGATGAGGCCCAGAAATCTATATTTTTAAAATTCTCTCCAGACAATTCTTTAAACACAGCCAGATGTGGGAACCACTTTGCCTGAAACACTTAGCATCAATATATTGCACATAGGAGGCAGTCAGAAAATTGTTGTTAAATTAAAGAAATTCTGGGAAAGAGCAATCCATATAACTAAAAGGCTAGAAAACTGGATCTTCAGAGGGGACCAAAGAAGGGCACCATTTCATGGCCTTTTTTTCTATTTCACAGTGGGTTATTTTGAAGACTTAGACAAGTTGTTCCCCATTTGTGCAGTGAAATAACCAATAGGCAATGAGCTTAAATGGTCAACCAATTTTCATTGTATGCCAGTAAGAATTTCTTGACCCTAGGTGGGATTAAGGATTAAAGCAGATTATAGTAAGAGGTTGCAAACCAGCCTTCCATAATGTTCCAAACTCCTACCCCCCCTAAGTCAAAGGGGACCTAGCCACATGTTCTCTTAACATTTCCTTCTACTTATGTGATTCCAGCTGCATCATGAATCCTTAGAAAAAAAAATATAGCCTGGTAAATTAAACCAGCAATTATTGCCTTTTAAAATGCTAGTGATTTTAAGGATTTTCTTTGAAAAGTCTTAGTCAATAGGAGCATAAGACAAATAACACCAAAATACTTAGCTGTCTATTGAAACTTCTTTGGAGTATCAAATAAAATGGGAACAGATGCAAGTAAACCAGAGCTTGGTTAGTAGGTAACCGATTTATTGGACTTGCTCATTTCAAAAATTAAGTTTATAAACAACATATGTCAAAAATCCTATTAAACTGCTCTGGAAATCATCTTCCTGGAAAGTGAAAATCCCTGCTAACATTCTGAATTTGCTTTTCAGAACTGTAAGATGACATCGTATACATTTGCAGCACTGTTTGAAACAATGCTTCTTTGAAACAGAGCTTACTCTGCCTGGGTGTGCATTCAGTAGCAACCCCAAACTTTTAAACACCTGGTTTCTTCCCAGAATGTAATTTATCTAGTCTCTTGAGAGAAGACAGCTTCTCTATTTACAAATACAGGTGCTGTTGCTATGAGTTATAGTTTTCTGGAAGTTTTCATACATAGTTTATGATTTCAAAGCAAAAGGAGGTCAGATGAGAGTGAAATCACCACATCTTCAGTCTATTCTGAAGGCTTGAGATTAGAGGAGAATCTCAACTGATTCTTTTTGTTTTTGCTGTCACATATGCAAATCTCCTGTTGAATCTCTCTGGTCCACTGTTCCCTCTAATGAAGTCATGTTCTGTGCTCAGTGCAGTAATAACCTCAGAAGCAGATGTCTCCCATAAAGCATGACCTCATTACTTGGAATGGGAAGAGCCAGCAGTAGATTGTTGGGGTAATGTGGAGGGGAAGGACTTTGTTTAAAAATAGTTATCTTAAATAATGTGTTCAACTTTTAATATAAATTTCTATAAAAAGGCAAATCTAGTTGCTTGTTATTTTTTGTTAACCTTACTCCTCAATTACAGAAGGGGAAATCACTAGGCCACAAGGAACAGAGTCCTCACAGAGTATAGACACTGCCATCCAGTTATTTGTTAAAGACAGTGTGACAGAATTGGGTACAGAAGGGTGAAACTTTGGATTTTCCAGGTGCTAATCTAGGTTCTATATCAAACCCTGCTGAATCACAGACTAGATAGATTTTATAGCAGCCCTGTAGCTCAGAGGAAATAAAAATCAAGTGCCCAAGGAAAGTTACTGACCCAGATGCTCTCAGCAAATTAGGCAAGTGGGAACATTGCTAGAGAAGGAAAGGGTAGAGGAAAAGAGTGGGTCAATTAGAAAGATACAATTTGAAGCCAATTCAAAGTTGCTCAGGCGGATGGGCTTCTAGGCTATTCTTGTTCTAGCTGTAGGGCAGTTGCTGAGCACTGACTTCTCAAATTATTAGGACTAACTGAAATTCATGACTCTGGCAATGTATAACCAGGTCTTTCAGTCACAGCCTAGTGTTCTAGCGTGCTCCTCACTTGTTGTGTCTATGTAGAAAGTGAGCACCATAAGCAGGGGAGAGCTAAAGAGCTAATTTCCTAAAGACAATAGGCAAAGACCTTTAACAACAGCTTCACAAAGAAATATAAGGTGCTTACCATCTGGGCTCAGTACCTTCAATTGTAAACACAATCACTACATTCCTATTAAAGGCCTGTTTCAGTTACAGTCGTGCATTAAGAAATGCCGACATGCCAATAAGTATGTAAATATTAATTGAAAATAATAACCTGAAATGATATTTCCTTTCCCAACTCCCACATTAGTCACTTTGGCTGGCAACTAGCCCTCCTCCAAAGAACAATGTGAGCTTTACCCCTACCTTAAAGTAAACCTTTTAGAGCAAACCTCCCAGATTCCTCATGCTTCTTAGAGTCCATCCATCCTCTTCTCTCCTTCTGCACCTCATCTTTCATTCTTCCCATATCTGATTCCTCTTGAGGCAATGACATTAGTCCCTGAAATAAAAATTAACAGAAAACTGATAAGGCATCAATTGACTTTTTAAAAGTTGGTACGCCTGGGTAAACTGTTAAAAAACAACAATAACAATTGAGGTTGAGTATCAGTTGTCCCTTAAGGAAGTGCTACAAACTAGGAATGGAAGTACATTTATTAAATGAAGGCTATTATACTTTTTTCTCTACCAGGAAGAAAAAATACCCAATGACATCCTATTAAACGAAGGAGTGGGCCCAAATTAGTATATTACAGAACAAATACTTACCATGTTCTATAAACTTTTGCAGAGCGTAGAGAGAGAAGGAATGCTTCCTAGTTCATTTTTGAAATTGGTATAAACTTGATCACAAGCCATTCTAAAAACAGGACCAAAAAGAAAACTAAAGACATCACACATAAAAACCCTATATAAACTACCAGTAAGTTATAAAGTATGAAATGTCATGACTAAGTAGGTTTTGTCCTAAGAAAGCAAAGGTGGTTCAATAATAGGAAGTATCTTAAATTCACATTACATTATCAGCTCAAAATATATAAATCATATGATCAGCTCAGATGCCACAAGGGCATTTGATAAAAAAGTAGCACACTTTTCTGATCATTCTTAGAAACTAAGAATAAAAGGATGTTATTTAATATGATAAATCATTTCTTGGCCTAATAAATAGCATAATACTTAATGGTAAATGTATTAGAGGCATTCCTGCCAAAATCAGTAATAAGACAAATATGCTCATTACAACTGCAAATCTTTAGCATGATTCTTGATGTTCTAGTCCAGTGGTTGGCAAACTCATTAGTCAATAGAGCCAAATATCAACAGTACAACGAATGAAATTTCTTTTGAGAGCCAAATTTTTTAAACTTAAACTATATAGGTAGGTGCATTGTTATTCACTTAATTAAGGTACTCCTAAGGCTTAGGAAGAGCCACACTCAAGGGGCCAAAGAGCCGCATGTGGCTCGCGAGCCGCAATTTGCCGACCACAGTTCTAGTCAATGTAGTAAGGCAAGAAACTGAAATTAGAGGTGTAACTATTGGGGAAGTATACAAACTATCATTATTTACAGATTTTATTCTAACTAGAAAACCCAAGATAATTGAAAAGATCCCTATATATAAAAGCCCAGCAACTATTAAGATGGAATGACCACACGACAGAACAATCAGAATGACCAGAATGACAGGTCGCTATGATGCACACTGACCACCAGGGGACAGATGCTCAATGCAGGAGCTGCCCCCTGGTGCTCAGTGCGCTCCCACAGCGGGAGCACCACTCAGCCAGAAGCAGGCTCAAGGCTGGCGAGTGCAGTGGTGGTGGCAGGAGAGTCTCCCACCTCCGAGGCAGCGCTAAGGAGCAGCGAGCCAAGGGGTAAGGAGTGGGCAGGCGCGCAGTTAGGTGGCCAGGTCTCACATTGTTCTGTGTAGAATAAATATAGTACCAAACTACTTGTGAAGTTCAAAAAACATTAAGAGTTGAATTGAAAGAATTAATTGGGGAGAAAAAAACCTTCTCCAAGAAATTAAATCCTCCAAGGCCATATCAGTATCTTGCTGTGCCTTAGGATCATAATTTTGAACATCAATTCATATTGGGTTAAAAGGCTTGGTTATTTGAGCTTTCTGTGTGCTTCAGTTTTGGATAAATGAATGTATATAGTTATGAAATTTTGCAAAGAATTGAACTTGTACTTATTGAGTGCCTAGAGACTATCTTATACATGCTTTTTATGTTATCTTTTATAATCCTTACAACAACTCTGTATCCCCATTTTACAAATGAGGTTATACTCAGAGAGATGAAGCAATTTGCTCAATGTCATACAGTACTTGGTAAGTGGCAGGACTGGGAATTGAATGTAGTTCGGTGGCTTACAATTATGTATTCAATATCCCTGCAAGGGAAAAGGTATTTCCTGGAAAAAGTTCTGAAGAGTACAATGTGTAGAAGATGGCATGGACAGGTTTCCTGATGCAAAATCTTTCATTTTTTCCCACTTATTACAACTTTCTTCATAACAGTCTTGGAAAGCAATGGAAATTGGGTTCAAAGAAGGGGAAAATGATAGTTCCCTAACACTCACATACATGACTAATGGAGGCCTTTGTGGAAGGGACTGTGCTGTGTCTAAAGGGATCAATGGAATTTATTTAAACATTCAAGAAACCTTTAACTGAAGTTCTTCAGCAAAATTTATTATGCTCTAAGTTGTGTCACCATGCACCATGGTGTTAGAGGAGCCATCCTATGAAGAGTGCTTTAACTCAGTGATAAAGGATAATGGTAAATGCACATCTTGCTGGTTGGGAAGTATAAACAGAAGAGTTTCTATAATAGCTCATTCTGGTTTGATTTAACATTTTTATATGCGGTCTTGCAATGAAATCTGTAAGTTTACAAATAATGAATCGCTTTGTTCAGACACCCATTCAAAGCCCTGCCACTTACTAGTTGTGTGACCTCTGACCAGTTCCTTAACCTCTCTTGTACTGTTTCCTCATCTGTAAAATAATTAAATTGGACATAAACATCTCAAATAGAAATTCTAGAGCTTAGCTTAACTCAGCTTTCCTCCCTGTGTCTACAATGAAAACAACATATAATCAAATTATTTAGTTGATTAGAGCAATGGTAAAGAGTGACAATTATGGGGTCAAGGACCAGAGAAAGCAATTGTTAGACAGAATTATTCACTATACAGAGTTCATTGTAACCAGATTGGCAAAACACTGTTTCTTCCCGCCATCTGCTGGATCATAAATATAGCTTTGTTATACAGAACCATCCTTTATAATTGGGCTTAACCTGTACCACAGATTTCTTCAATAATAGAATTATAAATCTCTTATATAGCATTTTAGACCTCAGGTCCACAACATTTTAGAGTAAGAGGCTATCTAGTCCAGGGGTGGACAAACTTTTTGACTCGAGGGCCACAATGGGTTCTTAAACTGGACCGGAGGGCCGGAACAAAAGCATGGATGGAGTGTTTGTGTGAACTAATATAAATTCAAAGTAAACATCATTACATAAAAGGGTACGGTCTTTTTTTTTTTAGTTTTATTCATTTCAAACGGGCCGGATCCGGCCCGCGGACCATAGTTTGCCCACGGCTGATAGTCTATATCTATATTTGGCAAACAGATGAAGTGATTCCCACAAGGTCAGATAGCAAATAAATCATGGAGCTATATATCTGAACAACTTATCCCAGTTCTCCTACACTGAGTTCCCAAAACAGACAGAAATATAGCCATTTGAGTCCTCAGGCCAGACCAATTTTGAAGCTGTTTGGCAGGTCTATCAGGTAGGTATGTGGCTTGATAATAATGGTGATGAAAAAATGAACTTGAGAATTATAACTGCTATTTATTGAATACCTACATGTGCCAGGTATTGTACAAAGAACTATGCATTATCTCACTCAGTCCTCCTGACATCCCTTTAGAGCAGTGGTTCTCAACCTTCCTAATGCCACGACCCTTTATTACAGTTCCTCATGTTGTGGTGATCCCCAACCATAAAATTATTTTCATTGCTACTTCATAACTGTAATTTCCCTACTGTTATGAATCATAATGTAAATATCTGATATGCAGGATGTATTTTCATTGTTCGCGACCCACAGGTTGAGAACCGCTGCTTTAGAGAGATATATTATTGTCCCAATTTTCATAAATTTAAAAAAAAATGATTCAGAAAAGTAAACTGGCCAAGGTCTTACAGCTATTGAATGTTAGAATTATAATTCAAGCCCAGTTCTGAAAGAATAGCAAAGCTCGTGGTATTTCCCTAACCTCAGTATTTCCAAAACAGTATAATCTAGAACATTAATTCAACAGAAGATGGGTATTTCTTGAAAAAAGTTCTGTGGCCAAATAAGTTTGGGAAATGCTGCTTTTCATATTCCATTTTGAAGAGTCACATTTCCCATTTGTGTATTAAAATGTCTGAGAGGTCTTCAATGAAAAAATATGCTTATTTTACCTTAATCCTTTGTTTCCCAAACTCTTTTGACCTAGGAATCCTTTTTCTAAGAACATCTGTTAATATCACACCAGACCCTACTGCTCCCTGAAACATGGTATGAAATATTCTGCATAAGACCATGCAGTCCATTCCATTCATCTTTCTAATTTTCTTCAGAGATTGTTGCTCTTAGGTCTGTCTGCCTTTTTTATCCTAACCATTAAAGTGACCAAAGACTCAGTATTGCACATATTTACTTAACAAGAACATACACTTGGCAATTTGAGAATATCTTTGGTAACTTTGGAACATCATGGAATTTTGAGAGACCATTAAGCTTTCTGAAATGTCAGCACTTAGTAAGACTTGTTTTAGTGTTGCCTGGACCACAGTAATGTTTTTTATAAGATTTTTACATCTTTACCAAACCAAACCAGAACTGGGACAGCATAGTTTTGTATCTGATCATAACATAAGTCATGTTTTTGAAGCCTCAAGCCCTAGGCATGAGCCTCTGCAACAAGGACTAGAGAGGAAATCCTTGGATGAGAACACAAGCCTACTCACATCAGAAATACCTTTAGAGATTGGGATGGGATGGGATGGGATGGGATGGGATGGGATGGGATGGGATGGGATGGGATGGGAATCAATTTGCACAGCCTTACCTTTACTTGTCTTTTTGTCATGCTTAGTGCAGATATTAGAATAGTAATCTGTGCTCTGAACATGGACATTCCATGTGGTTCTCATTCAACATTCTTACTCTTTGAAGCTACTAGCTTCCATTTTCTTGAAAAGTATTGGGCTTGACACATGTATTTCTGCATTCTCTCTGCTTACAATTCTAATGGTGTGAGACAGAACATGAAATAAACTCTTAATGTTACAAGATTTGAAGATACAGACTATGTTGAAGGTTGCATTTTTTAATAAAAATTCCCAATCCTATACCTCCTCATATGCCAGCCATTGTCCTTCCTTCTCTCATTTTGCTTCACTGTGGTACTGAAATATGTTGGTCATGTCCAGTTATCTGGTATAGGTCTCTGTATAATGGGAGGCAGTCATGAAAGCATACAGCCTTTTACCTGTATAACCAAAGATAAAATGAAATTAAATAAACATTTATTGAGTACCTACTATAAGTGTATCACTTTCACTTATTTCCTATCCCATCCTTTCCTGTCCCTATCCTTCCCTTCCCATTCTATCCCATCCCATCCAATCCCATCCTATCCTTTCCCATTCCTTCCCATCCCATCCCAATGGCTGCAAAAGAACTCTAAATATTGGAAGAAGCACGCTCATTTTTGATGCTGTTATTATTGGTATTCTTAGGATGACTGTTTTAGTAGAAGATACAATAACTTGGAGTCAGAAAATTCTTTGCTCACATCCCAAGATTACCATTTCCTTCAGTTATTCATTTATTCATTCAACAAATATTGTATTGAACACCCACTATAAAAGAAATGCTTTTAGGTGCTGGAGATATAGAGATGAATAAAGCATAGCTCTGGCCCTCAAGAAGTTAAAAATCTAGTAAATGGAACAATCCCATAGTCAGAAAATTACAACTTGATAAGTGTAACAATTTATTATGAGTACACACAAGAATTGTTGTTTGAGCTGAGTCTCGAAGGACAAGTAGGCATTGAAAGAAAGATGGATTGGAGAAGGGCACTTTAGGCAGAGGGAATGGCATGAAGGTACAGAGGAGAGTGTGGTGGATATAGAGCTAATGCTTAGAGATCCTTGTTGAACTACACGCATTTCAGTATTGCTTTTAAACTAGTGGATGTTTTATAACTTTATTTTCATACTGAATAGACAATTTTTTAGAGCAGTTTTAGATTTATAAGACAATTGAGCAGAAACAGGGTTTCCATATACTCTGTCTCCTCCCACCCTTGGAAACCACTGATTTTTTTTTTTTTACCATAGTTTTACCTTTCCCAGAATGTTATATGATGAGAGTCACACAGCATTTAACTTTTTCAGACATGCTTCTTTCACTTAGCAATATTCATTAAAGGTTCCTCTGTGTTTTCTTGTGACTTGATTGGTCACTTCTTTTTATTGCTGAATAATATTCCATTGTATGGATGGACCACAATTTGTTTATCCATTCACCTATTAAATGACATCTTGGTTGTTTCCAATTTTAGCGATCGTAATATATAAAAAGCCAGGGGCCATAACAACCAAAACAACCAAACGGATAACCAAACAGCAGGCTGTGTGGGAAAACAAGGTTGGCAGGGGGGTTAGTGAGGGACAACCAAACTACTGAACAGCAAGCTGTGTGGGGTGACCAGGCTGGCAGGGGGGGGTAGTTGGGGGTGACCAGGCTGGCAGGGGGGGCAGTTGGGGATGACCAGGCCAACAGGGGGGCAGTTGGGAGCTACCAGGCCAGCAGGGGGGGGCAGTGAGGGGCGACCAGGCTGGTGGGGGGGGCAGTTAGGGGCCAGTGGTCCCAGATTGTGAGAGGGATGTCCGACTGCCCAATCCCAGGGATTGGGCCTAAACCAGCAGTCATATATCCCCTGAGAAGTCCCAGATTGGAGAGGGTGCAGGCTGGGCTGAGGGGACACCCCATGCACGAATTTCATGCACTGGGCCTCTATTCTCTCTCTCTCTCTCTCTCTCTCTCTCTCTCTCTATATATATATATATATATATATATATATATATCTACACTAATAAAAGAGAAAAATGGTAATTGGCGTACGACGATACCCTTTTCATTGGCTAATCAGGGCTATATGCAAATTAACTGCCAACTATGATTGGCAGTTAACTGCCAACTAAGATTAGCAGTTAACTGCCAACAAGATGGCGGTTAATTTGCATATGTAGGCACAATGCAGGGAGGCGAAAGGGAAAGCAGGAAGAAGCCCCCTGCCACTGACAGTGATCAGAAACCCAGGGGGGAAATAAGAGCTGGGGGGCAGGGCAAAGGCGGCCCTGGGGCCGCCTTTGCCCTGCCCCCCAGCCATGATCGGAGAATCAGGCGCCTTTGCCGCCCTGGCCAGTGATAGCAGGAAGTAGGGGTGGAGCCAGCGATGGGAGCTGAGCACTGTCGAAGCTGGCAGTCCCGGGAGCTACGGGTCCCTTGCCTGGGCCTAAACCAGAGCCCACGATTGCGGGGCCGCTGCAGCTGCGGGTCCCCGCTGCCCGAGCCGGACGCCTCAGCCAGAGGCGTTAGGCCTGGGCAGGGGCGGAACCTGCAACCGCAGGGAGCTGGGGGTCCCCTGCCCAGGCCTGACACCTCTGCCGGAGGCCTCAGGCCTGGTCAAGGGGCCGATCCGGTGATTGGTGATCGGAGGGTGATGAGGGTCAACTCCTCTGGCCGAGGCATCAGGCCTGGGCGGGGGGCTGAGCCGAGGATTGGGGGGATATGATGGTCCCCTTGCCCAGGCCTGAAGCCTGGGTCAGAGGTGTCAGGCTTGGGCGGGGGGTGGAGCAAGCGATCAGAGGGAGATGGGGGTCCCCTGCCCAGGCATGATTCCTGGGCCAGAGGCCTGAGGCCTGGGCGGGGGCCAGAGCCAGTGATCAGGGGGAGATGGGGGTCCCCTGTCCAAGCCTGACACCTCTGGCGGAGGCGTCAGGCCTGGGCAAGGGGCCAATCAGGCGATCGGAGGGTGATGGGGGTGTATGCCTCTGGCCGAGGCATCAGGCCTGGGCAAGGGGCAGAGCCAGCAATCGGAGGGGTCTGGGGGTCCCCTGCCCAGGCCTGACGCCTGGGCCAGAGGCATCAGGCCTGGGCTGGGGGCAGAACCAGTGATGGGGGGAAATGAGGGTCCCCTGCCCAGGCCTGACACCTCTGTCAGAGGCGTCAGGCCTGGGCAAGGGGCCGATCCTGCGATTGGAGGGTGATGGGGGTCAACGCCTGAGGGCTCCCAGTATGTGAGAGGGGGCAGGCTGGGCTGAGGGACACCCCCCCCCACACACACACACACCCAGTGCACGAATTTTGTGCACTGGGCCCCTAGTATATATATAATAGACAAACATGGTAATTAACCGTACCTCCGACATGCTTCCCATTGGATAATCAGGGCAATATGCAAATTAACTGCCAACCAAGATAGCGCCCGGCAGCCAGGCAGCTGAAGCGAACAGGAGGCTTGCTTGCTCCAGTGATGGAGGAAGCCAAGGTTCCCCGCCTGCCACTGCCGGCCTCTGAGCTTGCACTCTAAGAAACAATGTTGCAAGTTTAGAAGCTAAACAAGCCCCATGCTTTCAGCCAGCCGACCAAGCTGGAGTTGCAATAGAGTTTCAATTATAGAAGCTAAACAAAGCCCAGATTCCTGCTTTCAAGCAGCTGAGGTCTCAGAGCTGGAGCCGAGCCTCAGAGCTAAAGCCGGCTCTCAGCTCCAGTGACAGCCATAGAAGGTAAATAAATCCCAGAATATAAGAAAAAAAGGAGAGGTTGGGAGCTTCAGACATCCGCCAGCCTGAAAACGGCCCTCAGCCCCTCACCCAGACTGGCCAGGTACCCCAGTGGGGACCCCCACCCTGAAGGGGGCGTGACCAGCTGCAAACAGCCATCATCCCCTCATCCAGGCTGGCCAGGCACCCCAGTGGGGACCCCCACCCTGTAGGGGGTATGACCAGCTGCAAACAGCTATCATCCCCTCATCCAGGCTGGCCAGGCACCCAAGCGGGACCCCCACCCTGATCCAGGACACCCTTCAGGGCAAACCAACCTGCCCCCACCCGTGCACCAGGCCTCTATCCTATATAGTAAAAGGGTAATATGCCTCCCAGCACCAGGATCAGCAGAGCCACAAGGCCTCCTGAACCTGGGATAAGCAAAGCCGTGAGGCCTCACGCCCCGGGATCAGCGGAGCCGCAAGGCCTCCCAGCTCTGGGATCAGCGGAGCCGCGAGGCCTCCTGGCACCAAGATCAGCGGAGCCTCCCAGCACCAGGATCAGCAGAGCAGCGAGGCCTCCCAGCACCGGGATCAGTGGAGCAGTGAGGCCTCACTGCCCCTGTGTCAAGCGGGGCGGCGAGGCCTCCCAGCACCGGGATCAGCTGAGCCATGAGGCCTCCTGGCCCCTGGAGCAGTATGACAGGGGGCAGCACACAAACCCCCTGATCGCCCTGCGGCTCTGTGTGTGACAGGGGGCGGGGCCGCAACCTCCCTATCCACCCTGCTCTGTTCGTGACAAGGGAAGGCGCCCCAACCCCCTGATCGGCCCTGCTCTGTGCCTGATAGGGGGGAGCTCCCCAACCTCGTGATCGGCCCTGCTCTGTGTGTGACAGGGTGCAGCACCCCAACCCCCCCCATGGGCCCTGCTCTGTGTGTGATGGGGTGGAGCCCCAACCTCCCCATCGGCCCTGCCCTGAGTGTGACAGGGGGGAGTTCCCCAACCCCCTGATAGGTCCTGCTCTGTGGGTGACAGGGGGTGGTTCCCCAACTCCTGATCCGCCCTACTCTGTGTGTGACAGGGGGAGCACCCCAACCCCCTGATCGGCCCTGCTCTGTGCATGACAGGGGGGAGCTCCCCAACCCCCTGATCGGCTTTGCCCTGTGTGTGACAGGGTACGGAGCCCCAACCCTCTGATGGGCCCTGCTCTGTGCGTGACAGGGGTTGGCGCCACAACCTCTCCATCGACCCTGCCTTGAGTGTGACAGGGGGCGGCGCCCCAACCCCCTAATCAGCCCTACCCTGAGCGTGACTGAGGGTGGCATCGCAACCTCCTGATCCGACCTGCTCTGTGCATGACAGGGGGTGGCGCCCCAACTCCCCCATCGGCCCTGCTCTGAGCTCGACCAGGGGCTGCACCTAGGGATTGGGCCTGCCCTCTGCCACCCGGGAGCAGGCCTAAGCCAGCAGGTTGTTATCTCCTGATGGGTCCCAGACTATGAGAGGCACAAGTGGGGCTGAGGGACCCCCCCCCCCCGAGTGCACAAATTTTTGTGCACTGGGCCTCTAGCATATATATAAAGAGCCAGGGTCTGTAACAACCGAACGGATAACTGAACACCGGAAGTCAGTCCTGCAGTCAGTGCTGGGTCGCTGCAGCGACCCAGCACTTACTGCCTCCACTGCAGGCGCAGCGACCCAGCACTTACTGCCTCCACTGCAGGCGCAGCAACCCAGCACTAACTGCTGAGGGGACTGCAGATCAGGCCCAGAGAGAGGCCTGAAGAGAGAAGCAGGGTCTGATACGCAGCCCTCATGGCAGCTGTTGATCAGCCTTTGCCTCTCTTTCTCTCTGGACCTCACCAGCAGCCACAGGGGCTGCTGATCAGCCCCATCTCTCTGATTAGGCCTGGAGATAGGCCTTGAGATGCTGACTGGCATAGCAACTGACCAATCAGAACCAAATCTGGGTGTACTGAGAAGACAGAACCTAAGGTGGGGGCTGAGGAGGGTTTTAAGGGCAACAACTGTTTGGTGTAAGGTGTAAGAAAGCAGCTCAATTTTTTAATGACCTGTTTGGCAGTATAGTGCATATGGCTAACTATCAGTCCAGATATAGGGATTATGTATTTTTGTCTGCCAAGAGCATCTCCTCCTGCTGAAAAAGTCCCCCCCCCATTTAATCAATCCTATCCTATATAATCTAGCTATACTAATAAAAGGGTAATATGCTGATTAGACCGGGTCAACTGGCCATCTTCCGGATGTCTGACTTCCTTCCGGACAAAGCCATGGTGGTGGGGCTGAGGCAGAGGCAGTTAGGGGCATTCCAGCCGGCAGGGGAGGGCATTTGGGGGCAAGATCAGGTCGGCAGGGCAGGGCAGTTGAGGGCGAGATCAGCCAGCAAGGGAGGGTAGTTAATGGTGATCAGGCAGGCAGGCAGAGGGGTTGGGGGCAATCAGGCAGGCAGGCAGATGAGTGGTTAGGAGCCAGCAGTCCCAGATTGTGATCAGGCTTAAACTGGCAGTTGGACATCCCCCGAGGGGTCCCTGATTGGAGAGGGTGCAGATTGGGCTGAAGGAACCCCCCCACACACACATGCACAAATTTTGTGCACTGGGCCACTATTATTAATAAAGATACTATAAAATTTTATATGCTGGTTTTTTTTTTTATTTTTTTTATTTTTTTTTTTTTATTGCTTAAAGTATTACAAAGGGTATTACATATGTATCCATTTTATCCCCCCGCCCTAGACAGTCCCCTAGCCTCCCCTATCACCCAGTGTCTTATGTCCATTGGTTATGTTTATATGCGTGCATACAAGTCCTATAGTTGATCTCTTACCCCCCTACCTCCTGCCCCCCAACCCTCCCCGGCCTTCCCGTTGCAGCTCGACAATCTGTTTGAGGCAGCTCTGCCTCTGTATCTATTATTGTTCAAAAGTTTATAATGGTCTCTATTGTCCACGAATGAGTGAGATCATGTGGTATTTTTCCTTTATTGACTGGCTTATTTCACTTAGCATAATGCTCTCCAGTTCCATCCATGACGTTGCAAATGGTAAGAGTTCCTTCCTTTTTACAGCAGCATAGTATTCCATCGTGTAGATGTACCACAGTTTTCTAATCCATTCATCTACTGATGGGCACTTAGGCTGTTTCCAGATCTTAGCTATGGTGAATTGTGCTGCTATGAACATAGGGGTGCATATATCCTTTCTGATGGATGTTTCTGGTTTCTTGGGATATATTCCTAGAAGTGGGATCACAGGGTCAAATGGGAGTTCCATTTTCAGTTTTTTAAGGAAACTCCATACTGTCTTCCATAGTGGCTGCACCAGTCTGCATTCCCACCAGCAGTGCACAAGTGTTCCTTTTTCTCCACATCCTCTCCAGCACTTGTCGTTTGTTGATTTGTTGATGATAGCCAGTCTGACAGGTGTGAGATGGTACCTCATTGCTGTTTTGATTTGCATCTCTCGGATGATTAGTGACTTTGAGCATGTTTTCATATGTCTCTTGGCTTTCTGGATGTCCTCTTTTGAAAGGTGTCTATTTAGGTCCTTTGCCCATTTTTTGATTGGATTGTTTATCTTTCTTTTGTTAAGTTGTATGAGTTCCCTATAAATTTTGGAGATTAGGCCCTTATCAGATATGTCATTGGCAAATATGTTTTCCCACACAGTGGGTTTTCTCGTTGTTTTGTTGATGGTTTCTTTTGCTGTGCAGAAGCTTTTTATTTTGATGTAGTCCCATTTGTTCATTTTTTCTTTAGTTTCAAGTGCCCTAGGAGCTGTATCAGTGAAGAAATTGCTTCGGCATATGTCTGAGATTTTCTTGCCTTTGGATTCTTCTAGAATTTTTATGGTATCCTGTCGTACATTTAAGTCCTTTATCCATTTTGAGTTTATTTTTGTGTATGGTGTAAGTTGGTGGTCTAGTTTCATTTTCTTGCATATATCTGTCCAATTTTCCCAGCACCATTTATTGAGGAGACTATCTTGGCTCCATTGTATGTTCTTGCCTCCTTTGTCAAATATTAATTGAGCATATTGGTTCGGGCCGATTTCTGGGCTCTCTATTCTATTCCATTGATCTATATGCCTATTCTTGTGCCAGTACCAGGCAGTTTTGAGAACAGTGGCTTTGTAATACAACTTGATATCTGGTATTGAGATCCCACCTACTTTGTTCTTTTTCAGGATTGCTGCAGCTATTCGGGGTCTTTTTTTATTCCAGATGAATTTTTGGAAAGTTCGTTCTAGATCTCTGAAGTATGCTGTTGGTACTTTAATGGGAAGTGCGTTGAATTTATAGATTGTTTTGGGTAGTATGGACATTTTGATGATGTTGATTCTACCAATCCATGAACACGGTATGTTCTTCCATCTGTTTATGTCTTCCTCTATGTCTTTTTTCAACGTCCTGTAGTTTTCTGAGTAGAGGTCTTTTACCTCTTTAGTTAAGTTTATTCCTAGGTAGCTTAGTTTTTTCGGTGCAATGGTAAACGGGATTGTTTTTATAATCTCTCTTTCTGAAAGTTCACTATTGGTGTATAGAAATGCCTCAGATTTCTTGGGGTTAATTTTGTATCCTGCTACATTGCCAAATTCATGTATTAAGTCTAGTAGCTTTTTGATGGAATCTCTAGGGTTTTGTATGTATAATATCATGTCGTCTGCAAATAAGGACAGTTTTACTTCCTCTTTTCCAATTTGGATGCCTTTTATTTCTTCTTCTTGCCGAATTGCAATGGCTAACACTTCCAGTACTATGTTGAACAGGAGTGGTGAGAGGGGGCATCCCTGTCTTGTTCCTGTTCTTAGGGGAAATGGTGTTAGTTTTTGTCCGTTGAGTATGATGTTGGCTGTGGGCCTGTCATATATGGCTTTTATTATGTTGAGGTATGATCCTTCTACTCCCACCTTGCTGAGAGTTTTTATCAAAAATGGGTGTTGAATTTTGTCAAATGCTTTTTCTGCATCAATTGATATGACCATGTGGTTTTTTTCTTTCAATTTGTTTATGTGATGTATCACGTTTATTGATTTGCGGATATTGTACCATCCTTGCATCCCTGGGATAAATCCTACTTGGTCATGGTGTATGATCTTTCTGATGTACTGCTGGATCCGATTTGCTAAGATTTTGTTGAGGATTTTGGCATCTATGTTCATGAGGGATATTGGCCTGTAATTCTCTTTCATTGTGTTGTCTTTACCTGGTTTTGGTATTAGGGTGATGCTGGCTTCATAGAATGAGCTTGGAAGTGTTCCTTCCTCTTGAATTTTTTGTAGTAGTCTGAGGAGGATAGGTTTTAGTTCTTCCTTGAATGTTTGGTAAAACTCCCCTGTGAAGCCGTCTGGTCCTGGGCTTTTGTTTGATGGAAGCTTTTTGATGACTGCTTCAATTTCTTCCATAGTTATTGGCCTGTTGAGATTTTTAGATTCTTCCTGATTGAGTTTTGGAATGCTGTATTTTTCTAGGAATTTGTCCATTTCCTCCAGGTTGTCTAGTTTGTTGGAGTAAAGCTGTCCATAGTATTTTTTAACAATCATTTGTATTTCTGTGGGGTCTGTTGTTATTTCGCCTCTATCGTTTCTGATTTTATTTATTTGGGTCCTCTCTCTCTGCTTCTTGGTGAGTCTGGCTAGAGGTTTATCAATCTTGTTTATCCTTTCAAAGAACCAGCTCTTGGTTTCATTGATTTTCTGTATTGTTTTTTTGGTCTCTATGTCATTTATTTCTGCTCTAATCTTTATTATCTCCTTCCTTCTGCTCACTCTGGGGTTTTCTTGTTGCTCTCTTTCTAATTCTTTGAGTTGTAGAGTTAGATGATTTACTACCATTTTTTCTTGTTTTTTGAGATAGGCCTGTAGAGCTATAAACTTCCCTCTCAGGACTGCTTTCAATGTGTCCCATAGGTTTTGGATTGTTGTGTTTTCATTGTCATTAGTTTCCAGGATGTTTTTAATTTCTTCTTTGATCTCATTGGTAACCCAATCAATATTTAGTAGCATGCTATTCAGCTTCCAGGTGTTTGAGTATTTTGGGTTGTTTTTATTGTAGTTTATTTCTAATATTATGCCATCGTGGTCTGCGAAGACGCTTTTTATGATTTCAATCTTCTTGAATTTGGGGATACTTTGCTTGTGACCCAATATGTGGTCTATTTTTGAATATGTCCCATGAGCACCTGAGAAGAACGTATATTCTCTGGCTTTGGGGTGAAGTGTTCTGAAGATGTCTATTAAGTCCATCTGATCTAGTGAGTCATTTAGGATTGCTGTATCTTTGCTGATTGTTTGTCTATAGGACTTATCCAGTGCTGTCAATGGTGTATTAAAGTCCCCTACTATGATTGTATTGTTGTCGATCTCTCCTTTGATATCTTCCAGGAGTTTTTTTATGAATTTGGGTGCTCCTACATTGGGTGCATATATGTTTACCAGGGTTATATCTTCTTGTTGTATTGATCCCTTTAGTATTATGAAGTGGCCTTCCTTATCTCTTGTTAAGGCCTTCACTTTGAGGTCTATTTTGTCCGATATAAGTATTGCTACCCCAGCTTTCTTTTCCTTTCCATTTGCCTGAAAGATATTTTTCCATCCTTTCACTTTCAGTCTGTGTGAGTCCCTTCTAATGAGGTGGGTTTCTTGTAGACAGCAGATGTATGGGTCATGTTTTTTTATCCATTCAGCCACTCGATGTCTTTTGGTTGGAGCATTTAGTCCGTTTACGTTTAAAGTTATTATTGAAAGGTACTTGTTTGTAGCCATTTCTTTTTGTGTGTGTGTGTGGCTGTTTTCTTTCTGAGCTTTTTATTTCTTCTTTTTATACCAGTCCCTTTAGCATTCCTTGCATTGCTGGCTTGGTGGTGACAAACTCCCTTAGTCTTTTTTTGTCTGTGAAGCTTCTTATTTCCCCTTCAAGTTTGAATGATAGCCTTGCTGGATAGAGTATTCTTGGATTCAGTCCTTTGCTTTGCATCACTTTGTAAATTTCAGTCCATTCTTTTCTGGCCTGATGTGTTTCTGTTGAGAAGTCATTTGACAATCTAATGGGAGATCCCTTGTATGTAACTTTCCGTCTCTCTCTTGCAGCCTGTAAGATTCTCTCTTTGTCCTGAACATTTGCCATGGTGATTATGATGTGTCTTGGTGTGGGTCTTTTCGGGTTCACCTTGTTTGGGACTCTCTGGGCTTGTGTGACTTTTTTCTTCCCCACCTCAGGAAAGTTTTCTGATATTATTTCTTCGAGTAGGTTTTCTAATCCTTGTTCATCTTTCTGTTGTTCTGGTACTCCTATTATTCGTATGTTGTTTCGTTTCATGTTGTCCCAAAGCTCCCTTAGGCTCTCCTCCTGTCTTTTAATTTTTTTCTCCAATTGCAGTACATTTTGGGTGTGTTTTGATTCCTTGTCTTCTAATTCACTTATTCGGTCCTCCGCTTCTCCTAGTCTACTGTTGATACTTTCAATGGAGTTTTTCATTGCAGCTATATCACTCTTCATTTCTTCTTGGGTCTTACTTAGGTTGTTGATTTTTTCATCTGTTTCTTCTAGCTTCTTCCATATGTTATCGATTTTTTCATCTGTTTCTTCTAGCTTCTTCCATATGTTATCGATTTTTTCATCTGTTTCTTCTTGCTTCTTGCAGAGGTTGTCGATTTTTTCCTCCATCCGGTTTATGCACTCTAGGATCCTTATTCTGAATTCTTTATCTGTCATGTTGCATGCCTCTGTATTACTTAGCTGCTTTTCTGGAGAGTCCTCCTTCTCTTTCCTTTGGGGGTTTCTTTGTCTACCCATGTTTGATCTCACTGACATATCTAGACGTTGAGTTGTTCAGTGGTTGCTCCCTTGGTGGCAGTGACTCCTTGGTCTGTGGTTGCTCTTCGGGCGGTTGCGGTAGCAGCTGCTCTTCAGTTGGCAGCAGCTCCTCTGGTGGGTGCTGTTCACAGCTGTGGTGGCTCTTCCGGCTGGTGGGGCGAGGTTTCACGTACAGCTGCTGTTCCTCAGCAGAGGATGAGGTGCTCAGGAGGTTGCTGTTGCTTGGATCTGCTGTGTTGATTTAAGGGCACAAAATACAACACAACAAGGCACCACGTACCAGGCACTATACACAAATATATTCACGATATTAATAACCCCAATTAAAGGTGACCACCTGAATTAAGAGAATTAGGGGATAAGGAAGAAGGAAGAGAAAAAGATCAAAGAGAAAAAGGAAAAGAAAAGTAGGGACCAAAAAAAGGGAGTGCAAAAATGAAATTGGGAAAAAGGAAGGGGGAAAATAAAAGCGAGAAAAGAAAAGAAAAAAAAAAAAAGAGCGAAAAGAGAGAATGAAGTGGAAGAGGGAAGAGATTTTTTATATGAGGAGAATACTCCTATAGAACAGCCATTAATCCCAACAAATTCCAGCAACAGCTCCTTGGATATGAATGCAAACTAGAAACAACCAATAATATAACGATGAAAATAGAATGGTGAACACTAATCCCAAAATAAAATAAAGAAAAAATAAAATGGCACTTTAAAAAATGGTAAAATGGTAGCAGTAATAATACTGGTTAAAAATAAGAAGGTAGTAATTAAAAGGGTAAAGTCAGGTGATGGAAAAAGAAGAAAAGAAAGAAAAAAAAAGAACAGAAAAAAAAAAGAACAGAAAAAAAAAAGAATGAAAAAAAAATTGGTTTCTTAGTTAAAAAGTGAAAAAAGAAAAAAAATTGCAGTAGTGAAGGTCCTTCGTTTCTTCTATTCTTCAGTGTGGCTCGCCTTAGACCTTCCAGGTATTCAGGAGAGTGTTGAGTTTCCCTGCGATATACTGTTCCTCTGTGTTGTAAACCACAGTCCTTATTTTAAAGCATGCCGCATTTATTTCCCAGACTGCCTTATTTTGTGTTTAGCAAAGAGTCAGTTTGTGGGTCAGCCTCTGGGTGGCAGTGTTCTGGGGTTGGCCTCTGAGGCTATAGGGCCTCTCTGTCCAGTGGAAGTTCACTGCCCAGAGCTGACTGCGTAATAGTTAGTTACCGGCGCTATGTTGTTGCTGGGATTGAAAATCCCCCTATAGGCCAGACCCTGTTAACTCCCAGGGACTGATCAGGTTATCTTAATCCTTGATCTCGTACAGGGTGGAATCTGGGTGTGGCTGTGCTCCTTGCCTGGGGGCTGGGGGGAGGAGACTTCCTCTCAGGAGCGGGTGGCTGCCCCAGTCCGGGGCTCTGGGGTGTCTCAGCACTCAATTCACTACCACCTCTCCCGGCTCCCCCTCTTTCCCCAGTCTCTCCCCAGATTCCACTCCCCAGCACACTCTCCCTCTCTTCAGCACAGGTGAGTGTCTGTATCCGAAATGTCCCATGAACAGGATTCAGTGAAAACAAACAAACAAATGCCGGCCGCGGAAACGGGGAAGGCTTGGTTTCTGTAAGCTTCTTCTCTTACCGGGACTGCATGGTCAGGTCAGCTCTTCAGGCTGCCCCCTTTAGGCTCAGTCCTCCGTGATCACAGAACCCAGCTCTCAATTTCCCTGGCGGCGCCAGGAATCCCGCGGTTCTCCTTTCCCCCCATCAGGGGCTGTGCCTGTCCCAAGGGACGCGGCTGTCTGCCACGCGGTCTCCCTCCGACTCTCTGGGCTCAGAGGTCTGGCAAACTTTCTTGCCCAAATCCCTGGGTTTTTTTTTACCTTACCAGGGAAGTTCTGCTCTTCCCGGCTGTAGACCCTCTCACCAGCTGAGCAATTTCGCCAATTCGGTGTGAGTGTTACTAGCTTCAGCTGCTCGTTCCATTTGCTCCGGGACACGACCTGGGACACGTCTGCCTATATCGCCGCCATCTTGGTTCCCTATATGCTGGTTTTTGTGTCAACATAAGTTTTCAACAAATTTGGGTAAATACCTAGGAGTTTAATTTATGATTTGTGTGCCAAGCCTTTATTTCACTTTGTAAGAAACTGCTGAGCTCTCTTACAAAGTGTCTGTACCATTTGCATTCCCACCAGCAATGAATGAGAGTCCTCTTGCTCTACATCCTTGCCAGCATATAGTGTTATCAGTGTTTTGGATTTTGGTCATTCTAATAGGTATGTAGTGCTATCTAATTGTCTTACTTGGCATTTCCCTAATGACATATTATGTTGAATATCATATGCATGTTTGCAATCTATCTTTCTTTGATGAGGCATCTTTCAGATCTTTTGCCGTGTCTTAATTGGATTGTTTGTTTTCTGATTGTTGAATTTTAAGAATTCTTTATATATTTTGGATACATGTCCTTTATCAGATATGTGTTTTAAAAATATTTTCTCCTAGTCTATGTCTTGTCTTTTGATTAACTAATCATTTTTTTTTCTTTCATGGATTGTGCTTTTGGAGCTCTGCCTATAAACCTGTTATTTTATAGGATTATAGAGTTTTGTGTTCTGCATTTAGGTCAGTGATCCATTTTGAGATAATTTTAGTGAAAGGTATAAGGTCAGTGTCTGGATCCTTTTTTTCTTTTTATCTTTATTGTTGAAAGTATTACAGATGTTCCCCTTTTTTCATGCATTAACCCCTTCCACTCCGCTCCTGCCCTCCCCCCCCCAGGCCTTCACCGCACTATTGTCTGTGTCCATAAGTTATACATAGATGGGTATAAGTTCTTTGGTTAATCTCTTTTCACACCACCCCCTTTTTTGCATGTGGATGTCCAATTGTAACAGCACCATTTGTTGTAGAAATTTTTTCTCCATTGGATTGCCTTTGCTGCTTTGTCAAAGATCCAGTTGATTATATTTGTTAGGGTATATTTCTGGGCTCTCTACATTGGTCCATCCTATCTAATAATAGACAAAGATTGAAATTAACTGTACCTCCGCTATGCTTCCCATTGGCTAATCAGCAAGATATGCAAATTAACTGCCAACAAAGATGGTGGCCGGGAGCCACGCAGCTGAAGCGAGCAGGAGGCTTGCTTGCTCCAGTGATGGAGGAAGCCAAGCTTCTTCCCTGCTGTAGCCTGGCTCTGAGCTCCAATCTAAGCAACAGAGTTTCAATTATAGAAGCTAAACAAATCCCAGATACCTGCTTTCAGCAGGCCATGGCCTTGGAGCTGGAGGGGCAACAAAGTTTCAATTATAGAAGGTAAATAAATCCCAGAATAAAAAAAAAAAGAATAAAAGGAGAGGCTGGGAGCTTCAGTCGCCAGCGGGTTTGGCCAGCCTGAAAACCCTCAGCCCCTCATCCAGACTTGCCAGGCGCCCCAGTGGGGACCCCCAAACTAAAGAGGGTGTGGCCAGCCTGATAACAGCCATCAGCCCCTCATCCAGGCTGGCCAGGAACCCCATTGGGGACCCCCACCTTGAAGGGGTTGTGACCAGCTGCGAACAGCCATCAGCCCCTCACCCAGGCTGGCCAGGCACCCAAGCGGGGCCCCCACCCGTGCACCAGGCCTCTATCCTATATAGTAAAAGGGTAATATGCAAACTGACCCTAACAGCAGAAAGACTGGGAATGACTGGTCACTATGACACACACTGACCACCAGGGGGCAGACGCTCAGTGCAGGAGCTGCCCTCTGGTGGTCAGTGCGCTCCCACAGGGGAGCTCTGCTCAGCCACAAGCCAGGCTGATGGCTGCCAGTACAGCGGTGGTGGTGGGAGCCTCTCCTGCCTCCTCAACAGTGCTAAGGATGTCTGACTGCAGCTTAGGTCTGCTCCCCGCTGGCAAGTGGACATCCCCCGAGGGCTGCCGGGCTGCCAGAGGGATGCCTGATTGCCAGCTTAGGCCCAATCCCCCGGGGAGCAGGCCTAAGCCAGCAGGTGGTCATCCTCCGAGGGGTCCCAGACTGCGAGAGGGCACAGGCCGGTCTGAGGGACCTCCCCCCTCCCCCCCACCCGAGTGCACAAATTTTTGTGCACCAGGCCTCTAGTTAATCTATATTTCTATTAGCCCACCAATACCAAACTATCTTGATTACTATAGCTTCATGCTAAATCTTGAATCAGGTAATGTCAGCCCTCCAACTTTGTTCTGTTTTTTAATATTTTGATGGATATTATGAGTTGATTTCCTGTACATATAAACTTTAGGATTAGTTGTTGTTTTTTATACCCACAAAGTAAAGGGCTGGGATTTTGACTGGGATTGCATTGAATCTATAGATCAAATTGAGAAGAAATGACATCTTAGCATATTGAACAGTTGTTCATTGCTGATATATAGAAAAGCAATTGACTTTTGCATATTAGGTTTGTATCCCTTAGCCTTATTATATTTCTTTATTAGTTTCAGTTTTTATAAATTCTCTGAAATATTTTACATAGAAAATTATGTCATCTGCAAATGAAGATGGTTTTATTTATTCCATCCTAGTCTACATATCTTTTATTTCCTTTTCTTGCCCTATTGCATTAGCTAGGGCTTGCAGTGTGATGTTGAATGTGAGTGGTAAGAAGTAACATCTTTGCCTGGTTCTCAGTCTTAGAGGGATAGCATCTAATTTCTCACCATTACATATGGTATTAGCTCTAGATGTTTTTGTAAACCTCTTTCCTTTATCACATGGATGAAGTTCCCCTCAATTGATAATTTGATGAGAGTTCTTATCATGAATGGATGTTGTATTTTGTCAAATGATTTTTTCTGCATCTGTTGATAAGATCATATGATTTTTCTTCTTTAGTCTGTTGATGTGTGATGGATTAAGTTCAGTGATTTTTTTTTATTTCAAGAAAAACAATTTCAAATATAATAATGTTACATGCAATAAACCTTAATATTTCAAGAAAAATGATTTTAAGCTAAGATATGGAAACAGCCTAAGTGCCCATCAGTAGATGAATGGATTAGAAAACTGTGGTACATCTACACGATGGAATACTATGCTGCTCTAAAAAGGAAGGAACTCTTACCATTTGCAACGTCATGGATGGAACTGGAGAGCATTATGCTAAGTGAAATAAGCCATTCAATAAAGGAAAAATACCACATGATCTCACCCATTCATGGATAATAGAGATCATTATAAACTTTTGAACAATAATAGATACAGAGGCAGAGCTCCCTCAAACAGATTGTCAAATTGCAGCGGGAAGGCTGGGGAGGGTTGGGGGGCAGGAGGTAGGGGGGTAAGAGATCAACTAAAGGACTTGTATGCATGCATATAAGCATAACCAATGGACATAAGACACTGGGGGATAGGGGAGGCTAGGGGACTGTCTAGGGCGGGGGGATAAAATGGGCACATATGTAATACCCTTTGTAATACTTTAAGCAATAAAAAAAAAAGAAAAATGATTTTAAATATGATAATGTTACATGCAATAAACACCAGTTAGTCAAGAAAAATGATCTTACACATAATAATATTACATGCAATAAACATTAATATTTCAAGAATAGAAGGATCTTAAGTATAATATTGCCAAAACTGTACTCACATAGTATGATATCACAAAAGTTGTAGAAAATATTAAAAATCTGCAAATAACAGGATTACTTCTATTATATTCTAGTGTGGGGAGAAGCTATAGGGTTAAGCCTTGGACTGACCTGTTGGTAAAGTCACAAACAAGTCCCAGCTTAGAGGGCACAGTCCTCTTAGCATAATTAGGCTTGACCTTATGACACTCCCTAGATTTTATATGGGAAGCTAATGGGCTGAGGGCGGTGCAGCAAGTGCTGCCAAAACAAGTGAAACTCACAAGAACAGTGTAACTATGGTAACCACTAACTTGTTTACCTCTGACTATAAAATAAAGGCTCAGCTTGCCTCTGGATCTCTCTCTGTGGCCTCAGCCAGGCACAGGAGGATCCACGGAGAATATGTCTCCATGTCCTTAATTCTTCACCGACTCCATCCACACCTTTGGGAACTCCTGGACCGCTGGGGCTGGACCCCGGCATCTGGCGCCTGAACAGGCTGAACAGGATTCCCCTAGGTAAGCCCCCACACACACACTCGGGACAGATAGGACTCCACCAGGGTGCTGCAGAGCCCCCTATAGAGGATAAGTAGGGTAAGAGGGTGGATAGTACAGAACTTAGATTGAGAAGATATGCCATACTGAGTCTAAAGAAAAAAGACTCTGTATTGATCTTTTAACACATATGCTTGCTAGTAGAGGAGTTAAGGTTACTCCCAGTCAGACAGAACATTTTATACAAGAAGTATGTCCATGCTTTTCAGAGGAAGGAAAGGTAAATGTAGAGGCATGGGAGAAGGTAGGCCCAAGGAGCCTTATCCTTGACTCCACTGCAGCCTTTCCAGCTGGCTCAGTATCATGCCACCCCAGGAAAGTGCAGGATTGGCAAGCTCTCCCTGTGGTGATAGATCAGGACTCAGATAATAGTGGAAAGCACCAATCCTACTCTTAAAATGGATATAAGAGAGCATTTGGGGTTTTTCTTTTTAATGCCTGTTTTGGATTGAGTAAATGCATTTTACTTAGTTTTAACACATCACAGTTAGCTCTTGACACAAAAAGAAAAACTAACAGTTTGACTCAAAGTTAAGGTTTTATTTTGAAGCACTAAGGCTCAAAAGTAGAACCAATTCACAATAAAAATGTAAAGCTGCAACTTTTTAAGTTAAAGTAGGAAGTCGTAAATACAGAGGAGCATGTATGTTTATATGTATCTAGAAAGCCAGAGCTATTTCTTCAGGTTTCATACCATGTTTAGTAGCCTCTCTAAAATGTATACCCTTATATGAATGGTCAGAATTCCATAAATATAAACCTTTTCTATAAAAACAAAAAAGGGGGAGAAGAATGTTATATGTTAAATTTAAAAAAAAAATGCAGAGGGTTGTACAGCAGCCAAAAGGCATCGGGCCTCCTGTACAATAGCCTCTGCTGACTTAGCCCAGTGGAAGGATGCAAAACCAGACAAGAGTTTTACCAGATTTAGTAATGATGTGGGGAAGAGGTTGTGTTTTGTATCTTTCCAGAAGGAGCAGTGCAGACAATTTGGGTACCAGAGCATTATGTGTATCACCACAATGGACCCAGAGAAGCTCCTTGTCCCATCGTTCCAAAGACTTAGAGTTGCCCTGATGACAGAAAAGTGGAAAAAAGAAGAAAAGGAAGGCTATGCAAGGGACCGAGGTGCCAACATGGGGTCAGCTGAAGAAGTTAACAACTGATGCCCAGCAGATGGTAGAAAAACAAGATGTGGAAGCTAGTCTCTCAACCATGTTTCTGGCTATGTTAGCATTGGTTAGCTGCCAGTCTTGTGCAGCCACATCCAAGGACTCTGAGTAAATCAGCAAAAGAAACTTTCATTTAGTAGGAAAATGTTACTGTAATTTGATTTCTCTCTCATTGTTGTGTTGCATTGGCATTGTTTTGTTATTGTTTTAATAGCCAGAGTTTTGTTCTTTATGTTCAAGTTTTAAAATGTTAACATGTTTGTAGTTTGGGTTTTGCATTGGCATTATTTTGTTATTGTTTTAATAGCCAGAGTTTTGTTCTTGATGCTTAAGTTTTACTTTGATTATGGTAGCTTAAAAACTTTCATTATAGTAGCTTAAAAATAAAAGAAGGGCAAGATGTGGGGAGCAGCTATAGGGTTAAGCCTCGGACTGACCTGTTGGCAAAGTCACAAACAAGTCCCAGCTTAGAGGGCACAGTCCTCTTAGCATAATTAGGCTTGACCTTATGACACTCCCTAGATTTTATATGGGAGGCTAATGGGCTGAGGTCGGTGCAGCAAGTGCTGCCAAAACAAGTGAAACTCACAAGAACAGTGTAACTATGGTAACCACTACCTTGTTTACCTCTGACTATAAAATAAAGGCTCAGCATGCCTCTGGATCTTTCTCTGTGGCCTCAGCCAGGCACAGGAGGATCCACGGAGAATAACATCTGAACGCTGTCTCTGTGTCCTTCATTCTTTGCCGACTCCATCCACACCTTTGGGAACCCCTGGACCGCTGGGGCTGAGTTTTTTTTATTATTATTTCAAGAAAAACAATTTTAAATATAATAATGTTACATGCAGTAAACCTTAATACTTCAAGAAAAAGTATTTAGCCTCAGTATTTAATTCTTATTAAATATAAGAATGTTATGTGCAATAAACATTAATATCTCAAGAAAAATGATTTTAAATATAATGTTACATGCAATAAACACCAGTTATTCAAGAAAAATAATCTTACATATAGTAATATTACATGCAATAAACATTAATATTTCAAGAATAGAAGGATCTTAAGTATAATAATATTACCAAAACTGTACTCACATAGTACGATATCACAAAAGTTGTAGGAAATATTAAAAATCTGCAAATAACAGGATTACTTCTATTATATTCTAGTATATATATTTTCCCTCTGGGTGTAATTTTGTTCATCAGTTCATGTTGTTCATTATATTCCACAAATGAGTGAGATTATGTGATATTTATCTTTCTCTGACTGGGTTATTTCACTTAGCATGATGCTTTTAAAGTCTAATTTGTTGGGTGTGAGTATTGCTACTCCAGTTTTTTTTTCTTTTCCATTTGCATGGAAAATTTTTTTCCATCCCTTCACTTTAATCCTGTGTGTGTCTTTTGTTTAGAGGTGGGTCTCTTGTAGACAGCATATAGTTGGGTCATGTTCTTTTTATCCATTCAGCTACCCTGCACCTTTTGATTGGAACATTTAATCTATTTTCATTTAGGGTTATTTTTGAGAGGTACTTATTTATAGCCATTTTAATTCTATATGGCTAGGTTTCTCTCTGTTTCTTCTTCTCAGCAATCCCTTTAGCATTTCTTGTAATTCTGGCTTGGTGGTGATAAACTCCTTTAGTTTTGTTTTTTGTTGTTGTTTGTTTGTTTGTTTGTTTTGTTTTTGTTTTTTGTCTGGGGAACTCTTTATTTGACTGTCTATTTTGAATGATATCCTTGCTGGATATAGTAATTTTGGTTTCACATCCTTGCTTTCCATTACCTTGAGTTCTTCATGCAATTTCCTTCTGGCCTGTAGAGTTTCTGGTGAGAAATCAGGTGTCAGCCTATGGGAACTCCTTTGTAGATAACAGTTTTATTTTCTCTTGCTGCCTTTAAGATTCTCTCTTCGTTTTAATTTTTGGCATTTTAATTATGATGTGTCTGGGCGTGGGCCTGTTTGGGTTCTTCTTCTTTGGGGTTCTCTGTGCCTCCTGAACTTGTGTGACTTTTTTCTTTACCAGATTAGGGAAGTTTTCTACCATTATTTCTTCAAACACCTTCCCTATTTCTTTTCCCTTTCTGCCTCTTCTGGCACACCTACTATTGTTACGTTTCACATTGTCCCACAGCTCCCTTGAGCTGTCCTCCTGTTTTTTAATTGTTTTTTCTTTTTGGTTCTCTAAGTGAGTGATATTTTCAACTCTGTCTTCTAATTCACTGATTCAATCCTCAACTTCCCCTAATCTGCTGTGTATTCCTTCCAATGTGTTCTTTATTTGTGTTATGTCATTCTTTATCTCAGACTGTTCTTTTTTCATAGTTACTATATCTTTTTTCCATACTGTTGAGCATCTTTACCATTATAACTCTGAACTCTGTTTCAGATAGATTTCTTACCTCTGCTTCATTTATATCTTCTGGAGAATTCACAAGTTCTTTCATTTGGGGGTTGTTTGTTTCCTCATTTTGGTTGTCTCAGTTTGTGACTATATTTTAGATAGATCCTCTGTACATCTCAATCTCTAGTGCGGGACAGTATTAAAGGCTGCTTCTGACTAATTGGATCAGGCTAAGACTCAAAGCATCCAGAGACCACCTCTGTCTACAGACTAATAGGATTCCAACTTGAAGTTCCCCCAGGCAATCGTCCTCAGGTGTGGCGAAAATTTTTTCAACAGGATGGGGCAGTTGCTTCTGCCTGGAGGCTAATTGTTACTTTTAATCTCTTAAGTGGCCTCAGGGCAAGGTGTTTTCCACTGGGTGTGTCAACTGTCTTCCCGCCCCCCCGTAAGGCAGATGTCTATGTGGGAAAGATGTCCTCCACTGTGTGGGGGAATGACTCAGCCCAAGAAACTTGGGGTGTCTGCCTTCTGAGCTCTATCCCCCAAGTCCCCAGTACTGGATTCTGCTTTCACAGCTCCAATCCACTTCACCCTCTCTCTGCTAGAGCACAAGGTGGGTGGCTCCATGGGGAATTTTTGTACATTAGCCCTTTAAGAGGGTGCCCAAACTTTCAGCTGCTACTCCCTGGCAGACAGCACCCCACTGCTTTTCACAGCTAGATGTTATGTGGGCACCCTCCTCAGTTTGGTGCTCTCTGCTGGGGAGCCCAGCTTCAGGAGTAGATCCCAGAGTTCTCAGTGGCACCCTCCCCCACCCCCCATCCCACAGCTGAGATATCTCTCTGGGACTTCAGTTGCCATCTGTGGATGCCTGGCCAGCCCTTTCACACCTCTGCCCCTCCTACCATTCTCTATGTGGTCTCCACCTTCAATCCTTGGGTATCAGGGTTCTCTCCTGTGAGTTTTCCATTGATTATTCAGGAAGCTTTTTTATATTTCAGTTGTAATTCCAGCTTGTTCCTAGGAGCATGTCCATGCAGCATCCCCCTACTCTGCTGCCCAAGTTAAGTGATTTTCGAATGCTGAATCAGCTTTGCATACCAGAAATAAATCTCACTTGGTCATGGTGTATAGTTCTTTTAATACATTGTTGGATTTTACTTCATACAGTATTTTGTCGTAGATTTTTGCATTTATTTTCAAAAGAGATGTTGGTCTGAGTTTTCCTTTCTTGTAATATCTTTGGTTTTAGAATTGGGGTAATGAGTGAGTTAGGAAGAATTCTATCTGTTTCTGTTTTTTTGGAACAGGTTGTATAGCATTGGTATAATTGCTTCCTTAAGTGTTTGGTAAATTTCACCAGTGAAACTACCTGAGCCTGGTGCTTTCTGTTTTAGAAGGTGATTATTAAATCCATGTCTCTTATGTATAGGCCTATTCAAATTATATATTCAATTTTTTAATATAGAAAGATTATGTTGTATATTATCTACTCAAATAATGGATTTCCCTTTGTGTGAGTTTTAATAGGTGTGTCTTTCAAGGAATTAGCCAATTTCATCTAAGTTATCAAATTTCTGACCATAGAGTTGTTGCTAATATTATTTTATTATCCTTTTAGTGACCGTGGGATCAATAGCAAAGGGTCTTTTCTCATTTCTTTTTTTTTTATATATAACCCTTTTATTATGTTGAAGTATCTATTCCCACTTTGCTGAGAGTTTTTAGCAAGGGTGTTGGATTTTATCAATTGCTTTTTCTGCATTGATTGTGTGATATTTGTCTCTCAATTTGTTTATGTGATGTATCACATTTATTGATTTGCAAATATTGTACCATCCTTTCATCCCCGGAATAAATCCCAATTGGTCACAGTGTATGATCTTTCTAATGTAATGCAGAATCCAATTTGCTAGAATTTTGTTGAGGATTTTAGCATCTATGTTCATCAAGGATATTGGCCTGTACTTCTCTTTTTTTGTGGTGTCTTTATCTGGTTTTGGGATTCAGGTAATGCTGACTTCATAGAAAGACCTTGGAAGTGTGTCTTCCTCTTGAATTTTTTGGACTAGTCTGAGGAGGATAGGTTTTAGTTCTTATTTGAATGCTTGGTAGAACTCCCCTGTAAAGCCTTCGGGACCAGGGCTTTTATTTATTTATTTATTTTTTGCTAAAAGATTTTTGATCACTGCTTCAATTTTTTGGTAATTATGGGCCTATTCAGGTTTTTTTTATTCTTCCTGATTGAGTTTTGGAAGCTCGTATTTTTCTAAGATTATGTCCATGTCCTATAGGTTGTCCATTTTGTTGGAATAGTGCTGTTCATGATATTTTTCATAATAGTTCGTATTTCTGTGGGATCCATTGTTATGTCACCTCTTCAATTTCTTACTTTGTTTATTTGGGTCCTCTCTCTTTGCTTCCTGGTGAACCTGGGTAGAGATTCAGAAATCTTGTTTACCCCTTTAAAGAACCAGTTCTTGGTTTTGTTGACCTTTTGTATTTTTTTTTTTTTTTTTTGGTTTCTATGTCATTTATTTCTGCTCTGATCTTTATTATTTCCTTCCTTCTGCTTACTCTTGCGCTTTTCTTGCTCTCTTTTTAACTCTTTGAGTTGTAGTGTTAGGTAATTTGTTACCATTTTTTTCTTGTTTTTTGAGGTGGGCCTGTAGTGCTGGGGTCCAACCCCAACAGGTCCAGGGGTCCCCAAAGGTTTGGACAGAGTCAGTGAAGAAGGAATGACACAGAGGCAGCATTCAGGTGATCATCATAGCCGGGTTCTCTTGTCAGGGTCTCCAGCCAGGTTCTGTAGCCAGTTCTCCAGCCAAGTTCTGTCTAGGATCTCCAGCCAGGTTCTGTAGCCATGTTCTCTCACTAGGTTCTCCAGCCAGGTTCGGTCGCCAGGTTCTGTAGCCGGGTTCTTCAGCCAGGTTCTGTCTAGGTTCTCCAACCAAGTTCTGTAGCCAGGTTCTGTCCAGGATCTTTTGCCATGTTCTCTCGCTAGGTTCTGTCTCTAGGTTCTGTGTAGGTTCTGTGTCTAGGTTCTGTCTCATTTCTAATATTAGTAATTTGTGTCTTCTCTCCCCCTTTCTTGGTTAGCCTGGGTAGGGAGTTATCAATTTTATTGATCTTTTCAAAGAACCAGTTTTTGGTTTCATTGATTTTCTCTTTTCTATTGCTTTCTGGTTTTCAATTTCATTTATTTTTGCTCTGATTTTTATGGCTTCTTTTCTTCTGCTTACTTTGGATTTTTAAAAAAATGTTTTTATTGAGTTTGGAGAGAGGAAGGGAGAGGGAATGAGAGAGATAGAAACATCATTGTTGAGAGATAATGATTGATCAGCTGCCTCCTGCACCCTGCCCCCCCCCCCCAGCCCCTTGCTAGGGATTGAGCCCACAACCTGGGCATGTACCCTGACCCCTATCTTTCTGATATTACTTTCTAGTTTAATTCCACTGTGATATGCGTGTATAGTTTTATAATATCTCTGTTTTTAAGTTTGTTAAGATGTGTTTTATGATGCAGAATGTTTACCTTGATGAGTGTCCCATGTGAACCTCAAAAGACTGTATATCCTGGTATTGTTGGATGAAATATTCTGTAAATGTCAATTAGATCTAGTTGATTGATGGTGCTATTCAGTTCAACTATATTCTTACTGATTCTCTACCTGATGGATATTTCCATTATTAATCAAGGGATAGTGAAGCCTGTAACTGTAACAGTAGATTCTTTAGGTTTTGTCTCACATTTTGACACTCTGTTATTAGACAAATACACATTAAGGATTGTTATGTGCTCTTGGAGAATTCAATACTTTATCATTATGTAATGCCCCTCTTTATCCCTGCTCAGTTTCTTGCTCTGAAGTCAGTTTTGTCTTCATATATATATTATGTGGAGCATCTTTTTGTGATTGCTTGCCACCTGTATATCTTCTTTGGTGAGGTGTCTGTTAAGATATTCCGTCCATTTTTTTTGTTTCATTTTGTTCATCCTCATCCAATAATATTTTTTCCATTGATTTTTTTTTAGAGAGAGTGGAAGATTGGAAGGGAGGGGGAGAGACAGATAGAGAGAAACATCAATGTGAGTGAAACACATCTATTGGTTGCCTCCCACAGGCGCCCCAGGCCGTGGAATCGAGCCTGCAGCCAAGGTACATGCCTTTGTCCAAAATTGGACTTAGGACCTTTCAGTCCGTGGGTTTGGCCCACTTTTTAATTGTGTTATTTTCTTGTGGAGATTTAAGAATGTTGTGCATGTTTTGGATAGCAGTCCTTTATGAGATGTACATTTTGCAAATGTTTTCTCCCAGTCTATGGCTTATCTTCTCTTGACATTGTATTTTGTAGAGCAGAAGTTTTTAATTTTAATGAAATCTAGCTCATAAATTATTTATTTCATGGATCATGCCTATGGTGTTCTATCTAAAATGTCATTGTCATACCCAAGGTCATCTATGTTTTTTAAATGGTATCTACTAGGAGTTTTATAGTTTACATTTTACATTTAGGTCTATAATCTATTTTGAGTTAATTCTGTGAACAGTGTGAGGTCTGTGTCTAGACTCATTTTTTTGTATGTGAATGTCCAGTTGTTCCAGCACCATTTGTTGAAAAGACTATCTGTCCCACTGTATTCTTTGCTCCTTGTCAAGGATCAGTTGACTATATTTATATAGGTTAGCACTTCATTTTTATTCTTTCTTAAGGTTTTTTATCTATCTGCTTACATTACTCATTTGTTCTTGCACATTGTCTAATTTTTCTCTTAGTCCCCTTAGCATGTTAATCACAGTTTTAAATTCCACGTCTGATCATTCCAAAATGATCTGCCATATCTGAGTCTGGTTCTAATGCTTGCTTTGCATCTTCAGACTGTATCTTTTTGCCTTTTGGTTTGCCTTATAATCTTAGGCTGAAACTCAGACATGATATACTGGGTTAAAGTAACTGAGGTAGGTAGGCCTAGCAGTTTTATGTTTATCTGAATAGGAGTTTAGCTGTGTTTACTGTTTGCTGTAGATGTGGTGTCAGAGGCTAAAATGTCTTCTATTGTTCTTATTTTAGTTTCCTCTTAATGTCTTTGAGTGTCCCTACTCCTAAGTAGGGTCCAAGACTTGCAGTTTTCTTAACTGTAATACCCTATTATTACACAGGAGACCTGTTGGTGTAGTGGTAAAATGTGAGTAGAGGGGAAGTGTTCTGTAGGCCTATGATTAGGTCTCAATCTTTCACTGTGCCTGAGTTGGGTATTTCCTGTCCCCCAGCTCAGTTAGGCTCTGATGAAATAGTTTTTCTTGAAGTAAGGCCTTATTAAGAATAGAAAGGTCTGGGTATGTTTCAGAATGGCTACTTTTCCTCTCCCCTTACCAGAAGCATAAGGGAATTTTTCTCCAGTCTTCACACTGAGAAGCTGGTAGGGGCTCTTAAATGTAAACCTCATGAAAGTGTGGGAGCCCCTATTAGACTGGACCTCCTTGGAGATTTTAGCTCTTAAGCTAGTCCATACTGAGCCTCTAGCAATTTTTCCATTACAGTTTTAAAGTATGTTTCCTGATACTGGCTTTAGCTGCAGGTTTCTATGCCTGATAGCTAAGATGAGTTGGTATTAAGTTTATTCAGCTTTTTCTTGTTGTGAGTATGTCAAACCAGAAACTCAAAGTATGTACATTTATTTTTAAGTTTTCAAAACACATCTAGAATAACATGAATCTTTCTTAGGTTTCAGCTTACCTTAACATACCTGTGGGCTCTGTGAGCTAGTGCAGTTTATTTAACCCATCTCTTCAATGCTGAAATAAGGGTAATGATACCTACTTTGCTGGATTATTATAAGACCTAAATGTAAAGCAACTAGCAAAGTGCATTGTTCATATGTATTCAATATGTTAGCTTTAGGTATTATCTCATTTATCTTCATCAGAACCCTAGACCTTGGATAAAGGCAAAGTATATATAGTGTTCCCAAATTTAGAAGATGAAGACTCAGAAAAAAAGGATTACTTGCTCTATGGGCAGTTTGTGCTAAATCAGGACCGGAATCTGGCTAGGACTGCTGCTGGCCTCCATGGCCCCGATGCCGTTAAAAGACCCTCTTCTTTTTTTAATTTTTATTTATTGATTTGAGAGAGGGAGAAAGATTTTGTGTTCCACTTATTCATGCATTCATTGGTTGCTTCCTGCATGTGGACTGACCAGAGATCAAACCCACAACCTTGGTGTATCAGGTGGACCCTCTAACCAACTGAGCTACCCAGCCAGGTCCAAGAGCCCCTTTTCTTAATTTCAGGTAGCAAATTGCCTGCCCACATTGATTAAAAGCTGTCAGAATTTAATTTTACTCCTATCAAAGCAGTCCCAGGGACTGCACAGCTGCCTTTCCTATTGTAATGCATTTGTGGGTTTTGCCTACGCAAAGCATGATGGTTATAAACACAGGTTATAGAGAAAGGTAGCCTGTTACCATAGAAACAGATATGTGACAGTGGTAGTACTCAGAGTAGGTATGAGAAAGGTTCGAAATGATATGGAGAAAATAAGTGAATATATCTAAAAGGTTATAGAACTCAGCAGATGTTTATACAGTGGGGCCTTGACTTACGAGTTTAATTCGATCCGAGACTGAGCTAGTTAAGGAGCTTGTTAAGGAGCTCATTAACTCAAATTACTCTGTCAACTCAATGCAAAAAATCGGCCAAGAGACAGCTGGTATCTCAAAAAACTTGTTAGTCGGGACACTCGTAAGTCAAGGCCCCCCTGTACCTGGTATCTAGTATTGTATAGTTCTAGCTCCCTGGTGCTTTCTCTCTAGTAGCTGGAAAACTACAATGGCCTCAAGTGAAAGAAGTAGGTATGGCTGTTGTAAAGCCAGGGATTAGAGGTTCCTGTTGAAATTCATAACAATTATTTACTGGCCATAATGAGCTGTCTTAGAACAAAGAGGAATTCCTGTGCTGCCCAGTTGATGTGCTCACTAGCACTTGTGGGAAATGAGATGCAGTTTAATGACAAACTTTCCAAACTCTTTCATCCTCGTTTTTCCCAAAGGATGAGCCAAATGTCTACTGAGTAAAAGTCATCTGAAAGCATTTCAGTGACTCAAGATGAAGTAGAAAAAGGACTGGCTTTGAGCCCCTGTTGCTCTTAGCACTCTTCATGTCATGGTCATTTTGGAAAATAACAATAAAACTTTTAGTTAGCACCTTAATTCACACGGTATATCAAAAAAATTTTAAATATTTTATTTTAAATTCTTTATTGTTTGAAGTATTACATAAGTCTCCTTTTCCCCCTTGACCTCTTCCCGGCTACCCTCAGCCCCCAGCATATGCCCTCGCCCCCTACCTGTCTGTATCCATTGGTTATGCTCATATGCATGCATACAAGTCCTTTGGTTGATCTCTTAACCCCTCACCCCCTGCCTTCCCTCATAGGTTGGACAGTCTACTTGATGCTTCTATGACTCTGGTTCTATTTTTGTTCATTAGTTTATGTCATTCATTATATTCCACAAACTAGGGGCCCTGTGCACGAAATTAGTGCACTGGGTGTGTGGGGGGGGGGGGAGTGTCCCTCAGCCCAGCCTGCCCCCTCTCACATACTGGGAGCCCTCAGGCGTTGACCCCCATCACCCTCCAATCGCAGGATCGGCCCCTTGCCCAGGCCTGACGCCTCTGACAGAGGTGTCAAGCCTGGGCAGGGGACCCTCATTTCCCCCCATCACTGGTTCTGCCCCCAGCCCAGGCCTGATGCCTCTGGCCCAGGCGTCAGGCCTGGGCAGGGGACCCCCAGACCCCTCCGATTGCTGGCTCTGCCCCTTGCCCAGGCCTGATGCCTCGGCCAGAGGCGTAGACCCCCATCACCCTCCGATCGCCTGATTGGCCCCTTGCCCAGGCCTGACGCCTCCGCCAGAGGTGTCAGGCTTGGACAGGGGACCCCCATCTCCCCCTGATCACTGACTCTGGACCGCCTTTGCCCTGCCCCCCAGCTCTTAGCTCCCCCCTGGGTTTCTGATCACTGTCAGTGGCAGGGGGCTTCTTCCTGCTTTCCCTTTCGCCTCCCTGTGCCGGGGTCCAACCCCAGCAGGTCCAGGGGTCCCCAAAGGTGTGGACGGAGTCGGCGAAGAAGGAATGACACGGAGACAGCGTTCAGTTGATCAGCAGCCTAGCCAGGATCTCTAGCCAGGATCTCCAGCCAAGTTCTGGTCTGGATCTCCAGAGAGGTTCAGCTTAGGATCTCCAGCCAGGTTCTGTCCAGGTTTTCCAGCCAGGTCCAGTCACCAGGTTCTAGTCAGGTTCTCTTGCCGTGTTCTATAGTCAGGTTCAGTCCAGGATCTTTTGCCATGTTCTCTCCAGCGAAGTTCTTCTGTCTCCAGGCTCCGTGTAGGTTCTGTCTTCTGAATTCTGACTCCTAAGTTGTGTGTCTTGCTGTCTTGTTACATCTGTATTTATACCAGTTGATTCAATCCTATCAATCTCTATTACAAAGGTTAGGGCGTTTCTTATCTCCATTCCAGGGAGTAAAGATTATGTAGCTTAAGCATGCTTGTTCATAGTTAAAGTGATTAATTACCCGCCTGGTACTTAGTTGAGGGGTTTTATTCCCTCCCTAACTTCAGGGGAAAATGCCTACCTGGGGATTCAATCTTTCTCGGAGAGGTGACCTTGGTTAAAACACAGCGCCAAGAAGGTGAGCAAACATATTAAGAACTGTATGCCATATATGCCAGGTCCCTTGAAACAGCAAGGATGGACCGGCTCCCGGCAAATTCCCCCTTTTTTATTTTTTAAAAGCAAGCCTTAAAAAGAAAAACCTGAAATGCTCTCTTGTATCCATTTTAAGAGTAGGATTGGCGCTTTCCGCTATTACCTGAGTCCTGATCTATCACCCCAGGGAGAGCTTGCCAATCCTGCACTTTCCCAGGGTGGAAAGGCTGCAGTGGGGTTAAGGATAAGGCTCCTTGGGCCTACCTCCTCCCGTGCCTTTACATTTACCTTTCCTTCCTCAGAAAAGCATGGACATACTTCTTGTATAAAACTTCTGTCTGACTGCGAGTAACCTTAATTAATCTGCTAGGAAGCATATGTGTTAAAAGATCAATACAGAGTCTTATTTCTTTAGACTCAGTATGGCACATCTTCTTAATCTAAAGATCAATACAGAGTCTTCTTTCTTTGGACTCAATATGGCACATCTTCTCAATCTAAGTTCTGTACTATCCACCTTCTTACCCTTCTTATCCTCTATAGGGGGGTCTGCAGTACCCTGGTGGAGTCCTATCCATCCCGAGTGTGGAGATTCTCAATGGGGGGGGGGAGTTACCTAAGGGAATCCTGTTCCAGGGGTTCCCAAAGGTGTGGACGGAGTCAGCGAAGACTATCCACCCTCTTCCTAAGGTGGAGTCCTATCCATCCAGAGTGCAGGGCGCTTACCTAGGCGTCCCTGTTCGGGCGCCATATGCTGGGGTCCAGCCCCAGCGGGTCCAGGAGTTCCCCAAAGGTGTGGACGGAGTCGGCAAAGAAGGAATGACACGGAGACAGCGTTCAGTTGATCAGCAGCCTAGCCAGGATCTCCAGCCAGGATCTCCAGCCAAATTCTGGTCTGGATCTCCAGAGAGATTCTGCTTAGGATCTCCAGCCAGGTTCTGTACAGGTTCTCCAGCCAGGTTCAGTCACCAGGTTCCAGTCAGGCTCTCCTGCCAATCTCCGCAGTCAGGTTCAGTCCAGGATCCCCTGCCATGCTCTCTCGCCAGGCTCCGCCTCCAGGCTCCCAGGCCAGTCCCTCTCCAGGATCCTCCGGCATGCTCTCTCCAGCGAAGTTCTTCTGTCTCTAGAGAACATTCTGTGTAGGTTCTGTGCCTAGGCTCTGTCTCTCTTGGTCCTGTCTTCCAAGCCCTGTGTTCTAAGTTCTGTCTCTTTCTGTCTTGTTACATCTGTATTTACACCAGTTGATTCAATCCTATCAATCTCTATTACAAAGGTTAGGGTGTTTCTTATCTCCATTCCAGGGAGTAAAGATTATGTAGCTTAAGCATGATTGTTCGTAGTTAAAGTGATTAATTACCCGCCTGGCACTTAGTTGAGAGGTTTTATTCCCTCCCTAACTTCAGGGGAAAATCCCTACCTGGGGAAACAACCTTTCTCCGAGAGGTGACCTTGGTTAAAACACAGCGCCAAGAAGGTGAGCAAACATATTAAGAACAGTATGCCATATATGCCAGGTCCCTTGAAACAGCAAGCATGGACCGGCTCCCGGCATCCCTGCATTGTGCCTACATATGCAAATTAGCTGCCATCTTGTTGGCAGTTAACTGCCAATCTTTGTTGGCAGTTAACTGCCAATCTTAGTTGGCAGTTAATTTGCATATAGCCCTGATTAGCCAATGAAAAGGATAGCACCGTACGCCAATTACCATTTTTCTCTTTTATTAGTGTAGATGAGTGAGGTTATGTGATATTTATTTTTCTCTGACTGGCTTATTTCCCTTAGCATAACATTCTCCAGTTCCACTGATGCTGTTGCAAATGGTAAGAATTCCTTCTTTTCTTACAGCAGCTTAGTATTCCATTGCATAAATGTACCACCGATATCTAATCCACTCATCTGCTGAGAGGGACTCAGGCTGTTTCCAAATCCTAGCTATTGTAAATTCTGCTGCTATGAACATAGGGGTGTATATATCCTTTCTGATTGGTGCTTCTGTTTTCTTGGGATATATCCCTAGAAGTGGGATTACTGGGTCAACTGGAAGTTCCATTTTTAATTTTCTGAGGAAATACCATATTGTTCTCTTCAGTGGCTGCACCAGTCTGCATTCCCACCAGCAGTGCAAGAGGGTTTCTTTTTCTCCACATCCTCTTCAGCACTTGTCCTTTGTTGCTTTGTTGATGATAGCTATTCTGACAGGTGTGAGATGGTACCTCACTGTCATTTTGATTTGCATCTCTCAGATGATTAGTGACTTTGAGCATGTTTTCATATGTCTCTCGGCCTTCTGTATGTCTTCTTTTGAAAAGTGTCTATTTAGGTCCTTTGCTCATTTTTTATTGGATTGTTTATCTTCCTTTTCTTAAGTTGTATGAGTTCCCTATGAATTTTGGAGATTAAACCCTTATCAGAGATAACACTGGCAAACATGTTCTCCCATGCAGTGGGCTTTCTTCTTGTTTTATTGATGGTTTCTTTTGCTGTGCAGAAGCTTTTATTTTGATGTAGTCACATTTGTTTATTTTCTCCTTAGTTTCCATTGCCCCTAGGAGCTTGTATTGGTGAAGAAATTGCTACGGCAAATGTCTGCTATTTTGTTGCCTATGGTTTCTTCTAGGATTTTTATGGTTTCCTGTCTTACGTTTCAGTCCTTTATCCATTTTGAGTTTATTTTTGAGTATGGTGTAAGTTGGTGGTCTAGTTTCATTTTTATATGTATCTGTCCAATTTTCCCAACACTATTTTTTGAAGAAACTGTCTTGACTCCATTGTATGTTCTTGCCTCCTTTGTCAAATATCAATTGAGCATAATGACTTGGGATGATTTCTGGGTTCTCTGTTCCATTCCATTTGTCTATATGTCTGTTCTGATTCCAGTACCAGGCTGTTTTGAGAACAGTAGCTTTGTAGTATAGCTTGATATCTAGTATTGTGATCCCTCCAACTTTGTTTTTCTTTCTCAAGATTGCTGCAGCTATTTGGAGTCGTTTTTATTCTATATCAATTTTTGGAGAGTTTGTTCTAGGTCTTTGAAGTATGCCATTGGTATTTTAATGGGCATTGCATTGAATCTATAGATTTCTTTGGGTAGTATGGACATTTTTAGGATGCTAATTAAACCAATCCATGAAGACAGTATATTCTTCCATTTGTTTCTGTCTTCCAATCTCTCTTTTTTCAGTGTTATGTAATTTTCTGAGTACAGGTCCTTTACCTCCTTGGTTAAATTTATTCCAAGGTATCTTAATTTTTTTGGTTGCAATGGTAAATGGGATTGATTTTTTTCGTTTCTCTTTCTGTGAGTTCATTGGTGTATAAAAAAGCCATAGATTTCTGGGTGTTAATTTTGTATCCTGCTATATTGCCGAATTCATTTATTAAGTTTAATAGTTTTTTGATGGAATCTTTAGGGTTTTCTATATACAATATCATGTCATCTGCAAATAAGGACAATTTTACTTCTTCTTTTCCAATTTTGATGCCTTTTATTTCTTCCTCTTGTCTGATCGCTATGGCTAGCACTTCCAGTACTATGTCAAACAAGAGTGGTAAAAGTGGGCATTCCTGTCTTGTTCTTATTCTTAGGGGAAACGGTTTTAGTTTTTGCTCTAGTATGATGTTGGCTGTAGGTTTGTCATATAAGGCTGTTATTATGTTGAGGTATGATCCCTCTATTCCCACTTTGCTGAGAGTTTTTATCAGGAAAGAGTCTTGGATTTTGTCAAATGCCTTCTCTGCATCTATTGATATGATTATGTGATTTTTGTCTCTCAATTTGTTTATGTGATGTATCATGTTTATTGATTTGTGGATATTGTACCATCCTTCATCCCCAGAATAAATCCCACTTTGTCAAAGCATATGATCTTTCTAATGTAATGCTGGATCCGATTTGCTAGAATTTTGTTTAGGATTTTAGCATCTATGTTCATCAGGAATATGGCCTGTAGTTCTCTTCCTTTGTAGTGTCTTTATCTGGTTTTTGAATTAGTGTAATGCTGGCTTCATAGAAGCCAGCCTGCAAATATATATAAATTTTCCCTTTCTTTAATCTATCTATCTATGTATTCATCTATTTTTGGAAAAGGAGAATGGAGAGCAGATAGGCCTGATTGGGTGATTGAAATTAATTACACTATTACTAGAAGAAGAGAACAAGCAGAAGAGGAAAAACAAAAGCATAAAATAAAAAATAAAAAAACAACAGACTAACAAACAATCAAAGAAACAACAAGAAAGAGAGAAAGAAAAAACTTTGGCTAGTGAAGAAAGATAAAAGAGAAGTGTGCATGGAATTGGAGCAGGGTAGAGAAAATTCGATATATGAGTATGTCAACAGAGACTACTTTAATAGTAATGCATCAATAAAGCAGATAAAAATCAATTTTTAACAGAGGAAAAAGAAAGGATAGAGAAAAACAAAAGCAGGAATAAGAGAAGAGAAACAGCATGAAAATAGGAAAAGTGAGGAAGAAAGTGTTGGCATAAACGAAAAAACGAGATAGAGTAAAATAATAAAAATAGAATGTAGAACAGTAATCAAAAAAAATTAGAAAATGGTAAAAAATTATAATGCTATCTAATAAAAGAGTAATATGCAAATTAACCATCAATCTGTCACTCTTTCACAAAGATGGCGGTGGCCACGGAGCTGGAGTGAGCAGGAGGCTTGGGTTGCCCTTGGTGATGGAGGAAGCCAAGCTTCCCGCCTGCCCTGGCCAGACCTGGGCTCCGCTCAAGGTTACAAAGTTTCAATTATAGAAGATAAATAAATCCCAGATACCTGCTGAAAAAAAGAAAAAGAAAAAAGAACAGGCTGGGAGCTTGGGTCGCCAGGGGCATGGCCACCCTGAAAATGGTCCTCAGCTCTCACCCAGGCTGGCCAGGCACCCCAGCGGGATCCCCCACACACACTGAAGAGGCTGTGGCCAGCCTGCAAACAGCCATCAGCCCCTCACTCAGGCTGGCCAGGCACGCCAGTGGGGACCCCCACCCTGAAGGGGGTGTGGCCAGCCTGAAAACGGCCCTCAGCCCCTCACCCAGGCTGACCAGGCACCCCAGCGGGACCCCCAACCCAATCCGGGACACCCTTCAGGGCAAACCAGCTGGCCCCCACCCATGCACCAGGCCTCTATCCTATATAATAAAAGGGTAAGATCCAAATTGACCCTAACAGCAGAACAACTGGGGATGACTGGTCACTATGACACACACTGACCACCAGGGGGTAGATGCTCAATGCAGGAGCTGCCCCCTGGTAGTTAGTGCACTTCCACAGGGGGAGCTCTGCTCAGCCACAAGCCAGGCTGAGGGCTGCCAGCACAGCAGTTGTGGCGGGATCCTCTCCCACCTCCTCTGCAGCGCTAAGGATGTCCGACTAGAGCTTAGGCCTGCTCCCTGCTGGCAAGTGGACATCCCCCGAGGGCTCCCAGGTTGCCAGAGGCATGTGTGACCGCCAGCTTAGGCCCGAACCCCCAGGGAACAGGCTCAAGCCAGCAGGTGGACATACCCCGAAGGGTCCCAGACTGCGAGAGTGTGCAGGCTGGGCTGAGAGACGCCCCCCCCCCAAATGCACAAATTTTTGTGCCCTGGGCCTCTAGTAATAATAATAAATAAAAATATAATAATAAAAATAATAAAATAAAGTGAAAAATTTATTTAGTTTCTTAAGTAAAAGATAACAAAAAAGTGAAGTAGTGAAGTTCATTCACTTCAGCGGAGCTTCAATGTCCCATGGGGGCAGGTTTAAGACTCCTCTCTACTGTTCTGCCTGCCACATCTCAGTTTCCTGTCAGGTAATCAGCACAGTGTTGAAGTTCCCAGTGACCCACCACTCCTCTGTGTGATACAACACAAGCTTGGTTTCAAGTAGGCAGATTCAATCTGCACACTTTGTTTTTCTGCCTGCTTTCAGTCGTATTTACACAAGTGTCTATTTCTGACATGGCCCTAGGTGACGGTGTTTCTGTATTAGTTTCCGGGTCCAAATGGCCCCTCAACCCAGTCCCCAGGGCTCTCTGGGGGTATTTAGAATCTTCCTTTCCCTGCCACACTCAAGACTGGGTGCAGCTATGCTGTTAGGAGGAGCCTGGTCTTCAGGAGAAAAATGTATTTTTAGGATTAGAGTGATGGACTGTCCCCGAGCTGGCTTCTTGCTTGTCTCTCCCTATTCTGCTCCCCAGTTTGCACAAAATCCACCTTCCCCTGCAGTCTTGGTGGGTGTTTTTAATTGAAAGAGCTTATGCACTGGGTTTAGCAAGTAAAGGCAAGGAAGTTATAAGGACAGAGCAACCACACCGCCTCACATCTTTCTCCCCCCGGCATTGCGTGGCTGGTATGGAACTTCAGGCTGCCTTTCTGGGCACAGTCTCCCATGGCTGTGGGCTTAAATCTAGAGTCCCCTTCTCGCAGCAGCTCTGTGTACCTCCTTTCACATTTGAGTGTTACACTAATCCCAAGTGCCGTGGATTTGATGGAATGTAGTCTCCCTCTGAGGCTCTAGTCCCGGCTTGTGCGTTTCTCCCTCCAGCCCAGATCCCCAATTCCACCTTACTCCAGGCGATCTCTGACCTTTCCACCCATGGATTGCCTCACCAGCTGTGTTTAATTTGCCAATTCAGGGTGGATGTTATTCAATTCAGCTGTTTCTTCTATCTGCTCTGTGAGAAGGTGCAGGACCCATCAGTGTATTTGGCCACCACCTTCTCTCCCCCTGGACAAACTTTTTAGGTGCCCATGGCTGGAAAGGCTGGAGTCTCAGTGTTTGTGGGTTCACAGCCGAGGCAGCTGGTCCCTGGGTGTTGTGGCTGTAGGGTCCCAGGTGGTATCTAAGGTCTCCCCAAGTGAAGGTAAGGCTGGGCTTCCGATCACAGCCACTCTCCCCTTCAAGATGGCACAGTCTCTGTGGCAGAGCCAGCAGCCCTGGAATAGATTGCAGTGGTAGTAGAGACTGCCTGGCCAGGGGAGCCTGGTCCTCCAGTCATTGACAGTCCTGTATAATATAACTGTCCCTCACTCACATATACACACACTCCCCGCACATCCACTCATTCTCCTTTCACTCTCTCACTCACTCACATTATCTTATTCACTGCCAACCTGTCAGCCATCATCTTGGATCTCATATTGGAAGCTTTTTTATGACTGCTTTAATTTCCACCTTAGTTATCAGCCTGTTGAAATTTTTTTATTCTTCTTGATTAAGTTTTGGAAGGTCATATTTTTGTATGAATATGTCCATTACCTCTAGGTTGTTTAGTTTGTTGGAGTAGAGTTGTTGATAGTATTTTTTACAATCATTTGTATTTCTGTGGGGTCCATTGTTATTTCACCTCTTTCATTTCTGATTTTATTTGGGTCCGCTCTCTTTGCTTCTCGGTGAGCCTGGCTAGAGGTTTATCAATCTTGTTTATCCTTTCAAAGAACCAGCTCTTGGTTTCATTGACTATTTGAATTGTTTTTTATTTGTTTTGTTTATTTGTTTGTATTTTTGTCTCTATTTCATTTATTTCTGCTCTGATCTTTATTATCTCCTTCCTTCTGCTTACTCTGAACTTTTCTTGTTTCTCTCTAATTCTTTAAGTTGTAGAATTAGATTATTTTTCTTGTTTTTTGAGGTAGGCCTGTAATGCTATGAACTACCCTCTCAGGACTGCTTTCACTGTGTCCCATAGGTTTTGGATTGTTATGTTTCATTGTCATTCATTTCCAGGATGTTTTTAATTTTTTGTTTGATCTCTTTGGTAACCCAATCATTGTTTAATATCAGGTTATTCAGCTTCCAAGTGTTTGAATTTTTGGATTGTTTTTATTGTAGTTTATTTCTAATATTATGCCATTGTGGTTTGAGAAGATGCTTGATATGATTTCAATCTTCTTGAATTTTGAGAGACTTTTCCTGTGACCCAATATGTAGTGTATCTTTGAAAATGTCCCACGTACACTTGAGAAGAATGTATATTCTGTAGCCTTGGGGTGAAATGTTCAGAAGATGTCAATTCCGTCTAATCTAGTGAGTCATTTAGGATTGCTATTTCCTTCCTGTTTTATTATCTAGAGGATTTATCCAGTGATGTCAGTGGGGTATTAAAGTCCCCTACTATGATTGTATTGCTGTCAATATCTCCCTTGATATTTTCCAGAAGTTTTTTTTTTCTTTTTTATGTATTTGGGTGCTCCTACATTTGGTGCATATTTGTTTACCAGGGTTATATCCTCTTGTTTTATCGATCCCTTTAGTATTATGGAGTGGCCTTCCTTATGTCTTGTTATGGCCTTCACTCTGAGATCTAACTTGTCAGATATAAGTATTGATACCCCAGCTTTTTTTTTTTTCCATTTCCATTTGCCTGAAAGATATTTTTCCATCCCTTCACTTTCAGTCTGTGTGGGTCCTTTATTCTGAGGTGGGTCTCTTGTCAACAGCATATATATGGGTCATGTTTTCTTATCCATTCAGCCACTCGATGTCTTTTGATTGGAGCATTTAGGCCATTGACATTTAAAATTATTATTGATAGGTACTTGTTTGTAGCCATTTTTATTTTTTGTGCCTGTGTTCCTTCTTTCTTTTTTTTTCTTCTTCTCTTCACACCAGTCCCTTTAGCATTACTTGCATTGCTGGCTTGGTAGTGATAAACTTCCTTAGCCTTTTTTTGTCCGTGAAGCTCCTGCTTTCCCCTTCAATGTTGAATGATAGCCTTTCTAGGTATAGTATTCTTGGATTCAGTCCCTTCCTTTGCATCTCTTCGTATACTTTCTCCCATTCTTTTCTGGCCTGATGTGTTTCTGTTGAGAAATCATTTGATAATCTAATGGGAGATCCCTTGTAGGTAATTTTCTTTTTTATTTTTATTTTTTAAATATATTTTTATTGATTTCAGAGAGGAAGGGGGAGAGAGAGAAAGAAAGATAGAAACATCAATGGTGAGAGAGAATCATTGGTTGGCTGCCTCCTGCATGCCCCACACTGGGGACCAAGTCCACAACCCGGGCATGTGCCCTTGACTGGAATTGAACCTGAGACCCTTCAGTCTCCAGGCCAACACTCTATCCACTGAGCCAAACCAGCTAGGCCCCTTGTAGTTAACTTTGTTTCACTCTTTAAGCCTTTAAGATTCTCTCTTTGTCATTAACATTTGCCATTGTAATTAGGATGTATCTTGGTGTGGGTCTTTTAGGGTTCGTCTTGTTTGGGATTCTCTGTGCTTGTGTGAGTTTTTTCTTCCCCATATCAGGGAAATTTTCTGACCTTATTTCTTCAAATAGGTTTTCTAACCCTTGCTCCTCTTCTTGTCATTCTGGAAGCCCTATTATATGTATGTTGCTTCATTTCATGTTTCCCTAAGCTCCTTCAGGCTCCCCTGTCTTTTGAATGTTTTCTCCAATTGCGTTCAGTTTGGGTGTGTTTTGCTTCCCTGTCTTCTAATTCAGTCCTCCACTTCTCCTAGTCTACTGTTAAAAGCTTCCGTATTGTTTTTTATTGTAGCTATATCACTCTTTATTTCCTCCTGATTCTTACATAGGTTGTTGATTTTTCTCATCCATCCAGTTTATGAACTATATGACCTTTATTCTTAACTAAAGGCCCGGTGCACAAAACTTTGTGCACTCTGGGGGGTGGGAGGGGTCCCTCAGCCCTACCTGTGCCCTCTCGCAATCTGGGACCCCTCGGGAGATAACGACCTGCTGGCTTAGGCCTGCTCCTGGGTGGCAGAGGGCAGGCCCAATCCCTAGGTACAGCCCCTGGTCCGGCTCAGAGCAGGGCCAATTGGGGAGTTGGGGCGCCTTCCCCTGTTATGCACAGAGCAGGGCAGATTGGGAGGTTGCAATGCCACCCTCAGTCACGCTCAGGGTAGGGCCGATTGGAGGGTTGGGGCACCGCCCCCTGTCACACTCAAGGCAGGGTCGATGGGGAGGTTGTGGTGCCACCCCGTCACGCACAGAGCAGGGCCCATCAGGGGAGTTGGGGCACTGCCCCCTGTCACACTCAGGGCAGGGCGGATCAGGGGGTTGGGGCACCACCCTCTATCACCCACAGAGCAGGGCCGATCAGGGGGTTGGGGCACTGCCACTGTCACACTCAGGGCAGGGCCGATGGGGAGGTTATGGCTCTACCCCATCACACACAGAGCAGGACCCGTGGGGGGGAGGGGGTTGGGGCGCCACCCTCTATCACCCACAGAGCAGGGCCGATCAGGTGGTTGGGGCACCGCTACTCTCACACTCAGGGCAGGGCTGATGGGGAGGTTATGGCTCTACCCCGTCACACACACAGCAGGGCCTATGGGGGGGGTGGGGGTTGGGGTGCCGCACCCTGTCATACACAGAGCAGGGCCGATCAGGGGGTTGAGGCGCCACACCCTGTCACACACAGAGCTGCAGGGTGATCAGGGGGTTGGGGAGCTCCCCCCTACCAGGCACAGAGCAGGGCTGATCAGAGGGTTGGGGTGCCTTCCCCTGTCATGAACAGAGCAGGGCGGATAGGGAGGTTGTGGCCCCGCCCCCTGTCACACACAGACTCGCAGGGTGATCAGGGGGTTTGGGAGCTGCCCCCTGTCACGCTGATCCCGGTGCTGGGAGGCCTCGCGGCTCCACTGATCCCGGTGCTGGGAGGCATATTACCCTTTTACTATATAGGATAGAGGCCTGGTGCATGGGTGGGGCTGGCTGGTTTGCCCTGAAGGGTGTCCTGGATCAGGGTGGGGGTCCCCACTGGGGTGCCTGGCCAGCCTGGGTGAGGGGATGTTGGCTGTTTGCAGCTGGTCACACACCCTTCAGGGTGGGGGTCCCCACTGGGGTGCCTGGCCAGTCTGGGTGAGGGGCTGAGGGCTGTTTTCAGGCCGACTGAAGCTCCCAACTGCTCCTTTTCTTATTTTTCTTTTTTTATTCTGGGCCAGCTTTAGCTCTAGCTCCAGCTCTGAGGCCTCTGCTGCTGAAATCAGGTACCTGGTTTGTTTGGGTTCTATAATCGAAACAATGTATAACTCCAGCTCTGAGATCCCAGGCTCACTGAAAGCAGGTTTCTGGGGTTTTGTTTAGCTTCTATATTTGTTACAATGTTTCTTAAACTGTAAGCTCAGAGGCCGGCAAGGCAGGCGGGGAACATTTGAGTCCTCCGTCACTGAAGCAAGCAAGCCTCATGTTAGTTTCAAGCTGCCTGGCTTCCGGCCGCCATCTTGGCTGGCAGTTAATTTGCATATTGCCCTGATTAGCCAATGGGAAGGGTAGCAGTCGTACGCTAATTACCATGTTTCTCTTTTATGATATAGGATTATTTTTTCTGACATATTACATACCTCCATTTCATTTAGTTCTTTTTCTGGTGGTCCCTCCTTTTCTTTCTTTTGGGGGTTGTTTGTCTGTCTCCCCATTTTTGTTCTCACCAAAGGATCTAGGTGTCAAGTTGCATGGGGCCTGTGGCTGCAGTGGTGGGCTTATTGGTGGGTCACAAGGTCGTAAGCGGCAGCTGCTCCTTGGGCAGTCGCGGGTCAGCCGCTCCTTGTGTGGTAGTGGAGCAGCAGGTGCTCATGGGGCAGCCGCTCCTTGCGTGGTCGTGGGGCAGCTGCTCCCAGGGTGGTCACAGGCATCTGCTGTTCCTCATTCTGTTGCAGATGGTGGCTGCTCCTCAGTCAGTCACATGCAGCGGCTTCTCGTGGGGCGGCTGCTCCTCGGGCGGTCACAGGTGATGACTGCTCCTCGTGCAGCAGCAGGGCTGCTTCTCCTCATGTGGCCACTGGGTGGCTGCTCCTCATACAGTCTCAGGGCAGCTGTTCCTCTCCTCATGCGGTTGCAGGTGGTGGCTGCTCCTGGGGGAGTTGCAGGACAGCTGTTCCTTGTGTGGTTCTGGGTGGTGGTTGCTCCTCCAGCAGTCATGGGTGCCGGCTGCTCACATGGCTTCTGGAGTGGTTGTGGTGCCTGGAGGTGCTGGGTAGTGCTCGGCTGTTCGCAATTGCAAAGCCCAGGGCTGCTGCGTAGGGCTCGGCTGTTTGCATGCATGGTCATGATGCCCAGGGCTAAAGCGTTTGGGTCATGAGAGGGGAGCGCCCTCTAGAATTCACAGGAGCCTGTGGCCAGGGAAGCTGGAGTCCCAGTGTCTGTGGGTCGGCAGCTGAAGCAGCAGGTCCCTGGACAGAGTGGCTGTAGTATCTGGTGTGGTGTCTGAGGGCACCCTGGGTGGTGAGGCTGGGCTCCCAGTCACAGAAGCTCTCCCCTTCAAGATGGTGCAGCCTCTTCAGCAGAGTTGGTGCTCCAGGGAAGATTACAGCCACATAGCAGAGGCTGCCCGGCTATGCGAGTCTATTCCGCTAGCCCCCGAAGGTCCTGCGAGATCTAACTGCCCCTCACTCAGACACACACACACACACGCACACGCACACACACACACCACATCCACACACTGCCCTTTCATTCCCTCACTCACTCACACTCTCTTCCTCACTGTGGTCCTCTTGGCCACCATCTTGGAATCCCTCGTATATCAAAATTTATACCACATTAATTAAAGATTTAAATTTTAAAAATTCAATCAGAAAACAACTAGAAATATATAAATAGTTACCTATATAATACTGGTGTACCCATGTTAAAATGATATAGAAATGTAGCTATTGACATAGAAAAAAAGTTATCAAACAACATTTTTATCCCATTTTTTAAAAAAATACATATTTATATGCATAGAAAGTTCTGAGATGTGCATAAAAATGTTAATAGTGGCTTTTGTGAATAGTGTAATAAACTATTTTCCCTTCTTTTTATGTATCTATGTATGCATGCAATTATATGTGTAATAAGTTTTTTTTTCTTCCACTATCCTTAAGTCTTCTCTTTAGTATATTCCTATCCAACTGTAAGTTCTTTAAGGATTGAGTTGTGTTTCATTACTTACTGGGCTACCTACCATGGGCATGCCTGGTTAAGGACTGGGTGCTTGATGATGATCTGATTTCCTCAAAAACCGCTTTGAAGTCTGATGTAACAGTGCTAACTAAACCTTTAACCAGCTGAAATGGTCAGCAACTTGCCACTATAGACACCTTGTCTCTGGGAGCATATGGCTACAATGGCTGTCATCCCAGTGCTTTCCCAGGTTGAGGTGGCTGACTGGCTGGCTCATAGATGGCTGATTAGGCTGCGCCTTTCTGTGTAAATCCTTCCCAAATAGCGTTCTTGTTCAAGGATGTGGCCTTTCTCAGGTTTGATTGCTGCCTCTTGGTCAATAGTATCTTTCTCATCAGAATCTCCATGCACATTCTCAGGAATTCTCAATACTGTTAAAAGCATAAAGGATAGGCAGCAGAGAAAGAATACAAAGGACTGGAAGATGAGAAAAGGAGAAAAGTGAGAATAAAGCCCTAACCGGTTTAGCTCAGTGGATAGAGCGTCGGCCTGCAGACTCAAGGGTCCCAGGTTCAATTCCTGTCAAGGGCATGTACCTTGGTTGCGGGCACATCCCCAGTAGGGAGTGTGCAGGAGGCAGCTGATGGATGTTTCTCTCTCATCAATGTTTCTAACACTCTATCCCTCTCCCTTCCTCTCTGTAAAAAATCAATAAAATATATATTTTTTTTAAAAAGTGAGAATAAAATTATGAATATTTATTACCTTAAGTGTAGCTGGTCACTAAACTCAACCTAAAACACCCTTTGCACATAGTAATACCTACCATTACACATGAAATTGCTTTGACAGGGAAGTCTATACAGACATTGGTTTCCAAGGGACCTGTGCAAGCTCTGATGACCACACTTGGCAGCCCTCCAGGTTAGATACTTTAGTGACTTCTGATCTAGCCTGCTCAAATACAGCCTCTGATAGAGCTTGCTCTGATAGAGCTTGCTCTTAGAGGTAAAGATCATTCCAGGCTTGTTGCTGGATAAAATGAGATGATATATGGAAATATGTTTTGTAAATATCAACACTAATAAAAGAGAAAAATGGTAATTGGCATACGAGCTACCCTTTTCATTGGCTAATCAGGGCTATATGCAAATTAACTGCCAACTAAGATTGGCAGTTAACTGCCAACAAGATGGCGGTTAATTTGTATATGTAGGCACAATGCAGGGAGGCAAAAGGGAAAGCAGGAAGAAGCCCCCTGCCACTGACAGTGATCGGAAACCCAGGGGGGAGCTAAGAGCTGGGGGGCAGGGCAAAGGCGGCCCTGGGGCCGCCTTTGCCCTGCCCCCCAGCCATAATCGGAGAATCAGGTGCCTTTTCCGCCCTGGCCAGTGATAGCAGGAAGTAGGGGTGGAGCCAGTGATGGGAGCTGGGCATGGTCGAAGCTGGCAGTCCCAGGAGCTAGGGGTCCCTTGCCTGGGCCTAAAGCAAAGCCCATGATCGTGGGGCCGCTGCAGCTGCGGGTCCCCACTGCCCGGGCCGGATGCCTCAGCCAGAGGCATCAGGCCTGGGCAAGGGGCCAATCCTGCGATTGGAGGGTGATGGGGGTCAACGCCTGAGGGCTCCCAGTATGTGAGAGGGGGCAGGCTGGGCTGAGGGACACTCCCCCCCACACACACCCAGTGCACGAATTTCGTGCACCAGGCCCCTAGTCTATATATATAAAAGGCTAATATGCTAAGTGTCCAACTGTCCGACAGGTCACTATGATGTGCACTGACCACCAGGGAGCAGACACTCAACACAGGATCTGCCAAGCTGCAGGGACTTGGCAGCAGCAGTTCTCAGGTGATACACCCTGAAACCAGAGAGGAGGGAGCCTGACTCCTTGTGGGGCCATGCAATTCCACCTTCAGCTGTGGGTTATGTTGTTACTGGGGCACTATCGGTCCTGAATCTGGCTTACTGCACACTTGTGTTTGTGTTCCACACCCTGTATGACAGCAATGTTGCAGAGTGCCCTCTCACACTCCAGGACCCCTCAGGGGATGTCGGAAAGCTGGTTTCGGCCCAGTCTCCACAAGCCAGGCAGAGGAACCCCACCTGCCAGAGTGACCCCACTCAGTTCACAGATGCCCTTTGAGCCACAGCGCCATCCCAGGTGCGGCCAGACAGGGAGGGACTGCAAAATGTTGGCTCCAGAGCGTGTGTCCAGCCTATCTCACCCAGTCCTGCCCCACTGGCCACCATCTAATTAATTTCCTTTCAATGTGCATGAATCTGTGCACTGGGTCACTAGTGTTTTATAAAACAACTATAGACCCAGTGCACAAATTTGTGCACCTTGAAAGGAACTGTGGGCCGCAAGACTGCGGTGGGCATAGGAGTAGGTCTCAGCCCATCCTCCATGCCCCGGTCTGGCCCCTCCTGCCACAGCCCCAGGTCCCCTGTCTGCCGGCAGCCCGGCTCCAGCTGCTGCTGCCCCCATGCACTGATGGCGCCAGCCCAGCTCACACCCACTGACAGCGCAGAGCGATTGGGGCCAGTGCCTGCAGCGGATGCAAGCAGCAGCTTCAGTGCTGGTAGCAGGTGCAAGCAGAGCTGTCGCCAGCAGCGGGTGTGAGTGGTGACTGCTGGCCCCAATCGCCCCTCAGGGGGAGGTGGAGAAGCCCTGAGGGGTGATTGGGGCCAGCAGCTGCCGCTTGTACCCACTAATGGCGCTGAGTGATCCTTGCACCAGCCTAGGTGCGAGCAGCAGCACCGGCAGCAGGTGCGAGTGCCCGGCTGGTCCGCAGTGCGTGGGAGCAAAGAATTTTCAGTAACCACCAGAGGCTCACCCCGGTGATAGTGACAGGTGCCCCGCCTTGGTCTGGTGCCCCCACTCAGTTGCTCCACCATCCCGCTGCGGCTGATGCCTACCATGTTCCATGCTCTGGCACCTGCTGCCGACTCCCGCCATATTCCACATGCAACCCCTGGTGGTCAGTGCACATCATAGCAACTAGTTCAGTTGTTCAGTAGTTCAGTTGTTCCACCATTTGGTCTATTTGCATATTAGGGTTTTATATATATAGTAGTAGATATACAAATGCTTGGTGTTCTTTTTATAAGCTCCATGGTTTAATGTTGTCCAATAGTGTCCTCATGGAAGTTTTGAACAGATTTTAAATAACTGTATCTAAAGAAAACAAAAAATAAAAAATGAAAGAAGGAAAAGAACATCAAATACACCTAAGGAGTGAAGATAATTGCATCTCCAGGAAGGAAAAACATGTCTGAGAGGCACCTATACTGTGTATGTCTGAGTAGTGATTATCACCTAACACTATGAGAAAGATGGGGGGGGGGAGGGTTTGAGTGCCCTCAATTATTAGAATTATTTTCTTTGGAAGTAATTTCCAAAAAAGTCGTTGTGATTTCATTTTCAATAAAACTGTTGACACTTCCTTAAATTGTCTGTTAAGTTATGGTAAATTACAGTAAGAGTTCATGTGGCCCCCACATGTACTGTGGTCACACTGTTTTAATTACTAACTAAATTATGATAAGGAAGTGACTAAAATGTTAACTGCCACTGCTCTGCTCCTTCCATGAAAATGACCCTTTTTTCTTTCCAGATTCAGCACATGACACTTCATATCAGCTCCTAACCTAAATGCATGACTCTTCAGTCTCAGGACTTGCAGAATTATTGGAATGCCGTCCTAAGGTTATGGAGTTCTGCGTTTCTGAACATTTCAGCTCTATGGAGAAGCAGCCATTCCCTCACTCCAAAGGCAGCCTGAACAATTTTTTTCTCCCTAGGAAAGAAGCTCCCTTGTACCTTTCTTGTTACAACAGTAGCAAAACAATCATAAACAGACTGGGGAAGATTGACAGTTGGGAGATACCTTGTCAATTACCTGACCTTAGCATGGGGCTTTCTCACATTTGCAGTGTCTTGGGGTCCCTCCTAGGACTGTCTTGGAGAATAAACATTTTCTGTTAATTTCCAGTGATTTAATTTTCCATTTTCTTTTTGTAACAGGTCCAGTTAAAAACAAGAAAAAGGGTAAGTTCCTGATTTGATTAAATTGCTGCCATGTCATGTCTTTTCTAAAATTAGAAGAAAAAAAATCCGGGGAGTGGGATTTTTATAGTCTGGTTATCTATTATTTTATTCAATCACATGGGATCTTCTTGAGTGTTGTAGCTTCCAACGAACTACAACAACAACAACAAAAATAGATATTGTTTCTCAGTGATGATCCACAAAAGATAGAATTGCTTCTCTGGCAACATATGAATGTTGATTTTGCTTTTCTTTCTTGCTCCTTCTTTCATACGATTCAGTTTCTCTTTCCTTTATTCTTACTTGCTCCTTTCCCCTGCCCTTCTTCTTTTCATTTCTCCCCCTCCTTTATCAAGTCAGTGATCAGGTATGAATGAAATCCTGAGGCAGCCTGTAGGGAGTAGGTATATATATTACCTCCTGAGGGATGTCAGTACCCTATTTCTTGGCCTCAAAGTTATCCCTGTTGTATATTTCAGATAGTCAGGGAAGGTATTTCTAGCTTTGGGGTTTCAATATCATTTTCTCTGTAATGGAAAAATTAGGCTGGAGTAATACCCTGATCTTTTGGTCTTTTCAAAGAAGCTCTAGTTGAGCAGATCCATTGTGCCATTGTTGGGTCAGTAAGTCTGTGGTGTGCTTGCCATGGGACTAGCCCAAGTGCGTGCTTACTTAAGGAGAACCCAATGACAGAACAGGTTCCAAAATATTGTACAGGATCAGGTAATATGGTTCACTCCTTAGGACTAAAGAACCTATTGCAAAACCAGTTCTAAATATCTATTTGTTTATGTGTTCTGACTTAGGAGGAAAATAGAGTGAAATTAATCACTTTTCATTAAAATGTTTTAAGTGAAATGATTCTGTTAAGATTTCTGGAGCCTTATAGAGTACATTATCATCCCCAGACTAGCCACAAAGACTGACTTCAGCTGCCATTTCTCTTAGTGCGAGGGTGCTCTGGTGGTTGAGGTGCAGTGGCCACATGGAAAACCTATGTCCCTGCTGTAAGGAAGCCTGGCCTCCTGTGGACCTGAGCTGAATAAGCTGGAAAACAGCCAGAGAGCTGGAGCTAGTGAGAAAACCTTTTTCTGCGGAGCCTGGGCATCCACCAAAATTATTTGTCTTTTAAGAAAGTAAATTTGACTTTCAAACATTTAGTTTTTAACACTTGTCATATTCCTTTAAGACAGACATTATAACAAACCCAGAATGCTCACCTGGCTTGAAGAAGGACACCCTGTGCTCCTAACACAAGCCTGGGGATGACTTGCCTTTTTAATAAGTAGACTTGAGAGCACTTTCTAATCACAGCTACTAGTATTTTTTTTCTACTTCCTTGTTCACTAGACAGTGAATAAGCATCTTATGTTTGTCAGGAGTAGAGATACAGAGATGAAGAAAATGGTTCCTTCCCTTAAAAATCTCCCAGTGCAATTGGAACCGTGGAAGTACGCACAAATAATTACTGTCTAGTCTAAAAAATGATGTCATCGGAGCATGAACAGCATGCTGTGGGAGCACAAAGAAGGAGCCAGCAGTTCTCATTGGGAGAGTGGGGGAACAAACTCAGAGAAAACAGTATTTGACCTGGACTTGAAGAGTGAGGGGAAAAAAGAGGGGGAATGATACTCCATCAAAGGAAATAGCATACTCAGATCTCTCAGAAACATGAAAAAGCATGGCATGTTTGGGGAGTAGCAAGTAGGCTAGTGATTTCCCAGAAAGCAGCTCCCAGTCTCAGTGTTATCCGATGGGTGAGCCCTGGGAATGGCAATAGAAGACAGCTGTCTAGGCCAGAAGCTCTGGAATTACATTCAGATTTCAATGCCTCTGCCAAGGACTTGGGTCACTGCCTCACACTGCTACCTGTGTATGGGCCATTACTGGGAGGAGATGCATAGAGGACTTAAACATCTACTTTGGCTGAAAGTGATTTAGAAGCCATTTAATACAGATTTCTATGGACACAGTGAATAGGCACATGCCTGAAGAGTTAAGTTAAATTGAGTTATATAATTTCCATTCTTCAATGGAATTTCTTTCTCTCTCTCTCTCTCTCTCTCTCTCTCTCTCTCTCTCTCTCTCACACACACACACACACACACACACACACACACAAACACACACACACATTTTCACTCACTTTATGTTCTTTCAACAATTTGGACTTTGCTAACAGGTTAGCAAAATACCCCTTTGTAAGGTTATATTTGAAAAGAATGTATACTTTCATCTAAGACTACAAAGGGTAACTTTCTAAGTATAAAAGTCTCTGGGCTTTTGTATCATGAAGTGCTCTGTTAAAATAAGGAAATCCGGAGAACAAATTCAATCCTCTAAAGCAGCGGTTCTCAACCTGTGGGTCACGACCCCTTTGGTGGTCGAATGACCCTTTTACAGGGGTCACCTAAGACCATCGGAAAATACATATATAATTACATATTGTTTTTGTGATTAATGACTATGCTTTAATTATGTTCAATTTGTAACAATGAAATTGGGGGTCACCACAACATGAGGAACTGTATTAAAGGCTTGCGGCATTAGGAAGGTTGAGAACCACTGCTCTAAAGCCATCTTCTTGGTCTGAGTGGTCATGGTCCTCTCTGGGCCTGCTTTCTGCAAGTATGCAAGCACAAGAAGCACACTTGCCTAAAACTGGGTGCTGAGGAGCAAAGGGGACCAGCTGCAGAACTAGATCACAGCAAGAGCTTTTCCCTAAATGCCTTCTAACATTTTCATAAGTGAGCATTCTCTGTTTACACTGCAGCCATTATTCTCTTTGACTGGAGGAGTTTCTGACTGTAATTCTTCCAAAATTACATTATCAATCACAAGAGACTCACAGTATTGACACTAAAGTTGTACTACCCACAGAACACCCTCTAGCTTGAAAAATTACTGTGAGGCCTGCAAATTCTGGAACATAGCACAGCCTAATGTGCACCGTCCTCTGTGTACACGCAGCCCAGAGAACACTGAGGGAGAAGCAACCCTTACAACCAGGATAGGGAAGTTTCCTGACTGCCAGTGGGAAGTCAGTGCTCCTTAAGGAACCTCAGTCTTGGGAGGAAACTTAGAGAAGTCACTGATGGAGAAACTAAGGCTCCAGGAGAGGAAGGGATTTGCCCAAAATGTGTCCATGGCAGATTTTGGAGCTTATGGCTTTATCTCCTGACTACAGATCCCATGTTATTTCCACTACACTAGCTGGGATTGAAACTTGGGCACTGAATGAGACTTACTTGGAAGCTACCCAAATCTGAAGGAAGATGGCTTTCCTGTTCAGCGTCTTGAAATTGGTTAGATCTAGAAACTGGGAAGATCCAATCTTTTGCTGCTAAGTGCAGTGAAAATGCTGAAGCTCCTACCTCTAGGTCTTTATGGTAACAGGGGCTTTCCTGCAAGAGAGGCTCTCAGGACCTTCCTTTCCTCTTGCCATGGGGATTGGGTTTCTTGAACATGTAGCATTGTTCTTAAAGGAGGACATGATAAATCAGACAAGATTTTTCTGCTTACGAGGCTGCAGAGCAGGGAATTGGGGAGCAGTAAGGAGGTATTTGAGTGAGACTTGAGAGGGTTGTATTTAAAACTAAGAATGTACCACCGGTGAAGACATTGTGGTGGGTCTGATAAAAGGCTTCCATTCCTGGGACTTCCACCAAACTGTGAGAAAGTGGGGAAGGGAGGAAGGAGACAGCCACCTGTGACCACCTACAGTGCTTGAATTGGGCTGCACAGAGCAGAGGAACCAAGCAGGATGAGCTGCAGGTTTGACTTCAAGACTAGAGTTAGCACTCACTGAACATAACTACATACTGTTGGTATTGTCGGGGGGACTGGAACTTGGAATAGGAGGATCAAGACTGTTCTGAAAGGGTAGTGAGGACAAAAAGGGGAGGAGTTGGTGGGCTTGATTAATAATACATTCAAGAATAGGAGAATAGGGCCTCTGAGGAAAGACTGGGAAGCTGGATTATTTAGCCTATAAAATGGAGGTTGATAGGTGACAATGTCTTTGAGAATACAAGGGTTATTATATGTATGATGGTAACTATTCTTTTCTATCTACACAAAGACCTTAAACTGTTGCAGAAGGGATTTCAGTTAAATATATAGAAAAACTTCCTAACAGTGAGGGGTAATGAACATTGGGACATGTTACCAAGGGAGTGTGCAGAATTTCCTTCCCAAGAAACCTTTAAAAATAAGATTTAGAGAGGTCAGCTGGGAAAGTAAAGTCTGATGCCTCCTCCTCAGCTCTTTCTACTCCCCACCTCTCCTTCTTCCCCTCCATCCCTCCCTCTCTCTCTCTCTCTCTCCCTCCCACTCTTCATTCCCAGCAAGCACTTCCTCCATGACCCCAGTTCCTGTACATCCTGCCTCCTATCAGAAGCCTTCCTGGAGCTGATGTTACTCCTAAGGGCAGTCTGTCCTTTTAGCTTTCTCTTCCATCTGCATCAATCCACCAAACAAAGAAGTAAACATGAAAGCCACTCTCTTTGACAACAGCCCAATATTCTGAAAACTGGCCACTTGGTAATTCAGATCCTTTGGACTCATGAAATATAACGTCCTTCATGAAGCCCTTCCTGACCTCTTCAGCATGTTGTCCCCACCAAGAATATGGCACTTCTACTTTGCTGTGACTGTGTCTGTCTTCTCGCTAGACTGAGCTTCTTGAGGGCCATTTATTTCTATTATCTTCAAACCCAACTCTGTAAATGATTATTCATGAAAGGAGAGAGAGAGAGAGAGAGAGAGAGAGAGAGAGAGAGAGAGAGAGAGAGAGAGAGGTGACGAAGGTGTTCACCTCTTTAATAGCAGGAACTCTCAAGTGCTGACTATTTGTCATTGGAAGTCCATTGAACTGACAGTACATCCTCATTCAATAACTACAAATAGAACACTGACTCTTGTTTTTCAGGAAAGAAGGCAGGACCTCCTGGGCCAAATGGCCCCCCAGGACCTCCAGGACCTCCAGGACCCCAGGGACCTCCAGGGATTCCAGGGATTCCTGGAATTCCAGGAACAACTGTTATGGGCCCACCTGGCCCTCCAGGTCCTCCTGGCCCTCAAGGACCTCCTGGCCTCCAAGGGCCTTCTGGTGAGTTCCTGTTTCTCTGCCCTCCCCCAGGCTCCTTTACCAGTACTTCAATAGAGCAGGGGTGGATGATCCTGAGAGCAGTTTCAAATGCTGCTGGTTGTATGGCTGTGCAATAAAAAATGCAGGTCTCCTAGCTCAGTGTAAAATTAGAGATTAAACAAGCCAGTAGGATCTGACCTGCTCTAACTTCTTGTTTATACCAACCTGTCCAGAAGGAGTCACCTGTTCTTGACCTGTTTTAACCTTTCTATCACAAGTTCTCCCTTACTCTAGGCCTCCTTGTAGTGGGCCAGTAAACTCATATGAGCCTGAGACAGGGGCCCTGAGGGTTCACTGAACTTCCTGTAAGAGATGGATTGGCTCTGCTCTGATTCCCAGCATCTAATTCCTGTGCTGATGTTCATATGGGGAGGAATGTTCAGGACTGGGCAAGATACCAGTCCTACAACAGTCTTATCCCATGAATTCTAAGATGCCCTTCTCAGAGGTAGACAAGCAGTTGCTGAGAGTCAAGGAGTTGAAAACTTATGAATCACTCAGGCTATGGGAGAAGCAAACCCAGGCACCAAGACAATCCTGTCGAGGAACCAAGTGCTCCTTGAACTACATCCTTACCTAACCACATTACCCTTTCGAATAACATTTCATTTCTTTGCATCTTTACCTTTGGGCCCAGAAGGGCATCCAAGAGATATAGATGCAGATCCAAAACTACCTAATTGGACTTGACAGGAATCAGACTGCCTGGGGTTGGGCTAGTTGTTATTTTCCTCTCCTGCTCCCTTTCTGTATCCTGAGGCTTTAAAGAAAAGGGCTCTTTACAGCTGACTTCTCTAGGTCCACAAATTCTGCAGCAGGACTCAGATTCTTTGATTCATAGTTCAAATAGGGCTAATCAGTGTAACCGTGGCCATAAGAGATGGAGTTGGAGGTGTTTTGTTTTTTTTTAATTTAATCTTTCCATGAATATTAATTGAGCACTTTCTATGTGTAAGAGTTGTATTGATAAGTGGTCCTTGTTCTCATGTAGTTTATGTCCTAGAGGGAAAGAGAGATGATTAAAGAAGCAGGATACTTACAAATGGCAATGCACTCTATGAAGAAAATTAATAGAAAGCAAGCAAAAGGCTAAAGACTTGCCTCAAGGTCACACAGTGACAGGAATGCTCTCTCATCTGTCTCCGAGGGTGCTCAGTGGGACTTGCTAGGCCCAATGAAGATGCAGGTCAGGGACAAGTGACATAAGAAAGGGGTGTCCTCTCCCATTGCAAGGCTTGGCTGCAGGGATCACAGCTCCCTGCCACTGGCTCCCTGGATGAGGAGAAAAGGAAGTAGGAAGAGTGAATCTTCTAATTGTCCTGTCCTCTTTCACAGGTTCTTCAGATAAAGCTGGAACTCGAGAGAACCAGGTTGGCTGGGCATTGCTCTCTTCCTGGGGAGGAGGGAAGGCCACAGGACTAGAGCCACCTTTGAGTTTGCCACCTATTAAATTTGCTCAGGCTTTATTTTGTGAGGATACCCTGGAGGTTCTGAGATTTCTTCCTCAGAGCCACTCCTATCTCTGTGAATACAAAGCTTTGCCCCAGGGTCTGCCTTTAGCTAAGGGAACTGAGTCCTCCCTTGGCCATTTTCCCTATTCCACAGGAGACAGAGGGTTACCATATCCACACACGTTAGTCAGCTAAAATGAGCCATTAGACAGGCCCTATTCACCTTGGCCTCCAACTCCTCTGGCCACCCCAGACACCATGTCAGCACTCAGACAGCCTGGGATCAGGAGCTTGAAGGTTAAGAGTATGTCATTGAAAATCAGCCAACCAGCTCCAGGCCAGCCCCAGCCTTAATGGCCTGAAGGGCTCCTCCCTAGTCTTTGAGCTTCCTAATCTGTCTCTATTGGTAGGTTCTGCTGCCTGGCCTTGTCTCATCTCAGCCTCCCTCACTACAGCTGTTTGGCCACAATTAAACCTACATAGCAGCATAGAGCTTGATGGCTTCCAGGGCAATTTTGTATCCATCACCTCATTTGATCTTCAAACATTCTGTGAGAGAAGCCAGAAATTCTTCTAATTCCCACTTTACAGTAAGAGAAACGAGGCTCGGAGGCATTACATTTGACTGAGGTCACATAGCTAGGACGTGGCCAAACTACAAAATCATATTATCCTCTTGTCACACTGTGGTCACTAGCATCCCAAGACAGGGGAGAAGGATCAGAATTGGAATCAGAAAGAAGACTAGAAGTCAGAGGTGGAAACTGGTGGCTGAGTAAGCAGTCATTTCTCACAGTGACTCTTCTCTCTATCCTTCTCATCCTCCCAGCCAGCTGTGGTGCATCTGCAGGGCCAAGGGTCAGCAATTCAAGTCAAGAATGGTAAGAGTCAGAGTCAGCTCTGTAGATAAGAGGAGCTGCTCCTCCTCTTTACTCCCTGCTTCCAAATAATCACCCAACCTAGTTCCTCCCAGACCCCTGAGATACCCTGGGCACTAGGGAGCCATTCCCTACTCCATTTTGCCCTCTGCTGACTGTCCTGGGTAATTGCTTGCACCAAGACCAGCTGCAATACCCAAATTGCAATTAGAAACACTGTTGAGGAAGCTGAAAGGGACTTGAGACTTCTCAGTGGTTCTCAACCTTCTGGCCCTTTAAATACAGTTCCTCATGTTGTGACCGAACCATAAAATTATTTTTGTTGCTACTTCATAACTGTAATGTTGCTACTGTTATGAATCATAATGTAAATATCTGATATGCAGGATGGTCTCTTAGGCGACCCCTGTGAAAGGGTCATTCGACCGCCAAAGGGGTCGCGACCCACAGGTTGAGAACCGCTGATTTAGATGGAATGGAATTGTTGAGAGATGGAGGTGCTGTCAGAGTCACCATGAGGATATGTGTAGTTTGATCAACAGTCTCACAATACAAATCAGAGAAGGGAAAAACTACATAACTGAAAATTATTGTCTGGTAGGTCTGTACAGGGAGGTGGGGGGGCATGTTAGATTCTCTAGGAAGTATGCCATGCTAGTGTCTATAAAAAGGGAGAATAGGTGTAATGAGGTTAATAAACACCAATTTAATGTAGTTCCTACTTTTAAGAGATGGGGAAACAGAGTCCCAGAGAGATTGGACAATACCATAATAAATCATAACACCTTATATTTGTATGGTACTTCACAGTTTTCAACATGCTTTCTTTGTCTTTTATTTTATTTAATCTTCACAACAACCCTATGAGGTAGGTATTAACTCCATCTTACAGAGCCAGAAACTGAAGCTCAGAGAGGTTAATTAACTCACCCTTCCGTTAAGTGTAGGAGCTTGGATTTAAAACCACATCTAGCTGACTCTTTCCACTGCACTGTGCTACTTCAGTGATGTGTGTGTACACACCACTAAATGATTAGGTTCATTTTCTTCCCCAAAGAGACAGTCAATAAAGAAAAGTGCTTTGAAATAATGCCCAGTCCCCAGGATGCACAGAGCCTAAAATGCATGAACCCCCAGGAGCCTTGGGAAGCAGCAATCCAGCCAAGATGCCAGATGCATACAGAGCTTGGAGGGGAAGGGAAGGGCTGGGCTGTGAGTATGGACACAGTAAATGAATGTTAAGGAACCTACTACATGAGGACAGCTTTGAAGAGGCCAGTCAGTTCTGACCTGGCTGGGCTCAGCTTTCTTAATGACTGGACTTAGCTACATCTGGGATTACCATCTGGATGCGTGCCTCAGAAATGTAAGTAGGAGCAGAATGGCATCAGAACCCAAGCAGTCCTGCTGGGACCAGGTGCCTTAGGCCCCAGGGCTCTGGGTGAGCCCTGACCACCATCTGTCCAGGAGGAGTGTGACAGACAGGAAACAGATATGTTTGGGTGTCTGGATGGGTGGCCTCTGTGTTTATTCTGTGCCAGAAACTACTGATTTTGCTCCCATTAGCACATCACAAGACTAGTCCCAAGCCCTCTAGGTCAGTCTCCAGTAGCAGTCTCTGCTAATCTTCACTTGCACCAGAGGGGCTGTGGGTAGGAGGACATCATGCAGAGTGGATTTGAAGGGGTTGAACCAAGGAATCTCCTCCTAACTCCTATCCCATCATCACCTCAAGGCCAGTTTCCTCATGCCTCAAAGAGGCAGGCATCCTGAGACTAGCCAAGGATGGATGTTCAAAACATAATTTCTTGGCTGGAGAACAGATGGTTTTGAGGGGAAAAGGCCCCATAGGCTTGGACTCCCTTCTCTTGTGGTGGGAAGGCACACCACAACACCCCCCCCCCCAGCAGGATGGAAAAGGAAGCTCTTCCTCTACCCTCACATGCTGGTTCTGTGTTGGGCCAAGGCCAAGGCAGTATGGTGGCCCCTCCACCCCGAATGGGGTGGGGCTGAAAGACAGAAGCTTTACCAGGGGTGCCTCAGCTCCCAGACACCCTTGCCATCCCCTTGGCTGGTTCTAATGCTGCCTGGCAGTCTTCCCCTCCCTCTCATAAATACCCTTCTCCCCCATGGGCCTTATTACTGGTAGTTACACTCTCTGGCTACCATGAAGTCTGACTCACCCCTGATCCCTAAGGTTCTCCAGGTCAACAATTCTTGGGCTAAGCGGTTTCCTGGGGGCCCAGGGAGGCTTTTCAGAAAGGAGTGGGTATGGAGGAATCTTATGGAGGAGAAAATCCATGAACCTCTGACAGGAGAGAGATTGAGGAATTATGGCTGGTGAAATCAAATGGCATAATAAGAGCTAGCCTGCCACTCAGTGTCTGAATTTTGCCTGTGCAGGCCCCAGAACAACAAAGAAAATTGGTCAGTGTGCCCACTCTTTTCTTACTCCCCAACTACAATTCCAACTACAAAGTGTTGGTTAAAGGCCTTTCTGGATGGAAGGGTCAGGGAAAGAGAGGAAGACAGACAGGCAGACCCCAGGGGCCTGAGCTTACAAATGCTCTTCTTAAAGCTTGGCCTCCTGGGCTACTTGGGTTGCATAGGGATGGGGTGGAGGTTGTGTACAACTTGATAATTCTTGTTTCTATTGCCCAGATTATTCTGACATCTACTGAGTGACTGCCCTTCTCTCATACTGAGATCTTTCAGGTGGAGTGCTCAATGACTGGTCTCGCATCACTATGAACCCCAAGGTGTTTAAGCTACATCCCCGCAGTGGGGAGCTGGAGGTACTGGTGGACGGCACCTACTTCATCTATAGTCAGGTAGAAGTGAGTACGGTCTTAGGCCTAACTCTTCTTATATCCAGAATGCAGATGCCATGCAGGCCATATAGGGGTACTGTGGAGCCATCCAAGACCAGCCTGCTTTGGTGGATGAGGGGCTAGGGGGCACCATACTGGGAGGGAGTTCAAAAGAGGAAAGAGAGAGGGGGATGTTTGGATTTTTTCCTAGCCATATATCATTGAAAAACTGAAAAGAGGTCCCTCTCATACCCTGGCATCAATTCCCTCCTACAGGGCACCATGCCCTTGTTCTTCCCCACCCACCCACCGCCCCCCAAGTTATTTGGTTCTACTCCCAAACTTGAACTCTGTCTGAGTACATTCTTTGAAAGTTAGTTCCAGGGATGCTGAGAACCCCTTCCCCCACACTGCTGATTCTGCCATGAAGAGTGTTCCTGTGGACTTGCTCTTGACCTCAAAAAAATTTCTGACTATCTTTCCTTGTTCTTTCTTCCATTTATTTCTCTACCTTCTGTTTCTCTGTTATTCTTGCCTCCTTCCTGCTATCATTCTCCCAGAGCTTTTCTCCCTCTGTTTTTGTCCTTGTCCTGCCCAGGCCTACTGCCTATCCGCTTCCACCCCTGTTGGTTGCCTCCACTGGGTGGCTCCTATGAGCTAGAGGTAGATGAGCCTTGAGGTTGGGGCTTCTGTGGGGTGGGCAACAAGCAGGCAGATTACAGCAGGACTGTTGAGCCAGCAGAAGGGCCTCACAGGGGAGTGGCCAGAGAAGGTGGGTTAATAGGTATTTGCTAAGTCCATCAAGCATCCTGGCAGAGATTGAGTGCTGATTCAAGAAATTATATGGCACCAGAATGCTCTGCTCCCTCCTACAGAGCCCATGTAGGAAGCAACCTTTAATAAAATGATTCAGGGTGAGAGATGAGGGTCCCAATCCCCAGGGGGCACATAAATGTAATTCCAGTGTCCTAAGGGGCATTTTTCCTAAGCTCCATCAAAGCTTGGTAGTGAAAGATAAACAAATTAATTTTCTGGGTCTAGGAGAGAATTGGGAGTAGCCTCAGGCTTTGGACACCATGCAAACTGGGAAAATCCCTTTAACACCAGGCCTTTGAACATAGGTTCGCACTTCCTCCTGGCCACAAAATAAAGTTGGGTGCCTGGGTTTTGCCCTTCCAAATTCTTGATCTCATTTGTGGTGGATAGCTCTCCATCTCTCTGGATCTGTTTCCTCAATTGTCAGATGAGAGAGCTAAGGGACACTGAGAATGAGTGAGAGAAATGCAGCAGTGGCAGGGGTGGGCTTCAAAAGAGCTAAAGAAATGGCAAGTTGTCACTGCTCCCTCTCTGGAAAATCAGTGACTTCTCACTTTATCTGCAAATAGTCTTTGGGGCTTGTAACTAGAAGTTAGTTTGTATTCATTTGTGTCCATAGCCAGGGTAGAGGAGGGTGTGGATGGGGTTGGGGGTGCTTGGGGGAGGTAGAGATGATTAAGGCAGGGTTCTTGTACTCAGAGTTTACAACTGGTGTGCTGTGGAAAGAAAGATTTGCTCAGGCACCTGAGCCCCACAGAGTAGGGGAAGGACAGAGTATAAGCCCATCACCCCTCCTTTCCTGTAGGCTAACTAGCATGCCTTCAGGTGGCATTGCCCCTCCACGAGGTCTACTGGCAGTTCGTCATGACAGGGGAGGGCTCCACCCTCTTTCCCTCTCCCCCAATCCCTTCTTGTTGCCTCTCACCCAGGTATACTACATCAACTTCACTGACTTTGCCAGCTATGAGGTGGTGGTGGACGAGAAGCCCTTTCTGCAGTGTACCCGCAGCATCGAGACGGGCAAGACCAACTACAACACTTGCTACACCGCAGGCGTCTGCCTCCTCAAAGCCCGGCAAAAGATCGCTGTGAAGATGGTGCACGCTGACATCTCTATCAACATGAGCAAGCACACCACTTTCTTTGGGGCCATCAGGCTGGGCGAGGCCCCTGCATCCTAGATTCCCCATATTTGGTCCCTGCCCATGCCCCTGCCCTAGGTTTGGGAGCCAGGATCCCCAGAACCTCAAAGTGCTGCTGTGGAGTGAGGCATGTGTGTGTTGCAGCTGCAGAGAGAAAGGCCCCAAGGCTATTTATTCTCCAGTGACTCCAGGACGACAAGGCCTGCTTGTCTTTCCTGAATGACCTTGAGTTAACAGGACAGTTGATGAAGCCCCAGGGTTTACATGAAGCCGAAGTGGCTTCCCTGTGTCCATGTTGACTGGCTTAATGGCATGACTCTTCAATCTCAAGGTCCCTGATGTCAAAGTTATCATTTGTTGCACTAAAGTGAGGGTCCGGGGCAGCAGGCAAAAGAAAGCAGAAGTATACTCCAGACTGGGGAGCAAACCCTCTTTGGGGTGGGGTGGGGTGAGGTGGGGTTGGGGTCAGAGGGGAAAGGTCTGTGCTTGTGGCAGAGACCAAGGAACAAACCTGCTGAGCAGGCGCCCTGGGCAGTGGAAGCATTCCTGCTGCTCTGCCTGCAGCCAGCCAGCGGGTCAGCTCTTCCCGCGCAGGCAGAGCCAGTGCAGCAGCTCCCCAGGCTTCAGGGACAGGAGGTTTGCTCTTCCTTGGAGTGATTACAGAGAATGACCACAAACCTGCCTGCATAAGAACCTGAAGCCAGACTTGGGGCCACATGTCTTTCACTTTGTTTACAGCTGTGCTGCAGGCTCAGAAAACTCCCTGGGATCCCTCCCAATTGCCCCCCTTCCCAGCCTGACTAGACCTCCTGTGTCTTTCTCCACAGAGCCTACCTCTGTCTGAGACAGGTGCCTAACCTGGGACCTGTGCTTGTGTGAGTCTGGGATACTCTTGAGATTACCTGGGCACAAAGAGAATCTTCTTCCATTTATTAAGCAACACAATAGTTATCTAGTCGAGTTGTCTCTAGCGGCAAAGTGTTGGACTGGGTGACCTCCAGAAGTTCCTTCAAATCCCAATATTTAGGCACCCCTTTTAATAGCCTACTAAGATCCCCAACCCTCACCTGCCCCTGGGCCTCAGCAAGGCAGAGCTTTTCTACCAGACCTAGAAAGGACAAGAGGTGAGGATAGGACAGGGGTTTTTCAAGTGGCTTCCCTATCTTGAAGCCAAGCGGCCAGCCACCCAAGCCTTATCTGAAAGGATAGCAGCTGATGCCTGGCTGACCCCCTGGCCTGTGCTCTGGCTTCAGAAAGCCACAGAACAGCATGGTGAGCGTGGATTCCAGTGCTGCTCCCCTGAATCAAGGCTTGGGAGAATCTGGGGTTTAGGCATTCAGGCAGGGCTCTGCCCTCTAGTCAGGCCCAAGGACACCACCACCACTTCCCCAAGCTTCCCACAGATGATATGGCGAGACCATTCAAGAGCCTTATTTCTAACTGCCTGGGCCCAGCCTGGCTCCCGGGTACATGGTCCAGCCCAAAGCTGGGAGGGCCAGTCTTATACAGTTTGCTAATCTTGTTCATGAAATAAGACACAAGTTTCCTTTTGAGGAGATGGGGAATAAGTTCCTTTGGGCAGCTGAAATTTACCAGGAACAACAGGTTCCACAACCGTGCCTTCTCTTTCTAAGCCACTACACTGCTGGGCCCTTCAAGGGTCAGGGCAGGAGACACAGCCGTTGTCTGATTGCTAATGTCAGCCTTGCAAGCCCAGGTGAAGCAAATGTGAGGAATGGGTCTGGCCAGGCTCTTACAGAGTGCCTTGGACAGTCCTCAGGTGTAGCAAGAACAGATGAGAATTTCTCCTTAAAACTTGGAGAGTACTTTCTCTCTTATTATCTCCTTCGATATTACAAATCCTGTTGTTTAGACAAGGCTCAGAGAGGTTAAGTGCTTTGACCAAGATCTCACCCACTGAAGTCAGGCCTGGGGCTTCATTCAGCCAATTTGACTCCAACACTATTCCATTGCATGTCAGCTTTGTGTTGAATTTGAGGTCCTGAGGGAACCCAAATAAAAATGGTAATATAGACCCCAAATCCTGTGGGCTCTAGGGCGGGACCCAGAGATGCTCATTTTCACTCCTTGATGGTAATGCCTGTTGTCTTGACTGCCAGAGGCTCTGTGGCAAAAGAGTAGGGCATTTCCTTGGGAAATAGCCATCAGACTTAGAGCTTTCATGTTCAGAATAACTGTCTTGGCACCAGGTCCAAGCAGCAGGTCTCCAGTACCCACAGAACTTAAACCCCTTATGTTCTTTCACTCACCCCATGAACCAAGCAGCCATTACGTATGGAGCCCCTACTGCAAGTGAGGTCCTCCTTTGGTTACCCTACAGACGGGCTGCAGGAGCTGGCCACTCCCCATAGCTAAGTGACTCCTTATCTTTTTCTACCAAACCACAGAGGACTTTGTACTGCCAGGATCTCCCAGAGATGGAGGGAAGAGTGAGGACTGGTTCTATAGCCAAAAAGCTGTGAGGAGAGGAAAGAAAAGGTTTCCTAATTGTGGCCCTAAAGGACATTCTGACATCTATCCTATTCTCCAGGTTACAGGGGAGACAGGATTCACACAAATCCTTGATTCATTAGGAACCGTCAAAGGGAACCCGAGACGAGTGTGTGAGGAGGGAAGCAATTGAGAGCCTTGCTGCAGTGAAGTTATTGACAAAGTAGTGAAGCAATTTACTAATAATAGAATGTGGACATAGATTATAGATTAAGCATTTGAATGTTTGCTGACATGAGTTTACCAGAAGGCCAAGTCTTGCATGGAGAATAGGACAAGGACATTTGTGAGCAGGCAGATAACAGAGGTTTGAAGGAGGATTGCATGGCAGGAGCCTCAGCTAGCTGCTTGGGCTTCAGCAGCCAAAGTTGGCACAAAAATCAGCTGTCGGGGCTGCTCAGTTACGGTTCCCTGGAAAATGTAGTCTTTGCCTTATTTCCCCTTCATCCATCCTGAAACCAAATTTCTTTTGCTGAGCAGGAAAGGACTAGAAACCCTGGAGGTGAAAAAGATTTTGATGCACATGTGAGTATGTGCGTTTTATGTAACTTCTGGTGGGTACAAATCAATTCAGAGAAATTTAGTGCTAGAAAGGACCGTAGAGGGAATCTAGCCCACCTACATTCTTCCCCATGTTACTCATGTGGAGACTGAGGCCCAGAGAGAGAAGGTGGCCTGCCCAAGATGAATGAGCCACGACTCACAGACTCAGCGGAGTGAGGGAGTGGAGCAGTCCCTGTCCCACACAGCCCCCTTCTTTCTGTTACTCCCAGACTCAAGGCTAAAAGTGAAAGCCCCCTTTGGGAGCCCGGCTAGGCAGGGAGAGAGCAGCTGCAGCCTTCATCAGAACTCTTGTCCCCTTAAGGCGTTCTCCCAGCTCCTGCCTCTGGACTGGCCTAATACCTGGAAGTCCTGAGGCCACCCTGGCACTGCCTCCAGCCTGCTCCTGCCTGGAGTCTCCTCTAGGCAATGTGAGCACAAAGAAGGAACTAGATTTTTTTCTTTTAATCTGTGTCAGGGCTCACTCCAAGGGGAGTCAGGGTGTGTCATTTCATTATTAAAAAAGCTTCCAGCTGGGGCATAGGTGTGGACTTTGTTGTTAGAATGGCCAGGAGCAGGCCCAGTGCTGCTTTGGGGGTCAGCATCCAGTGTGAAATACTGTGTATATAAACTATACATAATGTATATAAACTGGGATGTAAGTTTGTATAAATTAATGGTTTATTCTTTGCAAATAAAGCTTTTTCCCCTCTGTTTTTGAAATTAGCTTGAGCAATTCCTACACACTAGATGCTGCCAATGAGCTAGAAGAAAGCCCAAGGCACCCATTCTAGAGGGGGACAGCAGAAGGAATGTAGTCTGAACTTCCTGGCAGGTATTTCACCTTCTCTCTGTCCCAGACCACATGCCTGTCCCCTTTACCTTAGGTCTTTGCACTGTGTACAGTCATCACATGAGTCAGGCACCCAGGGCAGAGGCAGCAGGTCACACTGGTAACTATACAAGATGTCCTAGACCAAACTGACAGGTCAATGCGGATAAATCATTAGGACCAAATGGCATCCACCCAAGAGGAATGGAACAGCAGGTTGTGGGCCAAATTGTGTAGCCTGCCATTGCCAACAGTTATTGGGCCAAGAGTCTGAGAGCCTCACCATCCAGGAGGAGAGCTTTATGGTGGCCGGAAGCCAGGCACTCACTTCCATCTGAAGCAAGATGGCTGACTTGGACAAAGGGAAGAGTGAGAGAACCAGGCAAGGTTAAGCAAGTTGCCAGGGGGTGTGGGGGAGAGAAGACAAGAAATTAAACCAGCCTGACCCTTCTATTATAGCATTATGAGGTGGAAACTGAGTGTGGACCAGGGCTGGTAGAGGGTATCGGTTGCTTAAATTTGCAAAGGACTGCTGACAAGATCTTCCACTGTACACTTTCTTTTAAACATTGAGATGCCAGCTTTAGGGCATTTTTGCTCAAGGATGGGAAATGGGAAAAATGGTTGCAGGAGAATCACTTTGTGTAGCTCTCCAAATTTACAAAGTTCAGTCACATTCAATATTATTTGATCTTCCCAACAGCCTTTGAGGTAAGCACATGAGGGATCATTAGTCCCATTTTACAGATGAGGAAACTGAGGCTCAGAGGTGACTAATTGCTCTGACTCACATGGCTTGAAGGTGGTAGAGCTTGCACTCAAAGCCCCCTGGATCCCAAAGTATCCAGTCCTGCAGGAGTCTCAATAACAGGAGATGGGGCTGCTTGAGAGCTACAGATAGAAAGGTGTCCAGGGATCCTGGGCCCTCGAACATACTAGTTAGAGCATAAGCAGTATCAGAAGGCTGGATTTTTATTCTGTCCATTGTTTTCCTCAATGCTGACAAATGGGCACCTGAAGGGCACCTCTCCCCAGGGCCTTGCCTGACCTCTTGAGCCCATCTCCCTTATAGCCCCAAGGAAAACACAGAAGCACTGGAAGGAGGAGAAAGATGAAAGGGGAATTGGGGTTTAGAAAACAACCAAATGGACAGCCCCTCCTCACAATGAGGACTAGCCAAATCAGGAGCAGAAGCCCCATAGGTGACTTCTGTCCCCTGTTTACAGTTCCACACCTTCCAGCCAGGCTAAGTAGCTTCTGGGGATATCTGTCAGACTATCACCAGCTCCTGGGTCTCTGAGCAGCCCAACAGGGTCTTGTGCTGGTCAGTTTGTGCAGGGCTTCCCTACAGGGTGCATGGTATTTGTCCACCACTTCCTGGCTCGGCTTCTTAATCTTGGGCACTGGCAGAGGCTCCCCGACTGCCAGAGGAGACAGAAGGAAAAGAGAAGCATAGATAGCTCACTCCTCAGAATGGGCCTCAGCCCTCCAGCTCACACTTACCACCCCAAAACCACCCATCGTGGCCAGCCTCTCCACCTCTAGACACAGCCAAAGCCTAGACTCAGCCTCAGAACTGGATCTACATCCCAGACCAGGCTGCCTGCAGAAGGGCCCACTCACCAATGGTGGTTACAGGCTAGGCATAGGGCAGAAGGCCCCAGGAGTTCTCAGTGAAGCCACGTTCATTGAAAGCACAAGGGTAAATGAGTGCACACTCTGGAACCACTTCTGGAAGTGATTGACTAAACCCCCAGAAGTGAAAATGTGCTGATGGTAAAGGTCTACCTCCCCAAAGGCATGGGCAGGGATTAGAACTACCCTGTGGAGCAAAGGCATGTCCTTTGAAGGCCAGAAAGGTAGGGACCCTGTTGAAAACCAGACTGACCACCAGTGGTCTCAGGGTCTGCCTATACGCTCTGCAGCCTAACTCAGCTGGGCCTATGTCCAGGCCAAGCATGAGGGCCCTGTGGTCTACCTCAGGCTTTCTGTGGGGACAAAGCAGCAGCAAGCTAAAGGCAGCAAGTTCTAACTCTCCTGTGAACCCACAGGTCTGAAACAAGAAGGAAAATTTTAAGAAACATTTCATTTACCTTTCTTCCCTTTTACCCACGTGGCAAGTGTGGCTCTCTCTGAGAGGGGGCTGCAGCCACTCACCTTTCATAGAGGGTCTGGCCCAGATAAAAAGCTAAAGTGAGGAACAGCAGGCTCAAGACTGGCCCTCTAGTGCTTCCTCAGAAGCAGAAATGGCTCCGGGACCTGGCCCAGGCTCTACTCCAATACAGAAAGAGCTTTGCCATCCCTGTTTATATATCATTTCCTCCAAATCCCTTCCTCCTTCCCTGCTGGACTTTTGGAACAGCTCTCCCTAATAGGGACCAGGACTGTCCTTACCCATGCTGCAGGGCCTTGCATACAAACCCAGTCCAGTTCCTCAAGAACAGCATGGGTAAGGGCTTCCCTATAGAGTGTGTGGTATCTGCACTCCACCAGGCCACTGACTACCACAACCAGCATGTTGCCTGTACCCTTTTGGGTAAACAGATAGTCCATGGAGTACTGGCTCACAGAGCAGGCCCCTGGCAGGCAGAAAAATTCAAAAGGTCATTGGCCACTTCCCAAACCTCCTAGCCTTCCTCCCTACCTCTTCAGAGGAGAGAGCTTCATCCCAGGCAGGCAAGCCTAGGGCTAGTGTTTAGGACCAGAGGGAATCACAAAGTTGATCCCTTCTGATCCTGCTCTCACCCCTCCCACAACACTTTTTCCTCAGGAAGCCATTTTTATTTTGGCTTTTATGTCCTAGGAGCCAACTCACCTGTCAACATGGCATAGTGTCTGAGGAAAGGCACCCAGAAAAAGGCTCCCAGCATGAGCACATAAGGGGTGATGCCAGGAAAGATCTTGGTGAAGCCTGAGGCCTCTGTGGCAAAGTTGCCGAAGCATGAATGGGACATGAACCCATGAGGGTGGCAGACAAGGATGTAGCTATGGTGAGGGAAGATGCCATGAGTCTTCAAAAGTTGTGGAAGAGCAGTCAGGATGAGTATGGACAGGAGAGAGAAAAGGACTCCTCTTCTGGCCATAGACCTGGAAGGACAAGGGCAATGCAAGCTGGGATACACGCAACTCCAGGAAGGTGTTTTCCTGCCCAGCTGTGTGCCATGCAATAAGCCCCAGGACCTGCCCCAGCACTGTTCTGAGCTGCATTCAATGGCTGAGAGCCAGCGGTGAGTCACACTGATCTGGCCGCCAGAGGTTGGGAGTCCCGAAAGACAGAGCAGGAACAGTTCTCCTCCAACTACCACATTCCTGCCCACATGTCTGTGAAGCATCAGCAGAGGGAATACCAGGGAAAGAGAAGACCCACCTTCAGCCAGGTTGGGAACGCACACGATGGCAAACACGAAAGAAAGAAAACTGCAAGCTGGATAGAATGAAGTTTTGGGCCATGTTGAGCTCCAGGAAGTTTAGGAAACACTGTAGGTTAGAGTAGTTAGGGCAGACCTAATGGAGATGACTCATAGGGAGCCATACTTACTTAGAATTATTACTGGGTTCGGTTTTCAAACAGCTGTAAATAAGACTGTGTGAGAAAAAAAATGGGTCAAAATAAAGGTGAGAAAAGACAAAAAACACTTTTAATCGAACATGGCAGAGTGAACACAAGTTTTTATCTTGACTCCTCTCTGGTGCCTCATGAAAATTACCATAAGAATGTTTTTAAAGATATAGATCCACAGCCCTAGCCGGTTTGGTGCAGTGGATGGAGCATCGGCCTGGGGACTAAAGGATTTCGGGTTTGATTCTGGTCAAGGGCATATGCCCCAGTTGCAGGCTCGGTCCCCAGTGGGGGTTGTGCAGGAGGCAACCAATCGATCATTGATGTTTCTATCTCTCTCTCCCTCTCCTTTCCTCTCTGAAATCAATTTTAAGAATTTAAAAAAAAGATATAGATCACAAGGAAAAAGAGAATTAAAGAGATGCCAGCGGTGGGTTGAAGATATCAGCAAAATATTTGCACACTGATAAATGGAGGAAAGTTGACACCTTTGCAAGGGCAATGCCTATAAGAGCAAGCAACCCTGTCTGCACTGGAGATTCTGGGAAAGACTCAGAATTTGGAGCCACCAGATGTCACAGAAAGTGGGTGTGAGGCACAGAGCTTGGTTGAAAGTCTATCAGAGAAGTAGTTAGAACCTCAGCCCCTCCCCCCCCCCACACACACACACAACTGGACAATGGGAAGGTTACTTTCTGGAAAACTGAACCAAAGAAACTCTAGGCTCAGGTATTTGCACTAGATGCAGCTGAGATATTCTATGACACTCTCTTGCACACCTGCATAGAGAACCGAGGGTGAAACTCTGATGTGGGAATTGAGTGGGAGTGGAGCTGATGAGAGGCCTTCAGAGCCAGTGTGGATGGGAGTTGGGGGACAGGGAGGAGCCCAGGGCACACATGGCACACAGGTCTGCATTTATTTTTGAGGCCTAGCTGTTAGATTAAACAAGGGTCTCATGGTCTGGGCAGTTCTAAATGTTATTTCTCACTAAATGTTAAAATGTAGCAGAGTATTTTGTAGATGAAGCTGTAAACAGGATGAGCTAAGAACTCAACCCATGAAAGTAGCCAACTGCAAGGAAGGCTAAGCCTCCCTTCGGGGAGGCAGAGTTTTGGATATGAATCCCCTGTCTCCTTTACTTGCTGCAAGTAAATAAAACTACCTTGGGACAACCACCTCTCACTTTTTAATAAAGCACCCCAAGCCACAAACTCCTTGAGTTTGGTAACACAGCTATCTATGGTCTCTCAGTGACACTGTGATTGGAGGGGAGGAGGGAGGTCACAGGCCAGGCCAAGAAATACCTTTGGCTTTTTGGTCAGTCCAGAATTCACTGCTTTCCATGAACTGACATCAGATATAATCTATAAGTGTATAGTAGGTGCTAAATAAAAATTTGTATTGAATGAAGAAACAAATGTGAGTACTTAAATTATTCTGTGTACATGAAATTCTAAAACAGGTAAAACTAATCTATCATTTTTTTTAACCAGTTAACTGCCAGGCGTCCAAAATGGAAACCATCCCCACATGCCACAATATTTTGAATGTAATTAAAAAATCAATTTGCAATTAATATTATAAAAATAAATATATTATTCACAATTCGGGTGTTCTTGACTATTTTCAGCTGAAAATTCATACAAAAAATAATTTTAAAGTTGGTCAGGGCTGCCACTTAAGGAAAACATTTTTTTATAGACACACATGGCGTGTGGGGAAGGTCCACCGCTTGCGTTTACAGATGCCTATGGCGTACAATGGGTTAAAAAAGCAGTGGTTGCCTCCGGTAGGGGACTGAGCAGGAAGGGCCACAATGGAAATTTTGAGAGCGATGATAATGTTCTCTATCTTGACAGCTGTGAGTTACACAAGTCAAAAACCTCATTTGTCAAAACTCAGCAAATATATACCTAAGATTTGTGCATATCTCTGCATGTAAACTTTACCTATAAAGTAAACAAATATTGAACTCAGTGCTGAAGTATTTAGGGGTGAAGGGTACTGATGGCTGCAATTCATTTTGAAATGCATATATTATGTATTGATGGATAAATTGAGTGATATGTTAAATAGATGTGTGATAAATCATTTAACAAAATATCTGAACAATCTAGGTGGTGGGTGTCCACTGTGAAATTTTTTCAACTCTTCTGTGGGCTTTAAATTAGTTACAGTAGGATTTTGGGGGAAAATAGGTCCCTCAAGATCATAGTAAAAATAAATTTTAACAATGTGGTTTCTCCATTCAAAGAAAAGCAAACACCTATCCTCCTCAAACTATCCCAAAATATCAAAGAAGAAGGAACACTTCCAAGCTCCTTTTATAAGGCCAGCAATATCCTAATTGTAAAACCAGATAAAGATACTACAAATAAAGAGAATTACAGGCCAATATACCTGATGAGCACAGATGCTAAAATCCTCAACAAAATATTAGCAAATCAGAAACCAAGATGGTGGCATAGGTAAACACCAGAAATTGCTGCCTCGCACAACCCCTTCAAAAATACAGCTAAAAGATAAAACAGACATCATCCAGAACCACAGGAAGGCTGGCTGAGTGGAAATTCTACAACTAGAAGGAAAGAGAAAAGCATACCAAGACTCAGAGGAGGTGCGGTGTGGAAGTAAAGTGCAGAGATATGGAGGCGCACACGGAAAGGGCTGGCGTCTGAAGTCACGGTTGTCTTTTTCAATCGGGAGGGAGTCTCAAGCTCCCGACTCCTCTGAACTCCAGTTCCGGGTGAGTCTCTGGGGACCCAGACTCATACGGGGAAAGGCTAGATTGTCTGGCATTGGTCGGAACTCGAGAGCAGCTTTCTCTCAGAGGTGCTTGCAGCAATTACCGGGACACTGAGAAGTGGGGCCTCTTAGGGAAGGACAGAGGAGCAGCCATAGCTGCTTGCCCCACCCTGTTGATTCCCTGGGACCCCGCCCCACCCAAGCTGTGCACAGAGGCTTTTGCATATGAAAGGCCTGGCCCTTTGCAATCTGAAAATTACCTAACCAACTGCAGCTGGTCCAAGGCCCCACACCAGCTTGCATTGCTTCACAGCTGAGCTCCTGCTGGGTAGCCTCAGGCAGAGGCTAAATTAGCATCTTCTTAGCAATCAAAGAGCCAGTGTACCCCGTGGTCAGAGTGGGACCATCCAGATTACAACTCCTCATATCCATAAGAGACACACTCAGGGGGCAGACTCAGTGAGCACCAAAGCCCCATTGAAGCAAGTCTTGCCCAAGAAGGGTGTCTCCAGCACAGAAGTTCTCCCACTGCAGACACAGCTGATTCTCACAGCCAATTGGCCTGGAGGTCAATTCCTCCCAGTAATACCTACAGCAATCAAGGCTTAACTACAACAAAACTATGCACAAAGCCCACAGTGGGTGCACCAAGAGTGCCCACCTCAGGTAATTGGGGAGGCTGAGCCACTGGGCCCTATAGGACACCTAGCACACAAAGCCATTCTATTAACACAGGGAAGCATAAAAAATGTGGAGACAAAGAAACAGGTCACAAATGACAGGAATGGAGGAAAGCAAACTACTGGATATAGAGTTCAAAACCACACTTTTAAGGTTTTTCAAGAATTTTCTAGAAACCGCCAATAAACTTAGTGAGACCCTCAAGAAATCTAGTGAGACCACTGATAAATTTAATGAGATCCTCAATAAGTCTAGTGAGACCCTCGAGGTTGTGAAAAAGGACCAACTAGAAATTAAGCATGCACTAACTGAAATAAAGAATATTATACAGATTTCCAACAGCAGACTAGAGGATCGCAAGAATCAAGTCAAAGATCTGAAATACGAAGAAGCAAAAAACACCCAACCAGAAAAGCAAAAAAAAAAAAAAGAATCCAAAAATATGAAGATAGTATAAGGAGCCTCTGGGACAACTTCAAGCGTACCAACATCCGAATTATAGGGGTGCCAGAAGAAGAGAGAGCAAGATATTGAAAACCTATTTGAAGAAATAATGACAGAAAACTTCCCCTACCTGGTGAAAGAAATATACTTATAAGTCCAGGAAGCACAGAGAACCCCAAACAAAAGGAATCCAAAGAGAACCACACCAAGACACATCATAATTAAAATGCCAAGAGCAAAAGACAAAGAGAGAATATTAAAAGCAGCAAGAGAAAGACAGTCAGTTACATACAAGGGAGTACCCATACTGTTTTCCACAGTGGCTGCACTAGTCTGCATTCTCACCAGCAGTGCACCAGGGTTCCTTTATCTCCACATCCTCTCCAGCACTTGTTGATTTGTTGATGATGGCCATTCTGACAGGTGTGAGATGGTACCTCATTGTCATTTTGATATGCATTTCTTGGACCAACAACCATTTTTTTAAAAAATATTTTATTGATATTTTACAGAGAGGAAGGGAGAATGATAGAGAGTCAGAAACAACAATGAGAGAGAAACATTGATCATCTGCCTCCTGCACACCTCCTACAGGGGATGTGCCTGTAACCAAGGTACATGCCCTTGACTGGAATCGAACCTGGGATCTTTCAGTCCACACGCCAAAGCTCTATCCACTGAACCAAACTGGTTAGGGCCAACAAACATTTTTTATAAAAACTCTCAGCAAAGTGGGAATAGAGGGATCATACCTCAACATAATAAAGGCCATATATGACAAATGTATAGCTAACATCATTCTCAATGGGAAAAAACTAAAAGCATTCCCCATAAGAACAGGAACAAGACAGGAATGTCTGCTTTTAACACTCTTATTGAACACTAGGAGCCTAGTGCACAAATTTGTGCTCCTTGAAAGGAACTGTGGGCTGCGAGGCTGTGTTGGGCACAGGGGCAGGTCTTGGCCCATCCTCTGCACCTTTTCCTGGCCTCTCCCCGGTCCCCTGTCTGCTGGCAGCTCCACTCCTGCTGCCACCGCTGCTCCCATAAGCTGACAGTGCCAGCCCCGCTTGCATCTGCTGACAGCGTGGAGTGATTAGGGCCAGTGCCAGCAGCGGATGCAAGCAGGGCTAGCACCATCAGTGGGTGTGAGTGGCGGCTGCTGCTCCAATCGCCCCTCAAGAGCAGGGGCAGGTGGAGAAGCCCTTAGGGGCAATTGGGGCTGGCAGCCACCACTCGCACCTGCTGACAGCACCGAGAGATTGGAACCAGTGCCAGGTGCCAGCAGTGAGTGCAAGTGGTGGTTCCAGTGCTGGCAGCGGGTGTGAGAGGTGGCTGCCAGCCCCGATCACCCCTCAGGAGCAGGAGAAGTGAAGAAGCCCTGAGGGGCCATCAGAGCCGGCACTGGACACCAGCAGCAGGTGTGAGCGGTGGCTCCGGCGCCAGCAGCAGGTGCAAGCACCTGGCAGGACCATGGTGCATGGGAGCAAAGAATTTTCAGTAACCACCAGAGGCTCACCCTGATGACAGCAACCGGCGCTCTGCCTTTGTCTGGAACCACCGCTCACCTGCTCCACCATCTGGCCGTGGCTGACACCCACCATGTTCCACACTTAGCCTCCTGCTACCTACGCCTGCCATGATCCACACGCGCCCCTGGTGGTCAGTGCATGTCATAGCGACCAGTTGTTCAGTTGTTCCACCATTGTGTCTGTTTGCATATTAGGGTTTTATATATATAGACTAGTGGCCCAGTGCATGAAATGCGTGATGGGGGGCTCCCTCAGCCCAGCCTGCACCCTCGCCAATCGGGGACCAATGGCTCCTAACCACTCACCTGCCTGCCTGCCTGCCTGATCGCCCCTAACCCTTCTGCTTGCCTGCCTGATTTCCCCTAACTGCCTCTGCCTGCCTGCCTGCTCTCTCCCCCAATTGCCCTCCCCTACTGGCCTGGTTGCCCCCAGCTGCCCTTCCCTGCTGGCCTGATCTCGCCCCCAACTGCCCTCCCCTGCAGACCTGATCTTGCCTCCCACTGCCCTCCTCTGCCAGCCTGATCTCATCCTCAACAGCCCTCCCCTACCGGCCTGATCTTGCCCCCCAACTGCCCTCCCCTGCAGGCCTGATCTTGCCTCCCACTGCCCCCCCCCGCTGGCCTGATCTCATCCTCAACAGCCCTCCTCTGCTGGCCTGATCTCTTCCCAATTGCCCTCCCCTGCTGGCCTGGTTGCCCCCAACTGCCCTCCCCTGTCATCCTGATCTTGCCCCCAATGGTCCTCCCCTGCTGGCCTCATTTCGCCCCCAACTGCTCTCCCCTGCCAGCCTGATTGCCCCTAACTGACTCTGCCTGCCTGATCACCCCTAACTGCCCTCCCTTGTCTGCCTGACCTCGCCCCCAACTGCCCTCCCCTGCTGGCCTGATCTTGCCCCCAATGGCCCTCCCCTGCCATCCTGATGTTGCCCCCAACTTCCCTCCCCTGCCTGCCTGATCACCCCTAACTGCCTCTGCCTCGGCCCTGACCACCATGGTTTTGTCCAGAAGGAAGTCAGACATCTGGAAGATGGCTGGTTGACCTAGTCTAATTAGCATATTACCTTTTTATTAGTATAGATAGATTATATAGGATAGGATTGCTTAAATGGGGACGGGGAGCCTTCTTCATCAGGAGGAGATGCTCTTGGCAGACAAAAATACATAATCCCTATATCTGGACTGATAGCCAGCCATATGCACTATACTGTCACACTGGTCATTAAAAAATTGAACTGGGGAGAAACCAAGATGGCGGCATAGGTAAACACTGGAGATTGCTGCCTTGCACAACCACTTCAAAAATGCAACTAAAAGATGGAACAGACATCCCCCAGAACCACAGGAAGGCTAGCAGAGGGGAAATTCTACAACTAGAAGGAAAGAGAAAAGCATACCGAGACTCAGAGCAGGTGCAGTGTGGAAGTAAAATACTAAGGTGCAGAGGTGCATGGGGAGAGGGCTGGCAGCTGAGGGCGCGGTTGTCGTTTTAAATCGGGAGGGAGTCTCAGGCTCTGGGCTCCAGTTCCAGGCGAGTGTCCGGGGCCCCAGACTCAAACGGGAGAAGCGGGACTGTCTGGCATCAGTTGGAAATCGAGGGCAGCTTTCTCTCCGAGGTACTTGCATCGGTTGCTGGGACACTGAGAGGCAGAGCCTCTGGGGACGGGACTGAGAGCAGCCATAACTGCTCGCTCCGCCCACTCTGTTGATCCCCTGGGACCCGCTCTGCCCAAGCCCTGCACAGAGGCATTTGCTGGATAGCCTCAGGCAAAGGCTAGATTAGCACCTCCCTAGAGGACAGAAGTTCTCCCACTGCAGACACAGCTGATTCTCACAGCCAGTTGGCCTAGAGGTCAAATCCCCGCCCCCCGTATTACCTACAACAATCAAGGCTTAACTACAACAAGACTGCACACAAAGACCACTAGGGGGTGCACCAATAAAGCATAAAAAATGAGGAGACAAAGAAACAGGACACAAATGACAGAAATGGAGGAAAGCAGAATGCTGGATATAGAGTTCAAAACCACACCTTTAAGGTCTTTCAAGAACTGCCTAGTAAGGCCCTCGAAAAGACTGGTGAGACTGCCGATAAATATAGTGAGATCCTCAAGAAATCTAATGAGACCCTCGATGTTGTGATAAAGGACCAACTAGAAATTAAGCATACACTGACTGAAATAAAGAATATTATACAGACTCCCAACAGCAGACCAGAGGAACGCAAGAATCAAGTTAAAGATTTGAAATGCGAAGAAGCAAAAAACACCCAACCGGAAAAGCAAAAAAAAAAAAAAAAAAAAAAAGAATCCAAAAATATGAAGATAGTATAAGGAGCCTCTGGGACAGCTTCAAGCGTACCAACATCCGAATTATAGGGGTGCCAGAAGATGAGAGAGAGCAAGATATTGAAAACCTATTTGAAGAAATAATGACAGAAAACTTCCCCTACCTGGTGAGAGAAATAGACTTACAAGTCCAGAAAGCGCAGAGAACCCGAAACAAAAGGAATCCAAAGAAGACCACACCAAGGCACATCATAATTAAAATGCCAAGAGCAAAAGACAAAGAGAGAATCTTAAAAGCAGCAAGAGAAAGAAAGTCAGTTACCTACAAGGGAATACCCATACGACTGTCAACTGATTTCTCAACAGAAACTTTGTAGGCCAGAAGGGAGTGGCAAGAAATATTCAAAGTGATGAATACCAAGAACCTACAATCAAGATTACTTTATCCAGCAAAGCTATCATTCAGAATTGAAGGTCAGATAAAGAGCTTCACAGATAAGGAAAAGTGAAAGGAGTTCATCACCACCAAACCAGTATTATATGAAATGCTGAAAGGTATCCTTTCACCTATGGAAGAGAACAGTGGGTGGGGAGTGAGGGTGGAGGGTGGGGCGGGAACTGGGAGGAGGGGAGTAATGGGGGGAAAAAAGAGGAACAAATGTAATAATCTGAACAATAAAGATTTAATTAAAAAAAAAAAGAATCAGGGACATAGAAAGAGAATGGACTGAAACAAGCCTGTCTGGACTCCGAATGTTGCAGCAGCTAGAGAGCACAGCCAGTGCATAGACTATAAGGTGGGGTGGGCCTGGCAGTTTTTGAGGAACAGAAGACGAGCAAAGTGACTGAGAGGAACTGAGGAGGTGAGGTCAGAGAGCTTGATGGGGCCATATGGGGTAAAGCCTTCGTGACTCTGACTGAGCCTTTGTAGGATTTTGACCAGAGAAGAGACAGGATTGATTTGCAGTTTTGAAGAGCCAGAGAAGAAGGGGGAGATTTTGGAGAGGTTATAACAGTAATCTAGGCCAGACTGTTGGCAGGATGGTGGCGAGTGGTCACATCTGGATGTGTCCTCCAAAGCACAGGCCCCACACAGGCCCTTTCTTCTCTGAAGCTCAGATGCCTCTACAGAGGTGTTCCATTAGTGAGCACCCATTACCAAACTCAAGGGATTCACGTCTTGAGGTTCTCTGTTCACAAATGTGGTGGTTGCAAGATAGTTTTATTACTTGTAGCAAGTAAAGGAGACGGGATTAATATCAAAAGCTCTGCCTGGGTAAGGGAAGCTTAGCCATTGTTCACATAGTCTATTTGGTCAATTTCATGTTGATTTCTTCTTTACAATTGGCTACTGTCATCCATTTGAGCTTCTATCAGCTCATCCTGTTTACAGCTTCATCTATAAAATACTACACCTCATAACAAGAAATAACATTTAAAACTGCCCAGTCTTGAGACCCTTGTCTTATCTCACACAGCCACCTTGGGTCCTGCCTTGGCCTGGTTGCCTTCCTTGCATTCAGCCTGGTCCCAGCCAGTTCTTCAGGGAACCTGTGGAGATTGTTGGGTGCAATTCGCCGGCTTGGATGGAATGGTGGTTCTGTGAAGGGGCTTGTGGGAAGTGAGGCTGAAAATGGCAGCAGAGCCAATCTCTGAAAGAGTCTGGACACCAGGACAAGGAGTGTGGGCTTAATCCTGTGGACACTGAGGAAGAGAGAGCTTCTGAGCAGGGATGGTGACTTATGCCAAATGTCACATGAGGATGACTTTCAGACACAGGATGATTGTCAGGGCCCAAGGGCCCAGCTTCCTCCCATGATTGACACACAGGCTCACACTTTTCTCCTCTCTGATACCTACTTGCAAGACCAGCTCCACCTCCACACAAAGTAAGTGGATGAGCTTATGGGACTTGCCCCAGCACAGAAAAGCCTACTGGCCCGCTGTCTCTCCCCACTAGACAGACTTGATAGTTTGGAGGTGGGGTAGCATACTCCTTATCCAGGGTTTTGATGGGGAAACTTTCTGAGATGATCCCCTTTTGGGGAACAAAACTCCATAAACACTGAACGCAGGTGAATGGCAAGGGATAGAAGTCTCTGTCAGACATGAAATAGTCCTGTCTGGCTATCTGGTGTGGAGGTGTTGTAGGGGAGAGGAGCCACGGCCAAGATTTTGACTTGGGTCATGAGGATGGGGAACATGGGAGAAGGAGCACTTCTGCAGGGTGGCTAGAGCAAATTATCAACCATTTGTGAGAGGGGCCTGTAAGACCAGCAGGCTCTGTGATGGCTAGTAAAACTAGCTGCTGCTTGTAAAGTGTTTGTGCTGACCCTGAGCTTTCAGTGCTCCAGGGGCAACTACGGTGGGGGCTGAGCTGAGAAATCTGGCTTTCCAGCTGCCACTCAAAACAGAGCACCAGCTCTTCTTTAATCTGTTTCCAATAGGAATTCCACGAAATACTGTACTTGAGAAAGTGGCCACATAGGGGAGGAGAAGGTTCTGCAAGGTCCTGGGGAAGCCTAGCAGGGAAAGGATCTGTACTTCCCCACCAATGAGAAGCTGCCGTCGTGGGCTGTGGGCCAAAGGACACTTCCAGGGGCCAGTACCAAGGCAGCAATGGAGCCTGTGGCCAGCCTGAAAAAAGAGAAAGAGCTGCTATTGAAAAAGGAAGAATGCTTGGGGGTGAGTGGACACGCCCTCCACTGAGCCAGCCCTGAAGGGTCCTCATTCATATTCAGCCACCCAGAGGACTTGTGTTTTGTTATTTCTGCCTTTCATCTGTTCACTAACCCTGACTTCTCACCACCCACCCTGATCTGGGAACTCACAGGAGTAGAGAGTGAGTGATACTGGATCATACTCTTGTCATATGCTCAGCCCCTACCACAGGGCACACACTGACATTTGTTATAAAAATGCCTGAGTGGGTGGAGGCCCAACCTGGTGACTATTACTGGACAAATCTCTGGGGCTTGGTTTCCTCAAATGTCAACAGGAGACGAGTACCTCCTTCTCAGACTTGTGAGAATCCAGACATGTACAAGACAGACAATCATTTTTTGAACTGTGAAATGGTATCCACGTGTAAGTTGCTGCTGTTGCTATCATTAAGAGAAGAGGTGGGGAGGATAGGGCAAGGCACTAAGAAAAGAAAGCCCAGAGTTCAACTGGGTCTGTCCTGAGATGGGCTTCCCTCCAAAAAGTGTTACCTTGGAGAAAGGGTGTCAGATACTCAAGATCAGAATCGATGACAGCGTGAGCATTTGAAATATTCTACAAGCTCTGACTCCCCATCTGCACAGAGAAGGCTATGTGCCTAGCTGATGCATCTGCATATATCCACCATCCTAACATTAAACAGAGGAATGGTCAAGGCTGTTGGGGGGGCTTCACAGTCTTCAGTCCTATCCCACTTCATCATCTCCTCACCTCATCCTCTCAAAATCCCTGGAGATTCTGAGACTCAGACTGTCAGAACAGGAAAGGCTCTCTGAGGTTTCTAATTCCAAGCTACCTAGGGAGGGCTCCTCATAGCCTTCACTGAGCCCCCTGCCAGTGAAATCTTTCTTCCTGCTCTCAGACTCAGACCTACTCCCCAGTGGTCCTACTCTAGGCCCCTGGAAACAGACAAAAAATAAAGCTAGTCCTTCACTTACATAGCAGGGGTTTTTTTAATATACTTTTATTGATTTCAGAGAGGAAGTGAGAGGGAAACATCAATGATGAGAGAGAATCATTGATCAGTTGCCTCCTGCACGCCCCCTACTGGGAATCAAGCCCACAACCTCGGCATGTGCCCTTGACTGGAATCAAACCTGGGACCCTTCAGTCCACAAGCCGATGCTCTATCCACTGAGCCAAACCGGCTAGAGCACATAGCAGTTTTTACCACACTCAGGAAGGGTTGTAACCAAAAACACCGGTTCAGCTGCCTGCCAAAACAAAGGCCAGACTCCTGAGGCAGGTGCTGGTGCAAAAGGGAAGAGGTTTTTTCACCTGCTGTGACCTAGGAAATTGGTGGACTACTGTCTCAAAGACCATCTCCTCTCCCTGCTCAAGCCCACAGTTCCTGTAGGGATAGGGAGAAGAGGGCTTTTTTTTCTATGCAGTTATCTTAGTAGCTTTTGGCATGCTTAGGCCCTGTCCATTCATCTTTTGGTGCAGTTGGTGTAAGAACCACCCCATGTGCCATCTTGGTCAATGGGGGAGATTCCTGGTGCTCCCTGAGGGTCATTGCCGGGTCATTGGTGGAGGGGTCGGGGAGTGCTGCAGGACCCGTCATCAGGAAGCCTGGAGATGCTGAAGCCCTCAGCCTGTCTCCTGAAGCTGGACACAACACCCTTACATCTGGGGGAGCCAGTTGGGGTCCCCGTGGAGCCCAGGGGATACCCTTGGATCCCAGTATGCTAGTGTCTTCTCTGCAGCCCCTGCATTCCCATTCCTTCTAAGTGGCCAGCCAGGCCCACGCTCAGACTGACAGCTGCCTTTGATAACAGGGTTTCCTGATAAAACACAGGACACCAGTTAAATTTGAATTTCATATGAACAATAAGTAGTGTTTTAATATAAGTATGTACCAAATATCTCATGGGATATACTTATAATTATTCATTGTTCATCTGAAATTTCAATTTAATGGAGTCCTTTGCCTTTATTTGCTCAATCTGTCAGCCCTAACGCCCAGGATCACATAGTCAGTAGTTGGCACTGTGGCAGCCAAACCTTGTTTATCACATCTAGACAGCAGACAATACTCAGTGGTGAAAGAAGTCTGTATGTCACCCTCATTTTCTCAGCTGTCCCAGAGATCAGGCTAGCCTCTATGCTTTGCACTTAATGATTTAGTCAAATTCTCTCAGGAGTATTCTCATTGTGCTAGGGGGTTCTTCCTGCACACCTCACACTCACCCCATCCCATCCATCTTTTCTGCTTGCAGGGGAGGGCTTTTAGGCCATCTGGCTCACATCCCAGTTTTCCCTATCTCTCATCTGGCAAACTAAGAATGATCAGGGAATGGAGGCCTGACCAAGAAACCAAAACTAAAGCTAAGTAATGGGGGGGACAGGAAAAGCTAAGACTGACTCAGCTGGAAGGTGCCAGAGCAGGCCTCAAAGGATCAGAAGAAGTCTGCTCTCCTCTTCCCTGCTGGTCAATGGGGAACTATCATATTTCCAAAGGGCCCCCAGGATTTGGGGGTCTCACATGGCCATTTCTCTCAGAAGACTGACCCCATCTCTAACATCATGCCTTTGGCATTGGGTCTCACACTCTCCCATGTGTACTCGTGTGGTCCGTTAGCAGATGTGGAAGGGTCAGGAGAAGTTACTCTGAGTAGAAAAACCATCAATGAGGAGGAACAGAGGAACAGGGCTAGGCCACTAGTCAAGAGGGAGATTGTGAACTTCTGTTCCAAAGCTGAGCTTCAAGTTTGCATGTCATTCTGCAGTTGTTTTTTGTCTGTCTTCCCTTGTTTGGCTGTAAGCTCCTTGAGTGATCTTTGTTTATTTTATCCACTGTTTATTTTATCCACAGTGCCTGGAACACTGCCTGGCATATAGTAGGACTGATAAATTGGGGCTGAATGAATGAATGAATGAGCAAAACAGGTCAGGGTAGGAGCAAGGTCAGGAACAAGGCTGGGGTTGGTACAGAAAGTAAGCATGAACACAGCACAAAACTCCATGATCTCAGACCCTTAAGGGACAAGTGGGAGGATGAGGAAAGATCAAATCCTCAGTGATGTACTAAAAAACCTTTAGTGACTCCCCAGCCCGTTTAGCTCAGTGGATAGAGTGTCAGCCTGTGGACTAAAGGGTCCCGGGTTCAATTCCGGTCAAGGGCACATGCCCAGGTTGCGAGCTCGATCCCCAGCAGGGGGCATGCAGGAGGCAGCCAAGCACTGATTCTCTCTTATCATTGATGTTTCCATCTCTCTCTTTCTCCTTCTCCCTTCCTCTATGAAATCAATAAAAATATACTATATATATATATATATATATATATATATATATATATATATATATATTAGTGAGTTTGACTCCCTGTTGCCCAGTCTCCCATACCCCCTTACTCACATTCCAACACCTATAGCTCAGTGATGTACCCCTCGTCAGTGAGTGTAGGGCAGAGAGTGATTCTTCCGATGCCCAGGAGCTGTGACCCCTGGACAATATGAGATGATTTCTTCACATCTTCTCTTGTTACACCAAAATATTGTGTGCTATTGTGTGTAATTAGGTTGACTTGAACAAAATGACCTGTGTTTGACATTTTCTCAACAGCCGTTGAGCTCACTGGAAAGCTCCCTCTGATGTGAGCTACGAACCCAGTCCAGAGAGACACTTAGGGACCATTAAACTCCAAACTAATGAGGACATTGATTACCATGGAAACTGCTGTCTCTGTGGCTTCTGAAGGGGAGGAGGAATGGGTGAGATGAAGTGGAAAGGGGAGATATGGAAGTAATGGAATGGGAGCAGGATCTGCGAGATTGGGACTCGGGTATGGTAGAGGGAAGGACCTGCCGTTCATTACTGTCTTCTTTGGTGCCAGGCACTGGACTTGGGGCTTGACATACATTTGATCATCACAGCCACCTGCAACCTAGGCAATAATTCTCTTGCCCCTCCCTCCTCAGTGACTGGCAAAGCATATGGTATTAATCTACAAGACCGCCTATTGCCATTCCCAGTGCTTTTAAATATATATATTATTGATTTTCCACAGAGAGGAAGGGAGAAGGATAGAGAGTCAGAAACATCGATGAGAGAGAAACATTGATCAGCTGCCTCCTGTACACTACCTACTGGGGATGTGCCCGCAACCAAGGTAAATGCCCTTGACCGGAATCAAACCTGGGACCCTTGAGCCAGCAGGCCGACGCTCTATCCACTAAGCCAAACTGGTCAGGGCCCCAGTGCTTCTTATTGGAAAAGGTAACCCTGAATTGCCAGCCATTTATCCCTTAGATAAAAGCTGAGTTGTGAAAAAATATATGCATAGAGAACTGCCTCAAAAGCACGCAGCCCATCCATTGCTGGAGATGTGTGGTTCTACAAGACAGGGTGTGTTACCTGGAGGTTGGATCATAATCTCCAGATGGGAGAGTGTGTGTTGGGCAAAGGATGGGGATGAGGAGGGTGGAGGTTAGAGAGGGTAGTAGACTTCAGTACAGAGCTGGAAAAGGCACATTGGATATTGTAATAACTATGGTTTACAAACTACAGACAGTAAAGCTCAACATTTGCAAAGCTGGTTTTTCTATACTTCAGGCCACAAAAATAAACCCATGCATTGGGGCTTGACATTCAAAGGGACAATCTTGATTGCAGCAAACAAGCAGACTTTATGTGACCATTACTATCATGCTATTGAAGTCCAAAAGATGTCTCTTTCAGGATCAGCATAATGGTTTTCTGAAATTATCATTGCACTGATTCATTTTAATCCACAGTATTTCTTTGAAAGATACTAATGACAGTAATGGAGGGTGTGAAGGATTTCTATTTATTTAAAATAAGATGAGGGAAGATGGACGAGATGTAATTTGCCCTATTCCTCTTCCTATTAGAGCTAAAAACTCTGAACATTATATATAAAACAAAGCTAAGAAGACTCTGAAAGGAAGAAGAAGGCAGACCACCAAGGTCCTCAGGATGGGAGGAGTGATATGAATTTTTTTTTTTTTGCTTCATATACCCCAGACTTGGAGCTGAAGAGGTCAGCAACCCAAATATGCCAACAGGCACAGACTAAATGGGCCCCAACTGAAGCTCACTCTCCCTAGCTAAAGGACTAGGAAAAGATCAACCTAGCAAGACAGAAAATCTTTAGATAATAATAAATAGATATAAAGATGTCAAAACCAAGATGACAGAGATGTTAAAATTACCTGACAAAGTTTTTTAAAGGGGCCATCATAAAAATGCTTCAACAAGCAACCAACATGCTTGAAACCAATGGAAAAATTTAAGAAGTTCAGCAAAAAATTAGAGAATACAGAGACAAAGAAAGATATAGAAAGTGTCAGCATATAATAGAAGCTACAATAAAGAACCAAACAGAAATATAAGAACTAAAATATATATAACCAAATTTTTAAAAATCTTCAATAATAAGCTCAGCAGAATGGAAGGGACAGAAGAAAAAAATCAGTGAACTTAAGACAGAACAATAAATATTACTCCATCTAGACAACAGAGAGAAAACAGGCAAAAAAATTAATCAGGATAATGAAAAGATAAGCCACACACTTGCAGAAAATATTTGCAAAACACATACCTGAAAAAAAACTGTTGTCCAAAATATTAAAACACTCTTCTAAGAGGGAAGGGGGTGTGGGAAGAGATTCACCAAAGAATTTATATGCATATATGCATTGCCCATGGACACAGACAATAGGGTGGTGAAGGTCTGGGAACCAAGTGGAGGAGAGCAATGGGAGGAAAAGGAGAGGACATCTGTAATACTATCAACAATAAAGTTTTTTTTTAATCCTCACCCAAGGATATTTCTCCATTCATTTTTAGAGAGAGTGGAAGAGAGGGGAAGACAGAAAGAAATATTGATGTGAGAGAAACACATCGATTGGTTGCCTCCTGCACGCATCCTGACCAGGGTGGGAGCTTGCAACTGAGGTACATGCCCTTGACCAGAATCAAACCCTCGACCCTTCGGTCCACAAGCCCATGCTCTATCCACTGAGCCAAACCAGCTAGGGCAACAATAACGATTTTAAAAAAAGAAAAAACAAGATTCAAGATGGCTGCCAAGGGTACTGCAGGCTGCTAAATAGTGTGAAAGTGAGAGAACGAAAGGAGAGTATGTGGACGTGCAGAGAGTGTCAGTATTTGTGAGTGAGGGACAGCTATACTCCAAGAGACAGCTGGGGACAGGCGGACCGGGCCCCCTGACTCCTGACCGGGCAGCCTCTACTGCGGCTGAAATCTCTCCCGGAGCGGCTGCCTTTGCTGCAGAGGCCATGCCATCTTGAAGGGGAGATGGCTGTGATCAGAGACTGACTGTCATGGGAACCCCAGCCTTACCTTCAACCTGCGAGATCTCGGATGCTTCCTGGGACCTTACAACCACAACACGCAGAGACCAGTTACCTCAGCTGCAAAGCCATGAATGCCGGAACTCCAACCTCACAAACCACAAACCACGAGCGCCTGGGAGGTCTGCAAAGGAGGAGACAAATGGCACGAATTCCCGGACAGGCCCTGCGCCTTCTCACAGAGCAGAAGGAACAGCTGAATCAAAGAGCACCCACCCTTGAAACAGCCCCTGTGAGGTTGAGACGGCCCTGGTGACACTGGGACGGCCCCAGTGAGGTTGAGATGGCCCCGGTGAGGTTGAATTGGCCCTGGTGAGGTTGAAACGACCCCTGTGAGGTTAAGGCGGCCCCTGTGAGGCTGAAACGGTCCCTGTGAGGTGGGGACGGCCCCTGTGAGGCTGAGATGGCCCCTGTGAGACTGAGACGGCCCCTGGGAAGCTGACAAAAATACCACATGAACTCACTCATTTATGGATAATAAGAAACATTATAGACTGATGAACAAAAATGGATACAGAGGCAGAGCAGCATTAAGCCGAATGTCAAACTACAGTGGGAACCCTGGGGAGGGTCGGGGGGAGTAGGAAATCAACCGAAAGACTTATATGCATGCATATGAGAATAACTAATGGACACAAGGCACTGGGGGATGGGGGAAGCCAGGGGAATGTCAAGGGGGAGAAAAAAGGAGACATGTGTAATACTCTTTGTAATATGTTAAGAAATAAAATAATAAATAAATAAATAAATACATAAATAATAAAAATAAAACTCAAAAAAAAAAAAAGAGCACCCACCCAGAACTGGCGAAATAAACACAGCTGGCATTGCCTAAAGAAAGGTGCGATTTGGAATCCAGGCTGGAGGGGGAAACGCATGCAGTGGAAACTAGAGCCTCAGAGGAAGGCTGCCCACACAAAATTCAGGGCTGTTTGGGTCAGTGTAGCCCTCGAATGTGGAAGGGGGTCCACAAGGCTGCTGGCAGAAAGGGATTCTAGATACTAACCCACAGCTGGACTGGACCCAGAAAGGCAGCCTGGAATACTGTACCAGCTGCGCAGTCACGCACAGAGTGGTGCACAGAATTGCACGCAGAGCCAGAATAGAGAGGCCTTTTAGCCCCGGATATTAAGACACAAACACTGTTGAACAGGAGTGGCGAGAGTGGGCAACCCTGTCTTGTTCCTCTTCTTAGGGGAAATGGTTTTAGTTTTTGCCTATTGAGTATGATTTGGCTGTGGGTTTGTCATATATGATTTTTATTATGTTGAGGTATGATCCTATTGCCACCTTGCTGAGATCTTTTATCAAGAAAGGGTGTTGGATTTTGTCAAATACTTTTCTGCATCAATTGACTATATGATTTTTATCTCTAAATTTGTTTATGTGATGTATCACGTTTATTGATTTGTAAACGTGATTGATGGTACAAGGATATTGTACCATCCTTGCATGCCTAGGATAAATCCTATTTGGTCATGGTGTATGATCTTTCTGATGTACTGCTGGATTAGATTTCCTAGAATTTTGTTGAGGATTTTGGCATCTATGTTCATGAGGGTTATTGGCCTGTAATTCTCATTCATTGTGTTGTCTTTATCTGGTTTTGGTATTAGGGTGATGCTGGCTTCATAGAATGTGCTTGGAAGTGTTCCTTCCTCTTGAATTTTTTGGAATAGTCTCAGGAGGATAGGTTTTAGTTCTTCCTTGAATGTTTGGTAAAACTCCCCTGTGAAGCCGTCTGGCCCTGGGCTTTTGTTTGCTGGAAGCTTTGTGATGACTGTTTCAATTTCTTCCATAGTTATCAGCCTATTGAGACTTTTAGAATCTTCCTGATTGAGTTTTGGAAGGTTGTATTTTTCTAGGAATATGTATATTTCCTCCAGGTTGTCTAGTTTGTTAGAATAGAGTTGTCCATAGTATTTTTAAACAATCCTTTGTATTTCTGTGGGGTCGGTTGTTATTTCGCCTCTTTCATTTCTGATTTTGTTTATTTGGGTCCTCTCTCTTTGCTTATTGGTGAGCCTGGCTAGAGGTTCATCAACAAAGTACTGCAAGTACTAGCCATTGCGATCAGAAAAGAAGAAGAAATAAAAGGCATCCAGATTGGAAAAGAAGAAGTAAAACTGTCCTTATTCGCAGATGACATGATACTATACATAAAAAATCCTAAAGACTCCATAAAAAAATTATTAGACTTAATAAATGAATTTGGCAATATAGCAGGATACAAAATTAACGCCAAGAAATCTATGGCATTTCCATACACCAATAATGAACTTACAGAAAGAGAGACTAAAAAAGCAATCCCATTTACCATTGCACCAAAAAAATTAAGATACCTAGGAATAAACTTGACTAAGAAGGTAAAAGACCTGTATGCAGAAAACTACAGGACACTGATAAAAGAGATAGAGGAAGACATAAACAGATGGAAGAACATATCATGCTCATGGATGGGTAGAATCAACATCATCAAAATGTCCATACTACCCAAAGCGATTATAGATTTAATGCAATCCCCAATAAAATACCAAGCCCATATTTCACAGACCTAGACCAAACTTTCCAAAAATTCATCTGGAATAAAAAAAGACCCCGAATAGCTACAGCAATCCTGAGAAAGAAGAACAAAGTAGGTGGGATATCAACCTTTATTACAAAGCCACTATTCTCAAAACAGCCTGGTACTGGCACAAAACAGATATATAGATCAATGGAATAGAATAGAGAAACCAGAAATCAACCCAAACCACTATGCTCAATTAATATTTGACAAAGAAGGCATGAACATACAATGGGGTCAAGACAGCCTCTTCAATAAATGGTGTTGGGAAAATTGGACAGATACATGCAAAAAAATGAAACTAGACAACCAACTTATACCATACACAAAAATAAACTCAAAATGGATGAAGGACTTAAACATAACATGGGAAACCATAAAAATACTAGAGGAATCTGCATGCAGCAAAATCTCAGACATATGCCGAAGCAATTTCTTCACTGATACTGCTCCTAGGGCAAGGAAACTAAAGAGAAAATAAACAAATAAGACTATATCAAAATAAAAAGCTTTTGCACAGTAAAGGAAACCATCGACAAAACAACAAGAAAGCCCACTGCATGAGAGAACATATTTGCCAATGTTATCTCTGATAAGGGTTTAATCTCCAACATTTACAAGGAACTCATACAACTCAACAAAAGGAAGATAACAATCCAATTAAAAAATGGGCAAAGGACCTAAATTGACACTTTTTGAAAGAGGACATTCAGAAAGCCAAAAACATATGAAAACATTCTCAAAGTCAGTAATCATCTGAGAGATGCAAATGAAAATAACAATGAGGTACCATCTCACACCTGTCAGAATGGCTATCATCAACAAATCAACAAACGACAAGTGCTGGCAAGGATGTGGAGAAAAAGGAACCCTCATGCACTGCTGGTGGGAATGCAGACTGGTGAAGCCACTGTGGAAAACAGTATGGTGTTTCCTCAAAAATTTAAAAATGGAACTGCCATTTGACCCAATAATACCACTTCTAGGAATATATCCCAAGAAAACAGAAACACCAATCAGAAAGGATATGTGCTTCCCTATGTTCTTAGCAGCACAATTTACAATAGCTAAGATTTGGAAACAGCCTAAATGCCCATCAGCAGATGAGTGGATTAGAAAACTGTGGTACATCTACACAAAGGAATACTACGCTGCTGTAAAAAAGAAGGAATTCTTACCATTTGCAACCGCATGGATGGAATTGGAGAGCATTATGCTAAGTGAAATAAGCCAATCAATGAAAGAAAAATACCACATGATCTCACTCATTTATGGATAATAAAGAACATTATAAACCGATGAACAAAAATAGATACAGAGGCAGAGCAGCATTGAACACACTGTCAAACTACAGTGGGAAGGCTGGGGAAGGTTGGCGGGGGTGGGGGGGGCACGAGGTAAGAGATCAACCGAAGGACTTGTATGCATGCATATAAGCATAACCAATGGACACAAGATACTAGGGGGTAGGGGAGGCCAGGGGAAAGTCAATAGTGGGGGGAAAGGAGACATATGTACTACTCTGTAATACTTTAAGCAATAAAATAAAATGTTTTAAAAAAGCAAAATCAGACCAAAAAACCAATATGGCAGCATAAGTAAACACCGGAGTTTGCTGCCTCAAACAACCACATCAAAAATACAACTAAAAGATGGAATGGACATAATCCAAAACTACAGGAAGGCTGGCTGAGTAGAAACTCTACAACTAGAAGGAAAGAGAAAAGCATACCGAGACTCAGAGGAGGCGCAGTGTGGAAGTAAAATACTAAGGTACAGAGGCGCACATGGAGCGGGCTGGCGGCTGAGGGCACGGTTGTCGTTTTCAATCAGGAGGGAGTCTCAGGCTCAGAGTTCCAGTTCCGGGCAAGTCTCTGGGGACCCAGACTCAAATGGGAGAAGCGGGACTGTCTGGCATCAGTTGGAACTCAAGGGCAGTTTTCTCTTGGAGGGGCTTGCAGCGATTGCTGAGACACTGAGAAGCTGGGCCTCTGAGAGCAGCCATAACTGCTAGCCCCTCCCTGTTGATCCATGGGACCCACCCAGCCCAAGCCCTGCAGGGAGGCTTTTGCTGGATAGCCTCAGGCAGAGGGTAGATAAGCACCTCCCTAGAGATCCAGGAGCCAGTGGACCCAGAGGTCAGAGTGGGACTATCCAGTTTGCAGCTCCGTGGAACCATAAAGGACACACACAGCGGGCAGACTCAGTGAGCACCAAAGCCCCATTGAAGCAAGACTTGCCCCGGAGGGGTGTCTCCAGCACAGAAGTTCTCCCACTGCAGACACAGCTGATACTCACAGCCAATTGGCCTGGAGGTCAATTCCTCCCAGTGATACCTATAACAATCAAGGCTTAACTACAACAAGACTGTGCACAAAGACCACAAAAGAGTGCACCAAGAGTGTCCTCCTCAGGTAATTGGGGAGGATGAACCACTGGGCCCTAGAGGACACTTAGCACAGAAAACCACTTTATCAACACAGGGAAGCATAAAAAATGCGGAGACAAAGAAAAAGGACACAAATGACAGAAATGGAGGAAAGCAAACTACTGGATATAGAGGTCAAAACCACACTTTTAAGGTTTTTCAAGAATTTTCTAGAAACTGCCAATAACTTAATGAGACCTACAAGAAATCTAATGAGACACTCGAGGTTGTGATAAAGGACCAACTAGAAATTAAGAATACACTGACTGAAATAAAGAATATTATACAGACTCCCAACAGCAGACTAGAGGATCACAAGAATCAAGTCAACGATTTGAAATACGAAGAAGCAAAAAACACCCAACCAGAAAAGCAAAATGAAAAAAGAATCCAAAAATACGAAGATATTGTAAAGAGCCTCTGGGACAGCTTCAAGCGTACCAACATTTGAATTATAGGGGTGCCAGAAGAAGAGAGAGAGCAAGATATTGAAAACCTATTTGAAGAAATAATGACAGAAAACTTTCCCTACCTGCTGAAAGAAATATACTTACAAGTCCAGGATGTACAGAGAACCCCAACCAAAAGGAATCCAAAGAGGACCACACCAAGACACATCATAATTAAAATGCCAAGAGCAAAAGACAAAGAGAGAATCTTAAAAGCAGCAAGAGAAAGAAAGTTACCTACGAGGAAGTACCCATACGACTGTCAGCTGATTTCTCAACAGAAACTTTGCAGGCCAGAAGGGAGTGCCAAGAAATATTCAAAGTGATGAATGCCAAGAATCTACAACCAAGATTACTTTACCCAGCAAAGCTATCATTCAGAATTGAAGGTCAGATAAAGAGCTTCACAGGTAAGAAAAAGCTAAAGGAGTTCATCACCACCAAACTAGTATTATATGAAATGCTGAAAGGTATCCTTTAAGAAGAGGAAGAAGAAGAAGAAGAAGGAGAAGGAGAAGGAGAAGGAGAAGGAGAAGGAGAAGGAGAAGGAGAAGGAGAAGGAGAAGAAGAAAGAAGAAGAAGAAGGAGGAGGGCAAGAGGAGGAGGAGGAGGAGGAGGAGGAGAAAAAGGTAAAGATACAAATTATGAATAACAAATACACATCTATCAACAAGTGAATCTGAAAATCAAGTGAATAATCTTATGAACAGAATGAACTGGTGATTATAATAGAATCAGGGGCATAGAAAGGGAGTGGACTGACTATTCTTGGGGGGCAAAGGGGTGAGGGGGATGCGGGAAGAGACTGGACAAAAATCATGCACCTATGGATGAGGACAGTGGGTTGGGAGTGAGGGAGTAGGGTGGGGTGGGAACTGGGTGGAGGGGAGTTATGGGGGGATAAAAGAGGAACAAATGTATTAATTGGAACAGTAAAGATTTAATTAATAATAAAAAAGCAAAATCAGCCTCAGCCTGTTTATCTCAGTGGATAGAGCGTTGGCCTGTGGACCGAAGGGTCTCGGGTTCGATTCCGGTCAAGAACACAGGTCTGTGTTATGAGCTCGATCCCCAGTAGGGGGCATGCAGGAGACAGCCAATCAACGGTCCTTTCTCATCCTTGATGTTTCTATCTCTCTCTCCCTCTCCATTCCTCTCTGAAATCAATAAAAAAATATTTTTTAAAAGAAAAAAACAAACAAAAAAATCAAATATTAAAACTCAATAATAAGAAAATGAACAATTTAAAAATGGGCAAAAAGAACTTCAGCAGAGAAGTTATACAAACAGTAAGCATATGAAATGATGCTTCATGTGTTATTAGCAAATTGCAAATTAAAACAATGAGATAACACTATATACCTACAAGAAGGGCAAAATCCAAAATGCTAACAACACCCAAATACAGTCAAGGATATGGAGCAATAAGAACTCTCACTCACTGCTGGTGGGAAATGCAAAATGGTACAGCCACTTTGGAAGACTGTTTTGCAGTTTCTTACGAAATTAAACATTTAATCTAATAAAAGAGAAACATGCAAATTGACTGCACCTCTGCTATGCCCCAAGCCACGCCCACCAGCCAATCTGAGCGACTATATGCAAATTAACCCAACCAAGATGGTGGCCGGCAGCCACAGAGCTGGAGCAAGCAGGAGGCTTGGTTGCCCTGGCTATGGAGGAAGCCAAGCTTCCCACCTGCCCCGGCCGGCTGTGGCCTCCGCTCAAGGCAACAAAGTTTCAATTATAGAAGATAAATAAATCCCAGATACCTGCTTCCAGCCAGCCTCCATTGGGAGCTTGGGTGGCTGGGGGCCGTGGCCAGCCTGCAAACTGCCATTAGCCACTCACCCAGGCTAGCCAGGCACCCCAGCAGGACCTCCCTCCTTGAAGGAGGTGTGGCCAGCCTGAAAACAGCCCTCAGCCCCTCACCCAGGCTGGCCAGGCACTCCAGCGGGGATTCCCACCCTGATCCGGGACATCCTTCAGGGCAAACCAGCCAGCCACCACCCATGCACCAGGCTTCTATCCTATATAATAAAAGGGTAATATGCAAATTGACCCTAACAGCAGCACGACTGGGAATGACTGGTCACTATGACACACACTGACCACCAGGGGGCAGACGCTCAATGCAGGAGCTGCCCCCTGGTGATCAGTGCGCTCCCACAGGGGGAGCTCTGTTCAGCCACAAGCCAGGCTGATGGCTGCCAGTACAGCGGTTGTGGTGGGAGCCTCTCCCACCTCCTCAGCAGCACTAAAGATGTCCGACTGCAGCTTAGGCCTGCTCCCTGCTGGCAAGTGGACATCCCCCGAGGGGTTCCAGGCTGCCAGAGGTATGTCTGACTGCCAGTTTAGGCCCAACCCCCTGGGGAGCAGGTCTAAACCAGCAGGTGGCCATCCCCTGAGGGGTCCCAGACTGCGAGAGGGCACAGGCTGGGCTGAGGGACCCCCCCCCCCAAGTGCACAAATTTTTATGCACTGGGCCTCTAGTCTAAAAATAATACTTAAAAACATTAAACATCCTCTTATGATACAATCCAGCAATCACACTCCTTGGTATGTACCCAAATGAGTTGAAAACTGAAGTCCACACAAAAACCTGCACACAAAGGGTTATAGCAGCTTTACTGATAATTGTCAAAACTTGGAAAGCAACCAAAATGTCCTCAGTGGGAGAACTAATAAACTATGTAGTACATCCAGACAATGGAATAGTATTCATTGTTAAAAGAAATGAGCTATCAAGCCAGGAAAAGACAAAGGAAGGAAATTTGAATGCATATGGCTCAGTCAAAGAAGCTAATCTGAAAAGATTACAAGACCATATGATTCCAACTACATGACATACTGGAAACTGCACAACTCTTGAAACAGTAAAAGGATCAGTGGTTGCCAGGGGCTAGAGGAGAAAGAGGGATGAAGAAGTGGAGCACAGAGGATTTTTAGGACAGTTAAACTATTCTGTATGATACTATAATGGTAGATACATGTCATCATACATTTGTTCAAACACATAGAATGTACAATGCCAGGAGAGAACTATCATGTAAATTCGGGACTTTGGGTGATGATGATAAGTGTAAGTTCATCTATTGTGACAAATGTATCACTCTGGTCAAGATGTTGATGGTTGAGACACAAACCAAGATGGCGGCATAGGTAAACACCGGAAATTGCTGCCTCGCACAACGACTTCAAAAATACAACTAAAAGACAAAATGGACATCATCCAGAGCCATAGGAAGGCTGGCTGAGTGGAAATTCTACAACTAGAAGGAAAGAGAAAAGCACACTGAGACTAAGAGGAGGTACGGAAGTAAAGCGCAGAGGTACGGGGTCACCCAGTTCCGGGCGAGTCTCTGGGGACCCAGACTCATATGGGGAGAAACTGGACTGTCTGGTATCGGTCAGAACTCAAGGGCGGCTTTCTCTCAGAGGTGCGTACAGCAATTACCGCAGGACACTGAGACACGGGGCCTCTTAGGGTAGGACTGAGGAGCAGCCATAGCTGCTTGCTTTGCCCTGTTGATCCCCTGAGACCCCGCCCCACCCAAGCTGTGTGCAGAGCCTTTTGCATATGAAAGGCCTGGCCCTTTGCAATCTAAAAATTACCTAACAAACTGTAGCTGGGACAGAGAGACCCAGAACTTCCAAAAGAAGGCCCAAGATCCCACAGCAGCTTGTATTGCTTCACAGATGGACCTCATCTGGGCACCTCCAAACCCCAAACAATGAAGAGGAATCTGCAGATCTCTCCAAAGCTCCTGCTGGGTAGCCTCAGGCAGAGGCTAAATTAGCACCTTCTACAGACCAAGAGCCAGTGTACCCAGTGGTCAGAGTGGGACCATCCAGATGACAACTCCTCAGATCCATAAGGGACACACTCAGGGGGCAGACTCAGTGAGCACCAAAGCCCCACTGAAGCAAGTCTTGCCCCAGAAGGGTGTCTCCAGCACAGAAGTTCTCCCACTGCAGACACAGCTGATTGTCACAGACAATTGGCCTGGAGGTAAATTCCTCCCACTGATACCTACAACAATCAAAGCTTAACTACAACAAGACTGTGCACACAGCCCACAAAGGGGTGCACCAAGAGTGTTCACCTCAGGTAATTGGGGAGGCTGAGCCACTGGGCCCTATAGGACACCTAGCACACAAAGCCACTCTATGAACACAGGGAAGCATAAAAAATGTGGAGACAAAGAAACATCACAAATGACAGAAATGGAGGAAAGCAAACTACAGGATATAGAGTCAAAACTACACTTTTAAGGTTTTTCAAGAATTTTCTAGAAACCGCCGATAAATTTAGTGAGACCCTCAAGAAATCTAGTGAGACCCTCGAGGATATGAAAAAGGACCAACTAGAAATTAAGCATACACTGACTGAAATAAAGAATATTATACAGTCCTAGCTGTTTTGGCTCAATGGATAGAGCGTCGGCATGCTGACTTAAGGGTCCCAGATTGATTCCAGCCAAGGGCACATGCCTGGGTTGCGGGCTCGACCCCCAGTAGGGGGCGTGCAAGAGGCAGGCAATCAATGATTCTTTCTCATCATTGATGTTTCTATATCTCTCTCCCTCTCCCTTCCTCTCTAAAATCAATAAAATATATTTTTTTTAAAAAAGAATATTATACAGAGTTCCAACAGCAGACTAGAGGATTGCAAGAATCAAATCAAAGATTTGAAATACGAAGAAGCAAAAAACACCCACCAGGAAAAACAAAAAGAAAAAAGAATCCAAAAATATGAAGATAGTGTAAGGAGCCTCTGGGACAACTTCAAGCGTACCAACATCCGAATTACGGGGGTGCCAGAAGAAGAGAGAGAGCAAGATATTGAAAACCTATTTGAAGAAATAATGACAGAAAACTTCCCCTACCTGCTGAAAGAAACAGACTTACAAGTCCAGGAAGCACAGAGAACCCCAACCAAAAGGAATCCAAAGAGGACCACACCAAGACACATCATAATTAAAATGCCAAGAGCAAAAAACAAAGAGAGAATCCTAAAAGCAGCAAGAGAAAAAAAGTCAGTTACCTACAAGGGAGTACCCATACAACTGTCAGCTGATTTCTCAACAGAAACTATGCAGGCCAGAAGGGAGTGGCAAGAAATATTCAAAGTGATGAATAGCAAGAACCTACAACCAAGATTACTCTACGCAGCAAAGCTACCATTTAGCATTGAAGGTCAGATAAAGAGCTTCACAGATAAGAAAAAGCTAAAGGCGTTCATCACCACCAAACCAGTATTATATGAAATGCTGAAAGGTATCCTTTAAGAAGAGGAAGAAGCCGAAACCGGTTTGGCTCAGTGGATAGAGCATCGGCCTGCGGACTGAAAGGTCCCAGGTTCGATTCCAGTCAAGGGCATGTACCTGGGTTGCGGGCATATCCCCAGTAGGAGATGTGCAGGAGGCAGCTGATCGATGTTTCTGTCTCATCTATGTTTCTAACTCTCTATCTCTCTCCCTTCCTCTCTGTAAAAAAATCAATAAAATATATTTTAAAAAAAGAAGAGGAAGAAGAAGAAAAAGGTAAAGATACAAATTATGAACAACAAATACACATCTATCAACAAGTGAATCTAAAAATCAAGTGAATAAAGAATCTGATGAACAGAATAAACTGGTGAATATAATAGAATCAGGGGCATAGGAATGGAGTGGACTGACTATTCTCGGGGGGGAAAGGGGTGTGGGGGATGTGGGAACAGATTGGACAAAAAATCATACACCTATGGATGAGGACAGTGGGGGGGGGGGGTAAGGGCCGAGGGTAGGGTGGGAACCGGGTAGAGGGGAGCTATGGAGGGAAAAAAGAGGAACAACTGTAATAATCTGAACAATAAAGATTTAATTTAAAAAAAGAAAGAAAAAAAAGATGTTGATGGTTGATGCTCAAAGTCACTAATCATCTGAGAGATGCAAATCAAAACAACAATGAGGTACCATCGGCCTGTGGACTCAAGGGTCCCAGGTATGATTCTGGTAAAGGGCACATGCCGGGGTTGCAGGCTCAATCCCCAGTAGGGGGCATGCAGGAGGCAGCCAATCAATGATTCTCAAACAAACAAACAACAAACTAAAACATGTTTTGCACAGCAAAGAAAACCACCAACAAAATGCAAAGACAACCTAGTGAATGGGAGAACATGTTCTTCACCAACATACACCTGGTAAGAGGTTATTATCCAAAATTTATACAGAACTCATACAACTCAACACACACACACACAAAAAAAAATCCAGTTAAAAACTAGGCAAAGGATCTAAATAGCCATTTCTCCAAAGAGGACGTATAGATGGCCAATAGACATATGAAAAGATGCTCAACATTAGTAATCATCAGAGAAATACAAATTAAAACTCAATGAGATATCACCTCACACCTGTCAGAATGGTGATCATCAATAAATCAACAAACAACAAGTGCTGGTGAGGATGTGGAGAAAAGGGAACCTTTGTGCACTGTTTGTGGGAATACAAAATGGTGCAGCCACTGTGGAAAATAGTATGGAGCATCCTCAAAAAATTAAAAATGAAACAGCCTTATGTACTAGCAATTTCTTTTCTAGGTATATATTCAAAGAAACCCAAAACACTAATTTGAAAGGATATATGCATCCCTGTATTCATTGCAGCATCCTATCTAATAAAAGAGAAACATGGTAATTGGCATACGACTGCTACCCTTCCCATTGGCTAATCAGCGAGATATGCAAATTAACTGCCAGCCAAGATGGCGGCCGGCAGCCAGGCAGCTTGAAACTAACATGAGGCTTGCTTGCTTCAGTGACAGAGGAAACCAACGTTCCCCGCCTGCCTTGCCGGCCTCTGAGCCTGCAGTTTAAGAAACATAGTTACAAATATAGAAGCTAAAAAAAAAACCCCAGAAACCTGCTTTCAGCGAGCCCGGGATCTCAGAGCTGGAGTTGATACAGAGTTTCGATTATAGAACTTAAACAAACCAGATATCTGCTTTCAGGAGGAGGCCTAAGAGCTGGAGCCTCAGAGCTAAAACTGGCCCAGAATAAAAAAAGAAAAAAGAAAAAAAGGAGCAGTTGGGAGCTTCAGTCCCAGCCTGAAAACAGCCTTCAGCCCATCACCCAGACTGGCCAGGCACCCCAGTGGGGACCCCCACCCTGAAGGGTGTGTGACCAGCTGCAAACAGCCATCATCCCCTCATCCAGGCTGGCCAGGCACCCCAGTGGGGACCCCCACCCTGATCCAGGACACCCTTCAGGGCAAACCAGCCAGCACCACCCATGCACCAGGCCTCTATTCTATATAGTAAAAGGGTAATATGCCTCCCGGCACCGGAATCAGCGTGACAGGGGGCAGCACCCAAACCCCCTGATGGCCCTGCTGCTCTGTGTGTGACAGGCTGCGGCGCCCCAACCCCCTGATCGGCCCTGCTCTGTGCGTGACAGGGGGTGGCGCCGCAACCTCCCCATCGACCCTGCCTTGAGTGTGACAGGGGGCGGTGCCCCAACCCCCCAATCGACCCTACCCTGAGCGTGACTGAGGGTGGCATCACAATCTCCCGTTCCGCCCTGCTCTGTGCATGACAGGTGGCGGCGCCCCAACTCCCCAATCGGCCCTGCACTGAGCCCGACCAAGGGTTGCACCTAGGGTTTGGGCCTGTCCTCTGCCACCTGGGAGTAGGCCTAAGCCAGCAGATTATTATCTCCCGAGGGGTCCCAGACTGCGAGGGGACACAGGCCGGGCTGAGGGACCCCCCCTTTTCCCCCCGAGTGCACAAATTTTTGTGCACCGGGCCTCTAGTCCTATATAATAAAAGGCTAATATGCAAATTGACCAAATGGCAGAACGAACGGTCGCTATGACGTGCACTGACCACCAGGGGGAAGACACTCAATGCAGGTGCTGCCCCCTGGTGGTCAGTGCGCTCCCACAGGGGGAGCTCCGCTTATCAAGAAGCTGGGCTCATGACTGCTGAGTGCAATGGCGGTGGCAGGAGCCTCTCCTGACTCTGCAGCAGCACTAAGCCATCAGTTGGACATTCCCTGAGGGCTCCCAGACTGCGAAAGGGCACAGGCCCGGCTGAGGGACTCCCCCCCCCCCCAGTGCACGAATTTCGTGCACTGGGCCTCTAGTTTATTTATAATAGCCAAGATATGGAAGCAACCCAACTGTCCATCAATAGACTAGTAGATTTATAAAAAAGGCTGCGGTACACATACAGAATGGAATACTACTCAGTCATAAAAAAGAACGAAACCTTGCCCTGGCAAGGTTGCTCAGTTGGTTGGATCACCATCCCATATACCAAAAGGTTGTGGGTTTGATTCCTGATCAGGGCACATACCTAGGTTTTGGGGTCTATCCCTGGTCAAGGTGTGTATGGGAGGAAACCAACAGATGTTTCTCTCTCACATCGATCTCTCTCTCCCTCTCTCCCTCTCTCCCTCTCTCTTTCTTTCTTTTTTTTAAAAATATATTTTTATTGATTTCAGAGAGGAAGGCAGAGGGAGAGAGAGAGATAGAAACATCAATGAGAGAAAGAATCATTGCTTGGCTGCCTCCTGCACGCCCCCGACCTGGACACATGCCCTTAACTGGAATCCAACCTGGGACTCTTCAGTCCTCAAGCTGATGCTCTATCCGAGCAAACTGGCTAGGGCTCCCTTCCTCTTTCTAAAAAAAAAGAATAAAATCTTACCTTTTGCTAGAGCATGGATGAAACTAGAAGGTATTATGCTAAGCGAAATAAGTCAGTCACAGAAAGACAATAGGATTTCACTTATATGTAGAACCTAAAGAACTAAGATAAATGAACAAACAAAATTGAAACAGACTCATGGGTGCAGAAAACAGACTGATGGTTGCCAGAGGGAAGGGGATTTGAGAGACTGGGTAAAAAAAAGGTGAAGGGATTAAGAAGTATAAATTGGTATTAAATGGGGATGTAAAGTACAGCATAGGGAATATAATAATATTGTATTAACTGTGTATGGTGCCAGGTGGGCACTGGAAATATCGAGGGAAACACTTCATAAGGCAAGCATGTCAAACTCCAAGGCTAACATGGGCTAAATAAACAAGGTTTAAGTTTATGTGGGCCGCAAAAAAACAAAAGCTTCAATTTTCATAGAAACGTAAGATTATTTCGATAGAGACATGCTGAATACAACGGGCTGAAATAAATGAGTAATCGTTAACATAAAATAATAGAACATTTTAATAAAAATAAATATTTTTTCTTGAACATTAACTTACCAGACACTGAATAACTGCACAAATTAATAAGCGTAACGCAAATAAAACTATTGTCTTGTTCTCCGAAAGCGAAATATTTCCTGTTGTGCACACCAAACAAGTCAGTCTAAGACTAATGACATGGCAATCAGCTGCTAAAATATTCACTGCTAGTATTAGTGGAGAGAAATGGTGTCCCTGAGCATAAGGCGTGTAAGGAAAATGAATGCAACACGATTATAGTAATCAGTTATTAGCGAACATTGTAGTTCGTTATTAATAATTGTGTATAACAGGATATTGTAAAAATTACGTTATGAAATTTTTATTAGAGCATTTCTTACATACCATTATATTGGCTGGGCCGCAAAAATATTTGTTGTGGGCCACATGTGATAAAGACCTCTTTATCATCCAGTGTTCCCTTCCAACCAGGCCTCCTGCCCCAACAAGTTGCCCCTTCACCAGCTTATCCCTCCTTCCAGTGTCACCTTCCCCACACAGCCTCCTGTCCTGTTTTATCCTTGACTATCCCGCCACCTCTCCCACACCTGCCAGCAGGATCCCTTCCTCAGAATGTGGCCTAGTTCTCTTCTCAAGACAAGTTTCCCTTTCCTCCCTATACAGCCCACTCCAGTTGAGCCACCTTCTCCTACTAGAAGCCCTAAATGCTCCTTCCCCCAGCCTGGACCTCTTCCCTTGCCAGTAATCCTTCTGCAGCTAGGCCCTTTCCCAGTCTATGCCCCTACCCACCTGGATCCCCTTATTTTTAAAGGCCCTCTACACTAGCCAGGACACCTCTGTTAACTTGTAGCTCCTCACTCACCCAGTGCAGCCCAATCCAGTAGAGCATCCTTCCCATTTCTAGAGCTCTTCACCAGCCTTTGCCCATGTGAGGTCCCCTTCATCCATCTGCCTATGTCCCTTAGCCCATTCAGATCCCCTCCTCTAGCCAGGCTCTCTTTACCACCTATACCCTGTTTCCTAGCTGGTCTCCCCTTCCTCACTCCAGCCTAGTCCCCTTTCCCTTGCCCTGTCCCATTCATCTTCTTAGGCTGATCCTGTCCTCAATTTTCACCCTTCTTGCCAGCCAAGCACCCTTCTGTGGATTATGCCTCCTGTCCTAGCCTATTCTACCTTCCCCAGCCAGTGTTCTCATCCTTGGAAAAGGGCCTCTTTTCACAAATACCTGGTTTTCTCAGGGACCTCCTCTTCTCAGCCAGCTGACTATCTGAAACTTATCTGATACACACGTTTACATAGTGAGTTATCTGGAAGGTTTTCCATATATGTATTTTGGGAACATCCTCCCCGCCCCCCACTCCAAGAAACCAGTGGCACTTCTTTACCTCCTGAAATGTGACCTTGGATTGGAGAGTTTTTGGAAGTGGGAGTTCTTTTTCATGCATAGCAATTAGAACATCTTTAAGTGAAACCATTACATGATGTCTTCCACAGAGTGAAACAAATCAACTCAGGACAGCCTCAAGATAAGGTTCCTCCCTAAATCCTTCTCTGGGAAACACTGCACTCCAAGACACCACCAAGACCACAAGCCCATTCCTCCTCCCAAAAGCCTCATTTGTCTCCCCCACTCCTGCTCCCTAACTCTCCAGGATTCCTTTGTTGAAGTAGTTCCTGGGATACAAGCTCTATATAAACTGAGTCAGCTACACAAAAATACAGAACCAAGTATTTTTTAAACTGCGTTTATTTTTAAAACAAATTGCATAACTTTTTTATTTTAGAACATTTGGTGTGTACAAAGAATTTTTAAAGGATTTTAAGTATCCTCACTGGAATACAGCATCTGAAGATTGAGATTTTTAAAAGTTGTTCACTGAAAACCATTTTACTTTTACTATTCCTTTGGCAAATTCAAAATATCAACAAGTCTCAAATATCAACAAAAGTAGCTTGCTCGCTTTTTGGCCTCATGCCAGTTACAGATATAACAAAATGGATTAAATGCTCTGGTACATTTAAAGTCTCCTTTATAAACTTTTCTATCTCTAAGAATTACCAAAAAAAAGTTCAGACCTGTCACACTTCATACCAGTTGTAGATATAACAAAGTGGATCAACTACTTGAATAAAGTCATACTCTTTTAATGTCTCTGAAAATAAAGGAGACTCTACTGGTTCAGATCTCACTCCTTAGCAAGTTAAGCTCACTATCAATTTGTCTCTTTTTGCTTCACACCACTTGTAGCTATAATGAAATGGATCACTACTTGAAAAAAGTTGTATTCCTTCCTATTTTTAATAAAAGAAAATAAGTTGGTATCTTTCACATCCTAAAGTTAAATCTTATCTAGCCTATCAGTTTGCATTTATATATAAATCTATATTTAACTTACATTTAACTTGTAGATTTAACCAATACTATTTAAAATTTAGCAAACATGTACAGAACTACAATTAATTTGAAACCACACAAGTTTTTATGAAAACAAAACAAAATACTAAAGGAGCTCTTGTCTCCTGAGTAGCCTAGCTTAACTCAAAAGGAACAAAAAATAAGGCAGCTCATTCTAGGGAGAATGCCCGCTCCCTTCCCAATACCTTCCCCCAGGCATTTTTTCCTTTCCTCAGCCCTTCTTTTGCTTCTGCAACTTGTTTCCTGAGCCCATTTCTCCTGCAACTCACTTCTTCTTCCTCTGTAACTTTCTCTAAGTAAATTTTCTCCTATAGTTTGGGGAAAAAAAAGAAACCCCAAAGAGCCCACGAAACAATCCCTCCCCCCACCAAGAACTAGGCAAAAGGCATTCACAAGGCATTTCGAGTACATAAATGCCAAGTGTATCTAAGTAATCCAATATATTCATGGACAATCTGAAGATGCTGAGCTAAGCTGATTTTTCCCCAAGTTAAGAACGCCATCAAACCCAGTTTCCATTTTAACCCCCACATTATTTGTAACATAACCAATTCTCATCGGCCAGGGAAGCAAAAACCCTGAAGGGCAAGATGCGGTTGGGACTTTCAAACTGACGCCCTTAAGGCGGTGCAATACAGATCCCTTCCCTGTGCCGCGTCCCTGCCCCCCACCGTGCGAAAGAGGCAAAGACGGAAAGGGGGAGGAGGAAGAACGACCAGGTGGAAAAGCGGGGCGCGGGGCTGTTAAATTTTGAATAAGACGAAGAAAAGAAAAACCAGAGCAGCAAGGCAAAGGGAACAACAGAGCTTACTGAGGGGACCAGGCGGCGGCGGCGGCCCCGGCGGCGGCGGCGGCGGCGGCGGCCCCGGCGGCGGCGGCGGCCCCGGCGGCGGCGGCGGCGGCCTACAAGAACCACGAGGCGACGCCCCCCACGGCGCCGGCTTGGGCTTGGGCCGGCATCACCGAGTCGTAGTGCTCCCCGCCAAAGCTGGAGGTGTAGCGCCTGTAGACGAGGGTGAGCGGCTTCTTGGTGTACTCCTCCCCGAAGAGGAGGACGGGCGACTCCATCTGGATCACCTCGATGGGGCACTGCAGGACGTGCGACAGGGCCCTCAGCTCGAGTTGGCCTCCCCACGGTGCGTTGTGCACGATGTCGTCGCAGTAGTTGAAGAAGTCGTCGCGGGTGTAGACATCGCCGGTTTCGGGGTCGCTGAAGAAGGGCAGGAATTCGTCGACGTGCTTCCGCAGGTAGTTGGCGGTGCGGCCCCGCAGGTTCTCCACGGTCACGGAGAACCACAACTGGTCTTGGATGGCGCGGTACATGCAGTGGCTGTCGGCCGGGATCTCCTTCATCTCCAGGTTCTTGGCCGCCAGGATGACCGCTAGCTTCTCCTCCTCGTCGCGGCGACAGCTGGCCAGGTACCCCGCCTCGGCGGCAGCCGCCATCTTCTGGCGCTCTCTCTGGAGCGCCGCCCTTCTTTCGCGCCTTCTCTGGGCCCTCGAGAGGCAAGGAGGACAGTTCTCAAGATTCATCTTGGCCAGACCCTCACTGACGGAATCGAGATTGCTGCTAGCAGGGGGAAGCTCTGTGTACTTCTCCAGCTCCCGCTGTTGTCTCTGCTCCATTTCGGCCTCAAGGCGGGCCACGTCAAGGAGCAACTGCTTTCTTTTCTTCTTGTCGTTCTTAGGGACCGAGTTCTTCATGGCCTGGATGCGGTCCTGCAGCTCTTTTTTCTCGCGGAGGTGGCGACGCTTCAGCCGCTCATACTCAAGCTGCAGATCTTCCATCGTGTTTAACGGCTGGCGAGAACCGAAGTTTGGTGGCGGCGAGAGGACCCGCTACAGTTCAGTCCAACTGCTCAAACCGTCCAACAGGTAGCTGATCTCAGCCTCCACTGGCGGGCTGCTCTGTTCGTTTAAGACCCTGGTTGCCCGCCCACTATTCATGGCCCGCTCTGCCATTGGCCACTGTCTCAACATGGCCACGCCCCAAGACGCCTGGCACTGGGATTGGCTGCTGGGAGACCCTAGACGTGCCCCTATTAGACACCATAGCAACAGGTGTTTCCGGTTCAGAGCTTGGTTTGAAACTAGGCCTGTAATCCAGCCTTTGCAGGTTATGTGCAGGGTTCCGCCTTTGCAGGTTTCGCGCAGCAACTGCGCTTGTAGAATTTTTCATGGACTCTTACTACTTCATTTCCAAGCCTGAACACAATGCAGACACTGGTCGTGTGTGAGAATTACAACAAATGTTACACCAACAGCTGAATGTGCTCTCACACTGGACTTGTCCAGGAGGCATTGTGGCTTCTTCCAGTTTTTCAGGTCTCTTGACCAGAGAACCCTTGGTTTTGTGTATTAGAACAAAGACATTTCCTTACATTCCTGGGAGCAGAGAGCCCTTTCAGTTTAGGTCTCAAATCCGCCCTGTCCCATCTCACTGTTAAAAGGCCACAACCACTGTCCTTAAAGTCATTCACTACAACTAGGCAGACCTCTTGGTTTGTACCAACTGAATGTACCTTCCCTAAACTTCTTTCCCACCTTCCACAATGGGCTCTCTTGAATGCCCAGGAAGCACTTCTCTACGTTTGTTCTTGAGTCTCTAAAAGTTCCAGACTTTTAAAATTAAAAATGTTAGAGCCCTAAGCTCTTTCAAATATGTTCTCATCTTGTCCCACCCTGCCCATCTGTATCTTGAATTCCCAAACTGGAAGGCCCTTGAGACAACCTCCCCCTTGGGACAAATGAAGAAAGTGGACATTTGTCCAAGTTGTTGTATATATCAATATTTCATTCCTTTTTGTTGTTAAGTAGTATTCTGTGATATTGGTGTACTGTACTTTAACCATGCGACCTGTTGAAGGACATCTGGGTTGTTTCCAGTTTGGTGTTATTATGAATAAATCTGCTATAAACATCCGTATACAGGTTTTTATGTGACCATAAGTCTTTGTTCCTCTAGGGCAGAGGTTCTCAACCTGTGGGTCGAGACCCCTTTGGCGGTCGAACGACCCTTTCACAGGGGTCGCCTAAGACCATCCTGCATATCAGATATTTACATTACGATTCATAACAGTAGCAACATTACAGTTATGAACTAGCAACAAAAACAATTTTATGGTTGGGTCACAACATGAGGAACTGTATTTAAAGGGCCAGAAGGTTGAGAACCACTGCTCTAGGGGAAAATGTCCAGGAGTGCAAGTGCCCATAATGCCCATAAGTGTATGTGTACTTTTTTGAGAAACTGTTTTCCAGGGTTGGCTGTGTATGAGGGATCCAGTTTCTCTGCATCCTCACCAGCATTTGGTATTGTCATTTTCTTTTTTGTATTTTAGCCATTCTGTAGTAACATCTCACTGTGGTTTTAATTTGTATTTCTCTAGTGGGTAATCATGTTCATCTTTGCATGTGCTCATTTGCCCTCTGTGCCATAACCTCTTGGGTAAAATGCTTATGTCATTTGCCCATTTTACTGTTGTTTTGCGATTTTTAAAAATATATATATTCTAGATAATAGTTCTTTGTTGGATAAGTGGTTTGCAAATATTTCCTCCCACACTGCGACTTGTCTTTTCATCTCTTTACCTGGTGTTTCTCAGAGTGAAAGTTTTAAATTTTGATGAAGTCCAGTTTATCAATTTTTCCTTCTATGGGTTCAGTTTATTATGGCAAATCTCTTTGTGTTACCCAACAATTTTCAATCTTTTTCATCTCATGGTACACATAAACTAATTACTAAAATTCTGCAGACACCAAAAATATATTATTATATATTTTGCTGATCTGACAAAAAATAGGCATAATTTTGATTTATCATACCTGACTTCTATTGTAGTGTCGGCTATTGTCATTTTTTTATTTGACAATCTAAGGGGAAAGAGGTCAGTGCCTCTGACTAAATAGTCGGGTATTGCATGTTTTAGAAACTCCTGCAGAACACTGGTTGCAAATCGCTAGTCTAACGCTAGATTCCAAAGATTTTGGCCTTTTTTTTAGGATAAAATGTATTGCGTTAGGTTGTAAGTTCAATTCTGTGATCCACTTGTGTTTATTTTTATGTAAAGTTTATTTTTGTGTAAGGCTAAGATCAAAGTTCTGTTTTTAACCTATGGTTGTCCAATTGCTCAAGCGTCATTTGTTGGAAAGGCTGTGCTTCTTCCATTGAATTGGTTTTGTACCTTTGTAAAAAATCTGTTGGGCATATTTGTGTGAGTCTATTTCTGGGTTCTCTATTCTGTTCCATTGATCTATGTGTCTATTCTTCCAACAACACCATACAGTCTCGATTACTATAGTTTTGTAATAAGTCTTAAGATTAGGTAGACCCTTCCCTTAAATTGTATTCTTCTTTTCCAAATTGCTTTTCTATATAAATTTTAGAATAATCTTGTTTGTATCTATCAAAAAATCTTGCTATGATTTTCATAGGAATTGTGTTAAAGCCATTTATTAATTTGGGGAGAACTGACACCTGGGTATGTATCACCATTATTTAGATTTTTCTTGTGTTATTTCATGAGTGTTTCATTATTTTCAGCATATAAGTGTGGCATATATTTTGTTAGATTTACACGTAAGCATTTCAAATTTTTGAGGTATTTTTTATGGTTTTATATTTTTAATTTCAGTGTGTTCATGTTTATTCCATGTTTATTCTAGTATGTAGAAATACATACTAGAAATACATATATGATTATCATGTATCAGATGATTTTGCTCAACTGACTGTTTTGGGGAATATTATTTTGTGTGTAGATTCCTTGGAATTTTATACCCAGAGAATCATGTTATCTGTGAATAGACATTTTTATTTTATATTTCCCAATCTTTATCCTCTTATTTCCCTCTTTTGCCTCATTGCATTGAGTTTAACTTTCAGCACTATGTTGAATAATAGTGGTGAGAACAGGCAGCCTTGCTTTGTTCTGGATCTTGTGGGAAAGCATTTCAGTTTCACCATTAAGTATCATAAGAGTTATAGGTTTTCTGTAGATGCTCTTTATCAAGTTGAGGAAGTTCTCCTCTGTTTCTATTTTTCTGAGAGATTTTAACATGAATGGTTTTGAATTTTGTTATTTTTTTCTGCATCGATTGAACTGTTTGTGTTATTTTTCTTATTTAGCCAGTGGATATGGTAGATTACATTGATTTATGGTCAATATTTGAGCTAGTCTTATACTTGGTCATGGTTTACAATTCTTTTTATATATTGACTAGAGGCCCGGTGCACAAAATTCATGCACTGGGGGGGTGGGGTTCCCTCCTGCCCCTCAGTCCAGGAGCCCTCAGTGGATGTCCTACTGATGGCCACAGTCTGGCAGCAGAGGCTCGGAGCAGGCGTCCCGTGTGTGTGTGTGTGTGTGTGTGTGTGTGTGTGTGTGTGTGTGTCTGCTGGGGGCCTGCCCCCAGCTGCACCACGTAGGCTCGGAGCAGTTACCGTGTGTGTGTGTGTGTGTGTGTGTGTGTGTGTGTGTGTGTCCCTGCTGGGGGTCTTCCCCCAGCCACATTGGAGGCTCAGAGTAGGTGCTGTGTGTGTGTGTGTGTGTGTGTGTGTGTGTGTGTGTGTCTGCTGGGGGCCTGCCCCCAGCCACACCGTGGAGGCTTGGAGCAGGTGCCCCTCTTTGTTGATCTCTCAGGCTCCTGGCCTCCACTGTGTAATGTACTCTCCCTTGAGCTGTGGCCAGGGTGGGGTGCTGCCTACAGGCCAGGGTGGGGTGCTGCCTGCAGGCCGCGCTTTCCTGATCACTGCGGTGGCCCAGGAGCAGGCACACACGGGGGCTGCCTGCAGGCTGCCCTTTCCTGCTCACCGATCGCCATGGGGTCCCGGCTGGGGGCGGGGCTTAGGCGGCACACGGGGGTCCCACCGCCCAGGGCTGCACACAGGGCCCGGATGGCGGCTCGCGCTGTCCGCCCTGCCTGCAGTATGCAAATTAGCTGCCATCTTCGTTGGCGGCTAATTTGCAGATCTCACTGATTAGCCAATGGGAGGCATAGCAAAGGTACAGTCAATTACCATCTTTGTCTATTATTAGATAGGATACATTCTATTTGCTAATATTTTAAATCTACTTTAATGACAGACATTGGTCTGTACCAGGTAGTTTTCTTTTTTGCTACTTTTTTGTTTGGTTTTGGTATCGGGGTAATTCTAGCTTTATCAAAAGAATTTGGAAGTGTTCCCTCCTCTTCAGTTTTTCTGGAAAAGACTGTTTAAAACCAATGTTAATTCTTTCAATGTTTGGTGAAAACACCTGAGTCAAAAGATTGCATTTTGGGGAATTTTAAAAAAGAAAATGTTTTCCTGCTCAGCCAGCTTGGCTCAGTGATTCAGGGTCGACCTATGAACCAGGAGGTTGAGGTTTGATTCTGATCAGGGCACATGCCTGGGTTGAGGGCCCAATCCTCAGTCGGGGCCATGCAAGAGACAGCCAATCAGTGATTCTTTCTCATCATTGATGTTTCTATCTATCTTGCCCTCTCCCTTCCTCTTTGTAATCAAAATATATTTTAAAAATGGTTTCCTTAACAGTTATAAGGCTAATCAAACTGTATTTCATATTGAATGAATTTTGGTTGTATTTTTTTGAGGAATTTTTTCATTTAATATAAGTAGTCAACCTAATGTGTGTGGAGTTGTTTGTAGTGTTATATTTATTAGTGTTTTATATATGCAAGATTTGTAGTGATATTTCCTGCTTTATTTCTGATATTGGTAATTTGTGTTTTCTTTCTTTTTTTATTTGTTCTTGTTATATATTTGTCAATTTTATTGGTCTTTTCAAGGAATCAGTTTGTTGTTTCATTGATTTTTTCCCTATTGCTTTTCTGTTTTCAACTTCACTGATTTCTGCTCTGTTTTTCTTTCTTCTGCCTGCTTTGGTTCTAGGTCACTCTTCTGGTCCTTGAGGTGGGAGCTTCGATGATTGATTTCAGACTTTTCGTCTTTTTCTAATGTATGCATTTAGTGCCGTAAATCTGCTTTTGCGTATTACTTTGACTGTATCTTATATGTTTTGATATATTGTATTTTTATTCTCATTCTGTTTAATATATACTTTTAGATTTCCTTGAGATTCTTTGGCTCATGAATTATTGAGAAGTGAATTATTGGTTTCCAAGTGTTTGCAGATTATCCTGTTACCTTTCTGTTACTGAATTCTACTTTGATTCCTTTGTGGTTGGAGAATACACTCCATATGATTTCAATTTCTTTAAATATATTGGGGTTTGTTTATGGTCTACAATCTATTCTATCTTGACATATGTTCCATGGTCACTTGAAAAGAATCTTTATACTGCTGTGGCGGGTGATATATTCTATAAATGTTATTTAGATACCCCGATGGCTGATGGTGTTATCAACTTCCTATATTCTTTCTGTCTAATTCTTCTGTTTATTGTTAATAGAAGAGTGTTGCCTTGTCCAACTGTAATTTTCACTTTTTCTGTTTCTTCTTTCGGTTTTATCAGGTTTTGCTTTATGCATTTTTCACCTCTGTTGCAAATCAGCATTTAGGATCACTTTGTATTTTTGGTGAATTCACCCTTTTATCATTATGCAATGCCCCTCTCTGCCTCCATTAATTTTCTTTGCTCTAGCATCTACTTTATTTGATATAAATATAACCACTACTTTTTCTTTATTAATGTTTGATATATATATATATATACATATATATATACATATATATGTATATATATATATCCTTTTACTTCCAACATCCCAATATCATTATATTTTGAGTTTTTACCTCTAGTTGGGTCATGTTTTTTTATTTTTTATTTTATTTTATTTTTTTATTGTCTAAAGTTTTACATATGTCTTCTTTTTCCCCAATCAACCCCCCCCTGCCATTCCCACCCTGAGCAAGCCCCCACCTCCCCAGTGTCCATTGGTTATGCTAATATGCATGCATATAAGTCCTTTGGTTGCTCTCTAATCCCCCCTCCCCTACCATTGGATCTATTGTTGTTCCTCAAATTATGTTGATAATTATATCCCACATGAGTGAGATCACGTGGTATTTATCTTTCTCCGACTGGCTTATTTCGCTTAGGATAATGCTCTCAAGTTCCATCCATGCTGTTGCAAATGGTAAGAGTTCCTTCTTTTTTTATAGTGGCGTAGTATTCCATTGTGTAGGTGTACCACAGTTTTTTAATCCACTCATCTGTTGATGGGTGGGTCGTTTTTTAATCTACTCTGCCAGTCTCTGTATTTTAATTGGCATATATAGATCATTTACATTTAAGGTAATTATTAATATGTTAGGGCTTAAGTCTGCCATTTAATTTTTTTGTTTCCTGTTTGTTCTTTCTGTGTTAATTTCTCTGTTTCTTTGCCCTACCTTCCTTTGGGTTACTTGAACATATTTTAGAATTCCATTGTAATTTATCTGTAGTGTGTGAGGGTGTATCTCCTTGTATAACTTTTTTAATGGTTACTCTTGGTACATTTGTGTCTGTGTGTGCAGGCAGGTGCACACATGCCAAAATCTGTTATGTTGCCATTTTACCATTTTGAGTGAAGCATAGAAACCTTAATTCCTTTTGCATCTTTTTACCCTCACCCATTTCGCAATACAGTTGTCTTAAATGTCCTCTACATAAATTCAGAACCACATTAGTTTTCTAATGTTTGCTTCGACCTTCAAACATAATAGACAATTCAACAGGACAAAGAAAGTCTATTGTATTTACCCCTAGTTTTGCTTATTATGTTCTTCCTTCCTGATTTTCCAATATTACTTCATTTAAAAACTTCAATTAGCCATTCTTTCAAATTGGTTTCTTTGTACAAATTCTCTTAGTTTTCCTTCATCTAATAAGGTCTCAATTTCCCTTTTATTTCTGAGGGATATTTTCCCCGGAGGAGTTCACTATGCTTTTCTTTCATAACTTGAAAAATGTTGTTATTTTTTGTTGGCCTCCATGGTTTCTGATGAGAGATTTACTGTCTTTCGAATTGTTTTCCTTTATTGATAAGATTCTGTTTCTCTCTCTGCTTCCAATAATTTTTTTCTTGTATTTCGTTTTCAGAAATTTCACTATGACATACCTTTGGGAATTTCTTTGGGTTTATCTCATTTGGGTTTTGAATCTGTAGGTTTATATCACTTACCAAATTTGAGACGTTTTCAGCCATAATTTCTGAGTAGTTTTTCTTTTTTTAAAATCTTTTAAAAATTGATTTCAGAGAGAGGGATAAAAACATCAATGATGAGAGGGAAACATCAATCGGCTGCCTCCTGCACACCCCCTACTCAGGATGAAGCCCAAAACCCAGGCATGTGCCTTGATCAGGAATTGAAGCATGATCTCCTGGTTCATGGGTCAATCCTCAACCACTGAACCACACTGAGCCAAGCTTTGAGCACTTTTTCAACCACATTAGATCCTCTGTTGTTGTCCTATAAGTCCCTGAGTTTCTGTTCAATTAAAAAAACATTTTTAATAGATTTTATTTGGTAGGGGTTCTTTTTTTTTCAAATTCTATTTTTGAATTACAGTCAACATTCAATATTATTTTGTATTAGTTTCAGGTTTACAGCATAGTTGTTAAAAAATCATACACTTTACAACAAGCATGTCAAACTCACAGGCACGTGTCATAGGTTCGCCATCACTGGCCTAGCCTCTCCAAGTGCTATCTGCCCAGCTGTTCCACTACAGCTTCCTGGGATAGAGTGTAAAATTAGAAACCACCAGGGCTCACCCAAAATACCCTCCTGGGACAGGGTGGCCTCCATGCAGGGACTCAAGCCAGTCAGTATCCTCTTTCCTGGCTTTTTCTACACAACATATGTCTTAAAAAATGAAATTGGTATCATTCTGTTCAAGTTATTTTTTTTTTTTACTTAATACATTATAAGCATTTTGTGTTCTTAAACAGTTTTCAATACAGTTATTTTAATGCCTGCATTCTAGCCTGTGAATGTGCCATAATTTATTATTTATCCTATTCTATTACTGGACAATTAGATTGCTTTCAATTTCTCATACTATAAATTTGCCACAGTAATATCCTTGTAGCTGAACCTTTGTCTGTATTTCTGATTATTTCCTTTCTGATAAGATTTCTAGAAGTGATCTAGGTCAAAAGGAGATGCTTTAAATGCATACTTCTATATGGCTTTCCAGAAAGAATATCCAGTTTACACTCTCAGGGTCTGAGAGTATTATTTTCCCATATAGATGCCAACACTGAAAATTATCATCTTTGCTAATTTGTTAGATGAAAAATGTATTAGTTGACCCTTTGTTAATTACTGGTGAGATAGAATATTCCTCTAAGTCTTTATTAGGATGTCTATTTCATTTGTGCAGAAACAAATAATTCTTAATTTATTGCCTGTTCCTGAATTTTGCTTAATTTTCTATGGACAAATTTGTCTTATAAGAAATTTTAATAGGTCCTTAGATTTGTCATTCAGGTATTTTATTTTATTTTATTTTATTTTAATATATTTTATTGATTTTTTACAGAGAGGAAGGGAGAGAGATAGAGAGTTAGAAACATCGATGAGGGAGAAACATTGATCAGCCGCCTCCTGCACATCTCCCACCGGGGATGCGCCCGCAACCCAGGTACATGCCCTTGACCGGAATCGAACCTGGGACCCTTCAGTCCGCAGGCCGACGCTCTATCCACTGAGCCAAACCGGTTTCGGCCAGGTATTTTAAAATTTAGGTTTTTTTGGTACATTATTACCTTTCCATTGTTTCTGACATTTTGCATATTACGCTAAAGTTTAAAATTGTATTGGGATTGCTCTCTCAATTAATGTTTTTCTCTATGCTTTCTGTCTTATCATGCTTAGACAGAGTTTTCCCATTCCAAGCTTAGATCAATATTTGCGTTTACTTTCTTTCAGGTTTCTTGCTCTTGACAATCTGACTCGGTTGGAGTGTCAGTCATCTCATGCACTGGAAGGTCACGGGTTCAATCCCGGGTCAGGGCACATACCTAGGTTGTGGGTTCTATCCCTGGTCAAGGCGAGAACTGGAGACAACTGATTGATGTGTCTCTCTTGTATTGATATTTCTCTCCCTCCCCCACCCCCCGCTCTCCCCCATCTCTCTTTCTGTCTCTATCTCTGTTTCTCTCTCCCTTCCTCCCTGTCTAAAATCAATTTAAAAAACTAAATGCTTAAGTGTAAATCTAACAAAATATATGCCACACTTATATGCTGAAAATAATGAAACACTCATGAAATAATACAACGAAAATCTAAATAATGGTGATACATACCCAGGTGTCAGTTCTCCCCAAATTAATAAATGGCTTTAACACAATTCCTATGAAAATCATAGCAAGATTTTTTGATAGATATAAACAAGATTATTCTAAAATTTATATAGAAAAGCAATTTGGAAAAGAAGAACACAATTTAAGGAAAGGGTCTACCTAATCTCAAGACTTATTACAAAGCTATAGTAATCGAGACTGTATGGTGTTGGTGGAAGAATAGACAAATAGATCAATGGAATAGAATAGAGAACCCAGAAATAGACTCACACAAACATGCCCAACAGATTTTTTACAAAGGTACAAAACCAATTCAATGGAAGAAGCACAGCCTTTCCAACAAATGGTGCTGGAGCAATTGGACAACCATGGGCTAAAAACTGAACTTTGACCCAAGCTTCAAAACTTACACAAAAATAAACACAAAATAGATCACAGATTTAAATTTATAACCTAATGCAATATATTTTTTTTTACAAAAAAAAGACAAAATCTTTGGGATCTAGTATTAGACCAGTGATTTGCAACCAGTGTGCTGCAAGAGTTTTTAAAATGTGCAATACCCGACCACTTAGGGCAGTGGTCGGCAAACTCATTAGTCAACAGAGCCAAATATCAACAGTACAACGATTGAAATTTCTTTTGAAAGACAAATTTTTTAAATTTAAACTATATAGGTAGGTTCATTGTTATTAATTTAACTAGAGGCCTGATGCACAAAATTCGTGCAAGAGTAGGCCTTCCTTCTTCCGGCTGCTGGCACCGGCTTCCCTCTGGCGCCCAGAACCCAGGCTTCCCTCCAGCCGCTGGCATGCATCCAGGATCCAGGCTTCCCTTGCAGCCCCGGCTTCATCTGGAAGGACGTCCGGTCTAATTAGCATATTACGCTTTTATTATTATGGACTAGGGTACTCCTAAGCTGGCCTTTGCTAAAAATGTTTCATTTTATAATAATAAAGCCACCAACACAAAAGAATTACAATTCTTAATTGATGACAAAAATACCTGTAGGATTTGCAGCTGGTTGGAAAAATACAGGTAACTTTATGCTTCGAGTAGGTACTTTTGTCACCTGCGCGCGATTTGCGGACGCGACTAGCACTAACCACTGCACAATGAGACTACTGATTGACTGGCTCACTTAACTCCTGCATGAATCGCGTGCGCCTCCCCCGTGCTGCTTATCCCATGGCCCGCCTGCACCGAGTCTCTGGTCCGACCAAAACCCCCCCCCAACCCCCCCCCCCCCCTTCTTCTAACGCCACTTCTTCAAAATAGACTTGCCCAGGCCAAAAACCGACTTCTGCCCATGGGCCAGGAAGTTTCAATCGCACTGTACGTGTGCGCCCCCACATGGTATTTTGTGGAAGAGCCACACTCAAGGGGCCAAAGAGCCGCATGTGGCTCGTGAGCCGCGGTTTGCCGACCACTGACTTAGGGGCACTGACCTCTTTTCCCTTATATTGTCAAATTAAAAAAAAAAAAAAAGACAACAGCCAACACAATAATAGTGGTTTGGTGTGAATGAATCAAAATTATGCCTGATTTTTTTGTGAGGTCAGCGAAAACTATAATAATATTTGTGTGTGTGTGTGCTGCAGAATTTTAGCAATAATTTTATATGTGCCAGGAAATGAAAAAGATTGAAAATTGCTGGGTAACACAAAGAGATTTTCCATAATAAACTGAACCCATAGCCCTAACGGGTTTGGCTCAGTGGAGAGCGTCAGCCTGCGGATTAAAGGGTCCCAGGTTCCATTCCAGTCAAGGGCATGTACCTTGGTTGCCAGCACATCCCCAGTAGGGGGTATGCAGGAGGCAGCTGATCGATGTTTCTCTCTCATCGATGTTTCTTTTCTTATTTTTTTTAAAAAATATATTTTATTGATTTTTTACAGAGAGGAAGGGAGAGAGATAGAGAGTTAGAAACATCGATGAGAGAGAAACATCGATCAGCTGCCTCCTGCACATCCCCCACTGGGGATATGCCCGCAACCCAGGTACATGCCCTTGACCGGAATCGAACCTGGGACCCCTCAGTCCGCAGCCTGATGCTCTATCCACTGAGCCAAACCGGTTTAGGTGATGTTTCTAACTCTTTATCCCTATCCCTTCTTCTCTGTAAAAAATCAATAAAATATATTTTATTTTAAAAAAATTGAACCCAAAGCCCTAGCCGGTTTGGCTCAGTGGATAGAGCTGTGGCCTGCAGTCCAAAGGGTCCTGGGTTTGATTCCAGTCAAGGGCACTTATCTTGGTTGCCGGCTCCTCACCGGCCTGGTCCCTGATCTGGGCTTGTGCAGGAGGCAACCAATCAATGTGTTTCTCTCACATAGATGTTTCTCTCTGTCTTTCCCTCTCTCTGCTACTCTCCCTAAAACTCAATGGAAAAATATCCTCAGGTTAGGATTAACCAAAAACAAAAAGCAAAACCCTGAACCCATAGAGGGAAAAATTGATAAGCTGGACTTCATCAAAATTTAAAACTTTCACTCTGAGAAACACCAGGTAAAGAGATGAAAAGACAAGTCGCAGTGTGGGAGGAAATATTTGCAAACCACTTATCCAACAAAGAACTATTATCTAGAATATATATATTTTTAAAAATCGCAAAACAACAGTAAAATGGGCAAATGACATAAGCATTTTACCCAAGAGGTTATGGCACAGAGGGCAAATGAGCACATGCAAAGATGAACATGATTACCCACTAGAGAAATACAAATTAAAACCACAGTGAGATGTTACTACAGAATGGCTAAAATACAAAAAAGAAAATGACAATACCAAATGCTGGTGAGGATGCAGAGAAACTGGATCCCTCATACACAGCCAACCCTGGAAAACAGTTTCTCAAAAAAGTACACATACACTTATGGGCATTATGGGCACTTGCACTCCTGGACATTTTCCCCTAGAGCAGTGGTTCTCAACCTTCTGGCCCTTTAAATACAGTTCCTCATGTTGTGACCCAACCATAAAATTGTTTTTGTTGCTAGTTCATAACTGTAATGTTGCTACTGTTATGAATCGTAATGTAAATATCTGATATGCAGGATGGTCTTAGGCGACCCCTGTGAAAGGGTCGTTCGACCGCCAAAGGGGTCTCGACCCACAGGTTGAGAACCTCTGCCCTAGAGGAACAAAGACTTATGGTCACATAAAAACCTGTATACGGATGTTTATAGCAGATTTATTCATAATAACACCAAACTGGAAACAACCCAGATGTCCTTCAACAGGTCGCATGGTTAAAGTACAGTACACCAATATCACAGAATACTACTTAACAACAAAAAGGAATGAAATATTGATATATACAACAACTTGGACAAATGTCCACTTTCTTCATTTGTCCCAAGGGGGAGGTTGTCTCAAGGGCCTTCCAGTTTGGGAATTCAAGATACAGATGGGCAGGGTGGGACAAGATGAGAACATATTTGAAAGAGCTTAGGGCTCTAACATTTTTAATTTTAAAAGTCTGGAACTTTTAGAGACTCAAGAACAAACGTAGAGAAGTGCTTCCTGGGCATTCAAGAGAGCCCATTGTGGAAGGTGGGAAAGAAGTTTAGGGAAGGTACATTCAGTTGGTACAAACCAAGAGGTCTGCCTAGTTGTAGTGAATGACTTTAAGGACAGTGGTTGTGGCCTTTTAACAGTGAGATGGGACAGGGCGGATTTGAGACCTAAACTGAAAGGGCTCTCTGCTCCCAGGAATGTAAGGAAATGTCTTTGTTCTAATACACAAAACCAAGGGTTCTCTGGTCAAGAGACCTGAAAAACTGGAAGAAGCCACAATGCCTCCTGGACAAGTCCAGTGTGAGAGCACATTCAGCTGTTGGTGTAACATTTGTTGTAATTCTCACACACGACCAGTGTCTGCATTGTGTTCAGGCTTGGAAATGAAGTAGTAAGAGTCCATGAAAAATTCTACAAGCGCAGTTGCTGCGCGAAACCTGCAAAGGCGGAACCCTGCACATAACCTGCAAAGGCTGGATTACAGGCCTAGTTTCAAACCAAGCTCTGAACCGGAAACACCTGTTGCTATGGTGTCTAATAGGGGCACGTCTAGGGTCTCCCAGCAGCCAATCCCAGTGCCAGGCGTCTTGGGGCGTGGCCATGTTGAGACAGTGGCCAATGGCAGAGCGGGCCATGAATAGTGGGCGGGCAACCAGGGTCTTAAACGAACAGAGCAGCCCGCCAGTGGAGGCTGAGATCAGCTACCTGTTGGACGGTTTGAGCAGTTGGACTGAACTGTAGCGGGTCCTCTCGCCGCCACCAAACTTCGGTTCTCGCCAGCCGTTAAACACGATGGAAGATCTGCAGCTTGAGTATGAGCGGCTGAAGCGTCGCCACCTCCGCGAGAAAAAAGAGCTGCAGGACCGCATCCAGGCCATGAAGAACTCGGTCCCTAAGAACGACAAGAAGAAAAGAAAGCAGTTGCTCCTTGACGTGGCCCGCCTTGAGGCCGAAATGGAGCAGAGACAACAGCGGGAGCTGGAGAAGTACACAGAGCTTCCCCCTGCTAGCAGCAATCTCGATTCCGTCAGTGAGGGTCTGGCCAAGATGAATCTTGAGAACTGTCCTCCTTGCCTCTCGAGGGCCCAGAGAAGGCGCGAAAGAAGGGCGGCGCTCCAGAGAGAGCGCCAGAAGATGGCGGCTGCCGCCGAGGCGGGGTACCTGGCCAGCTGTCGCCGCGACGAGGAGGAGAAGCTAGCGGTCATCCTGGCGGCCAAGAACCTGGAGATGAAGGAGATCCCGGCCGACAGCCACTGCATGTACCGCGCCATCCAAGACCAGTTGTGGTTCTCCGTGACCGTGGAGAACCTGCGGGGCCGCACCGCCAACTACCTGCGGAAGCACGTCGACGAATTCCTGCCCTTCTTCAGCGACCCCGAAACCGGCGATGTCTACACCCGCGACGACTTCTTCAACTACTGCGACGACATCGTGCACAACGCACCGTGGGGAGGCCAACTCGAGCTGAGGGCCCTGTCGCACGTCCTGCAGTGCCCCATCGAGGTGATCCAGATGGAGTCGCCCGTCCTCCTCTTCGGGGAGGAGTACACCAAGAAGCCGCTCACCCTCGTCTACAGGCGCTACACCTCCAGCTTTGGCGGGGAGCACTACGACTCGGTGATGCCGGCCCAAGCCCAAGCCGGCGCCGTGGGGGGCGTCGCCTCGTGGTTCTTGTAGGCCGCCGCCGCCGCCGCCGGGGCCGCCGCCGCCGCCGGGGCCGCCGCCGCCGCCGCCGCCGCCGGGGCCGCCGCCGCCGCCTGGTCCCCTCAGTAAGCTCTGTTGTTCCCTTTGCCTTGCTGCTCTGGTTTTTCTTTTCTTCGTCTTATTCAAAATTTAACAGCCCCGCGCCCCGCTTTTCCACCTGGTCGTTCTTCCTCCTCCCCCTTTCCGTCTTTGCCTCTTTCGCACGGTGGGGGGCAGGGACGCGGCACAGGGAAGGGATCTGTATTGCACCGCCTTAAGGGCGTCAGTTTGAAAGTCCCAACCGCATCTTGCCCTTCAGGGTTTTTGCTTCCCTGGCCGATGAGAATTGGTTATGTTACAAATAATGTGGGGGTTAAAATGGAAACTGGGTTTGATGGCGTTCTTAACTTGGGGAAAAATCAGCTTAGCTCAGCATCTTCAGATTGTCCATGAATATATTGGATTACTTAGATACACTTGGCATTTATGTACTCGAAATGCCTTGTGAATGCCTTTTGCCTAGTTCTTGGTGGGGGGAGGGATTGTTTCGTGGGCTCTTTGGGGTTTCTTTTTTTTCCCCAAACTATAGGAGAAAATTTACTTAGAGAAAGTTACAGAGGAAGAAGAAGTGAGTTGCAGGAGAAATGGGCTCAGGAAACAAGTTGCAGAAGCAAAAGAAGGGCTGAGGAAAGGAAAAAATGCCTGGGGGAAGGTATTGGGAAGGGAGCGGGCATTCTCCCTAGAATGAGCTGCCTTATTTTTTGTTCCTTTTGAGTTAAGCTAGGCTACTCAGGAGACAAGAGCTCCTTTAGTATTTTGTTTTGTTTTCATAAAAACTTGTGTGGTTTCAAATTAATTGTAGTTCTGTACATGTTTGCTAAATTTTAAATAGTATTGGTTAAATCTACAAGTTAAATGTAAGTTAAATATAGATTTATATATAAATGCAAACTGATAGGCTAGATAAGATTTAACTTTAGGATGTGAAAGATACCAACTTATTTTCTTTTATTAAAAATAGGAAGGAATACAACTTTTTTCAAGTAGTGATCCATTTCATTATAGCTACAAGTGGTGTGAAGCAAAAAGAGACAAATTGATAGTGAGCTTAACTTGCTAAGGAGTGAGATCTGAACCAGTAGAGTCTCCTTTATTTTCAGAGACATTAAAAGAGTATGACTTTATTCAAGTAGTTGATCCACTTTGTTATATCTACAACTGGTATGAAGTGTGACAGGTCTGAACTTTTTTTTGGTAATTCTTAGAGATAGAAAAGTTTATAAAGGAGACTTTAAATGTACCAGAGCATTTAATCCATTTTGTTATATCTGTAACTGGCATGAGGCCAAAAAGCGAGCAAGCTACTTTTGTTGATATTTGAGACTTGTTGATATTTTGAATTTGCCAAAGGAATAGTAAAAGTAAAATGGTTTTCAGTGAACAACTTTTAAAAATCTCAATCTTCAGATGCTGTATTCCAGTGAGGATACTTAAAATCCTTTAAAAATTCTTTGTACACACCAAATGTTCTAAAATAAAAAAGTTATGCAATTTGTTTTAAAAATAAACGCAGTTTAAAAAATACTTGGTTCTGTATTTTTGTGTAGCTGACTCAGTTTATATAGAGCTTGTATCCCAGGAACTACTTCAACAAAGGAATCCTGGAGAGTTAGGGAGCAGGAGTGGGGGAGACAAATGAGGCTTTTGGGAGGAGGAATGGGCTTGTGGTCTTGGTGGTGTCTTGGAGTGCAGTGTTTCCCAGAGAAGGATTTAGGGAGGAACCTTATCTTGAGGCTGTCCTGAGTTGATTTGTTTCACTCTGTGGAAGACATCATGTAATGGTTTCACTTAAAGATGTTCTAATTGCTATGCATGAAAAAGAACTCCCACTTCCAAAAACTCTCCAATCCAAGGTCACATTTCAGGAGGTAAAGAAGTGCCACTGGTTTCTTGGAGTGGGGGGCGGGGAGGATGTTCCCAAAATACATATATGGAAAACCTTCCAGATAACTCACTATGTAAACGTGTGTATCAGATAAGTTTCAGATAGTCAGCTGGCTGAGAAGAGGAGGTCCCTGAGAAAACCAGGTATTTGTGAAAAGAGGCCCTTTTCCAAGGATGAGAACACTGGCTGGGGAAGGTAGAATAGGCTAGGACAGGAGGCATAATCCACAGAAGGGTGCTTGGCTGGCAAGAAGGGTGAAAATTGAGGACAGGATCAGCCTAAGAAGATGAATGGGACAGGGCAAGGGAAAGGGGACTAGGCTGGAGTGAGGAAGGGGAGACCAGCTAGGAAACAGGGTATAGGTGGTAAAGAGAGCCTGGCTAGAGGAGGGGATCTGAATGGGCTAAGGGACATAGGCAGATGGATGAAGGGGACCTCACATGGGCAAAGGCTGGTGAAGAGCTCTAGAAATGGGAAGGATGCTCTACTGGATTGGGCTGCACTGGGTGAGTGAGGAGCTACAAGTTAACAGAGGTGTCCTGGCTAGTGTAGAGGGCCTTTAAAAATAAGGGGATCCAGGTGGGTAGGGGCATAGACTGGGAAAGGGCCTAGCTGCAGAAGGATTACTGGCAAGGGAAGAGGTCCAGGCTGGGGGAAGGAGCATTTAGGGCTTCTAGTAGGAGAAGGTGGCTCAACTGGAGTGGGCTGTATAGGGAGGAAAGGGAAACTTGTCTTGAGAAGAGAACTAGGCCACATTCTGAGGAAGGGATCCTGCTGGCAGGTGTGGGAGAGGTGGCGGGATAGTCAAGGATAAAACAGGACAGGAGGCTGTGTGGGGAAGGTGACACTGGAAGGAGGGATAAGCTGGTGAAGGGGCAACTTGTTGGGGCAGGAGGCCTGGTTGGAAGGGAACACTGGATGATAAAGAGGTCTTTATCACATGTGGCCCACAACAAATATTTTTGCGGCCCAGCCAATATAATGGTATGTAAGAAATGCTCTAATAAAAATTTCATAACGTAATTTTTACAATATCCTGTTATACACAATTATTAATAACGAACTACAATGTTCGCTAATAACTGATTACTATAATCGTGTTGCATTCATTTTCCTTACACGCCTTATGCTCAGGGACACCATTTCTCTCCACTAATACTAGCAGTGAATATTTTAGCAGCTGATTGCCATGTCATTAGTCTTAGACTGACTTGTTTGGTGTGCACAACAGGAAATATTTCGCTTTCGGAGAACAAGACAATAGTTTTATTTGCGTTACGCTTATTAATTTGTGCAGTTATTCAGTGTCTGGTAAGTTAATGTTCAAGAAAAAATATTTATTTTTATTAAAATGTTCTATTATTTTATGTTAACGATTACTCATTTATTTCAGCCCGTTGTATTCAGCATGTCTCTATCGAAATAATCTTACGTTTCTATGAAAATTGAAGCTTTTGTTTTTTTGCGGCCCACATAAACTTAAACCTTGTTTATTTAGCCCATGTTAGCCTTGGAGTTTGACATGCTTGCCTTATGAAGTGTTTCCCTCGATATTTCCAGTGCCCACCTGGCACCATACACAGTTAATACAATATTATTATATTCCCTATGCTGTACTTTACATCCCCATTTAATACCAATTTATACTTCTTAATCCCTTCACCTTTTTTTTACCCAGTCTCTCAAATCCCCTTCCCTCTGGCAACCATCAGTCTGTTTTCTGCACCCATGAGTCTGTTTCAATTTTGTTTGTTCATTTATCTTAGTTCTTTAGGTTCTACATATAAGTGAAATCCTATTGTCTTTCTGTGACTGACTTATTTCGCTTAGCATAATACCTTCTAGTTTCATCCATGCTCTAGCAAAAGGTAAGATTTTATTCTTTTTTTTTAGAAAGAGGAAGGGAGCCCTAGCCAGTTTGCTCGGATAGAGCATCAGCTTGAGGACTGAAGAGTCCCAGGTTGGATTCCAGTTAAGGGCATGTGTCCAGGTCGGGGGCGTGCAGGAGGCAGCCAAGCAATGATTCTTTCTCTCATTGATGTTTCTATCTCTCTCTCTCCCTCTGCCTTCCTCTCTGAAATCAATAAAAATATATTTTTAAAAAAAAGAAAGAAAGAGAGAGGGAGAGAGGGAGAGAGGGAGAGAGAGATCGATGTGAGAGAGAAACATCTGTTGGTTTCCTCCCATACACACCTTGACCAGGGATAGACCCCAAAACCTAGGTATGTGCCCTGATCAGGAATCAAACCCACAACCTTTTGGTATATGGGATGGTGCTCCAACCAACTGAGCAACCTTGCCAGGGCAAGGTTTCGTTCTTTTTTATGACTGAGTAGTATTCCATTCTGTATGTGTACCGCAGCCTTTTTTATAAATCTACTAGTCTATTGATGGACAGTTGGGTTGCTTCCATATCTTGGCTATTATAAATAAACTAGAGGCCCAGTGCACGAAATTCGTGCACTGGGGGGGGGGGGAGTCCCTCAGCCGGGCCTGTGCCCTTTCGCAGTCTGGGAGCCCTCAGGGAATGTCCAACTGATGGCTTAGTGCTGCTGCAGAGTCAGGAGAGGCTCCTGCCACCGCCATTGCACTCAGCAGTCATGAGCCCAGCTTCTTGATAAGCGGAGCTCCCCCTGTGGGAGCGCACTGACCACCAGGGGGCAGCATCTGCATTGAGTGTCTTCCCCCTGGTGGTCAGTGCACGTCATAGCGACCGTTCGTTCTGCCATTTGGTCAATTTGCATATTAGCCTTTTATTATATAGGACTAGAGGCCCGGTGCACAAAAATTTGTGCACTCGGGGGGAAAAGGGGGGGTCCCTCAGCCCGGCCTGTGCCCCCTCGCAGTCTGGGACCCCTCGGGAGATAATAATCTGCTGGCTTAGGCCTACTCCCAGGTGGCAGAGGACAGGCCCAAACCCTAGGTGCAACCCTTGGTCGGGCTCAGTGCAGGGCCGATTGGGGAGTTGGGGCGCCGCCACCTGTCATGCACAGAGCAGGGCGGAACGGGAGATTGTGATGCCACCCTCAGTCACGCTCAGGGTAGGGTCGATTGGGGGGTTGGGGCACCGCCCCCTGTCACACTCAAGGCAGGGTCGATGGGGAGGTTGCGGCGCCACCCCCTGTCACGCACAGAGCAGGGCCGATCAGGGGGTTGGGGCGCCGCAGCCTGTCACACACAGAGCAGCAGGGCCATCAGGGGGTTTGGGTGCTGCCCCCTGTCACGCTGATTCCGGTGCCGGGAGGCATATTACCCTTTTACTATATAGAATAGAGGCCTGGTGCATGGGTGGTGCTGGCTGGTTTGCCCTGAAGGGTGTCCTGGATCAGGGTGGGGGTCCCCACTGGGGTGCCTGGCCAGCCTGGATGAGGGGATGATGGCTGTTTGCAGCTGGTCACACACCCTTCAGGGTGGGGGTCCCCACTGGGGTGCCTGGCCAGTCTGGGTGATGGGCTGAAGGCTGTTTTCAGGCTGGGACTGAAGCTCCCAACTGCTCCTTTTTTTCTTTTTTCTTTTTTTATTCTGGGCCAGTTTTAGCTCTGAGGCTCCAGCTCTTAGGCCTCCTCCTGAAAGCAGATATCTGGTTTGTTTAAGTTCTATAATCGAAACTCTGTATCAACTCCAGCTCTGAGATCCCGGGCTCGCTGAAAGCAGGTTTCTGGGGTTTTTTTTTTAGCTTCTATATTTGTAACTATGTTTCTTAAACTGCAGGCTCAGAGGCCGGCAAGGCAGGCGGGGAACGTTGGTTTCCTCTGTCACTGAAGCAAGCAAGCCTCATGTTAGTTTCAAGCTGCCTGGCTGCCGGCCGCCATCTTGGCTGGCAGTTAATTTGCATATCTCGCTGATTAGCCAATGGGAAGGGTAGCAGTCGTATGCCAATTACCATGTTTCTCTTTTATTAGATAGGATGCTGCAATGAATACAGGGATGCATATATCCTTTCAAATTAGTGTTTTGGGTTTCTTTGAATATATACCTAGAAAAGAAATTGCTAGTACATAAGGCTGTTTCATTTTTAATTTTTTGAGGATGCTCCATACTATTTTCCACAGTGGCTGCACCATTTTGTATTCCCACAAACAGTGCACAAAGGTTCCCTTTTCTCCACATCCTCACCAGCACTTGTTGTTTGTTGATTTATTGATGATCACCATTCTGACAGGTGTGAGGTGATATCTCATTGAGTTTTAATTTGTATTTCTCTGATGATTACTAATGTTGAGCATCTTTTCATATGTCTATTGGCCATCTATACGTCCTCTTTGGAGAAATGGCTATTTAGATCCTTTGCCTAGTTTTTAACTGGATTTTTTTTTGTGTGTGTGTGTGTTGAGTTGTATGAGTTCTGTATAAATTTTGGATAATAACCTCTTACCAGGTGTATGTTGGTGAAGAACATGTTCTCCCATTCACTAGGTTGTCTTTGCATTTTGTTGGTGGTTTTCTTTGCTGTGCAAAACATGTTTTAGTTTGTTGTTTGTTTGTTTGAGAATCATTGATTGGCTGCCTCCTGCATGCCCCCTACTGGGGATTGAGCCTGCAACCCCGGCATGTGCCCTTTACCAGAATCATACCTGGGACCCTTGAGTCCACAGGCCGATGGTACCTCATTGTTGTTTTGATTTGCATCTCTCAGATGATTAGTGACTTTGAGCATCAACCATCAACATCTTTTTTTTCTTTCTTTTTTTAAATTAAATCTTTATTGTTCAGATTATTACAGTTGTTCCTCTTTTTTCCCTCCATAGCTCCCCTCTACCCGGTTCCCACCCTACCCTCGGCCCTTACCCCCCCCCCCACTGTCCTCATCCATAGGTGTATGATTTTTTGTCCAATCTGTTCCCACATCCCCCACACCCCTTTCCCCCCCGAGAATAGTCAGTCCACTCCATTCCTATGCCCCTGATTCTATTATATTCACCAGTTTATTCTGTTCATCAGATTCTTTATTCACTTGATTTTTAGATTCACTTGTTGATAGATGTGTATTTGTTGTTCATAATTTGTATCTTTACCTTTTTCTTCTTCTTCCTCTTCTTTTTTTAAAATATATTTTATTGATTTTTTTACAGAGAGGAAGGGAGAGAGATAGAGAGTTAGAAACATAGATGAGACAGAAACATCGATCAGCTGCCTCCTGCACATCTCCTACTGGGGATATGCCCGCAACCCAGGTACATGCCCTTGACTGGAATCGAACCTGGGACCTTTCAGTCCGCAGGCCGATGCTCTATCCACTGAGCCAAACCGGTTTCGGCTTCTTCCTCTTCTTAAAGGATACCTTTCAGCATTTCATATAATACTGGTTTGGTGGTGATGAACGCCTTTAGCTTTTTCTTATCTGTGAAGCTCTTTATCTGACCTTCAATGCTAAATGGTAGCTTTGCTGCGTAGAGTAATCTTGGTTGTAGGTTCTTGCTATTCATCACTTTGAATATTTCTTGCCACTCCCTTCTGGCCTGCATAGTTTCTGTTGAGAAATCAGCTGACAGTTGTATGGGTACTCCCTTGTAGGTAACTGACTTTTTTTCTCTTGCTGCTTTTAGGATTCTCTCTTTGTTTTTTGCTCTTGGCATTTTAATTATGATGTGTCTTGGTGTGGTCCTCTTTGGATTCCTTTTGGTTGGGGTTCTCTGTGCTTCCTGGACTTGTAAGTCTATTTCTTTCAGCAGGTAGGGGAAGTTTTCTGTCATTATTTCTTCAAATAGGTTTTCAATATCTTGCTCTCTCTCTTCTTCTGGCACCCCCGTAATTCGGATGTTGGTACGCTTGAAGTTGTCCCAGAGGCTCCTTACACTATCTTCATATTTTTGGATTCTTTTTTCTTTTTGTTTTTCCTGGTGGGTGTTTTTTGCTTCTTCATATTTCAAATCTTTGATTTGATTCTTGCAATCCTCTAGTCTGCTGTTGGAACTCTGTATAATATTCTTTTTAAAAAAAAATATATTTTATTGATTTTAGAGAGGAAGGGAGAGGGAGAGAGATATAGAAACATCAATGATGAGAAAGAATCATTGATTGCCTGCCTCTTGCACGCCCCCTACTGGGGGTCGAGCCCGCAACCCAGGCATGTGCCCTTGGCTGGAATCAATCTGGGACCCTTAAGTCAGCATGCCGACGCTCTATCCATTGAGCCAAAACAGCTAGGACTGTATAATATTCTTTATTTCAGTCAGTGTATGCTTAATTTCTAGTTGGTCCTTTTTCATATCCTCGAGGGTCTCACTAGATTTCTTGAGGGTCTCACTAAATTTATCGGCGGTTTCTAGAAAATTCTTGAAAAACCTTAAAAGTGTAGTTTTGACTCTATATCCTGTAGTTTGCTTTCCTCCATTTCTGTCATTTGTGATGTTTCTTTGTCTCCACATTTTTTATGCTTCCCTGTGTTCATAGAGTGGCTTTGTGTGCTAGGTGTCCTATAGGGCCCAGTGGCTCAGCCTCCCCAATTACCTGAGGTGGACACTCTTGGTGCACCCACTGTGGGCTGTGTGCACAGTCTTGTTGTAGTTAAGCTTTGATTGTTGTAGGTATCAGTGGGAGGAATTTACCTCCAGGCCAATTGTCTGTGACAATCAGCTGTGTCTGCAGTGGGAGAACTTCTGTGCTGGAGACACCCTTCTGGGGCAAGACTTGCTTCAGTGGGGCTTTGGTGCTCACTGAGTCTGCCCCCTGAGTGTGTCCCTTATGGATCTGAGGAGTTGTCATCTGGATGGTCCCACTCTGACCACTGGGTACACTGGCTCTTGGTCTGTAGAAGGTGCTAATTTAGCCTCTGCCTGAGGCTACCCAGCAGGAGCTTTGGAGAGATCTGCAGATTCCTCTTCATTGTTTGGGGTTTGGAGGTGCCCAGATGAGGTCCATCTGTGAAGCAATACAAGCTGCTGTGGGATCTTGGGCCTTCTTTTGGAAGTTCTGGGTCTCTCTGTCCCAGCTACAGTTTGTTAGGTAATTTTTAGATTGCAAAGGGCCAGGCCTTTCATATGCAAAAGGCTCTGCACACAGCTTGGGTGGGGCGGGGTCTCAGGGGATCAACAGGGCAAAGCAAGCAGCTATGGCTGCTCCTCAGTCCTACCCTAAGAGGCCCCGTGTCTCAGTGTCCTGCGGTAATTGCTGTACGCACCTCTGAGAGAAAGCCGCCCTTGAGTTCTGACCGATACCAGACAGTCCAGTTTCTCCCCATATGAGTCTGGGTCCCCAGAGACTCGCCCGGAACTGGGTGACCCCGTACCTCTGCGCTTTACTTCCGTACCTCCTCTTAGTCTCAGTGTGCTTTTCTCTTTCCTTCTAGTTGTAGAATTTCCACTCAGCCAGCCTTCCTATGGCTCTGGATGATGTCCATTTTGTCTTTTAGTTGTATTTTTGAAGTCGTTGTGCGAGGCAGCAATTTCCGGTGTTTACCTATGCCGCCATCTTGGTTTGTGTCTCAACCATCAACATCTTGACCAGAGTGATACATTTGTCACAATAGATGAACTTACACTTATCATCATCACCCAAAGTCCCGAATTTACATGATAGTTCTCTCCTGGCATTGTACATTCTATGTGTTTGAACAAATGTATGATGACATGTATCTACCATTATAGTATCATACAGAATAGTTTAACTGTCCTAAAAATCCTCTGTGCTCCACTTCTTCATCCCTCTTTCTCCTCTAGCCCCTGGCAACCACTGATCCTTTTACTGTTTCAAGAGTTGTGCAGTTTCCAGTATGTCATGTAGTTGGAATCATATGGTCTTGTAATCTTTTCAGATTAGCTTCTTTGACTGAGCCATATGCATTCAAATTTCCTTCCTTTGTCTTTTCCTGGCTTGATAGCTCATTTCTTTTAACAATGAATACTATTCCATTGTCTGGATGTACTACATAGTTTATTAGTTCTCCCACTGAGGACATTTTGGTTGCTTTCCAAGTTTTGACAATTATCAGTAAAGCTGCTATAACCCTTTGTGTGCAGGTTTTTGTGTGGACTTCAGTTTTCAACTCATTTGGGTACATACCAAGGAGTGTGATTGCTGGATTGTATCATAAGAGGATGTTTAATGTTTTTAAGTATTATTTTTAGACTAGAGGCCCAGTGCATAAAAATTTGTGCACTTGGGGGGGGGGTCCCTCAGCCCAGCCTGTGCCCTCTCGCAGTCTGGGACCCCTCAGGGGATGGCCACCTGCTGGTTTAGACCTGCTCCCCAGGGGGTTGGGCCTAAACTGGCAGTCAGACATACCTCTGGCAGCCTGGAACCCCTCGGGGGATGTCCACTTGCCAGCAGGGAGCAGGCCTAAGCTGCAGTCGGACATCTTTAGTGCTGCTGAGGAGGTGGGAGAGGCTCCCACCACAACCGCTGTACTGGCAGCCATCAGCCTGGCTTGTGGCTGAACAGAGCTCCCCCTGTGGGAGCGCACTGATCACCAGGGGGCAGCTCCTGCATTGAGCGTCTGCCCCCTGGTGGTCAGTGTGTGTCATAGTGACCAGTCATTCCCAGTCGTGCTGCTGTTAGGGTCAATTTGCATATTACCCTTTTATTATATAGGATAGAAGCCTGGTGCATGGGTGGTGGCTGGCTGGTTTGCCCTGAAGGATGTCCCGGATCAGGGTGGGAATCCCCGCTGGAGTGCCTGGCCAGCCTGGGTGAGGGGCTGAGGGCTGTTTTCAGGCTGGCCACACCTCCTTCAGGGAGGGAGGTCCTGCTGGGGTGCCTGGCCAGCCTGGGTGAGTGGCTAATGGCAGTTTGCAGGCTGGCCACGGCCCCCAGCCACCCAAGCTCCCAATGGAGGCTGGCTGGAAGCAGGTATCTGGGATTTATTTATCTTCTATAATTGAAACTTTGTTGCCTTGAGCGGAGGCCACAGCCGGCCGGGGCAGGTGGGAAGCTTGGCTTCCTCCATAGCCAGGGCAACCAAGCCTCCTGCTTGCTCCAGCTCTGTGGCTGCCGGCCACCATCTTGGTTGGGTTAATTTGCATATAGTCGCTCAGATTGGCTGGTGGGCGTGGCTTGGGGCATAGCAGAGGTGCAGTCAATTTGCATGTTTCTCTTTTATTAGATTAAATGTTTAATTTCGTAAGAAACTGCAAAACAGTCTTCCAAAGTGGCTGTACCATTTTGCATTTCCCACCAGCAGTGAGTGAGAGTTCTTATTGCTCCATATCCTTGACTGTATTTGGGTGTTGTTAGCATTTTGGATTTTGCCCTTCTTGTAGGTATATAGTGTTATCTCATTGTTTTAATTTGCAATTTGCTAATAACATATGAAGCATCATTTCATATGCTTACTGTTTGTATAACTTCTCTGCTGAAGTTCTTTTTGCCCATTTTTAAATTGTTCATTTTCTTATTATTGAGTTTTAATATTTGATTTTTTTGTTTGTTTTTTTCTTTTAAAAAATATTTTTTTATTGATTTCAGAGAGGAATGGAGAGGGAGAGAGAGATAGAAACATCAAGGATGAGAAAGGACCGTTGATTGGCTGTCTCCTGCATGCCCCCTACTGGGGATCGAGCTCATAACACAGACCTGTGTTCTTGACGGGAATCGAACCCGAGACCCTTCGGTCCACAGGCCAACGCTCTATCCACTGAGATAAACAGGCTGAGGCTGATTTTGCTTTTTTTATTATTAATTAAATCTTTACTGTTCCAATTAATACATTTGTTCCTCTTTTATCCCCCCATGACTCCCCTCCACCCAGTTCCCACCCCACCCTACTCCCTCACTCCCAACCCACTGTCCTCATCCATAGGTTCATGATTTTTGTCCAGTCTCTTCCCGCATCCCCCTCACCCCTTTCCCCCCCAAGAATAGTCAGTCCACTCCCTTTCTATGCCCCTGATTCTATTATAATCACCAGTTCATTCTGTTCATAAGATTATTCACTTGATTTTCAGATTCACTTGTTGATAGATGTGTATTTGTTATTCATAATTTGTATCTTTACCTTTTTCTCCTCCTCCTCCTCCTCCTCCTCCTCCTCTTGCCCTCCTCCTTCTTCTTCTTCTTTCTTCTTCTCCTTCTCCTTCTCCTTCTCCTTCTCCTTCTCCTTCTCCTTCTCCTTCTCCTTCTCCTTCTTCTTCTTCTTCTTCCTCTTCTTAAAGGATACCTTTCAGCATTTCATATAATACTAGTTTGGTGGTGATGAACTCCTTTAGCTTTTTCTTACCTGTGAAGCTCTTTATCTGACCTTCAATTCTGAATGATAGCTTTGCTGGGTAAAGTAATCTTGGTTGTAGATTCTTGGCATTCATCACTTTGAATATTTCTTGGCACTCCCTTCTGGCCTGCAAAGTTTCTGTTGAGAAATCAGCTGACAGTCGTATGGGTACTTCCTCGTAGGTAACTTTCTTTCTCTTGCTGCTTTTAAGATTCTCTCTTTGTCTTTTGCTCTTGGCATTTTAATTATGATGTGTCTTGGTGTGGTCCTCTTTGGATTCCTTTTGGTTGGGGTTCTCTGTACATCCTGGACTTGTAAGTATATTTCTTTCAGCAGGTAGGGAAAGTTTTCTGTCATTATTTCTTCAAATAGGTTTTCAATATCTTGCTCTCTCTCTTCTTCTGGCACCCCTATAATTCAAATGTTGGTACGCTTGAAGCTGTCCCAGAGGCTCTTTACAATATCTTCGTATTTTTGGATTCTTTTTTCATTTTGCTTTTCTGGTTGGGTGTTTTTTGCTTCTTCGTATTTCAAATCGTTGACTTGATTCTTGTGATCCTCTAGTCTGCTGTTGGGAGTCTGTATAATATTCTTTATTTCAGTCAGTGTATTCTTAATTTCTAGTTGGTCCTTTATCACAACCTCGAGTGTCTCATTAGATTTCTTGTAGGTCTCATTAAGTTTATTGGCAGTTTCTAGAAAATTCTTGAAAAACCTTAGAAGTGTGGTTTTGAACTCTATATCCAGTAGTTTGCTTTCCTCCATTTCTGTCATTTGTGTCCTTTTTCTTTGAAAGGTCATCTCATTTCTATGGTCATGTGTAGATTAATTAAAATGCTTTCTACTATTCTGGACTCTCTTTTTTCCCCATCCCAACTCTATATACTGTTGCCCAGTTCATCTTATCTGTGTGACCTTGGGCAAGTCACTTAACTTCTCAGGGTCTGTTTCCTCAACTGCTAAATGAGGGGGCTGTGCTAGATTAGTGCTTTTTATACTGTTACTTAGAGCCCTTGAGTCCCTCAGACACCCAGCCCTGGTGTTGTGGGTGCTACTAAGCAGGTTAGGGAAAAGATGGGCTGATTTGGCATGGCAGGGGTATCCATCTCCAGCACAGCAGCCCTTGTAGAAATCATGGCCTATCTAAAACTTGGTTTGAAAAAAGAGTTCTGCTACAACAAAAAGTTTAAGTATAATTACACTTACATGATTTCTAATGGTCCTTCCAGTTCTCCTAAACTAAGATTTTATAAAAATCTTCTATATTGCCCCTGGTTTGGCTCAGTGGATAGAGCGTCAGCCTGTGGACTGAAGGGTCCCGGGTTTGATTCTGGTCAAGGGCCCATGCCTGGGTTGTGGGCTCAATCCCCAATGTGGGGTGTGCAGGAGGCAGCCGATCATTGATTCTCTCTCATGATTGTTTCTCTCTCTCCCTCTCCTTTCCTCTCTGAAATTAATAAAAATATATTTAAAATTTTAAAAAATCTATACATAATAGAGATTTAATGCAATAAAGTGTTTACATACAGAAACACAATAAACAACTAATTTATATTATTTTTTATTTATTAATCTTGGTAACTATAATAATAAAAGCATAATATGCTAATTAGACCAGACAGCCAAATGACCTTCCAGATGTCTTTCCGGACAACCTTCTGGACGAAGCCACAAGGGCCGAGGCAAGCTGCTGCGGCTGCAAGGGCCAAACCCATTGCACAAATTTCGTGCACTGGGACTCTAGTCTCAAAATAAGATGCAATGCAATGCTTATAGTGACAATTTAATATCACTCTGAAAGTAACTGGCAATTCCCATAAAGACTGTCATTTTGGAAGCCATAGAAAAAAATGGCTTACAAAGTTCAGGACCAAATTCAAATTCTGCATATTTCTTTTTCTCTTAGACAACAGAAAAGCTATACCTTAATCCAAGCAAATGCACATGAACAAATTTTCTTTAGTCTCACAATTACTGAGTTTCCAAGTCTCCTCCACAAGTACTATCTTATTACTTTGTATTACTGCCCAAGGCTGACCCTAAAAGCTCAATTTACTAGAGTCATTAGAGGTGCCAGACAAATAAAACACTAGGTAATAATTTGCCAGTCTCCCTTCCTCCTCAGCTTCTAAAATGAGGTGTCTCAAGGGGAGGTTTATTAGAATCACCTGGGAAGCTTTTCCAACCTACACTTATGTCCCATTCTCTCCCTCTTGCAAAGCATTGTTTTAGCCAAGGACTTCATTCTGCCCCACATAAATCTTTTTTTTATTGATTTCAGAGAGGAAGGGAGAGAGAGTTAGAAACATCAATGATGAGAGAGAGAATCATTGAACTGCTGCCTCCTGCATGCTCCTCACTGTGGATCAAGCCTGCAACCTTGGGCATGTGCCCTTGGCTGGAGTCGAACCTGGGACCCTTCAGTCCGCAGGCCGACACTATCCACTGAGCCAAACCGGCTAGGGCTGTCCATCTTTTTAAATCCAGCTCAATTTAAGATTGAGGGACTAAAAACAATTGAATTTGGAAGACACTGGCTTTGTCACAACTGGTTGGGCAAGTCACTTAACCTTTCTGGTGTCAGTTTTTCCTTTGATTTTTGAGGTTCCCTTCCAACTTTGAAATTCTATGACAGCATATCGTATGTAAGAAGCTTTCTGAATTCCTACCACAGAATGACTTGTCATTTCTTAGTTTTCTAACAGCCTGTGCAATGTGACATCACCTAGTTATATACTGTCTTATATTGCCGTCTAGTTGTTTTTACATGACAATTTTTTTTCTTTTCAACTACATTTAATTTAAAAGCTTATTTTCCAGGCCAGAAAATAAGCTTATTTTCTACTTATCTTAAATCTTCTAGGACAACTTGGGGTGTATCCTAAGGTAATCAGTATACTAGTATATTTATAATGATTTGTTCAAAACAATGACACCCCCCAATTATATTTTTACATCAGCACTGTCCAGTAGAAATATAATGTAAGCCACAAATGCGAGTCCAATATGTACATTTAAGTTTTCTAGTAGGCACATAAAAAAAGTGAAGACACAAGTGAAATTAATTTTAATACATTTAACCCAATATATACAAAATAACTATTTCAACAACGTAGTGTAAAAATTATTGATATAGTCTTGTTTCATAATAACTTTTCAAACTCCGGTGTGTGTTTCACATTTACAACACATCTCAATTAAAAATGGGCATATTTAAGTACTCAATAGCCCCATATGGCTAGTGGCTACGTATTGACACTGAGCACTTCATAAGTACTAACTGGGCTAGCCAGAGGGTTGCAAAAAATCAGACTCATTCTAGTAAGGGAGATACACAGATCTGTAGATGCAGAGAACTGTGCTTGGTGGGGGGGCGGCTGTCAAGGAAGGTTTCACAGAGGAAAACTTTTTAAAGGCATTGTGTGGGAGGAAGGGTGACCTGAGGCGGAAGTGGGCGGGAGAGGATTGGGTAGTAGGTTCCCGGAGCTCCAGCTGTGGAAGCGCTACTTGCACTCGGCACTCAGGCGCCCAGACCTGCGGGCCACGGGGGCGGCACAGCGGCTGGAGCCCGGGCTGCCGCGGCCCCTCACCTAGCGCGGTTAGGCGCGCGGCAGATCGGCTGCGGAAGCGCGCCGCTCGCGCTCAGTACTCAGCCTCGCCATAGCCGGGTCTCTGAGCCCACGGAGCTTCCCAGCTCAGCCTCCGCGAGGAGGAGCAAGCCGGAAAGGGGGCTGAGCGTTTTGCTCATGCGCTTGTTTTTCTCCGAGGCCTCCTACAGGTATTGACGGCCTGGTCAAAAGAGCCAGTGGAAACTGTTGCCAGGGCCGGCTGACAGCTGCTTCCGGAGGTTCCCTGGCGCTTCGGCAACAATGGGGCCACTGGACCGAGGGAGCGCCCCTTCCGGTTTCGTAGCTTCTCTCGGAGCTCCGTGGCGCGTTGCCTTTAACACCGGAAGTGAGGTCTTCCGCGTTCCACCCTCCCTCAAGATGGCAGCAGCCGAAGAAGACGAGTTACCGCTGCCACGGCTGCCCGAACTGTTTGATATCAGCACACGGCTTCTGGACGAAGTGGAAGTAGCGACCGAGCCCACCGGTTCCCGGGCAGTCCAAGAGAAGGTGTTGAAAGGACTCCAGCTCCTTAAGCAGGCCGCCGAAATGTTAGCGCAGCTCGACTTGTTCAGGTATGGGGAGAGGGTAATAGCTGACAACGTAGGTAATAATGGTTACCAAGGGTGGAGCCTTTGGGCCTGGGTGGAGGAGACTAAGACTAAGGGCCTTTCATGCCTGCCTCCCATTGTGATCTCGTGTATATTGTTTACATTCTCCACCTCTCTTCCCGAGTAGTCAATATCCCACGACTCTGTTACATAGTATCTGCTGTTGACAGGTGTGAACGCTCAGCCACTTGGAAGAAACCAGGCCACTGTTCCCCTTGCCTCCACCCTTTGCCTCACTCCCACCCCAACGCGCCCCACCCCCCAGTAAGCAAGGGCCACAGTTTTAATGCCCAACCAGGCTTCACAGCCTCTTCTTTGCTTTTTCCAGCCAAAATGAAGATTTGGAAGAGATTGCTTCCACCGACCTGAAGTACCTGATGGTGCCAGCACTTCAAGGAGCCCTCGCCATGAAACAAGGCAACCCCAGCAAGCGCTTAGATCATTTGCAATGGGCTCGAGAACACTTTTTAAACTACTTAACTCAGTGCCAGCACTATCATGTGGCAGAGTTTGAGTTGCCCAAAACCAAGAACAACTCAGCTGAAAATAACACAGCTAGTTCCTCCATGGCCCATCCTAGCCTTGTTGCTATGGCATCTCAAAGACAGGCTAAAATAGAGAGGTGGGTCAGTAGTTATAATTAGAAAACTGCCCAATGCCAAGTGCTGTTGAGAAGGGTGTATGTTTTTTTTGGGGGGGCGGGGGGGGAGCGGGTAGACAATGATATATGTCACTCTTTTCATTTTTATTGAGCATAGGCCCTGGTGCTAGCAAACTCTACTGAGTTTTTCAAGAACCCTCTACCTTTGTTGAGATGATCATTCCTAACCATCAGACTCCTTATGGTTGCCAACAGCAGCAATGTAGTTTAGTGGAATGTCTCCCAATCTCTCACACATCACAACATGGTAATATTTGTATAGTACTGTGGGGCAAATATCTCTGAAGGGCACAATATCTTGTAGTTGTAGTCCATTTACAATCCATTGATTGAGAATCTCTATTCTAACAGTATTGGATAAGGTGTGTAACATCCCGAACTAATCTTAGTCCTGGCATACCTTCATCGTGTAACCTTGAACAGGTTACTTGCTCTCAGTTTAGTTTTTTTTTTAATGTATTTAAAGAGTGCTCACAGTGTCTAGGAACTATGCTAGTCATTGGGGATACAAACTGAGTATGCCTGTTTCTGTGAGTATGAGTGGTGTCTGCCTTGGAGGAGCATACAGTCTGGTGAGGGAAAAAAAGGCATAGAAACAGTATCAATATAAAATGATGTGATAGAAAGATGTACAAGGTACTGTGAGAACAGGCTAGAGAGGCACCTATCCAAAGAGGGAGCAGGAAAGAGGAGAAGGCTCCCTGGAAGAGGTCACTTATGATGAGTTGTTTAAGGATGAATAGGAATATTACCTAGAAGATGAAAGGAGGGCATTAGGCAGCACAGATAGCATTGCTAAGATATAAGGGCATTAAAGAGCTGTGCCGGGGTGGAGATGTGTGGGTGGGGAGTAACTATAAGCAGTTAGGTGATGTTCGCATGCAAAGAGTTGTGGAGAGGGGGAAAGAATGATGATCAAGAATGTTGTAGCTTTCAGACCTAGGGGAGCTTGGGGTGTGAGGAAGGTGAAGGAATAACCTCAATGATTAACATAACAATAATGAGGGAAATTTGTGGTCTTCACCTAGTGCCATTTATCATACACTGAGGGGTCTAGACAAAGGGAAGTTACAAGTTACCCTGACATTCTACAGGTATGTTATCTTAAATGCAAAAAGACAAGAGACTCAGTAAAAAGTTGATCTTTGTCAGGGAAGATACTGGCCTAGGACATGACTACCCACTATAAGCTGCTTTTTAATTAAGAGGTTTCATTTCAGACCATCCTTTGTGGTTACTTTAGGTCTCTTAGTTTACAAGACTGCCATGCAGGCCTTCCCTGAGTTAGTCAAGTTAGTATGTGGCCCCTTTTCATCCACACAGTGTTGTGGAGAAAGAACAGTGCTCAGATCTGGTTGTAGGGATAGGGAAGGTTTCAGAAGGTAACAGCATTTGCGATAAGCCTTGAAGGATGGTTAAAAATAAGAGATTACAGATTTTCCTGAATGTAAAAGTAATACCCATAATAGAAAGTTGGAAAAATAGAGAATATTTTTTGAATTAAAGTAATCCTTAATCTTAGCACTCAGAGATGATCTTTGTTAACTTTCTGAATGTTTCCTTTTAGATATGATGTAGTTATTTTAGTTAATAAATTTGGAATAATACTGTATATATAGTTTTTCATCTTTTTTAACCTAACATTATATTGTGAGCATTTCCCTGTGTCTTTTGAAACCATGGTATTTAATGGCTACATAACATTTCAGCCCATAGATACACCATAAGTATTTAAACTAATCTTTTATTGTCAAATACTTAGACTATTTATGGTTTGGGCTTTTATTTTTGCTATTCTAAATAATGTTGCCGAAACCGGTTTGGCTCAGTGGATAGAGCGTCGGCCTGCGGACTGAAAGGTCCCAGGTTCGATTCCGGTCAAGGGCATGTACCTGGGTTGCGGGCGCATCCCCAGTGGGGGATGTGCAGGAGGCGGCTGATCGATGTTTCTCTCTCATCGATGTTTCTGACTTTCTATCTCTCTCCCTTCCTCTCTGTAGAAAATCAATAAAATATATTAAAGAAAAAAAAATAATGTTAATGCCGAAACCGGTTTGGCTCAGTGGATAGAGCGTCAGCCTGTGGACTGAGGGGTCCCAGGTTCGATTCCGGTCAAGGGTATGTGCCTGGGTTGCGGGCACGTCCCCAGCAGGGGGTGTGCAGGAGACAGCTGATGGATGTTTCTCTCTCATCGATGTTTCTAACTCTCTATCTCTCTCCCTTCCTCTCTGTAAAAAATCAATAAAAATATATTTTTTAAAAAAAATAAATAAATAATGTTAAGAACAAACATCTGTTTTTATTATTTTCTTTTATATGTTTTTATTGATTTTAGAGAAAGAGGAAGGGAGAGGGAGAGAAACACTGATGAGAGAAAAACATTGATCAGCTGCTTCTTGCATGCCCCCTACTGGGAATTAAGCCCAGAATCAAATCAGCAACCTCTTGGTACATGGGTCAACACTCAAGCACTGAGCCATACTGGCCAGGCCAAACATATATATTTTTAAATTTTACTTTAATTTTTCCATCACCATTTATCTCTTCTATGCCCTCTTTCACCTCCACCCCCCACTCTATACCCCCTCACTCCCACACCCCCCTCTCCTGCCATCACCACACTGTTGTCCATGTCTGAGTTCTCTCTCTTTTTTTCTTTTTTGCTTAAACAAACATCTTTAACTGCATCTGTCACTGTTTCCTTAGGATAGATTTCTAGAAGGACAAGTGACTAGATCAAAGGTTTTCAATACTTTAAGAATTTTTTAAAAATATTTTTTATTGATTTCAGAGAGGAAGGGAGAGGGAGAAGGAGATGGATACATCAATGATGAGAGAGAATCATTGATCAAATGCCTCCTGCATGCCCCACACTGGGGATCAAGCCTGAAACTTGGGTATGTGCCCTGACCAGGAATTGAACCACGACCTCCTGGTTCATAGGTCATGCGGGGATATTTGAAGACTTGATGGTAACAGTGTGTTGCTTTCCACAATAACAAATTGCAGAATGTGTCCCACTGCACTGATCTTGGATGTTAACACTTGGAAAATCCAGTTGGGCAAACAAAAGTATTTCATTGTTTTGATTTGCATTTCTTTGGCTAGAAAGCTTGATCTTTGAATGTTTTCTTTACATGCCTGATAGATGAGATATCAGCATTTTCTTACTTTCAGACTCATACATCCAACACCCTACATCAGTGATTTTCAACCTTTTTCATCTCATGGCATACGCAAAATAATTAGTAAAATTCTGCGGCACATCAAAAAATATACTTTTTGCTGATCTGACAAAAAATAGGTCTAATTTTGATTTGTTCATACCAGGTGGCTATTGTTGTGTTGGCTGTTGTCTCATTTTTTTTAATTTGACAATCTAAGAGAAAAGAGGTCAGTGCTCCTGACTAAATCATCAGGTATTGCATGTTTTAAAAATTACTGTAGCACATTGGTTGAAAATCTCTGCCCTACATGGATGTTTCACAGACATCTCAAACTTAACATGCCCTTAATTGAACCTTTGGCTTTTTAACCTGCAAATATCCCCCCACACCCAAGACTTCACCATCTTAATAGGTTTATCACCATTCACCAGGTGTTTAAGCCAGAAACCTAGAAGTTAGCCTCATTTCCTCCCTTCTGAGTCTCCACATCCATTCATTCTTCAAGGCCTGCCAATTCTAGCTACAAAATGTATCTTACGTCCTTCTGCTTCTCTCCATCTCCATTATCTCATACCTTAGTCTAGACCACCAGTATCTCACCTGAAATAGCGAAACCACTAACTGCAAGGCCCTGCATGATCTAGTGCCTGCCTCTCTCCAATTTCATTGTGTATCACACTCCCTTTGCTCAGTAGCCTTTTCGTTCTTTGAACAGAACCAGCTCCTTCCTTCTAAAGCAGTGGTTCTCAACCTTCCTAATGCTGCGACCCTTTAATACAGTTCCTCATGTTGTGGTGACCCCCAATTTCATTGTTACAAATTTAACATAATTAAAGCATAGTGATTAATCACAAAAACAATATGTAATTATATATGTGTTTCCAATGGTCTTAGGCAACCCCTGTGAAAGGGTTATTCGACCCCCAAAGGGGTCGCAACCCACAGGTTGAGAACCGCAGTTCTAAAGAGTCTTTGTTCTTGTTGTCTTTGCATGGAATGCTCTTCATTCATCTGTCTCCCCTGCTAGAATGTATGCTCCAGAAGGTCAAGGAGCTATTTCTCTTTTGTTCACTGCAGTATGTTGACCACAGGTTCTGGCATATAGAAGGTGCTCAAGAAATATTTATTGTTAACAAGTAGGAGGAACAACACGAGCAAAAGCCCAAGGCAGTTTGAGGTATGTACATGGAATGGAGAGTAGTCTGATTTGGCAGAAGCTCAGAGGTCTGAATAATGAAATGATGTGTATAGAATATTGAAAGGGAAGAGAGAGGCAGAAAGAAAAGTTAACATACTGTAGTAGTACTTCAACTTGGAAAAGGTAATACAAATGAAGTTACAACTATCAGAGACATTACTCTTGCAATAGAAAAGTTATTGTTCAGATTCTTAGTTACCTTTTGTAGGTCTTCCCCCACCCCACAACTTTACATACTGAGGCCATGCTACATAAAACACCTCTCTCTCTCAAAACCTGTTTTTTCACGTATTCTCTCCTACTCTAATTCCCATCTTTGAGGAGTAAGTGTAAGTCTAATTGATTGACTGCACCTCCATTCTTTTGATAGAAACAGAAGAGTAGAAGCTAGGTAAGCAATAAATCTAATTTTAGATTTACTGAATTTAGTTCCAAAAATGACAACTGGATAACCATCTCCATAGACAGATGGAAATGTGTAACTAAAACATGTGAGGCAATTTTGTTACTAGTGCTAAAAATTTAGGCGCTTTGGTGGATTTGTATAGTTTGCCAAGGAATAACATGTAGAGGGGAAAAAAAAGCCAAGGATAAAACCTTGAGGACAAGTTAAGGGAGAAGGAAGAGAAATAAAAGAGCAACCAGAAGTAGGTAAGAGACTCAACAAGGTACAGATAGAATTACTTGTAGAAGCCTGGGCAAGAGAGAGCAAAAGTCATGTCCTCTTGAAGCTTCTCCCTACCCATCACCACCCTCCTCCCCCATATTGTAACACTTAGTTTATGATTCTTATAATAACTATATTATTCTCTAGACTTGAAATTCCTAAATGTCAGAAGGTGACTAATTGTGTCTTTAGTATCCCAATTGTATCACTGTATTCTTGGTGCCCAGTAATTGGATTATAGTAGGTAGTTGAGTTGTCTTTGGGAGAGACAGAGTAGTCTTTAGGAAGATGGAAACAATGTGGTATAGCAGAAAAAGCCTGGGCTTTTTAGTCAGACAAACCTGGGGTGACCAATTTCTACCACTTAATTGGTGGGGCATCATCTAGCCCTTCCTAGATTCAATTTTTTTTATCAGCTAGCAATATTTGTATTATATTGCTGCTTACAAAGCACTTTTATGTATGTTGTTCCATTTGATCCTGTTAATGACTGCACAAAGCAAATATTATCCCCACTAGAGGCCCAATGCACAAAGATTCATGCAGGAATGGGCCTTGCTTCCCCTGGCTGCTGGCACCGCCTTCGCTCCAGCCTGGAGCTGCCTTTCCGCCTTCCCACGCTGCCCAGAGGCCCAGAGCGGCTTGGGGGGGGGGGGGGTGCGGGGTGCGGAATGCCTGCATCATTGCCGTGGCAACAACACAAATGTCCTGCCCCAAACCCGGCCGCTTGGTGGCTGTGTATGCAAATTAGCCCACCATATTTGTTGGGTTAATTTGCATACTCACTCCTGATTGTCTGGTGGGCATTGTGAAGATATGGTCAATTTGCATCTTTCTCTTTTATTAGCCTACTAGAGGCCCAATGCACGAAATTTGTTCCAGAATAGGCCCTTGCAACACCGGCTGTGTCCAGAAGTTCATCCAGATGATCGTTCCACTGTTCAGCCATTTGGTCGATTTGCATATTATGCTTTTATTATTATAGACTAGAGGCCCAGTGCACAAAAATTTGTGCACTCAGAGTGGTCCCTCGGCCTGGCCTATGCCCTCTTGCAGTCTGGGACCCCTCGGAGGATGTCCATCTGCTGGCTTAGGCCTGCTCCCTGGGGGATCGGGCCCAAGCTGTCAGTCAGACATCCCTCTGCAGCCCGGCAGCCCTCAGGGGATGTCCACTTACCAGCAGGGAGCAGACCTAAGCTGCAGTCGGACATCCTTAGCACTGCTGAGGAGGCGGGAGAGGCTCCCACCACCACCACTGTGCTGGCAGCCATCAGCCTGGCTTGTGGCTGAGCAGAGCTGCCCCTGTGGGAGCGCCCTGACCACCAGGGGACAGCTCCTGCATTGAGCGTCTGCCCCCTGGTGGTCAGTGTGTGTCATAGTGACCAGTGATTCCCAGTCGTTCTGCTGTTAGGGTCAATTTGCATATTTCCCTTTTATTATATAGGATAGAGGCCTGGTGTATGGGTAGGGGCCAGCTGGTTTGCCCTGAAGGGTGTCCTGGATCAGGGTGGGGGTCCCGCTTGGGTGCCTGGCCAGCCTGGGTGAGGGGCTGATGGGTGTTTGCAGGCTGGTCACACCCCCTTCAGGGTGGGGGTCTCCACTGGGGTGCCTGGCCAGCCTGGGTGAGGGGCTGATGGCTGTTTGCAGGCTGGTCAAGCCCCCCCCCCACAGTGGGGACCCTCACCCCATGGAGGATTGACCAGCCTGGGTGAGGGGCTACTGGCAGTTTTCAGGCTGGCCACACCCCCTTTAGGTTGGGGAGTCCCCACTGGGGTGTCTGGCCAGTCTGGGTGAGGGGCTGAGGGCCATTTTCAGGCTGGCCAAGCCCCCCAGCAATGGAAGCTTCCAGCCTCTCCTTTTTTTCTTTTTTTATTCTGGGATTTATTTACCTTCTATAATTGAAACTTTGTAGCCTTGAGTGGAGCTCAGAGCCAGCCAGGGCGGGGCGGGAAGCTTGGTTTCCTCCATCGCTAGGGGCAACCCAAGCCTCCTGCTTTCTCCGGCTCCGTGGCTGCCGGCCGTCATCTTGGTTGAAGGTTAATTTGCATATAGTTGCTCTGATGGGCTGGTGGGCATGGCTTAAGGCATAGCGAAGGTATGGTCAATTTGCATGTTTGTCTTTCATTAGTGTAGATATGTTAGAGATAAGGAATTTGGCTCTGAGAATTGACATATCCAAGTTACATAGCTAGTAAGTGCAGGCTAGGATTTAAACTTAGGTTTTCAAATTCCCAGCTCTGGTACTATTTCCACTATAGCATAGAACAAAGAGATAGAATATGTTTTGGAAGTTGTGTCTAGGAAAGGGTAAAGGCACCAGCAGAGTGAAAAAATTGTTACTGCTAATGACAGGGTAATTGATAGACTGAGGCCTGGAAGAATGTGGGTGGGATTCATAGCAAGAGTGGAATGGTAAAGAGATGGCCTTGGCTCCTAAAGGTAGCATTAGCCCCTTATGGACAAGAGGAAAGGTGAAGCTACAGAGATTTTTTTTAAACTATGTTTATATTGATTTCAGAGAGGAAGGGGGAGGGAGAGAGAGATAGAGATAGAAACATCAATGATGAGAGAGAATCATTGATTGGCTGCCTCTTACACAGCCCCCACTGGGGATCGAGCCTGCAACCCAGGCATGTGTCCTGACCTGGAATTGAAACATGATCTCCTGGTTCATGGGGTCAATCCTCAACCACTGAGCCACGCCGGCTGGGCAAGAGATTTTAAGGTAAAAGGGGAAGTTGAATTGAAGGCCACCTGGTGTGATAGTGGCATGGGATCCACAAAAGATGAACAAAAGGATAGTTGAGCAAAAGTGACCAAAGTGGTCACAAATTTATAATTCATTAGCTCTCTTTAGCAGCTTGGGAACTGGAAAAGGGAACAGTGAAAGTTGTCCAGAGGCCAAAGGGTAATAGGCATTGGGGCTCCTAGGGTGATAAGGGAGTGTTTTCATGTAATGGCTTACTATTATAAGAAAAGTACATATCTGTAGAATTCTGTATAAAATTTTAGGGTGTTCAAGGACCACTGCCCCCCCCCCCAAAAAACCCTCTGTCTAGGACCTCAGGTTAAGAACTACAGATTTGGGTGAACACCTCCAGAGGAGCATCTGATTCTGGAGAGCTAGAGTGGGGTTTCAGACTTGGATATTTCAGGATACTTCTTTTGGAAGCCATGGAATTTTTTCTTGACTCCTCTTTTTCTCAAGCCCTTACGTTCAAAAATTAGCAAGTCCTGTTTTATATTTTAAATATATCCATATCTCACCGCCTCCCTATTGCAAATCACTATCTTTCACCTGGATTTTGGCAATGTCCTCTTACTTGATTTCCCTGCTTCCACCCTTTGTTCCCGCCCCCATGGTCTAGAGCAGCTGTTCTCAACCTGTGGGTCGCGACCCCTTTGGGGGTCGAACGACTCACAGGGGTCGCCTAAGACCATCGGAAAACACATATAATTACATATTGTTTTTGTGATTAATCACTATGCTTTAATTATGTTAAATTTGTAACAATGAAATTGGGGGTCACCACAACATGAGGAACTGTATTAAAGGGTCGCAGCATTGGGAAGGTTGAGAACCACTGGTCTAGAGCAACGGTTGCCAACCGGTGGTCCGCGGACCACTGGTTGTCTGAGTTCCGAAAGGTTGGCGACCGCTAGTCTAGAGTCCACACACAGCAAGAGTGGTCCATATAAAAGAGTTTTCATGTCACTCTATTCCTGTCATGTATTCTATCCAAAAGCCTTCAGTGGCTTTTGCATCTCACTCAAAATATCATGGAATTTGATTTGTTGGGTCTTATTTCCTACAGGGTTCTACAAATTATGGCCCTGGCTGTATATCTGACCTCATTTTCTGTCATTCTTCACTTTATACTAGTGCACTGGCCTCCTTGCTGTTTCTCAAACATGTCAGGCCAGTCACTCTTCCACCCAGGACCTTCTGATTTACTTTTTCCCCTTAGAACAAATACTCAGAAGGAACCCCAGTTTTGCCTCCCTGAAGCTGCCTTTTTGGGATATTTATTTTAAGCTGTTTATTAAGAAACAAGACTTGGAACCTTTGATCCCCCCGCCCTTTCCTGCCCAAGAGATTCAGACAGAGATCCTAGGATGCAGCTTTAGCCCTATTTGAATTAAGTCTGGTAAATGAGAGGGCTTCCGGCAGGCACCTGTTAGCAAGATATCCTCTGTGTCCCATTGTCTCTGAGTCATCTAGCAAGGACTTCCTTGCCATGCCATGTATGTTCTACTCTTCCTCAACTACCAGTAAATCGCCCATTCTCACTTCTGAAATCTAATACCCCATCCCCACTCCATTCTTCTTTGTCCAAAAATGTTATATACCCAATGTTGCCTCACTGTCTTTGAAATTTATACACTTAATGTGAGTTCCCCATGCACATCTATTAAAACTTAATTTTCTCCTGTAAAAAAAAAAGAATACCCTTCCAGATATTGACATGGCTTACTTACCAATTTCTTTGAAATCTTTGCTCAAATGTCACTTCTTCAGAGAGGTCTTTCCTGATCATCTTGTGTATAATAGCACCACTGTCTTCACACCATCGGTGTATCCATTCTACCTTGGTTTTTGCTTCTTCATAGCACTTATCACCACCTGACTCCTCATCTGTTTCTTTTTGTCTTCTCCCACTAGAACGAAAGCTTCAGAAGAGTAAGGACTTGTATACACAGCTGTATCTCCAGCACTGAGAACAGTGCCTGTCATATAATAGGTACTCAGTAAATATTTGTTAAATGAATGATAGATGAGATACTAGAATGCATCCTGAGAAAGGTAGGCAAGGTGGTTATGAGACTTTATATTAAGATGCATCAGAAGAGCTAGGAATATTTTGCTCAGCAGAAAAGAAAAGATCATTTTTTAGGCTGTTTCATAAGGAATTCCTACATCAGTGGCAGGTAAATGACCCCTAAGATTCTATGATTCTTTGAAGTTCTAATTCCCAAATGGACATTATGTGATACTAAACACCCAACCTAGTAAAGGTTGATATAAAATGACTAAGGCACTCCATCTCTAAAGAGGATGAGGAGTTGCTCAAATCAGGTTATGTCTATACTTTTCTGGCTTCAGATGTATTTCTCAGCTGCTGCTGATCCCTTCCTTGCCTTGTAGTCTTGAGAGAACTGCCTTGGTGGCAAGTTCTGAAGTACAGAATCTATACTATTGCCGAAGTGGAAATTGGTGTGCTGACTTTCTGGTCACTTGTAAAGATAAAATCTTACTGTGGCCTTCTTTTGAAGGAATACCTCTTTATTTTTAAGTTCACGGGTAATGCTTTCCTGTGGAACAGATACAAGCAGAAGAAGGAGATGGAGCGTAGGTTGTCTGAAATGAAATCTGCTGTCGAAAGTGGTGAAGCAGATGATGAGCATGTTCGTGAGTATTACCTCCTTCACCTTCGAAGGTGGATTGGTATCTGCTTAGAAGAGATTGAGAGCATTGACCAGGAGATGGATATCCTGAGAAGAAAAGACTCTTCAAAAGAGGTAAGTCTGTTCACTGCTATATAATTCAAAAAACTGCTATCAGAGATTTGAATGTTCTATAGGACAATAATCAGATTTAAATGCTTTTGAGTCTTCATAAAATCATTGTTCTTATTAAGTTCAATGGAAGAAGGCTGAAGATTCACTAAGGTAGCTTTCTCTCTGGTTTACAGTTGTGTTCCCCAGTGCCTACTAACCTGTAACGCACTTTTAGTCATTTGTAATTTTGTGACATGCATTGGGGGAGGGAGATTTCCCTGAAGTAAAAGTTGGTTTGGGCTATGGGAAGTCATAACTGCTGAAGGAGGCATAGGGAGATAGGCTTTTAAAATCTGCTTGACTATAATAAAGGAAAAGAGGAATAGGATGGGAATAGAGAAGAAAAGTGGAACTGGAGAGAGATGAGTAGAAAGAAGATGAATCCCAGTTTAACCATACATAGCGATGCACACTCACACCTTTAGATCCCCCAGTATGAGACACAGCAAAATGTTGGGCATACTGGTGAAGAACACCTGGTACCCTACAGCTTTGGCTGTCTTTGAACATCATGACCCTGTTTTGGAGCTGCTGCTTCAAAAGATTAGGCTCTGCTGCTACTTATTTTTGGTTCTGATATAAGAGGAATTGAGTTGAATTTATCAGCTGGTCACAGGCATTTATTTAAGTCCTCAGGGAAACCTCCTGAGGTTTTGATTTGTACTAATTAGCCCAGGAGCTTTTGCCTCAGGGTAACATCAACCTAGTTCCTCATGTTAAAGGATTAAAGAATGAACAATCTTGAGGCTCCTTGAGCATATCTAGAGTGGTTTTAAACAGTATGAGGCTGGACTCTTCTGGGTCCTCCCCGACCCTTTCTTTGCTGCTGTTTTTTTCTTTTACTTTTTAAAATTTATTGCTTTTTAAAAATATATTTTTATTGATTTCAGATAGGAAGGGAAAGGAAATCATTGATCAGCTGCCTCCTGCACGCCCCCTACTGGGGACTGAGCCCACAACTCAGGCCTGTGCCCTTGACTGGAATCAAACCCAGGACCCTTGAGTCTACAGGCTGACGCTTTATCCACTGAGCCAAACCGGGCAGGGCTATTAATTGATTTTTTACAGAGAGGAAGGGAGAAGGATAGAGAGTTAGAAACATCGATGAGAGAGAAACATTGATCAGCTGCCTCCTACTGGGGATGTGCCCACAACCAAGGTGCATGCCCTTGACCAAAGTCGAACGTGGGACCCTTCAGTCCGCAGGCCAACGCTCTATCCACCGAACCAACCCGATTAGGGCTGTTTTTTCTTTTCTCATGCTCTCTCATTTGGTATGGAGATTGTCTCTGGGAGTGATGGAGCTTGAACCAAGTGAACACCTTTTCATTGACCAGATTTTGATTCTTTGTGCGCCTCAATAGCCAGGGTTCCTTGAAACATTTCTATACGCCTATATATGAAAACTGCTAACCCATTCTCCCCCTTGCATTTAGGGACATCCACTTCTAAAGTACCCTAAGGGGTTCTTGACAGTTAATAGCATAATTACAGGGTCATAATTGAACTTTAGCACCAAAGGCCAGACTAAGGAAAGGGACTTAAAATTTATCTCAAGGGATTAAGATGGATCATGGAAGAAGCCTTTGGCATCTCCTTTGGAGGGGGGGCATTTTAAAGTCAAATAATTTTTTACTTGTGGTGAGATGATTCCTGAGTGAGCTTTCTCTTTCTCTCTCTTCAGCAAGGTACTCGGGTGTCCTCAAGAGAGCTAAGCAACCTCCATCATTAATATCTGCTGATATGTCTCAGAGACAGATATGGAGGGAGTAACTGAATTTTGAATCCAGTGCTTTTCGAGCACCTGAAGACCTAAGAGGCTGCACAGTGGGATGGGCAAAGGCAAATACACTTCTGATCGTTAATTTCCTTTTTAGGCATCAACTTCTCATTCATCTCGTCCATCCAGGCCTCCAATGAAACCCTTTATTCTCACTCGGGATGCAGCCCAAGCCAAGTAGGTAGTACTAAAAAGTAGGGTGCCTTTGCAAGCCCCTTGCTTTTGTGGTTCATTTGCACTGCATGGTGCCAAGCAGAATGGGCATTATTTTTTTTTAAATATATTTTATTGATTTTTTACAGAGAGGAAGGGAGAGAGATAGAGAGTCAGAAACATCGATGAGAGAGAAACATCGATCAGCTGCCTCCTGCACATCTCCCACTGGGGATGTGCCCGCAACCCAGGTACATGCCCTTGACCAGAATCGAACCTGGGACCCTTCAGTCCGCAGGCTGATGCTCTATCCACTGAGCCAAACCGGTTTCGGCAGAATGGGCATTATTAAGAAGGCATGACTTTGCCTTGGAGGCTGTTCTTTCATCAAAGGGATATTATCTCTTCTAATAATTTCTCTGTCTTCGGCCTTCAGCAGACATTTCCCTCACAAACCTGAGCTTAAAAAGATCTCAAAAGGAAACCAATACAAATAATCTGTTAATTAATTAAAAACAAAGAAGGAAGGAATCAAATGGAGAATTGTACACTTTAAAATTTTTTCCCTTGCCTTCAGCTACAGTTCTCAAAATGACATGTTTGCTTATCTGAGTTCTTGAGGTGCTTTTCCGGGGGAACGGGGCGGGAGAGTCTCCTTCCTCTGCGTACCTTTTAGACTCACCAACTATAAGTACCCTTTTCACAGTATCATCGCTGCTCTGTGGGGCATTGGCCTCTGGAATTGCTTATTGGGAGATTATCCTGGGCTATTTATCATCTCATGAAAATACTTTAGTGCCCTTTCCTGGATGCCTCTTTTTACATATCCTCACAGGAGTTTGCACAACTCCTCAGAAGATGCCTGGTTAGGGGTGGGAGGATAAAACAGACATAGGCTTTGCCACTAAAGAGAAGAGACTTTTTAATAGTGCTATGTATGTTTAGTGTTCTAAATACAATGTGGTTTTTGCAGAGTATTTGGAGCTGGTTATCCAAGTCTGGCAACCATGACAGTGAATGACTGGTATGATCAGCATCGGAAGTTGGGAGCTTTACCAGATCAGGGAGTAGCCAGGACAACATCAGGTATGACGGGCTGGGAGGAAAGTAGTTACAGTATGGTTCCTTATTTCCCCAGCAATGAAATTCTGACCAAATATCACTGTCCTTTAGGAGCAGAAGTAATCTGGATAAAGATTCTAAGTAACATGAAGACTTAGTATTTTATTTCACTTACTAGTAAAATAAATAGCCGATGATTCTGGGAGGATTGGGGCAGTGGAGAAGTGTAGGTTTTGAACCTCTCCAAATATTATGGCATAAAAACAGACTGAGCAACTAGATAGTAAAACCAAAAATCCACGGATAGCAGCTCCGCTTCTGGTATTAGCAGAATAGGTTGTATTAGGTTAGCACCTCCTACAGTTAACAATTACAGACTGGAAAAGCTATAACTAAATAACTACCTAAAGGCACTGGAGAGTGACCAAAAGCAGACATAGACTAGAGGTCAGTCAACACTTAGAAGATAAGAGTGGTACTGGGAACTTCTTGAGGGCAGGGATTTTGACTTACTGTATTCTTGGTGCCCAAATTGATAATTAGATCATAGAAATACTTGAAGGTGTCTTTGGGAGGGAAAGGTGAAGGGTGGTCTTTAGAAAGATGAAAGTAATATGGTTTTAGCAGAAAAAGCACAGACAGAGCTGGGGTAACCAATTACTCCTGTTACTTGATAGGACATCATGTAGCCCCTCTGAGCCTCAGTTTCCTTATCTCATGTATTATCTCATTTGATCTTAATCCCATGAAACAGACATTTTAACCACGTTTTAGTATGAGGAAATAGTGTCTGAGAACTGACATATGCAAAGTCAACATAGCTAAAAAGTGGCGAGGCTAGGATTTTAATTCAGGCCGTAATATTCCAAGTTCTAGGGCTGTTTCAAATATAGCACAGAGAAAAGAAGAGTGGTCAATTTGAAGAGTGGTTTTTCTGTGTTTGTTTTTTATGGCTTTTCACCCATGGGCAGGCTGCAGATGCTGTGATGGGAGTAGGTAAAATTTGGATAGAAACTTACAGTCTTATTGGTTGTGCAATGAGAGAACTGAGTTTGGGTGACTATAGCAACTGAGAGGTGAGAAGAATATCCCAGAAAGAAGAGAACCACAGAGGAGGAGTCCTAATTCTTTACATAAATCTGCCCACATCTCTGGCTGACTCAAGCTCCACATGCATAGGATAGATTCCAAGCACCCTAGGGAGGGCTAAAATAACTGAATGGAAAATGCAGCTACTACCCAATGCAGAGGAAATAGAATTTGGAATTTGGTTTTAGATAAATTAACTGCCTGCTAAGATGAAAAATCAATACTCTAGTGGAATGAAACAATTCAGAATCTGTATAACATACCCATTTACGAAGTCTTGTATTCAATCATAAACTAAACATATGGGGGAAAAAACAGAAAAATGTGACTTATACTCGAGGAAAAGCAATTGATGGAAACCAATCCCAAGATGACTCAGATGTTGAAATTAGCAGACAAGGACTTTAAATCAGCTTATTTCTGTGCTCAGGGCAGAGGGGAAAATATGCTTGTAAAGAATTAAAAGATAAGATGTCTCAGCAGAGAGGTAGAGACTATACACAAAAAAATCTGGAACAAAAAATATGGTATCCGAACTTTAAAAATCATTGGATAAGCTTAAGAGATTGGCAATGACAGAAGAAAGTGTCAGTTAACTTGAAGATAAATCAACACAAATTAGCCTATCTGAAAAACAAAAAACGATTGGAAAAAACATAGCCTCGCCAGGCTGGTGTTACTCAGTGGTTGAGCATTGACTTGTAAACGGTAAGGTCATAGCTCAATTCCTAGTCAGGGCACATATGGGCACATGTCTGAGTTGCAGGCTTGATGCCCAGTAGGGGGTATGCAGGAGGCAGCTGATCAATGATTCTCTCTCATCATTGATAGTTCTCTCTCTCCCTCTCGTCTCTCTGAAATCAATAAAATTATATATTTTTAAAAAACATAGCTTCAGTGACTTGTGGAACAATGTATAAAGGTCTATCATACATGCAATTGAAATACCATACCAATAGAGAGGAGAAAGAGAGAGAAGGGGCCAGAAAAAAAATTTGAAGAAATGATGGCTGAAATTTTTCTCAAATCTGTGAAACACAAATATACAGATTCCGAAATTGCAGAAGTCCCAAGCATGTTAAATACAAATAAACCCACACATAGGCACATCATAGTCAAACTGCTAAAAACCAAAGAAAAAGAGAAAGTCTTGAAAGCAGCCAGAAATAAAGTACATATTACAAATAGCAGAATAATGATAGGAATTGTTACTGGGTTTCCATTAGAAACAATGGAAGCCAGTGATAGTGGAGCAACATCTTTAAAGTGCTGGTGGGGGGGAACCTTTTCTTCCCAGAACTTTATATGCAGTGAAAATATCCATAAAAATGAAGGCATAATTAAGACATTTTCAGATAAATGATAGCCAAGGAATTCTTCATCAGGAAACTGGCATCATGAGAAATGCCAGTTCTTAAGTCTGAAAGGAATGATACCAGATAGAAACTTGGATATTCAATAAAGAATGAAGAGTCCTGGCCGGTGTGGCTCAATTGGATGGGTGTCGTCCTGTGCACCAGGGGGTTGCCGGTTCGATTCCTGATCAAGGGCACATGCCCGTGCAGAAGGCAGCTGATCTATGTTGCACTCTCACATCGCTCTTTCTCACCCTCTTTCCCTCTCCCTTCCTCTCAAAATCAATAAACTATTCTTTAAAAAAAGAATGAGGAGTGCAGAAATGGTAATAAGGTGGGTAAATACCAAGGGCTATATCCTCTCACTTCCAACTTTTAAAAACTACGTATGGCTTCTTTAAACAAAAAAATGATATTGACAGCTATAGCAAAAAAGACAGGGAGTAAATGGAATTATTTTTTTGTGAGATAGTTCTGTTTTATGTGAAGTGGTGCAATTACCTCTTGTTGTTAACAAATGACTCTAAAACTTAGCAACTTAAAATAATAAACATTTATTGTCACACATAGTTTCTGAGGGTGAGGACTCCAGGAGCAACTTAACTGGTTGGTTCTTGATTAGGCTATCCTAAGGTTGGTGTCAGCTGGGGCTGCAGTCTTCTGAAAGCTTGACTGAGGCTAGAGGATCTGCTTCCAGCTCATTCACTCATCCATGTGGCTGTTGGCAAGAAACCTTCCCATGTGGGTCTCTCCATAAGTTTGCTCACAGCTTAAGAGCTTCATTTCCTCAGTGAATGATTCAAGAGAGAACAACCAAGTTTCTTTTTTTAAAATACTTTTTTTTGTTTTGTTAATCCTCACCTGAGGATATTTTTTCCATTGCTTTTCAGGGAAAGTGGGAGGGAGGGAGGGAGGGAGGGAGAGAAAGTGGGAGAGCGGAAGAGGGAGGGAGGGGAGAGAGAGAGAGGGAGAGAGAAACAGAAACATCAGTTGGCTGCCTTCTGCAGCCTCCTACTGAGGATCAAGCCCACAACCAGGGCATGTGCCCTGACCAGGAATCAAACTGGCAACATTGTGGTGCATGGGACAATACCCAACCAACTGAGCCATACTGGCCAGGGCGAGAAGCCTCATTATCTTTTAAAACCTAATGTTGGAAGTTGCAAACCATGACTTCTGCCATATTCCATTGCTCACCAACCCCAATACAGTGTGAGAGGACTACGTAAGAGCATGAATACCTGGAGACTGGGATCATTGGGGTCCATCTTTGAGGCTGTCACATAGTATATTAATGACAAGTAGACTGGGAGGTTAGGGTTGATTGTATTTCTTAGAGCAGCGATTTTCAACTGGTGTGCCACAAGAATTTTTAAAACATGGAATACCTGACTATTGAGTCGGGCACTGAGCTCTTTTCCCTTAGATTATCAAATAAAAAAATGACAACAGCCAACACAACAATAGCTATCCAGTGTAAATGAATCAAAATTATACATTCCTGGTCAGTGTGGTTCAGTGGTTGAGCATCGACCTATGAACCAGGAAGTCATGGTTTGATTCCCAGTTAGGGGACATGCCTGGGTTGTGGGCTCCATCCCAGTGCAGGAGGCAGCCAATTGACGATTCTCATCATTGATGTTTCTATCTCTCTCCTCCCTTCCTCTCTTAAATCAATAAAAATATATTTTAAAAAATAAAGAAACAATTATACCCATTTTTGTCAGATCAGCAAAACGTAACATTTTGGCATGCCACAGAATTTTAGTAATTAGTTTATGTATGCCACAAAATGAAAAGGTTGAAAATTGTTGCCTTAGAGCAACCCTTAAATAATGCATCAAGAAAATATGAAGACAATCTCTAGACTAGTGGAAAATATTTGCAAAAGAAACATCTGATAGAAGACTGTTAATCCAAAATGTACAAAGAATTCTTAAAACTCAACAATAAGGAAATGAACACCCCAATTTTTTTAAAAATATATTTTATTGATTTTTGACAGAGAGGAAGGGAGAGTGATGGAGAGAAACATCGATGAGAGAGAAACATCAATCAGCTGCCTCCTGCACACCTCCTACTGGGGATGTGCCCGCAACCAAGGTACATGCCCTTGAACGGAATTGAACCTGGGACCCCCCAGTCCGTAGGCTGACGCTCTATCCACTGAGCCAAACTGGCTAGGGCTGAACACCCCAATTTAAGAAAAATGGGCAAAATACCTGAACAGGCACCTCCCCAAAGAAAATATACATGAATAAATAAGCCTATGAAAAGATGCTCAACATCATGTGGCATTGGGGGATTGCAAATTAAAACAACAGTGATACCCCTACACCCCTATAAAGATGACTGAAATTGAAAACATCGAGAACACCAGATGTTGGTAAAGATATGGAGCAACAGGGATTCTTTTTAAAAAATATATTTTTATGAATTTCAGAGAGGAAGGGAGAGAAAGAAACATCAATGATGAGAGAGAATCACTGATCAGCTACCTCCCACACGCCTCCCCACCCCCCTGGGGATCAAGCTGCAACAGGGATTCTTATTCAGTGCTGGTGGAAATGCAAAATGGTACAACCACTTTAGAAGACAGTTTCTCAGCTTCTTACAAAACAAACCATACTCATTCCATATGGTCCAGTAATTGTGCTCCTTGATATTTACCCAAATGAGTTGAGAACAGGTCCATGCAAAAACCTGCACACAAAGGGTTATGGCAGCTTTACTGATAATTACCAAAACTTGGAAAACAGCCAAAATGTTGTCAATGGGAGAATGGATAAACTGTGGTACATCCAGACAATGAAATAGCAGTATTCATTGCTTAAAAAAAAAAAAAAAAAAAAAAAAAAAAAAAAAAAAAAAGAGCTATCCATAAAAATACATGGAAGAACCTTAATTGCATATTAACGTGAAAAGAAGCCAATCAGAAAGGGCTACATATATATGATTCCACCTATATGATATTCTGGAAAAGGCAAAACTTATATAATAAGATGTTAATATGATGTTAATATGCAAATTGACTGAACGGCAGAATGACCAGTCGCTACGACGTGCACTGACCACAGGGGGCAGATGCTCAATGCAGGAGCTGCCCCCTGGTGGTCAGTGTACTCCCACAGGGGGAGAGCTGCTCAGCCAGAAGCCCTGAGCTGGGCTCACAGCTGGGGAGCCTCTCCCGCCTCCACAGCAGCGCTAAGGATGTGGGCCTAAGCCATCAGTCAGACATCCACCGAGGGCTCCTGGACTGTGAGAGGGCACAGGCTGGGCTGAGGGACCCCCCCCCACCCCCCCTCACCCGCAGTGCATGAATTTTGTGTACCAGGCTTCTAGTCTATATATATAAAAGGCTAATATGCAAAGTGTCCCCCTGGGGGTTCAACTGGGAGTTCGATCTCTCACTATAACGTGCGCTGACCACCAGGGGGCGGCACAGAATGAAGGACAGTCCCGGCCAGTAGCCAGAAGGCCTAGGGACCCTACCCATACATGAATTTCATGCACTGGGCCTCTAATGTAGGCAATAAAAGGACCAGGGGCTAGAGGAGAAGGATATGAAGATGTGGAGCACAGAGGATTTTTAGGGCAGTGAAACTATTTTCTATGATACTATAATGGTGGATACATGTCATCATACATTTGTCCAAACCCATAGAATGTACAACATCAAGTGTGAACTCTATTGTAAACTAGGGACTTTGTGTGATGATGATAAGTGTAAGTTCATCTGTTGTGACAAATGTATCACTCTGATCCGGATATTGATGGTGGGAGAGGCTGTTGCTGTGTGGAGGCAGGAGTATATGGGAACACTGTGTACTTTCCATTCAGTTTTGCTGTGAACCTAAAATTGCTCTAAAAATAGTCTATTTTTTTTAAAATAATGCAGAAACAAAGCTGTAGTCAGTAACGAAATTAAAAGGCCAGAAAGAATGAACAGAGGAACAAAAACAGATGAACAGAAATCCAATAGTGGATTGGTAGACTCCAATCCAGCCATATCAGTAATTATCTTAAATATAAATGCAACAAACACTTTTTTTCTTTTTAAATCTCACCCAAAGATATGTTTTTCATTGATTCTAGAGAGAGGAAGAGGGGGGAGAGAGAGAGAGAGAGAGAGAGAGAGAGAGAGAGAGAGAGAGAGAGATATTGGTTGCTTTCTATTTGTCCTTACCAGGGATTGAGTCTACAACCTGGGTATGTGCCCTGACCAGGAATCGAACCCGAGACCCTTTGGTGCTTGAAACAACAATCTAACCAACTGAGCCACACTGACTCAGGCCAACCCAATAAACTTTCAAATTAGAAATCAGATCATTAGACAAATTAGAAATTGATTATGAGACTCAACTGCAGGCTGTCTATAAGAGGTGCGTTTTATTTTTTTTAGATTTTTGATTATCTCATTTCCTTTTTTAAATATATTTTTTATTGCTGATAGTATTACCGGTATCTCCCATTCCCCCCCTCCTCCCAGCATTTACCACCCCTCAGATCTTCACTACCCTATTTCCTATGTCCATGGGTTATGCATATCTATATATATATAAAAGCCTAAGCAACCATTAGGACTGAACGACCAGACGACCTGCTGGTAGCTATGATGCGCACTGACCCAGACCTTGCTGCTGGGGCCATGACAGCCCCGAATCTGGTTCACCCGCACCCCGGACCCAGACAGGAGGGAGGAGGGAGCCCAATTCCTCATGGAATCGGCCCTGCCTTAGCTTGCTGCTGAGGCCCTGACAGCCCCGAATCTGGTTCACCCGCACCCTGGACCCAGACAGGAGGGAGGAGGAAGCCCGATTCCTCTCAGAATTGGCCAATAGTTAGCTTGCTGCTAGGGCCAACCTCCCGCGGTCCCTTCCCCCGGCTGGCCAGCCCCCACGATCAGCCCTGAGCCAGTCGGCCAACCTTCTGTGGTCCCTTCCCCCGGCCGGCTGCCCTCAATTGTCCCTGATGGTAGGCCAGGCCGAGGGACCCCACCCATGCACGAATTCATACACCGGGCCTCTAGTAAGTATATAAGTTCTTTGGTTTATCTCTTTTCATCCCCCAACCCTACATCGAGGTATGTCAGTCTGTTCTATGCTTCAGGTCGTAGTTTGTTGGTCAATTCATTTTGTTCAGTAGATTCCGCAGATAAGTGAGATTTGTCTTTCTCAGTTTGGCTTATATAACTTAGCATAATATTTTCCAGGTCCATCCATGCTGTCCCACGGGGTAAGAGATCCCTCTTTTTTTACAGCTCCATAGTATTCCATAGTGTAAATTTCACACCTTTTGTATTCATTCATCTACTGATGGGCACTTGGGCTGTTTCCAAATCTTAGATATTGTAAATAATGCTGCTATGAACATAGGGTGCATATATTCTTTCTGATTGGTGTTTTGGGGTTTTTGGGATATATCCCCAGGAGTGGGATCGCTGGGTCAAATGGAAATTCCATTTTTAATTTTTTGAGGAAACTCCATACTGTTTTCCATAGTGGCTGCATCAGTCTGAATTCTCACCAGCAGTGAACCAGGGTTCCCTTTTCTCAACATCCTTGCAGCACTTGTTTGTTGATTTGTTGATGATAGCCATTCTGACAGACGTGAGGTGATATCACATTGTAGTTTTAATTTGCATTTATCTGATGATTAGTGACGTTGAGCATTTTTTCATGTGTCTCTTGGCCATTTGTATGTCCTCTTTGGAGAAATGTCTATTCAGGTCCCCTGCCTGTTTTTTAATTGGATTGTTTGTCTTCCTTTTGTTGAGTTGTATGAGTACTTTATATATTTTGGATATTAACCTTTATCAGATGTATCATTGGCAAATATGTTCTTCCATTCAGTGGGTTCTCCTTTCATTTTGATGATAGTTTCTTTTGCTCTGCAGAAGCTTTTTATTCTGATATAGTCCCTTTATTTATTTTCTCCTTAGTTTCCTTTGCCCTAGGAGATGTATCTGTAAACATATTGCTACGTGAGATAAGAGATGCATTTTAAGTATAAGGACACAGATTGGTGGATAGTAAAAAATTGAAAAAGATATATTGTGCTAACAGAAAGCATTAGTAGCTACAGTTAGATAAAGTAGACTTCAAGACAAAAGTTATTACTGGATATAAAAAAAGACATTTTATACTGATAAAAGGGGCACTTTATCAGGAAGACATAGCAATCATAAACATGTTTGTGCCTAATAAGTTGCAAATTACATGAAGAAAAAATTAACAGAATTAAATGAAGAAATAGACAAATCTATAATCATAGTTGGAGATTTTAACACTTCTTTTAGTAATTGATAGAATTAATAGACAGAAAATTAATAAAGACATAATACACTAGCAGTCACCTTACCTATTTGACATTTATAGAAAAATATATCCAATAATTGCAAAATGCACCTTTTTTTCAAATACACAATTGTACAGTCACCAAGCCAGACCATATTCTGGGCCATCTATTAAGTCTCAGTAAATTTTCAAAGATTGAAATCACACTGAAAATGTTCTCTGACCACAATGGAATTCAATTAGCAATCAATAACAATTTACCTGGGAAATCCCTCATTTTTTGTTGTTGTTAATCCTCACTGGAGGATATTATTCCATTGATTTTTAGAGAGAGAGGAAGGGAGGGGGAGAGATAGAGAGAAACATCAATGTGAGAGAGACACATCGACTCGTTGCCTCCTGCATGCACCCCAACCAGGGCCTGGGATCAAGCCTGCAACCAAGGTATGTGCCTTTGACCGAGATCAAACCCCAGACCCTTCAGTCTCCATCCACTAAGCCAAACTGGCCAGGGCCCTAAATGTTTTTAAATTAAACAACACACTTATAAATAACGCTGGTTCAAAGAGGAAATCACAAGGAAAATTAAAAATATTTTTAACTGAAGAAAATGAAAATATAATATCAAAATTTGTGGAATACAACCAAAGCAGTGTGAGAGGGAAATGTATAACTTTTAGTACTTATATTAGAAAAAAAATATATAAAATCAATTATCTGAGGCCCTACCTTAAGAATTTGAGGGAAACAAGAACAGAATAAGCCCAAAGTCCATAGAAGAAGGAAAACAAAAATAGAGAGTCTAGTGGTGTGGTAGCGATAGTGATGCAAAAAAGTTGAACATATGTACAACCCCATGACCTGGCAATTTCACTCCTAGGTAGGTATATATTTAAGAGTGTGAGACTATACGTTCACAAAAGACTTGCACAATAATGTTCATAGCAGCATTGCTTGTAATACCCCAAACTGGACACTACTCAAATGCACATACATAATAGAATGGATAAATAAATGTTGCTATATTACACAATGAAATCCTACTTAGCAAAAAGTTTATACTAATGGTAGTTTTTCAGCCATCGGGAACAAATATAGCTGTATTTTGTAAACATATTTACATGAGTGAAGAAAGCCAGACACAAAAGAGTATATACCAGCGGTTCTCAAACTGTGGGTTGCGACCCCTTTGGTAGTCGAACGACCCTTTCACAGGGGTCGCCTAAGACCATCCTGCATATCAGATATTTACATTATAATTCATAACAGTAGCAACATTACAGTTATGAAGTAGCAACGAAAATAATTTTATGGTTGGGTCACAACATGAGGAACTGTATTTAAAGGGCCAGAAGGTTGAGAACCACTGGTATATACTATATGATTCCATTTGTATAGAGTTCAAACAGATGAAACTTCTCTTTACTGATTAAAAGCCTGTGTGGTGTTCATCCTTAGTGGGGGCTTGTGAATGGAATGGCAACCTTAAGTGGACTTCTGAGGAATTAGTACTAAGTTTTCTATCTTGATCTGGGTTCTGATTACATGGATGTGTTCAGATGTGAAAATTTATTGAGTTATATACTATGTGTGTTTTTTCTACATGTATGTTATCCTATTATATAAAAATGCAGGTTTTGTAACGACTAACCGAAGGCTTGACCGAACACCAGAAGTCCTGTAGTCAGTGCTGGGTTGCCGTTTGTGTCCCAGCACTGACTGCTGAGGGGGTTGCGGAACAGCCCCACCTCTCTGATCAGGCCGAGAGATAGGCCCAGAGACACTGACTGGCATAGAAACCGACCAATAAGAACAAAATCTGGGTGAACTGTGAGGAGCCAATGGCTGCCTAGGAGGCAGAGCTTTTGACGCTGACTGGCATAGAAACTGACCAGTCAGAACCAAATTGGCCAGCAGAGGAGGGCAGTTGGGGGCGATCAGGCAGGCAGGCAGATGCAGGGGTGATCAGGCAGGTTGGCAGGTGAGTGGTTAGGAGCCAGGGTCCCAAATTGCGAGAGGCATGTCCTGTGGTATTGGGCCTAAACCGGCAGTTGGACATCCCCCAAGGGGTCCCCGAATGGAGAGGGTGCAGGCTGGGCTGAGGGAACTCCCCCTCCATGCACGAATTTCATGCACCAGGCCACTAGTCTATCTATATATATAAAAGCTTAAGTGACCAGAATGACCAGTTGCTATGATGTGCACTGAATACCTGGGGCAGACACCCAACACAGTAGTGGCCCCCTGCTGGTCAGTATGCTCCCACAGCCAACTTCCCCTGGCCAGCCAACCACCTGCAGTCACTCCCCCTGGCTGGCAGGCCCTGATTGCCTGATTGGGCCTGACCCCTGGGCTGGGTTGGGCAACCAGGGGTGGGTGGCAGCAGATGCGGCCCTTTTCCCAGGGGGGCTGAGGGCCAGCTCCCTCCTTGGGGTTGGCAGCCAACCTCCTGCGCCCTGCCCCTCCCTCTGGCCGGCAGGCTCCAGTCAGCCCACCACCCACCTGCCGCAGTGGCCGCGCGGTGGCAAGGGAAGGAGGAGTGGGGGAGATGGGGAACCGCACGGTGCCTGAGTGCTGACGATGGTGGTGTCAGTATCTGGCGTCCATTCCTTCCGCGCCTGGCCCGGCAACCGTCGCCTCCTCTCCCAACCCCACTGGGGCCTTCGGGCCCCGGGCTGGGACAGGGAACTGGGGGTGGGTGGTGGCAAATGCAGCCCCTTTCTTAGGGGGCTGAGGGCCAGCTCCCTCCTTGGGGCCGGTGGCCAACCTCCCATGCTCTTTCCCTACTCCCGGCTGGCAGGGCCCCAATCGGCCCGCTGCCTGCCTGCCCCGGTGGCAGTGTGGCAGCGAGGGAAGGAGGAGGGGAGAGGCAGGAAACCGCGTGGTGGCAGGGTGCTGATGATGGCAGCATCAGTGTCCAGTGTCCATTCCTTTCGCATCCGATCCGGTGACTGTCACCTCCTCTCTGGCCCGGCCCTGATTGGCCTGTCCCCAATCATCCCTGATTGCTGGCCAGGCCTTGGGGCCCCACCCATGCACAAATTTCATGCACCAGGCCTCTAGTACTTTAATAAAAACACAAAAGAAAATTGACAGATAGTATTCACAACAGAACTAGGTGACAGTGTATTCCCATGACCCTCACACTAAACAGGTAAGGGAAATCACCCTTAGCACAAGATCAACAGGTGATTGGCATCTGTGTGGAAGAAAGCAGAAGAGTTGACAGACGATGTAAACAACTTGACAAACACAAGAATTCCAAACAGCAAACAGGTATTCACGAAAAAACATGGCAGTCCAATTTAAGAACAACACTTGAATTAGGAGCAGTTTTACCACCAATAAAAACTGGATGAGCCCCGGCCAGTGTGGCTTGATTGGAGTGTGGTCCTGTGCACTGAAAGGGTTTGGGTTTGAATCCCAGTCAGGGCTTGTGTGATGTTTCACTCTCACATTGATTTTATTTTTCTCTCTCCCTCCCTTCCTCTTTCTCTAAAGTCAATTTAAAAATGCATGTCCTCAGGTGAGGATTAAAAAAACACCTGGGCAAATAAAAGGGGCTTGTGGTCAGAAGGTCTGAAAGGGGTGGAGTAGTCTAGTCTTTAATGAACTTTTTAAAATGACCCACCAGATCTCCCTTCCAGGACAGGGTTCTACCCTGAGGAGAAATTGCTGAGAATAGAATTGAAATTGAGAACAGGCATAATAAAGAAAAGAAGGAAAGAGAAAGTCCAGATAAAAGTGTAAGAAAGGACCAGAACCAAGAACTAATCAAGCAAGGCCTATTTCTTTAACAACAGAAAGGCAGCTTCTGTGAAGTTAGAAGAGCCACCCTGAACCTATTTCTTTCTAAAAGTTAAGGACAACTTAACCACACATCAGAATTAACAACAGGCTGTGGTGATGATTGTACAGCTCTGAATATACAAAAAAAAAACCCACGCTGATCTGTACACTTTAAATGGGTGAATTTTATTTTATGGTATGTGAAATATCTAATAAAGGGGATATGCAAATTGACAGTCACACCGTAAGGGTCAAGATATCTACGCCCACAGATAGCTGCGCCCACAACGGAGGCAGGGATTCCTTAACACAAGATGGCTGTGCCCACAGCAGAGGCCGAGTTCCCATAACGAGCCTTAACAAGCAATCAGCAGAGACCTGAGGCTGTGTGGCACTGGGCTGGGGCAGGGGAACTGAGGCTGCGCCCCCACCTGGTGGGGCTTTACGGGGGACCTCAGGCTGCACCCCCAGCCCCGGCACTGGGCCAGGGGACCTGAGGCCATGCCCCGGCGCCGGGCCGTGGGTCCTGAGGCTGTGCCCCCTGCCCTGCAGGGCTTGACAGGGGACCTCAGGCCGTGCCCCCCACCCAGCAAGGCTTGATGAGGGACCTGAGGCCACACTCCCCCACCCCAGCGCCAGGCCGGAGGACCTGAGGCCGTGCACCCCAGCACCGGGCCAGGGGACCTGAGGCTGCACCCACTGCTTTGGTGCCAGGTCAGGGGACCTCAAGGTGCACCCCGTGGCCCGGGCCGGGGGACCTGAGGCCGTGCCTCCCACCTGGCAGGGCTTGACGGGGTTGGGGCCGGCCAGGTCTGGGTCTTGCGCAATTTCATGGCCACATGGGTGGGCGGGGACTTGACTCCAGTTCCCGTGGCATACCCCAGACTCTGACAGGAGGAAGATTTTCATATACATTTTACTAATTTCCTTTCATCTTTGACACTTATAGAGAAAGGGCAAATAGCAATATTAAAATATTTCCTCTAATTCCTTTTAATGTGCACCAGGGAACTAGTGTACAATAGAGCTGTTAGAAAGTGAACAAAATCATCCAGGCCAAAGTTCACACAAAATTACTATAAGGGGAAAAAGAGATAATCAAGAGCATTTTAAAAAACAACAAACCTAAAATATACTTTTTAAAAATGAGTTGAAAGACATTAAGAAAATTATATAAGACATGGAAGGACAATATAAAGCAGGGTTGGAAAAACTCAGAAATGTGGTGACAACTTAGGGAAAATAAAAAAGAAAGAATCATTTCCTCTGGCAAGTGTGGCTCAGGATCTATGAACCAGGAGGTCACGGTTCAATTCCTGGTCAGGACACATGCCCTGGTTGCAGGCTCCATCCCCAGTGGGGGCATGCAAGGGACAGCCAATTGGTGATGTTTCTCTCATCATTGATGTTTCTATCCCTCTCTTCCTTCTCCTCTCTGAAATCAATAAAACATATTTTTTTAAAAAGAAAGAGGGAACTTTAGTACACTGCTGGTGGGAATGCAGACTGGTATAACCACTGGAAAACAGTATGGAGTTTCCTCAAAAAATTAAAAATGGAACTCCCATTTGACCCAGTGATCCCACTTATAGGAATATATCCAAAGAAACCAGAAACACCAATCAGAAAGAATATATGCAACATATGTTCATAGCAGCACAATTTATAATAGCTAAGACTTAGAAACAACCCAAGTGCCCATGAGTAGATGAGTGGATAAAAGAAGCTGTGGTACATCTACACAATGGAATATTACACAGATATAAAAAGGAACTCTTGGCCATTTGCAACAACATGGATGGACCTGGAGAATATTATGCTAAGCAAAATAAGCCAGTCAGAGAGAGATAAGTATAACATGATCTCACTCATGTGGAATCTAATGAAGAAAATAAACTGATGAACAAAGTAGGTCCAGAGACATAAAATAATGGAACAGACTGAGGAATTTCAGAGGGAAAGTGGAAGTGAGAGGGTGGGTAAGGAATGATTAACCAGGAAACTTATATGCATACCAGAGGCCCGGTGCACGAAATTTGTACACAGGTGCAGTCCCTAGGCCTGGCTGGTGATCGAAGCGCAAACATCTGGCATGAAAGGGCAGGTGCGAGCTGTCCTCTGGGCAGCACCTGGGCTCCCAGGACCCCACGTGTCCCCCTCTGCCTGAGTCATGGCGCCCGAGTCCCCACACAGATGTGGTGAGTGTGGCCGGACGCCGCGGGCTGGGGTGTAGCGTGGGCCTCTGGGCCTCCCAGCAGCGCCACACGGAAGCTGGGCGCGCAGACCAGCTCATGCATGAACCCATGGGGAGCCCTACCGGTCCCTGCAGTCCTGGCGGCTATGGCCCAGCTCACCCAGAAGAGGCCGTGTGGGTGTGGGTTGGGTTCCTCATGGGCACCCAGCACCTAAGTGTGGGGGCTTCCCCAGCGTGCGAGCCCTGGTGCCCGGGGGAGGGAGTAGGGGGAATGAAAGCAAGCTCACACACCCTGCATTCTCTCTGCACCACCATCCCTGTCATCCAGCCCCCAGGTAGCCAGCAAGAGGTTAGAGCACATTGCTGACGCCCACCATGCTCCATGCTGCCCCCTGGTGGTCAGCGCACATCATAGCAAGTGGTCGAACAACCGCCCAAGGGGACAGTTTGCATATTAGGCTAATATATAGAACTAGAGGCCTGGTGCACAAAAATTTGTGCACTCGGGGGGGGGAAAGGGGGTCCCTCAGCCCGGCCTGTGCCCTCTCACAGTCTGGGACCCCTCGGGAGATAACGACCTGCTGGCTTAGGCCTGCTCCCGGGTGGCAGAGGGTAGGCCCAATCCCTAGGTGCAGCCCCTGGCCGGGCTCAGAGCAGGGCCGATTGGGGAGTTGGGGCGTCACCTCCTGTCATGCACAGAGCAGGGCGGACCGGGAGGTTGCGATGCCACCCTTAGTCACGCTCAGGGTAGGGCCGATTGGGGGGTTGGGGCACCGCCCTATGTCACACTCAAGGCAGGGTCAATGGGGAGGTTGTGGCGCCACCCCCTGTCATGCACAGAGCAGGGCCAATCAGGGGATTGGGGCACTGGCCCCTGTCACTCACAGAGCAGGGCCGATCAGGGTGTTGAGGAGCTCCCTCCTGTTACTCACAGAGTAGGGCCAATAGGGGAGTTGGGGCACCACCCCCTGTCACACACAGAGCAGGGCGGATCAGGGGGTTGGGGCGCCGCACCCTGTCACACTCAGGGCAGGGCCGATGGGGAGGTTATGGCTCTACCCCGTCACACACAGAGCAGGTCCCATGGGGGGGCGCGGGTTGGGGCGCCGCACCCTGTCACACTCAGGGCAGGGCCAATGGGGAGGTTATGGCTCTACCCCGTCACACACAGAGCAGGGCCCATGGGGGGGCGTGGGTTGGGGCGCTGCACCCTGTCACACACAGAGCAGGGCCAATCAAGGGGTTGGGCGCCACACTCTGTCACAGAGCCGCAGGGCGATCAGGGGGTTAGGAAGCTCCCCCCAATCAGGCACAGAGCAGGGCTGATCAGGGGGTTGGGGTGCCTTGCCCTGTCATGAACAGAGCAGGGCAGATAGGGAGGTTGTGGCCCCGCCCCCTGTCACACACAGACTCGCAGGGCGATCAGGGGGTTTGGGTGCTGCCCTCTGTCACGCTGATCCCGGTGCTGGGAGGCATATTACCCTTTTACTATATAGAATAGAGGCCTGGTGCATGGGTGGGGCTGGCTGGTTTGCCCTGAAGGGTGTCCTGGATCAGGGTGGGGGTCCCACTTAGGTGCCTGGCCAGCCTGGGTGAGGGGCTGATGGCTGTTTGCAGCTGGTCACACAACCTTCAGGGTGGGGGTCCCCACTGGGGTGCCTGGCCAGTCTGGGTGAGGGGCTGAGGGCTGTTTTCAGGCTGGCAGGTGACTGAAGCTCCCAACCGCTCCTTTTTTTCTTTTTTCTTTTTTTATTCTGGGCCAGCTTTAGCTCTGAGGCTTGGCTCCAGCTCTGAGGCCTCTGCTGCTGAAAGCAGGTATCTGGTTTGTTTGGGTTCTATAATCGAAACACTGTTTCAACTCCAGTTCTGAAATCCCGGCTGGCTGAAAGCAGGTTTCTGGGGTTTTGTTTAGCTTCTATATTTGTAACAATTTTCAAACTGCAAGCTCAGAGGCCGGCAGCGGCAGGCGGGGAACATTGGAGTCCTCCATCACTGAAGCAAGCAAGCCTCATGTTCACTTCAAGCTGCCTCATTGCCGGCCGCCATCTTGGCTGGCAGTTAATTTGCATATCGCCCTGATTAGCCAATGGGAAGGGTAGCGGAGGTATGGCTAATTACCATGTTTCTCTTTTATTAGATAGGATATGCATAGCCCATGGAATGGTGAAGGTCTGGGAGGGGCATGTGCAGGGTGGAGGGGATCAATGGAAAAAAACAAAGGGGACATTTGTAATACTTTCAACAAAGATAATTTTTTTTTTAAAACATCGTTTCAGAAATGAAGGCTGAAGCAGAGGAAAGCAATAGGAAATGCCTTACTAAAGTAAAAAGGAACATGTTTTAAATAAAAAGATTTGAGTAATAGTGACATATCAAAGAAAGTAAGAAAGACCTGGCGTAGGGTAGTAGGATTACCTGAAAAAGAAAACCAAAGCAAAGAAAAATAATAAATACTAAAAACGAATAGTAAGGAAACTTTCCTGAAACTTAAAAAAAATAAAAGATTTTATTATAAAAAGTGTAATGTGTACCTGAGAATTCTGACCACAAATTATAATAAAAGTACTAGGCTGGAAAGAAGAAAAAATACTGTGGAAATTACAGCAAAAAGAACAGGTGGTTTATAAAGGGAAGGAAATTAGATCACCCTGAAACTTTGACACCAACATTTCATGCCAAAAATGTGGAGTAACAGATGTTACGATATTCAAGGGGGGAAAATGTGAGCCAAGGACATATATCTGCTAAAACTGTCTTTTAAGTATGAAGGGTACAGACGGTTATCAATAACTTAAGAGCTACTGTTCCCATGATTTCTTCCTGAGGAAATTGCTAGAGAATGAGCTTCAGACAACCAAAATGATGAGAGAGACATTAACATAAGGACTGGTGGCAAGCATTAAATATATAGTGACTTGTAGAACTAAGACTAAATGAGGCTTAAAAGGGAGAGAGTAGAGTATGTAATGTCTATATACTCAATACTCAGATAATGTAGATTATTTTATTCATTTAATTTTTAATGTAGACTTTTTAAAAATGGAGAAATGGGGAAAGCATATGCAAAAAATGAACTATTCTCAGTTATATTAGTGACAATATTAGTGTTATTACAAGACTGTAATGTGAGGTAATATAAATGAGTAATTATGAGACTCTAATTTTATCCTCTATCTTTGACAACTAAGACTTTTAATGTAGAAGAATAAAGACGTAATTCAGCCCTAACTGGTTTGGCTCAGTGGATGGAGCGTCGGCCTGTGGACTGAAGGGTCCCGGGTTTGATTCCGGTCAAGGGCATGTACCTTGGTTGCGGGCACATCCCCAGTGGGGTGTGCAGGAGGCAGCTGATTGATGTTTCTCTCTCATCAATGTTTCTAACTCTCTATCCCTCTCCCTTCCTCTCTGTAAAAAAATCAATAAAATATATTTTAAAAAAAATAAAGACGTAATTCAAATAATTTAAGAAATAAAACAACCCTGTTGTTCTAAATATAAAATCATGAGAAATTCTATTTAAAAGTAAACACAGACACCTTTGCTTTATCCACTGGAAAGGCTTAGAAACAATGACCAGCCCAGTATCAATGAGCATACCTAGTAACTCAGATTGTGGTTTTGAAATACCATTCCCATTAAAAAGAAGCCAGGATGGTTAATTCCAAGTCTGGAACAGGAAATATACAAGATAAGCTTTGAAGAAGGAAGAGCTCAAGAAAAAAAAAAAAGACAATTGGAGTATGTTATTGGGACACGGGCCAGCTGAAAGAACTCTCACTGGCCAAAACTGGAAGAATTGAGTGAGCAGTAAAATAGCAGAATTGGATTATCACAAGGAATAAAAGAAATATCCATGAGTCTATAGTGATAGAAGTAAATGATTAAATAAATAAATGAGGGGGGAGAGAAAAATCTTTGCTATGTGAAAATTCCAATAATTTGTCTATATGCTTCTGTCTCAAGGAGGTGGAGCATAACTCTTCACTCCTGAAGTGTGGGGCTATGGTCTACAGTATAGAACAGTGATGGCGAACCTATGACACACGTGTCAGAGATGACACACGAACTCATTTTTTTGGTTGATTTTTCTTTGTTAAATGGCATTTAAATATATAAAATAAGTATCAAAAATATAAGTCTTTGTTTTACTATGGTTGCAAATATCAAAAAATTTCTATATGTGACACGGCACCAGAGTTAAGTTAGGTTTTTTCAAAATGCTGACACGCCGAGCTCAAAAGGTTCACCATCACTGGTATAGAAGGAGTGGGAAGGAGTAACTTTACTATTGGGAACCCTGCAAACAATACCTTAGTCAGGTGGTCCAGGTTAACATCAGCAGTGATAAGTCATGATGATGTGTAGCCTTGATTTGATATGATGAGACCTCTGTGGTCTTCTCCTCCAAACCCACAACCCCAGAATAATTATGGGAAAAACATCACACAGTCCAAATTGAGGCACATTCTGCAAAATACCTGATGAGGACTCCTCAACACAGGCAGGTCTGAGAAATTATCACAGCCAAGAGGACACGAGGAGACACGGCGACAAAATGCACTGTCGTGTTCTGGATGGGATCCTGGGACAATTAAAAAGGGCATTAGATAAAACCTAAGGAAATCTATATCAACAATTGAATCTAAAAATTAAACGATCAAGGAATCTAATGAACAAAATAAACTGATGAATAAAATAGAACCAGAGGCATGGAAACATGGAACAGACTGATGAATCTCAGAGGGAAGGGAGACAGGAAGAGAGTAACCAAAGATATATGCATTACCCATGGACACAGACAAGAGATAGTAAAGGCCTGGGGCAGGTTGGGATCTGGGTGAAGGGTGCAATGGGGTGGTGGGGGGGGAACATCTATAATATTCTCAACATTAAAATTTAAAAAGAAATAAATACTCAAAACTCATAAAATATTTTGCTACATTTTACTGTTACTCTTGGAGTTATTTATGCCTGTTGTATCTGTAGGTGGAAATAGTATATAATGTGTGCTACTGCTCATCTGTTCCCAATTTTGTTCAGTGATGCCATGTTAGTAGTTTGAAATTAGCCATGGTGGGAGGATTATACTATGGAATCATCAAATACTACCCAATCCCTCCCCAAAGCTAGCTGCTAAACATTTACCAGCATATTGAGTTGTACACTTTGAAACCTGTATGATTTTTTAAAATTATATTTTTATTGAGTTCAGAGAGGAAGGGAGAGGGAGAGAGAGAGAGAAACATCCATGATGAAAGAATCATTGATCGGCTGCCTCCTGCATGCCCCCTACTGGGGATTGAGGCCGTAACCCGGGCATATGCCCCTGACCGGAATCAAACCAGGGATCCTTCAGTTCGCTCTACCCACTAAGCCAAACCAGCTAGGGCTAAACCTGTATGATTTTGTTAACCAGTGTCACACCAATAAATTCAATACAAAAATTTACCAGCATAAGAAAACCCAAGAAAGTCTGAATAAAGTATGGACTTTAGTAGATAATATTATATCATTATTGGTTCACTAGTTGTGTCAAAAACCATCTATATATATATATAAAGGCCAGGTGACCAGTTGCTATGATGTGCACTGCAGCAGCCAACTGGCCTGATTGGGGCCCCGATCGGCCCCCCCAACCTCTGGTGGCCCCTCCCCCCAGCCAACCCGGCCCCCGATCAGCCCCCCCAACCCAGATAAGGGGCAGGACCAGCCGGCCAACCTCCCCCCTGCCAAACCCCACCAGTGCAAGAATTCGTGCACCAGGCCTCTAGATGAGTATAAATGTATAAGAACTCTCTGTGCTATCTTCTCAATTTTCCTGTAAATCTAAAACTATTCTAAAATTTAAGATTTTGTTTAAGATTTTTTAGAAATCATTGCAATTGATTGAAACCCATCAAATATGTTTAAATCCATGAGTTCATAATAATACTTTAAAACAAAAACTTCGCCCTAACTGGTTTGGTTCAGTGGGTCAGCCTGCGGACTCAAGGGTGCCAGGTTCGATTCCGGTCAAGGGTATGTACCTTGGTTGAGGGCACATCCCCAGTAGGGAGTGTGCAGGAGGCAGCTGATCTATGTTGCTCTCTCATCAATGTTTCTAATTCTCTATCCCTCTCCCTTCCTCTCTAAAAAAAATCAATAAAATATATTAAAAACAAACAAACCCAAAACTGTTCAATTTCAGAGGATGATAAGGAACTAATTATCTTGAAAAGTGGTAAATAAAGTGAAAGTATCAAACATTTGTTTTGTTTTTCTCCTGGGTAACCAAATAGTAGTAGATGAGGGGAAGCCTCTCTTTATAACTGTATTCTAGTTAATAAAAAGGAAATGTTAAAATTAAGTGTGTTACCTTTTTGAAACATCTGGAAAATTAATGAATCTAGGCATTGAGCATCAACAGCTGCTGACATTGCAACACATGAGACACATATTATGTGCCATCTAATGAGGGAAGACAGCACCTCCTATAATCATGATGAAGGGATCAACCTGAATCAGATCAAGCCTCTGAATGAACTTGCTAACCTGCAGAATTTCAAAAGAACATGTTGGACTGCGTCCTGACTATTCAATTAACAAAATCCCAGATTTGAGGAACCTCTACAGATCAGATGCCCCCAGTTTCTTCAAGACAACATTTAAGGAAGGGAAAGGATGGAAGAGGAACCTCTAGATTAAAAAGATACCAAAATAGCCCTAACTGGTTTGGCTCAGTGGATAGAGCATTTACCCAAGGACTGAAGGGTACCAAGTTTGATTCTGATCAAGGGCACATATCTCGATTGCAGGCTCGATCCCCGGCCCTGGTTGGAGTGTGTGCAGGAGGCAACCATTGATGTTTCTGTCTCTCCCCCTCCTTTCCACTCTCTAAAAATCAATGGAAAAATATCTTTGGTGAGGATTAACAACAGAAAACAAACAAAAAAGATACCAAAATATTTTAAATGGGCAAGACTAACCTCAAAAATATTTGGCTAAGAAATGAGATAAAAGACTACATATTACTTGGTTCTGTTTCTTTGAAATGCCCATAATAGACAAATCTATAGAGAAAGAAAGCAGAATAGTGATTTCCAGGGGCTGGAAGAAGGGAGGGAATGTGAACTAACTGTAAATGGGTACAAGGGGTCTTTTCGGGGTGATAGAATTTTTTTAATTGGATTGTGGTGATGGAGCCCCAACTCTGTACTAAAGTCATTGAGTAAAATGTGAATGTACAAATGGACAACTCTGGTGTCTTGGGATGCACACTTGGGTTATAAACCTGTAATAAAGTCCAGAAAGTTTGGGGCAGAAGGAGGGTTGTAATTTGGAAGATGCTCATGGAGATGCTTTGGGATGGGTACAGAAGATCTGTTGACCCAGGTGGAGGCTGTAAAGGTATAGCCTCCTTGTGAAAACTGAAATTATATATATGATTTATAGTATTCTTTATTTTACAATAAAAGTGGGGTTTTTTTAAAGAACACAAGGCTCCTAAGCTATTAGAGTAGATCAGATCCCCACACATTTCATTCTTTATCATAGTCATGAAACTGTTTCTCATAAGCAAACTCAGAGTTACCAGGAAATGTTCTTTTACCTCAGAAGAGAAAACAATTAGTGCAAAAGAGATATAGCAGTTGGTTCAATTACTTTTGGGTGTATACCGCATGACAAGTGCCATTTGGACCTCAAACCCTATTCCAGGCATGTGCAGAATAACACAGATATTCTCTTCTGATAGGTTCAGCTGCCCTGTGATTTCCAATTTAACACACAAACAAAATTGTGTAACAGGAAATGGATGGAGGAAGGGAAGTCACCTGTAGTTCCTGCTCCTTAGCATATCACAAACTATAAAATCATACATATTTTTTACTTTAGTGTTTTGGCTTGCTGGGGTTTTGTTTTGCTTTTTTGTGGGTCTTTTTCTTTTTGGAGGGTGGACAGGGGTATTTTGCCATTTTAGTAAAAATTCTTTGCCAACATAGAATTCATCCTGAGGGGCAACTTTTATGTTTTGGCTTTCTTGTGAAAAGTACTCAGAACACCCTGTCTTACTGTTGAATATGTCCTCTGTTAGGTATCTAAGTGCTCTCCCTGCTTCTGCTGGCCCCAGGCAGGCAGCCAGCCATATGCCTTGTTCTCATTTTATGTGATTGTGTTCAGAATGGCGCCGAGGTCCCTGACATTTCATCTCTTTCTCATTTTTCTACTTTGGCAGAGGCCAAAAGAGCAGCTCAACAAGAAGATCAAGAACAAAGGGAGGAAGAGGATGATGAGCAAACACTCCACCGAGCTCGGGAATGGGATGACTGGAAGGACACCCATCCTAGGGGTTATGGCAACCGAAAGAACATGGGTTAGCCTTCCCACAACAAGATGGGACTACAGGGGGCGCACATCTTCCCCACAAAGGAAAGCTGTGCAGTCTTCCCCTCCTGGGCTCCTTTCAGCTCTACCAAGAAGGCAAAGACACGTAATCTTGCTTTGCGTTCAATAAAGTGTCAAGCAATTAAGTGTGTTTTATTCCTTAGGTGATGAACCAGTAATTCTTGTTTTGGTATTATCCTAATCATGTTGTATTTCAGATTCCTAGGTGGGAAGAAAAATATTACTAAGAAATGGCTCTATAATCAATGGCTGAATGAATTTTCCTTAAAAATAAAGTCCTCTCTATTACATCTATACAGAAATACCAGTATCAGCCGGTTTTGTGTGTGCTTGTGGGGAGTAAGGGGGTCAGGTGTGGGCTTATGGAGAGATCTTGGTTGTCTGCCTTTGATCTGGGCAGTGAGTTTCCCAGCCTCAACTGCAGAGGAGCTGGGGCTTTCACTCTTCTACTCCAGCACTGTGAAACGACCTAATACCGCTCTACAAGAGGTGAGCACAAAACCCAGGACTTGCTCTGCCACACAACTCTTTCTTCAGGAATTACAGCTGTAAATGAAGGGATCATAACAATCCTGTCTAACTGGTCTTCCTTGCCTTGGCCAGGAGAAATGAGAGAAACAGATCAGGTGTTATGAGAGCCATCCTTGTGTATGCATTGGAGGCTGGGGTCTTTACCCTCATGGAACTATTTCCCATAACCCTTAAGGAGAAGAGCACCTCAAGCTATAACATAGCTCTTAAATGGGCTGCAATGGAGCATTTTGTCCCTTCTTAACCTGTGCTGTGCAATACCTGGCACAGTCTGAAGTGATACATGTGCCAAGGCGGTCATTTTGCTGATGAGTAAGGTGCCAATGACTGAGTGTGAAGGAGGGGTGTGGGACAGATCAGAAAGGTTGGCGACCTCTGGGACAGATGACACTGAGAGGTACCTACTTTATGCAGTAGAAAGAAGACATGTCCTCAGCTCTTGGGTTGATAGCTTTAAAAAGCAGTCATGTATTGAAATAAAGATATGTATAAAAAACATACTTTGTTCTAGTGCTTTTGGTACTCTTAGATTTTCTAAGAGGACGATGACTCAGCCTTCCTATTCTCGCTTCTGCAATCTAGCTTAGGAGAGGGGTTTGAAAAGGAGACTCGGTTCCCTCTTATTTTTAGGGAGGGAAGTGGAGGGCTGTCAGGCAATGAGTAGGAGTTTGTGTTTAGTGGGAGATGACAGAAGACTACCGATTATATATTTGTATACTGCTTAATAAAGGACTCATCTCACCCTCACAACATAAGCTCCTGAAACTGATAGGGCACAGATTAAACTCCCCAAGGATTTGGGAAGCGACCATTCGGTTTTTAGTTCTTTCAATTATTGCCAGGCTGCCTCTGGCAATGGCCTGTTTCCTGTCCTTGAAGCTCCACCTTGAGTTTATTCTCAAAATGGGCCAGTTTGGGGTTACCCTGTTGGTCCAAGTCTATTTAAAGATGAGCCTTCCAGAAGATCCAGCTTGATTAAATCCCCTCATACATTTTGATTATCTAAAAAGCAAACTAGACATGGTGGGTGTGAATCCTGACTTTAAAAATTGCAAGCTGGCCCTAGCTAGTTTGCTCAGTGGATAGAGCTTTCGCCTGCTACTGAAGGGTCCCAGGTTCAATTCTGGTCAAGGGCATGTACCTGGGTTGCAGGCTCCTAATGCAGGAGGCAACTAATAGATACGTTTCACATAGATATTTTTCTCTGTCTTTCCTTCTCTCTAAAAATCAATGAAAAAAATATCCTCGGGTGAGGATTTAAAATTGCAAGCTGGCCCTGGCTAGGTAGTTCACTTGGTTAGAGCTTCAGCCCAATACGCCAAGGTTGCGGGTTTGGTTCCCAGTCAGGGTACATATAAGAATCGACCAATGAATGCATAAATAAGTGGAACAATATATCAGTTTCTCTCTAAAAGTCAATTTAAAAAATTGCAAGGTGTGTGATCTTGGGCAATAAAACTTCTCTGAACCTCTCCTGCTTCCTCGATGTCTGTAGATGAGCTGTCTCATGGGGTTGTGAGAATTAAATGAGTAATGGCAGCCACTATAATAGAATCAAGCAACTGAAGAGTCAGTGCTTTCTTTTCCTCTGAGCTCAATGACTACAGTCTGTCCACTAGAAAGGGAAAGCAAATGGACAGGTATTGGGCCTCGGTTGTGTGCCAGACACTGGACCCAGCACTCCCACATACTATTAATACTCACAATGACCCTGCATTGTCCCCATTTTACAGATGAGAAAATAGGCTCAAAGAAGCTGAGTGATTTTCTCAAGTTCACACTAGTAAGAAGCTTGCTTCTATCATTTGCCATGTGTTTGCCAATTACTTGTGCTTTTAGTTATGTCTTAAAGCTGCTTTAAAAGAGGAAGCAGCTTTAAAAATCCAAATCTAAACCAACTCTTATACATAGTTGGAGCTCTAGAAAATCTTTCTTAGCTGACTCACCAAAGAAGTTATGCCAGCTCCCCTGCCATTTCCCCCTCAGCTGGGGGATAAGAAGACAGGCTGTGAGCAACCCTATCTTCCTCCATTTCCCTCTCTGGTCTTCAGGCTGGAGAGACCAAAATAGAACCACCTTCTCTACTCCCACCAGAGCCAGGCCTTTCAGGGTCCTAGAGTGAGCTGGGTTTGGGGGACTCTGAGAAGTGAGGATACAAAGCTTTCAACTAGATAATACTACTCCATAGTTTACAAAATGCTTTCACATATGCTGCTTATTTCATTTCCACAATCTGTCAGGCAGGAATTGATATCTTCACCTTACAGAGAAGAAAACTGGCTCTGGGAAGTGAAGTGGGTAACTTACTTCAGTCACACGCTAGTAAGTAGACAGTGTAGCCCAGTGGTTCTCAACCTTCTGGCCCTTTAAATACAGTTCCTCATGTTGTGACCCAACCATAAAATTATTTTCGTTGCTACTTCATAACTGTAATGTTGCTACTGTTATGAATCGTAATGTAAATATCTGATATGCAGGATGGTCTTAGGCGATCCCTGTGAAAGGGTCGTTCGACCGCCAAAGGGGTCGCGACCCACAGGTTGAGAACCGCTGCCACTGTAGCCACATTTGCCCTCAGTAGTTTTCACCTGGAGGCCCATTTGATTACGAAAGGTGAACTTGGAGCACTATTTCTTTTAATGCTATTATGCAGTGATTTATCCTTCCCACTCTTGTTTCTCTTAACACCCCTGTGAGAAAAGCTGCAGGACTGAAGGAGCTGATTCCAAGCCCCAGAAGTGCAGTTAAGAGCCCTGAGTTAGAATCTCAATCCTGGGGGCTCTGCCACGCCCTAGCTGGGTGACCCTGGAGCATCCAAGTCACCTGCATCACTTCTGTCATTTAAAACAACTTGATGCCGAAACCGGTTTGGCTCAGCGGATGGAGCATCGGCCTGCGGACTGGGGGGTCCCAGGTTCGATTCTGGTCAAGGGCATGTACCTGGGTTGCGGGCACATCCCCAGTGGGAAGTGTGCAGGAGGCAGCTGATCGATGTTTCTCTCTCATCGATGTTTCTAACTATCTCTCTCCCTTCCTCTCTGTAAAAAATCAATAAAATATATTTAAAAAAATAAAAAAAAATAAAACAACTTGAAAAAGTGAAACGTTTGAAATAAATCCACCTTTCTGTGTCATCTGAACTCCAAAGTTGTCCTCTGCTTCCCCTGGGCCTCTAGTTTGCTCATCAATACAACAGAGGCATTGCCACCATCTCTGTTGGACACTCTGCAGCAAGGTGCTGTTGTTACCACTGTCTCCTTGCAAAACATCATTTCCCCACAGGTTGCTTTGAACCCACTCATCCAAGGTACAGCTTAACCTGGCACAGTTCACTCATGTTCTGTAACAAGGAGACCTGGCTCCAGTTCCCAATTCTGTCATTACCTTAGCTCCTCTGTTTCAGGCAACGAATGCCCTACTTACCTCACAGGCTAGAGTGAGGAGCAAATGAAATCCATACGTGGAAGCATTTTGAACGGTTCTTAAACGGGGCACAGGAACAAGGAGTGAGAGTAGCAGGCTGTTGGTAGGTTAGGGTGACAGAGAGCAGATGCATTTTTTTCTTCATCAGTGTTTCACAACTTTATTTTAATCCCTACCCCTCTAATGATTTCTCAATCTATCTTCTATATATCACCACCAGCATAAGGTTTGTGAAATACTTTGTGTGCTGGGATGAGCAACAAAGAGAATTGTTATGTGCAGTGGGAACCAGGAACCAGTTTTTACATATCTGCCTGCCAAGACACCTTTGACAAATGTATGTGAAAGGGTGGTGAACAGTCTTAGAATTCAGTGTCTTGTCCCAGCTGGAAATGAACATCTCTCGGAGTACAGCTCAGCAATGACTTGGGCCAGCCTATTTGTGGTGGTAGCACAAATAAAAATAGTAGCCATGCAGGTACATACCAGTGGTCATTTAGTGAGCGCCCACTATATATTAGGAGCTTTACATTATTTCTAATCCTCACAACAGCCCAAGGTAGATGGTATTGTAGCCTCCATTTGTAAATGATTTCCTCACTTTCCGTGAGACTCAGAACAGTGATTACTAGTTGGTTTGACTCCAAGGTTTACCACACTGCTTCCCTAGGAAGCACAAAGTACAGGGGACACAGGAAGGTGGGCGACACTGCCTGGTGGCACACTGCTCTGAGGATAACCTCTCCCCTTTCTCTAAGTTTTGAGCAACAGTTTCATCAGCTTTGCCTGCTAGGCCCTTCAGGGGCACCTCTGAGACCTGCTCACCAGGGAAATCCCCACTCCTCGAAACCTCCCCTTCCTGGGACCTCACATCCCCCAATCCCGCAAGCCTCAGGGGAACCTTCCTGCTCCCAGTGCCAGGCCCACCTCTGCCCTTTCAGAACTAGCTGATCTTTGTACAAGTAACTCTTTTACTTTTAATTTTTTATATATTTTTTCATCTGTTACTTTTAAAAAAATTTTTTATTGTTGAAAATATTACATATGCCCTCCCTTTCCCCCACATTGACTCCCTCCAGCCCACCCCACACCTCTACCTCAGGCTTTCAGCACCCTATTGTTTGTGTCAATGGGTTATGCATATATGCATACAAGGTCCCACCCACACTCCCCAACCTTCCCTCCAAGATTCCACACTCTGTTCCAGGCTTCCATGTCTCAGATCCACTTCGTTCATCAGTTTATTGTTAGATTCCACATATGAGTGAGATCATGTGATACTTGTATTTCTCTGACTGAATTATTTCACTTATCATGATACTCTCCAGATCCCTCCATGCTGTCTCAAAGGGTAAGAGAGTGTTTGTTTTTACTGCTGCATAGTATTCCATGGTATAAATGTATCACAGCTTTTTCATCCACTCATCTACTGATGGGCACTTGGACTGTTTCAGGATCTTAACTATTGTAAATTGCCTGCTATGAACATAGGGTGCATACATTCTTTTTGATTGGTGCTTCAGAATTCTTACGATATATTCCTAGAAGTAGGATCACTGGGTCAAATGGCAGTTCCATATTTAATTTTTTGAGGACATTTCATACTGTTTTCCATAATGGCTACACCAGTCTGCATTCCCACCAGCAGTGTACTAGGGTTCCCTTTTCTCCACATCCTCACCAGCACTTGCCATTTGTTGATGGTAGCCATTTTGACAAATGTGAGGTAATAACTGATTGTCATTTTAATTTGCATCTCTCTGATGATTTGGATCATTTTTTCATATGTCTCTTGGCCATCTGTATGTTCACTTTGGAGAAGTGTCTATTTAGGTTCTTTGCCCATTTTTTAATTGGATTATTTGTCTTCCTTTTATTAAGTTGTATGAGTTCCTTATATGATTTGGATATTAACCCTTTATCAGATTATCATTGCCAAATATGTTCTCCCATGCAGTGGGCTCCCTTTTGTTTTGTTGATGGTTTTCTTTGCAGTGCAGAGCTTTTTTATCTTGATGTCCCATTTGTTTATTTTCTCCTTAGTTTCCTTTGCCTTAGGACAGTGATGGCGAACCTTTTGAGCTCAGCCTGTCAGCATTTTGAAAAACCCTAACTTAACTCTGGTGCTGTGTCACATACAGAAATTTTTTGATATTTGCAACCATAGTAAAACAAAGACTGATATTTTTGACATTTATTTCATATATTGAAATGCCATTTAACAAAAAAAAAATCAACCCCAAAAAAATGAGTTCGCGTGTCACCTCTGACACGCATGTCATAGGTTCGCCATCACTGCCCTAGGAGATGTATCTAAAAGGGTGTCCCAAAATTCATGCAAGAAGTAATTTTGATAGAAAATACAGGTTTATAATTAAAAATTGAAATTTTTTTATTGATTCATGAAGTATACAGTATAGGATTATGTATGGAATAGCATATCGGGTAAATGGCCTCCACAGCTTTGCTGGCACATACGCACTCTTTTGTTGAAATTTTGCTGGCACATACGCACTCTTTTGTTGAAATTTTCCATGACCGTCTTGCATAAATGTGGCTGAATTTCGATGAGGCTCATTTTCATCTTGATGGCTTGGTTAATCGACAAAATTGGCGCATTTGGGGTTCAGAAAATCCATGAGTGATTGTTGAGAAACAAATGCATCCACAACGTGTCACTGTTTGGTGCGGATTTTGGGCCGGAGGCATCATCGGACCATTCTTCTTCAAAAATGCGGCTGCTCAGGCAATAACAGTTAATGGTGCTCGCTATCAGGCCATGATAATCCAGTTTTTTGTGCCTAGATTGCAAGATATGGATGTGGACAACATGTGGTTTCAACAAGACAGGGCCACATTCCATACAGCCTGAGAAACAATTCAATTACTGCATGAGTCATTTCCTGGTCGTGTAATTTCCCGTTTTAGTGATCAGAATTGGCCGTCCAGATCATGCGATTTAAAGCCGTTGGACTTTTTTCTTTGGGGTTTTTTGAAGTCTAAGGTTTATGCCAACAAGCCCACGACCACCCATGCCTTGAAGGAGGAAATTGAGCGCTGTATCAACGAAGTTCAGCCACATTTATGCAAAACGGTCATGGAAAATTTCAACAAAAGAGTGCGTATGTGCCAGCAAAGCCGTGGAGGCCATTTACCTGATATGCTATTCCATACATAATCTTATACTGTATACTTTATGAATCAATAAAAAATTTACAATTTTTAATTATAAACCTGTGTTTTCTATCAAAATTACTTCTTGCGTGAATTTTGGGACACGCTGTATAAACATATTGCTACAAGAAATGTCTGAGATTTTGCTGCCTGTGGTTTCTTCTAGGATTTTTATGGTTCCACGACTTAGATGTAAATCTTTTATCCATTTTGAGTTTATTCTTGTGTATGGTGTAAGTTGGTGGTCTAGTTTCATTTTCTTGCATGTATCTGGCCAATTTTATAGCACCACTTATTAATGAGACTGTCTTGACTCCATTGTATGCTCTTGCCTCCATAGTCAAATATTAATTGAGCATAATGGCCTGGGTTGATTTATGGGGTCTCTGTTCAGTTCCATTGATCTACTATATGTCTGTTCTTGTGCCAGTACCAGGCTGTTTTGATTACGGTGGCTTTGTAGTATAATTTGAAATCTGGTATTGTGATTCCTCCAACTTTGTTCTTCTTTCTCAAGATTGCTAAAGCTATTCGGGGTCTTTTTTGGTTCATATAAATTTTTGGAGTATTTGTTCTAGATCTGTGAAATGTGCTGTTGGTATTTTAATAGGAATTGTATTGAATCTGTAGATTACCTTGGGCAGTATGGACATTTTAATGATGTTGATTCTACCAATCCATGAACATGGTATATTCTTCCAATTGTTTATATGTTATTTCAAAGTCTTATAGTTTTCTGAGTACAAGTCTTTTACCTGCTTGATTAAGTTTATTCCTAAGTATTTAAATTTTTTTGTTGCAATGGCAAATGGGGTTTTTGTTTAGTTTCTCTTTCTGAGAATTCATTATATATATATATAAAAGCATAAGCGACCATTAGGACAGAACAACCAGATGACCAGATGACCAGCAGGTAGCTATGACACTCCCTGACCACCAGGAGCAGATGCTCAACATAGGAGCTGCCCCTGGTGGTCAGTGCATTCCCACAGCCAACCACCCGTGGCTGGCCAACCTCCCGCAGTTCCTACCTCCCTCCCCCTGCCCACTGGCCCTGATCGCCAGCCAGGCCGAGGGACCCCCACCTGCCCATGAATTTGTGCACAGGGCCTCTAGTTGGTGTATAAAAAAGCTATTGATTTTTGGATGTTGATTTTGTATCTTGCTACATTGCCAAATTGATTTATTAAATCTAGTAGATTTTTGGTGGAGTCTTTAGGGTTTTCTATGTACAATAGCATGTCATCTGCAAATAATGAGAGTTTTACTTCCTCCTTTCCAATTTGGATGCCTTTTATTTCTTCTTGTCTGATCGCTGTGGCTAAGACTATGTTGAATAAGAGTGGTGAAAGTGGACATCCCTGTCTTGTTCCTGTTCTTAGGGGAAATGGTTTTAGTTTTTGCCCATTAAGTATGACGTTGGCTGTAGGTTTGTCATATATGGCCTTTATCATGTTGAGATATGCTCCCTCTATTCCCACTTTGCTGAGAGTTTTTATCAAAACTGGGTGTTGAATTTTGTCAAAAGCTTTTTCTGTGTCTATTGATATGATCATGTGATTTTTGTCTTTCAATTTGTTTATGTGATATATCACGTTTATTGATTTGCAAATATTGTACCAGCCTTGCATCCTTGGAATAAATCCCACTTGGTCATGGTGTATGATCTTTTTAATATATTGCTGGATCTGATTTGCTAGTATTTTGTTGAGAATTTTAGCATCTATGTTCATCAGGGATATTGGCCTGTAATTATCTCTCTTTGCAGTGTCTATCTGTTTTTTGGAATTAGGATAATGCTGGCCTCATAACGAGAGCTTGGAAGTGTTCCTTCCTCTTGAATTTTTGGAAAAGTTTGACGAGTATAGATACTAGCTCTTCTTTGAATGTTTGGTAAAACTCCCCTGTGAAGCCATCCAGACTCGGGCTTTGGTTTGCTGGGAGTTTTTTTGATTACTGCTTCTATTTCATCAGTTGTTATTGGCCTATTCAGGTTTTCTGATTCTTCCTGATTCAGTTTTGGGAAAATGTATTTTTCTAGGAATTTGTCCATTTCATTCACATAGTCAAGCTTGTTAGCATATAGTTGTTCATAGTATTTTCTTACAATCCTTTGTATTTCTGTGGTGTCAGTGGTTACTTCTCCACTTTCATTTCTGATTTTATTTATTTTGGTCCTCTCTCTTTGTTTCTTGATGAGTGTGGCTAATGGTTCATCAATCTTGTTTATCTTTTCAAAGACCCTGATCTTGTTTACATCTATTTTTTCGTATTGTTTTTGTAGTCTTTATGTCATTTATTTCTGCTCTTATCTTTATTATTAACTTCCTTCTACTTACTCTGGGCTGTTCTTTTTTTTTTATTGCTTAAAGTATTACAAAGAGTATTACATATGTCTCTTTTACTCCGGGTTGTTCTTGTTGTTCTCTTTCTAATTGTTTAATTTGTAGGGTAAATAGTTTATTAACATTTCTTGTTTTTTTGAGGTAAGCCTGTAATACTATGAACTTCCCTCTCAGGACTGCTTTTGCTATGTCCCAGAGATTATGTGTTGTTGTGTGTTCATTTTCTTTTGTTTCCAGGAAGTTTTTATTTATTTTTTTCTTGATCTTGTTGGTAAACCATTCATTTATAGTATGTTTAATGACATACTATGTTGCCTCCATGTTTGAATGTTTTCTGTGGTGTTTTTGTTGTAGTTGATTTCTAATTTTATTCCACTGTGGTCTGAGAAGATGCTTGATATGATTTCAATCTTCTTGAACTTCTAAAGACATTTTGTGTGGTCTATCTTTGTGAATGACCCATGTGCACTTGAGAAGAATGTATATTCTGAAGCTTTGGGATGAAATGTTCTATAAATGTCAATTAAATACATCTATCCAGTGTGTCCTTTAGAGGCACTGTATCCTTGTTAATTCTTCATCTGGGAGATCTATCCAGAGAAGTCAGCAGTGTACTAAAGTTCCAGACTATGACTATATTGTTGTCAATCTCTCCCTTAAAGTCCTACAGAAGTGTATATATATATATATATTCCTATATTGGGTGCTTATATGTTTACCAGGGTTATATCCTCTTGTTGGATCAATCCCTTCAGTATTAGTAGTGACCTTTATTTTCCCTTGTGATGACCTTCATTTTGAAATCTATTACATCAGATATGAATATTGCTACCCCAGCTTTCTTTTCTTTTCCATTTGCATGGAAATTTTTTTCCCATCCCTTCACTCTCATCCTGTGGGAGTCTTTTGTTCTGAGATGGGTCTCTTGTAGACAGCATATTGTTGGGTCATGTTTTTGTATCCATTCAGCTCCTCTATGCTTTTTCATTGGAGCATTTAATCTATTTACATTTAAGGTTATTATTGATAGTAATTATTTATTGCCATTTTAATTCTGTATGGCTAGGTTTCTCTCTATTTCTTCTTCTCAGTACCTTTAGCATTTCTTATAATGCTGGCTTGGTGGTGATATACTCCTTTAGCCTTTTTTTTTCCAGGAAGCTCCTTATTTCACCATCCATTTTGAATGATAGCCTTGCTGGACATAGTAATCTTGGCTTCAGATCCTTGCTTTCCATTACCTTGAGTACTTTATGCCATTTTCTTATGGCCTGTAGAGTTTATGATAAGAAATCAGGTGTCATCTTTATTGGAGCTCTTTTGTAGGTAACAGTTTGCTTTTCTCTTGCTGCCTTTAAGATTCTTTCTTTTTCTTTAATTTTTGGCAATTCAATTATGATGTGTCTCAATATGGGCCTGTTTAGATTCTTCTTGCTTGGGACTCTCTGTGCCTCCTGAACTTGTGTGACTTTTTCCTTTACATGTTAGGGACAGATCCTGCCATTTTTTTCAAATACATTCTCTATCTCTTCCTCCCTTTCTGCCTCTTCTGACACACTTACTATATGAATATTGTTACGTTTTGTGTTGTCTCACAGCTCCCTTAAGCTGTCCTCTTGTGTTTTTTTTGTTGTTGTTGTTCTCTGATTGAATGATTTTTTTTCTACCCTGTCTTCTAATTCACTGATCCAATCCTCAGCTTCCCCTAATCTGCTGTGTATTTCTTCCAATGTGTTCTATATTTGTGCTATGTCATTCTTTATTTCTGTTTTCATAGTTACTATATATTTTCTCATGCTGTTGAGCATCTTTACCATCATTATTCTGAACTCTATATCAGATGAATTTCTTTTTTTAAAAATATATTTTATTGATTTTTACAGAGAGGAAAGGAGAGGGATAGAGAGTTAGAAACATCGATGAGAGAGAAACATCGATCAGCTGCCTCCTGCACACTCCCTACTGGGTATGTGCCCACAACCAAGGTACATGCCCCTGAGCAGAATCGAACCTGGGACCCTTGAGTCAGCAGGCCAATGCTCTATCCACTGAGCCAAACCAATCAGGGCTCAGATAAATTTCTTATCTCCATTTCATTTATCTCTTCTTGTAAATTCTCTTGTTCTTTCACTTGGGGATTGTTTCTTTGGTGCCTGTTTAGGTTTGTGACTATGTACTAGGCAGATCTGCTATGCCTCTCAATCTCTAGTGCAGGACAGTGTCAAATGCTGTTTCTGACTAATTAGATCAGGCAAAGTTTCAAAATGTCCAGAGACCACATCTGCTTGCAGACTTGATTGGATTCAGTCTTGAACAGCCCTCAGACAATTGTCCATCAGTTTTTTTTCAACAGGGTGGGACTATTGCTTCTGCTTCAAGGCTGATTGTTATTCTCAGTCTCTACATGGGCCTCAGAAGCTCTGCACCATGGGGCAAGGTGTTTTTCAATAGGGTGAGTCAACTGTCTTCATCCCAGGCAAAACTGCCTGGATAGTAATTGTCTGCATGAGAAAGATGTCCTCCTCAGCATGAGGGAATGCTCAGCACAGGAAACCAGGATGTCTGACTTCTGAGCTCAAACCCCCGACCCCCTAACCCTGGCTTCTGCTCACACACTCTGCCCTCCATCTGCTGGAGCATATGGTGAATGGCTCCACAGGGAATTTTGTGTATTGGCCCTTTACATGAGTGCCTGCATGTACAGCCACTTCTCCCTGGCAGATAGCAAACCTGCTGCTTTTGTTAGCCAGATGTTAGTGGGTAACTTTTAAGTTCTGGTGGTCTCTGCTTGAGGATTAGACCCCAGAGTTCTCAGTGACAACCCTCCATAGCTGACATATCTCTCTGGAATTTCAGTTGCTGTCTGTGGGAGCCTGCCAGCCCTTTCACACCTCTGCCCCTCCTACCAGTCTCTATTCAGTCTCCCCTTTCTGTCCTTGCTTATCATGGTTCTCTCCAGCAAGTCTTCAGTTGGTTATTTAGGGAGTTTTTCTGTATTTTACTTGTAATTCCTGGGGACATGGTTGTGCAGCATCCACATACTTCACTGTCATTTTTAATCTCCTGTACAAGTAAATCTTTTAAATCCTTTATGACAGTCTCTCACTTAAGGGTTCCTATAAGTTTCTAAGCCAGTCAAAGCCCCCTTAGTCCAACAGGCCTTCACAGGTGACAAAAACCAGACACAGGCCATGAGTGCATGAGGCTTGGGGGCCAGAGGCTGGGAGGCAGGGTTTCTACCTGAACTATGAGACCCTTCAACACTCAGTGACAGATATTACCTCTGCTACCTTGGTGCCATTGGCCCTGGTTCAGAGACAGTTACAGAAAGACTTCTCACCAGCTTTACATAACCTGTCTTCTCCCTTCCTTGTCTACCTTCTCCCTGGGTGAGTTCCAGCCCACCTCTGGCTTCCTGACCACATGTGCACAGTGGGCAAGTACTATCCCTGACCCTCCTGCTCAGCTCCCGCACCAGTATCCTATCATCCGCTACACAGTTCCTTGTGGTGAAGAAACCTAACTCAAAATCAAGTCTCAAAATGAGCTCATCACATTCCCCACCCCTCTCTTTCCATCAGAGCTTCTTAGGCCCCCATTGCCTATTCAGGATTCATCCTGAAAAGCTTAGCATTATTTATGCCTTCTTCCTTTTGACAAAGCAAGCATTCAGTGTTTGTGGAATGAATTATTGAATGAATGAGTCCCATCATGAATCACACTTCTTCATAATGCAGGTTCACAATAATCTACCCTTTTTCTTTTCAAATTCAAACAATTTTACATAAAGGAAAACCCAGAATCCCTCCCCTTAAAGCAGCAATCATTTCTCAGACATTTCATGCTAACACTGAAGAGAACACATTTTTACAAAGTGCATTCAATGGACATATAAAGCAGGGACTGCTTTATATTTTGCTTTCAACATATCATATACTATAGAGTCGGCCTTACAACTATTTTAATGACTGCAGGTTAGTTTATAATGTTGCTGTATAATGGCTTACTTAGCCAGCCCCAGATTTTGAAGATTTGGATTATTTCCAGGTTTTTACTTTTTGTTCCTTTATTCATTTAACAAAGTAAATTACATTATTTGCTTGTGTGTGCATAAAATATCCCTGGAGAAAGAGAGGTGTTGGCTATTAGAGGCCAGGAGCGGGAAGGAGACTTTTCACAGAATTCCCTATCATCCCTCTTGAATTTTGAGTAATGTGAATAGTCCGACTGTTCAAAATATAGATACCAATTGTTACTAAGCAGTGCCCTGGAAGCTGGGTTTAGAGCTGGGGTCTATGCTCCAAGCTAACTCCCTTATATGGGCTATCCCAAAAGTATGCCTAATGTGTCTTAGGAACCCAGAGGAGAAAAGTGGGCAGGGAATGACATTTTCACTGAACCTTGAAGCTTGGGTAGGAGTTGGTCGGACTGGTAAGTGACCACTGTGGGAAGAGGTCCAGGATAGGAAAAGGCACTTCCTGTTTGGGGAAGGAGGCTATATCTAGTGCAGAGTGACAGTGACTGGAAATGAGATTTTAAAGGAAGACAGAAGCCGGTGTAGACACAGCTGTGGGTGCCAGGCTCTGGGGTGCAAACTTAATTGTGGAGGCAATGGGAGACTTTGGAGGTTTTGAAACAGGGAAGATGCAAAGAGCTGTGTGTAACAGTGATCCTCTAGCAGCAGCATGGGGACCAAAGGAAGGGATCCCAGTGGGGAACAGCCTGTTGATGTCCAGGACATAGTGGCAAGGAACAGAACTAGAGGACCAGCTATCCTGGTCTGCCCAAGATCATCCTGGTTTTAGCATTAAAAATCCTGTGTTCTGAGCAACTCCTCAGTCCCTGGCAAACAGAGATGGTTGGTCACCCTCACCTGTGGCTGCAGGCCTACCTACCCTGAGAAGTGACCCAGTGACTTCCCGGAGACTTTAAAATACCCATCCAGTTGTACCATACCCTCTACCACCACAGGCCCTTCCTCGAACCACCTCTCCTAGGTTGATTTTTCACTGATTCTAGACCCGCTGACCTCTAGACATGAGATTTTTGAGAAAAATATCCCTACTTACCAATTTCCAGCCTTTTTTCCTACTTCCCTCCTCAAAACTGAGGCTCCAGTTAAACTCAAATAGCTCCTGTTCCAAAATAAACCTTTAGACTTTTGTGTCCATTGAGCCACTACAGGAAGGGTCATGTTCCCTATTTCTCTGTCTGCTGGAGCCCGTAGCAAATATCACCTCCCCACAGGTCAATACCAGTCCTATAGAGCAGTGTCTGGGTGTCAGATACCTCCAGAGGAGCATCTCAAAAATTACCACTAATTCTCACAGCAAATAAATGTGACTAGTCCCCTTTTCCACATGAGGAAACTGAGACTCAGAGAGGGGAAATGTCTTGTTTAAGGTCACACAGCTACTAGCCTTCCCCTTTGTCTTCTTTGTAATTCTCTGATGGCCCCAATCTTTTTTTTTTATTTTATTGATTTTTTACAGAGAGGAAGGGAGAGAGAGATAGAGAGCTAGAAACATCGATGAGAGAGAAATATCGATCAGCTGCCTCCTGCACATCTCCTACTGGGGATGTGCCCACAACCCTGGTACATGCCCTTGACCGGAATCGAACCTAGGACCTTTCAGTCCGCAGGCCGACGCTCTATCCACTGAGCCAAACCGGTTTCGGCGGCCCCAATCTTTATATTGATGATGTATGCGCTTCTTTCACTCTCTACCTGCCCCCATGACCAACCACACACACACAATTGCCAACCTAGAACAAAACTAGGCAGCCTAGAATAATACCTACTATTAATAGTAGGCCCACAATAGACATTTGGTGAATGAAAGGACTATGTTGCCTGGTGCCTGGCATTAAATAGATTCACCACAAATGCTTTTAATTGAGCTGTAGTTGCAACATCTGACCAAATGAGAGTATGTCAGAGGAGGAGAATCAGAAGAAAACACATTGTGGCAAAACCTCAGCTATCCAAAGCTTTCTGGAAATGACTCATTCTGAAGGCTGGGGGTGAACCTTTGAATACAGGAAGAAGAATTCTGGGACTGCTTTTTTTCTTTCTCAGCTCCCCTCACTTCCACCACTCCTCCTGAGCTCCCTGGTCCCCTTGACCTTCTTTCCCTTCCATTCTTGTCCTCTTTTTTTGTTAATCTCTTGGTCCCTAGAAGCTTCTTAGCCTCCCAGCTTAACCCAGACTCCCCATTCTTTCTGGTTTGGCAAACTAATTGCAGTTTACCCTGGATTTCTCTTTTGTGCCATTGTGAATCCTCAGCACCATATCTGCTCACTACAGCAGCCCCTGCTCCATAAAGCCTGCCCAGACCACCTTGGGCTAGTGGCTGCTTTTTACCTGCTCACTCGATGGTTCCCCATACCATTGAGTCTGGGCTTATGTCTACCTTGGACGCTGGACTGTGAGTTTCTTGAGGATTAGAATCACGTCAGCCCTAATTTTTTTGCGAATGGAATTGGCAGACCTTTTGTACTTTTTGGCCACCATTCCTTTGGTACTGCTTTCTCTGAGGCAGCTAAGTCTTTGCTTTCTGGTTGGTTGAATTGCCATTGGGACATATGAGTGCTGGCTGTTCAGGGTTTGTCTGCTGGCTTACTTCTCTTCTTCCTGCTTTTTGTATACTCCCTGGTACTTTACACTTGTCCATTTGGCTCAAGAGAACTGAAGCTCGCCTGGCCAGCATGGCTCAGCAGTTGAGCATCGACCTCTGAACCAGGAGGTCATGGTTCAATTCCTGGTCAGGGCACATGCCTTGGTTGCAGGCACAATTCCCAGTGTGGGATATGTAGGAGGCAGCTGTTCAATGATTCTCTCTCATTATTGATGTTTCTATCTCTCTCTTCTTCTCCTTCCTCTCTGCAATCAATACAAATATTTTTTTTTAAGAGAGAACTGCAGCTCGAATAGCACTCTCTGCTCAGTGGAGAAAAAGGTGGCCAATCGAGTCTGGGCCGAGCCCTGCCAGTCACTCTTACTCAAAGAACCAGGAGACCAGATCTTCTTCATTTGTTACACAAGCTTTTACTTCAGTGCCTACTTTGTATCAGGCCCTGAGCCACACGTTTGGGGGAACAGAAATAAAAATTGGTCTGTACTTGCCCTGCCTCTGGTGTCCTGTATAATCTTGAGTCCTTTCTAGGCCTCTTACATTTACCAATCTGAAAGTGAAGTGGGTAGAGGCCTGATCTGTAAGGCGACTTAGAGCTATCAACATTGGGGATCTTGTTTATCCTGAATACTCTAGCCCTCTTCACATCTGTGCTTTCTGTTAGAAGAGCTAGGCCTGACCCTCTTACCTTTCTTCCTCCTCCCCTGCAAATTCTGAGTAGACATGCTCCAATACATCTCATTGTGTATGTGGTCAAGTAGCCCCAAGAAGCAGCTTAAGAACTGCAGCTAGGGGAAAGTAAAAAAAAAAGGACGGAGAAAGGGGCAACATGTCAGGTGGCCATCTAGGGTACATTGAAGAATGAAAGCACTCCCCTGCCAAACATACCAAAAAAATAGTTGTCTAAGCCCAACTCTGAAGAGTAGTATTAGTCAGTCTAATCAGGAGGCCCAAGCCATAGTTGGGGGTTGGGAGGAGAGAAAGACAGAGTTCTGCTTACCTCCCTGGAGAAGGCTAAGGAATCAATATTTCCTTGCACTTGCAGGACACTTGATAGCATTTTTGTATTTGATTTTCCTAGTAACCCTTTTAATTACATTCAAAAGTGTTGTTTGTTTGTTTTTAACACCTTGTATACACAAGGCCTTACGCTGAGAATACTAGTCTTTTTTTTAGGACACAATTACAAATTCAAATGTATAGACATTTTCATGATTTTTGGTTTTTTTTGTTTAAAGTCTATCTCCTTCACTAGACTGTAAGTTCGGTGAAGACATGAATCATGTCCATCTTCTTCCCCACTGAACCCTCAGCACCAGAAATAGTGTGCAGCAAATAGCAGTCATTCAATAAATAATTAAAGGAAAAAAATGAATCCAGCAGTCTGGGACCTGGGGACAATCTTTAATTTTGCAAAGGCTGGTATGCAGGAGAAAGCCTCTTACCCTGGAACCTAGTAGATATTCAATAGATATTAATTGAACTAGACAAATTATAGTAACAGGAAACACTTACTTAATGCTTATTGTGTGCCAGGCCCTGTGCTAAGCACTTCATATTCATTCACTCATTTAATTCTCCGAATAACTCTATGAAGTAGATATTATTATTATTATTATTATTATTATTATTATTGCCATTTTACAGATGGGGAAACCAAGGCACAAAGGTTTACCAATTTGTAAGTGGCAGAGCTGATATTTGAATCCCAGCTATCTGACTCTGAAGTCCATGCCCCTAACCACTACACTGCCTCCCAACAGTGAATGGTCAAACTGAGATGTAGAAAGATGAGCAATTTCCAAAGGTGTCATAGGAAAAACATAGTGGAGCTAGGACTGGAACTTAGGTTTGCGCTCTGTGAAATGCTTTTCCCACTCTATCATATGGTGTCTGACCACTGATACAGAGACTCTGTGAATAGAGGCACAAAGAGGTATTTGAGAAGTATAGATATCCAAGCAGAAATATACCCCTCAGCAGGAGACAGGAGGAGGCAAAGAGTAGCTACTAGGGCAGAAACAAATGTGGTCCCTAGGTCCCCTTTCTTAAGCAGTGAACGGTAGCAGGTTGCTTTTAGAGGTCCTATTTGAGGCCTAAGCCATTCTTTTTTCTGCACAAATTTATCAGGGACTCCCTCCTCACACACACATAGCTAGAACCACCCCAAGGCCATTTCTGCCTCATTGCAACTGAGCACCCATGGAGAAAGGATATATGTATATTAGGGAGATTAGCTCGTAGGATCTGAAATCTGATGTGTGTAGGAAGTTGGGGCGGGGCAGAGAAACAGAGAAGACTGGAGGAAAGTTTAGGTCAACCCTAAAATCTCGAGCAGCTAAAGGGACTCTCTGATAACAGATTAAAGCAAAGCACCTGTAAGCACCTCAGCTTTAGAGGTGCTGGCCTTCCGTTTGGGCTTCTTGCCACAACAGAACAGCACCATGGTCATGGCCTTCCTCTCCCGACAGAATCTTCAGGAGATCCTCCAAACCCTCTCAGTTCTGCAGTGGCTCCCAGTCTACATATTTTTAGGTGAGTGAACCCCAAGAGCTAGAGAACACATGGAAACAGGCTAAGAAAGAGGCCAGGAATCCACAAATGAAGAGGGCTCCAAAGAGATCATTTGGTTGGTGCTCTCCCTCTGAGAAGGACTGTGCCTCCTCACTCAAGATATGGCTACTGTTGAGTTCACTGGATTTCTCTCCTCCCAACTGAGGGGTGTGAATGCCAGGAATGAGGCTGTAGTTGTTCTAGTTTAAAGATCACCGCAGCCTTCTCAAGACTGCCCCCTCTAGTTCAGAGTCAGATTCAGACTGGAGCAAAGGTGGTGGTGGCTTGCAGCATTGGTGTTAGTAAGTAGGTATAAGATGATTTCCTAATATAAGGTAATGGTGAGAGAATTCTGAAAAATCTCAGGGTTTCCTGAGTAACTCATTATACAGAATTTTGAGAAAAGGCCAATTGTTCAGTGGACTCTCAGTCAGAAAACCAGGACTTTGTGGCCAGCCAATTAAGGGGCAAGCTTGGAAATTGGACAGGGAGAAATGTCATCCTGAAGGATGAGACAAGAAGGAGGCAGCCTATTCCAATCCATAGACAGCTGGCTGTATGACCCCTTAGAGCAGAGGTTCTTAACCAGGATCTCGAATTGGGGGTTGGGCCACTTTGAATTTGGATGGAAAAAAATTGCCTCTTTATTTTCACTAATTTCAAATAGAATTGATGAGTGTAAGCAACAAACCACAGAAGTGTTAGCAGTACCTGTGAATGTGGTAGTAACAGACATCGCAGAGATGTGCAAATCATATGCCAGTTGCTGCAGACATTTCATTTATGCTCATGATTGTTTCAAAATTCTTATAGATATTTAAACTACCATTAGGTATGGTTATTTAATGCATAAATCAAGAAGCCCATGTCACTTTTTTGTAATGTTTTGATAACTGTGCTTTAATATGTTGAGTTTCCTTCGTAAATCTGTATTTTATTTTGTGCATTAAAATATTATTCAGAGAAGGTTCCATAGGCTTCACTGGACTGCCAAAGGGTCCCATCACCCCCCAAAGATGAAAACTTATTGAGCCTTATTGAAGTTAAATCAAGTCCATCAATGGCTTGGCTCTGGTAATAAGAGAAGGAAGCACTTTTTCTGTAAATGTATTTGTTTCTAGTGTTTCATATTTTCTTCTTCTTTTCCTTTGTATTCATCTTAACATCCTCAAAAAGACCCCTTTGATAAGTTCCAGCCCTTAGCTAGGAAAGTGAGGGGTACAGGAATGTCCTAGGAGACTTGGCATTGTGATGGCAGCCACCATTTCAAGTCTGGATCCCAGAAAGATGGGACAAAGAGAGCAGGAAGAGAAAGTCAAAAGAGAAAGAGCTGTGTGAGCTGGCCCTTTTAGGTGTGAGGTCTGTCCCACCACAGAAAGCTTTTGTATGGTATTTGACATAAGGGCCCAGATTGTTTCTGGCTCTTCTGGAGAGCCGTCCTCAAGAAAATGTTCTCACTTTTCTCCCAGAAAACGGTTTATTCTTTTTAAAAAAATTTTTTATTGATTAAGTTATTACATATGTGTCCTTATCCCCACATTATCCCCCCCCCCAATCATGCCCTCACCGTCCCTGTTGTCTGTGTCCATTGGTTAGGCCTATATGCTTGCATATAAGTCCTTTGGTTGATCTCTCCCCTTTACCCCCACCCTCCCCTACCTTCCCTCTGAGGTTTGACGGTCTGATCGATGCTTCTCTGTCTCTAGATCTGTTTTTGTTCATCAGTTTATGTTATTCATTATATTCCATAAATGAGTGAGATCATGTGACATTTATCTTTCTCTGACTGGCTTATTTCACTTAGCATAATGCCCTCCAGTTCCATCCATGCTATTGCAAATGGTAAGAACTCCTTCTTTTTTACCGCAGCGTAGTATTCCATTGTATAGATGTACCACAGTTTTTTTTGGTTTGTTTGTTTTTTTAAAATATATTTTATTGATTTTTTACAGAGAGGAAGGGAGAGGGATAGAGAGTTAGAAACATCAATGAGAGAGAAACATCGATCAGCTGCCTCTTGCACACCCCCTACTGGGGATGTACCCGCAACCAAGGTACATACCCTTGACGGGAATCGAACCTGGGACACTTCAGTCCGCAGGCGGATGCTCTATCCACTGAGCCAAACCGGTTAGGGCGTGTACCACAGTTTTTTAATCCACTCATCTACTGATGGGCACTTAGGCTGTTTCCAAATCATAGCTATGGTGAATTGTGCTGCTATGAACATAGGGGTGCATATATCCTTTCTAACTGGTGTTTCTAATTTCTTGGGATATATTCCTAGAAGTTGTATCACTGGGTCAAATGGGAGTTTCATTTTTAGTTTTTTGAGGGAACTCCATACTGTTCTCCACAGTGGCTGCACTGCATTCCCACCAGCAGTGCACAAGGGTTCCTTTTTCTCAGCAGTACTTGTTGTTTGTTGATTTATTGATGATAGCCATTCTGACAGGTGTGAGATGGTACCGCATTGTCGTTTTGATTTGCATCTCTCAGATGATTAGTGACTTTGAACATGTTTTCATATGTCTTTTGGCCTTTCTTCTGTCTTCTTTCGAAAAGTATCTATTTAGGTCCCTTGCCCATTTTTTCATTGGGTTGTTTATCTTCCTTTTGTTAACTTGTGTGAGCTCCCTGTAAATGTTGGAGATTAAACCCTTATCGGAGATAACATTTGCAAATACGTTCTCCCATGCAGTGGGCTTTCTTGTTGTTTTTTTGATGGTTTCCTTTGCTGTGCAAAAGCTTTTTATTTTGATGTAGTCCCATTTTTTATTTTCTCTTTAGTTTCCATTGCCCTAGGAGCAGTATCAGAAAAGAAATTCCTTCGGCATATGTTTGCGATTTCGCTGCCTGTGGATTCCTCTAGTATTTTTATGGTTTCCCGTCTTACGTTAAAGTCCTTTATCCATTTTGAGTTTATTTTTGTGTATGGTGTGAGTTGGTGGTCTAGTTTCATCTTTTTGCATGTATCTGTCCAATTTTCCCAACACCATTTATTGAAGAGACTGTCTTGACTCCATTGTATGCTCTTGCCGCCTTTGTCGAATATTAATTGGGCATAGTGGTTTGGGTCGATTTCTGGGTTCTCTATTCTATTCCATTGATCTATATGTCTGTTCTTGTGCCAGTATCAGGCACAATGACATTAAGTACATTCACAATGTTGTGCAACCATCACCACCATCCATCACTAGAACTTTTTCATCATGCAAACCTGAAACTCTGTACCCATTAAACAACAATCCCCATTCTTGCCTCCTCCTGGCCCCTGGCAACCAGCCTTCTAGTTTCTGTCTCTGTGAATTTGACTACACTGGTACTTCATATAAGTGGTCTCATACTGGTACACTATTTGTTCTTTTGTGACTGGCTTATTTCATTTAACATAATGCTTCAAGATTCATCCATGTTATAGTATGTGACAAGATTTCTTTCCTTTTTAACCCTAAATAATATTCCATTGTCTGTAAATATCACATTTTGTTTATCCATTCTTCTATAGATGGACGCTTGGGTTGCTACCATTTCTTGGCTATTGTGAATAGTGCTGCTGTGAACATGGGTGTTCAAATATCTTTGTGAGACATGATTTTAATTATTTTGGATATATACACAGAAGTGGAATTGCTGGGTCATACGGTAATTCCATTTACAATTTTTTTAAATGAGCAAATATTCAAGTTTAATTTTTCTAAGATATTTTCACTTACTAATTTTATTTTTATTTTTTTTAATTTATTGCTTAAAGTATTACAAAGGGTATTACATATGTGTCCATTTTTCCCCCCCGCCCTAGACAGTCCCCTAGCCTCCCCTATCCCCCAGTGTCTTATGTCCGTTGGTTATGCTCATATGCATGCATACAAGTCCTTTAGTTGATCTCTTACCCCCCTACCTCCTGCCCCCCAACCCTCCCCGGCCTTCCCGCTGCAGTTTGACAATCTGTTTGAGGCAGCTCTGCCTCTGTATCTATTATTGTTCAAAAGTTTATAATGGTCTCTATTATCCATGAATGAGTGAGATCATGTGGTATTTTTCCTTCATTGACTGGCTTATTTCACTTAGCATAATGCTCTCCAGTTCCATCCATGACGTTGCAAATGGTAAGAGTTCCTTCCTTTTTACAGCAGCATAGTATTCCATCATGTAGATGTACCACAGTTTTCTAATCCATTCATCTACTGATGGGCACTTAGGCTGTTTCCAGATCTTAGCTATGGTGAACTGTGCTGCTATGAACATAGGGGTGCATATATCCTTTCTGATTGGTGTTTCTGGTTTCTTGGGATATATTCCTAGAAGTGGGATCACAGGGTCAAATGGGAGTTCCATTTTCAGTTTTTTAAGGAAACTTCATACTGTCTTCCATAGTGGCTGCACCAGTCTGCATTCCCACCAGCAGTGCACAAGTGTTCCTTTTTCTCCGCATCCTCTCCAGCACTTGTTGTTTGTTGATTTGTTGATGATAGCCAGTCTGACAGGTGTGAGATGTTACCTCATTGTTGTTTTGATTTGCATCTCTCGGATGATTAGTGACTTTGAGCATGTTTTCATATGTCTCTTGGCTTTCTGAATGTCCTCTTTTGAAAGGTGTCTATTTAGGTCCTTTGCCCATTTTTTGATTGGATTATCTTCCTTTTGTTAAGTTGTATGAGTTCCCTATAAATTTTGGAGATTAGGCCCTTATCAGATATGACATTGACAAATATGTTTTCCCACACAGTGGGTTTTCTCGTTATTTTGTTGATGGTTTCTTTTGCTGTGCAGAAGCTTTATATTTTGATGTAGTCCCATTTGTTCATTTTTTCTTTAGTTTCAAGTGCCCCAGGAGCTGTATCAGTGAAGAAATTGCTTTGGCATATGTCTGAGATTTTGTTGCCTTTGGATTCTTCTAGAATTTTTATGGTTTCCTGTCGTACATTTAAGTCCTTTATCCATTTTGAGTTTATTTTTGTGTATGGTGTAAGTTGGTGGTCTAGTTTCATTTTCTTGCATATATCTGTCCAATTTTCCCAACACCATTTATTGAAGAGACTATCTTGGCTCCATTGTATGTTCTTGCCTCCTTTGTCAAATATTAATTGAGCATATTGGTTCGGGCCGACCATTTACAAATTTTTAAGAACTGCTATACTGTTTCCCATAGCAGCTGCACCATTTTTCATTCCCGCCAACAGTGCACAAGAGTTTGAATTTCTCCACATCCTTGCCAACACTTCTTTATTTTCTTTGTTATAGTAACCATCTTAATGAATGTGAGATGATATCTCCTTGTGGTTTTAATTTGCATTTTTCTAATGATCAGTGTTTTTTTTAATTAAATCTTTATTGTTCAGATTATTACAGTTGTTCCTCTTTTCCCCCCATAGTTCCCCTCCACTCGGTTCCCACCCACCCTCTGCCCTTATCCCGCCCCCACTGTCCTCATCCATAGGTGTATGATTTTTGTCCAGTCTGTTCCCCCACCCCCCACACCCCTTCCCCCCCCCCCGAGAATAGTCAGTCCACTCCCTTTCTATGCCCCTGATTCTATTATAATCACCAGTTCATTCTGTTCATCAGATTATTTATTCACTTGATTCTTAGATTCACTTGTTGATAGATGTGTATTTGTTTTTCATAATTTATAACTTTACCTTTTTCTTCTTCTTCCTCTTCTTAAAGGATACCTTTCAGCATTTCATATAATACTGGTTTGGTAGTGATGAACTCCTTTAGCTTTTTCTTATCTGTGAAGCTCTTTATCCGACTTTCAATTCTGAATGATAGCTTTGCTGGGTAAAGTAAACTAGGTTGTAGGTTCTTGCTATTCATCACTTTGAATATTTCTTGCCACTCCCTTCTGGCCTGCATAGTTTCTGTTGAGAAATCAGCTGACAGTCGTATGGGTACTCCCTTGTAGGTAACTGACTGTTTTTCTCTTGCTGCTTTTAAGATTCTCTCTTTGTCTTTTGCTCTTGGCATTTTAATTATGATGTGTCTTGGTGTGGTCCTCTTTGGATTCCTTTTGTTTGGGGTTCTCTGCGCTTCCTGGACTTATAAGTCTATTTCTTTCACCAGGTAGGGGAAGTTTTCTGTCATTATTTCTTCAAATAGGTTTTCAATATCTTGCTCTCTCTCTTCTTCTGGCACCCCCATAATTCGGATGTTGGTATGCTTGAAGTTGTCCCAGAGGCTCCTTACACTATCTTCATATTTTTGGATTCTTTTTTCTTTTTGTTTTTCCAGTTGGGTGTTTTCTGCTTCTTTGTATTTCAAATCTTTGACTTGATTCTTGCTATCTTCTAGTCTGCTGTTGGAACTCTGTATAATATTCTTTATTTCAGTCAGTGTATGCTTAATTTCTAGCTGGTCCTTGTTCATATCCTCGAGGGCCTCACTAGATTTCTTGAGGGTCTCACTAAATTTATTGGCGGTTTCTAGAAAATTCTTGAAAAACCTTAAAAGTGTGGTTTTGAACTCTATATCCAGTAGTTTGCTTTCCTCCATTCCTGTCATTTGTGACCTGTTTCTTTGTCTCCGCATTTTTTATGTTTCCCTGTGTTGATAGAGTGGGTTTCTGTGCTAGGTGTCCTATAGGGCCCAGTGGCTCAGCCTTCCCAATTACCTGAGGTGGACACTCTTGGTGCACCCCTTTGTGGGCTTTGTGCACAGTCTTGTTGTAGTTAAGCCTTGATTTTTGTAGGTATCACTGGGAGGAATTGACCTCCAGGCCAATTGGCTGTTAGAATCAGCTGTGTCTGCAGTGGGAGAACTTCTGTGCTGGAGACACCCTTCTGGGGCAAGACTTGCTTCAGTGGGGCTTTGGTGCTCACTGAGTCTGCCCCCTGAGTGTGTCCCTTATGGATCTGAGGAGTTGTAATATGGATGGTCCCACTCTGACCACTGGGTACACTGGCTCTTGGATCTCTAAGGAGGTGCTAATTTAGCCTCTACCTGAGGCTACCCAGCAGGAGCTATGGAGAGATCTGCAGATTCTTCTTCTTTGTTTGGGATTTCGAGGTGCCCAGATGAAGCCCAGCTGTGAAGCAATGCAATCTGCTGTAGGGCCTTGGGCCTTTTCTTGGATGTTCTGGGTCTCTCTGACCCAGGTGTAGTCTGTTAGGTAATTTTCAGATTGCAAAGGGCCAGGCCTTTCATATGCAAAAGCCTCTGTGCACAGCTTGGGTGGGGTGGGGTCTCAGGGAACCAACAGTGTGGAGCAAACAGCTATGGTTGATCCTCAGTCCTACCCTAAGAGGCCCGGAGTCTCAGTGTCCCGGTAATCGCTGCAAGCACCTCTGAGAAAAAGCTGCCCTTGAGGTCCAGTTTCTCCCCATATGAGTCTGGGTCCCCAAAGACTCACCCAGAACTGGAGTTCAGAGCAATCGGGAGCTTGAGACTCCTTCCTGATTAAAAAAGACAGCCGTGTCCTCAGTTGGCAGTCCTTTCCACGTGTGCCTCTGTACCTCTGCACTTTACTTCCGCACCTCCTCTGAGTCTTAGTGTGCTTTTCTCTTTCCTTCTAGTTGTAGAATTTCCACTCAACCAGTCTTCCTGTGGTTCTGGATGATATCCGTTTTGTCTTTTAGTTGTATTTTTGAAGTGGTTGTGCGAGGCAGCAATTTCCGGTGTTTACCTATGCCGCCATCTTGGCTTTTCCTCTCATTAATGATCAGTGTTTTTGATCATCTTTTCATATGCTTGTTGGTCATTTGTCTTGACTCTTTTCCAATTGATTATCTTTATCATTCCAATTATCTTCCTCTACTAGTTTAGGTATTATACATTCTGTTTCTATTCTTTTAGTAATTATGCTAGAAATTACAACATGAATCCTGAGTGTTGGAGGTTACCAAGGTAGCCATAGCATCTAACAGTTGTGATGTGCACAGAGGTACCTAAGAGATCCTCAAATCAGTTCAACAGTAATAGAGAAAATACTAATTATAAGACCTTGGCTGTCTATGCTACTAGTATTTAGTAACAAAGATAAACCAATCACTCATTCCACCATTGTTCACCATTGTTCATTTTATGTGTTAGTGCTGGACATATGCACAAGTCACTACAATGTAAGACAGACTGTGGTAAGTGAAAGAAAGAGCAACAGCAAACTGATATTAGGGTTTCAAAAAATAAATTATTACACTAAGTTGAGAGGATCAGGGAAGGCAGGAAAGGAAAGCAGTGTGGCATGATGAATAGGATGTGGGTTCTGGAGTTTGTCAGACTTGGATAAAACAATTCACTGTGTGACTTCAGACAAGTACTGTAACCCCTTTATACCTCAGTATCTCCATCCTCTAGCCTGGTCCACAGTAAATGCTCCATACAAAAAAAATTGTCCTTCCTCCATCCTCTCCTCCCTCCCTCCTCCCCTCCTTCCTCCCCGCCCTCCCTCTCTTACATTCTTCCTTCCTCCCTCTTTTCCCCTTTCCCTCCCTCCCTTCTTCCCTCTCCCTCTCTTCCTCCCTCCCTTCCTTCCTTCCTTCCTTCCTTCCTTCCTTCCTAATTTCTTTCTTCTTTCTCTTTCTCACCCTCTTTTCTTGATCCCTCTGTCTTGTTCAGAGCATCTCTCAGTGCTTCTCCTTCCCAACTGATGTTCAGAATCATGGCTAATTACTGAGCATTACTGGAAGTGATGGGCAAGGAAAAATGGAAAAGGGGAAGAAAAAGGCAAAGACATAAGAAGGAGGGAGGGAAGGAGTGAGAAGAAAGGAATTAAAAAACTGTTTGAGGGAGATGTGGAATACAAATACTCATGACCCTTAGGATTAGGCAACAGCCCTGGGAGCCCTCTGAAGGCCAGCTCCTATATAAAAGATGGCTTTCAATCTGTCTCCTCTTTTCTGGGCTTATATCACCATCTAAAATGATACAATATTCTCTTTCCTAGCCCTCTATTCTCTACTCTCCACCCTCTCCAATCTACTCCACTGCCTGCTCCCAGAAGAGTCTTTCAAAAGCATGTTTAATTATAGCCCTCTCTTGCTCAAAATAGTCAGTGGTTTCCCATTGCCTACTCGATGAAGCACACATGTGTTAGCTTGGACATTCAAGGCCCTCCTCCACTCTCTGGCTCCCTATACCAGCTCATCCTCCTACTCTTTCCCTGGAAGCTTGTCTTCCAGGCAATCTATTCACAAAACAAACACAAATGGTACTCTCCCACTGCTTCACCTCTGCTCTATTTCCTCCACTGGAAATGCCCTGATCACTCTTCATGGATTATCCATGGACAACCCCTCCTTTTAGATATTGCTTAAGTCACAGCTTCTCTGCAATGTTTCCCAGACAGCCCAAGACTACATCAACTCCGAAAGTCCAGAGTACTTTGTACAAACAGGTTGGGTAGCAGCCTTTATATTTGTGGTCCCCTTCTACCCAATAAACTCCATGAGAACAGGAACCAGCCATGTCTTGTCATTATTATATTTCTCATAATACCAGGCTTGACACTAAATTGACAATTCTTCCAGATTTCTGATTCCTCAGTAGAGACCTTTAAGTCCATCTCTTGTTCTTTTTTTTCTCTCCTGAACGTGTGTGTGTGCGCGCGCACGCGCCTGTCTTCTTTCTCTAGTTTCTTTTTTAAAAATTATTTTTCATAAATATACATTATTTATGTTTCTAGTTTCTGATACTACAAAACAGATCATTGTCTTGGAAGTCACACAGACCAGGTCTGCCACTTACTTGCTATGTGACCCTGTACAAGTAAGTCACTATTGTTTTCTATGTGACTTTGAGCAAGTCATTCACCCTCCACCATTGTAGAAACAGAGCATAATACCTGCCTTTGAAGACCATTCCAAAAATTAAAGAAGAAAGAAAATCCTTAATAGATATTCATTTTCTTTCCTTCTGTTATAGAAATTAGCATTAACTAGATATTAGAAAATTAGGCAAATAGAGACTTTGATATAGTGCCAGCATTCCCACAGGCCCCTTCAAAGCATTGTTCACTAATCCTTCTCCTTCACTCCATACATACAATCAATCACCAAACCATGAAAATTCTACCTCCATATTATCTTTCAAAATGGTTTGGTAAGTAGCAACCCATTTTAGGTTCCCATTGCCTCTCATCTAAATCATTGAAACTCTTAGCTTATCTCCCTGCCTACAATTTCTCTTGCTCCCACAGTTAGCCTAAAATACTTTCCTGATACACAGACATGATCATACCATACCTCTGCTTAATAACCTTTTCTGGTGTCTCATTCCCTTCAACAACAGGCCTAATCTACCCAGCTTCTTTCCCAGCTTCATCTCCTATTCCATGGCTTCCTGAGTTTGGAGGTTATGGTGTTACTCATGGGCTTTGGACTCATCTACCTCCAGGCCTTTGTTCATTTTTTTCCTTGTGCATGGAAGGCTCTTCCTTCACTAATCTATATGTAAAAATTCTATTCTTCTTCTAAAAATTCAACTTAAATCTTGCCTTCTACAAGAAGTCTTTCTTGATTCCCCAGTAATAAGGAATAGTCATTTCCTTAGGTTCCCGTAGAATGACATTTGAGCTCTGACTACATTGTTATTACTCTCTGGGATGTATTTGTTATTTATGGTTCAGTCTTCCCCACTAGACTGAATTTCTGGAAAGCAAGAAATTTATTTTCTACATGTGTTAATATGAGTTAACACACACATTGTACTTAAAATAGCTCTTGGCATATAATAAAGACTCAACAAACACTACACTCACTCCCCAAAGCTTGGACTGAAGGTACATGACCTCTCCCAACCTCAGCTTTTTTAAAAAAATATATATTTTATTGATTTTTTACAGGAAGAAGGGAGAGGGATAGAGAGTTAGAAACATCAATGAGAGAGAAACATCGATCAGCTGCCTCTTGCACACCCCCTAATGGGGATGTGCCCTCAACCAAGGTACATGCCCTTGACCGGAATCAAACCTGGGACCCTTCAGTCCACAGGCTGACGCTCTATCCACTGAGCCAAACCGGTTAGGGCCAAGCCTTGGCTTCTTCATATGTAAAACAGAGATGATAAAATTATCTACTCTCAGGGTCATGAGAGGATTAAATGAGATAATGTACATTAAGTGCTTCTTAATTTAAAATGCTGGGTCCATGGTATCAATGACTATACTTAAATTATTTTCATCATTTCCATATTTATTCTCTTCACCCTCTCCCCTCCAGTCCCCAATTCTGTCTGCATGGCCTCTAGCACAGAGATTTCACATGAGGTGTGCTCATTCAATGTTTGTGGAATGATTGGATTACCTTTGATTCCCACAGATTCTTAGATCTATAGTTAATTTGGATCCAAAAAGTAACTACAAAACCACAGAAATTCATCTTGGACACACCAGCCATGTTCTTAGATTTTTTAAGGCTTTGATTAGAATGGTGGGTCTTTGCTTTACACTGGAAATAACTGATTGCCTATAGCCTTATACACACATGCACAGCCTGGAACCTCAGAAGGCCTTTCCTTGTTAGGAATAAGGGCTTTGGTGGTTTCTCTTACTCTTAGTTTTCACCTACCCCTGGAGAATTTTGAAATCAAACTTCTACTAGTAGTACAATTTAATGTAACATTTTATCATGAGTCATCTTGCCCCTGCTTGGCACTGTGCTAATGGCTGTTTTCAAGAATCTTACTGTGTAGTAGGGAAAGGGCCATACATGTAAGCTACTAACTACATAAGCAGCAAAATCAAACAGGGCAAGTAGAAGTATAAGTAATGTGCTGTGGGTATGTGGAGGAGGAAACCCTTAATTCTGACGAGAGAAGCAGCAAACATATCACCAAAGAGGTATCATGTGAGCTAAGCCTTAAAGGTTGGGAGAATTTTGATAGGTAGAATGTTGGGGAGAGGGTAGTCAGAACAACAACAGCATTCCCAAAGGCATAAAGATGTGAAATTACATGGTGGGCTGAGGGAATAGGAGTAAACTAAGGTAGTTGAGCCCCTGTTTCCCATACTTCAGCCATTTACATCCCACCTTCTGGTTCTTTCAATGGCTGAATACCTCCTATGCTATTATTACTGAACATTTTTCCAAATTAGTTCATTTCTGTAACCTAAATTTATATATTTCAACAAGAAACTTTATATCACTGCCATGAATTCACTTTTATTCATTACATATTAAAATAACTTTTTATCCATACACCAACTCACATCATCTAGTGTCCTTTCAGTGGTATGGGACCACACTTTGAGGAATACTGGGATAAAGCATAAGGGGTGTGAATGAAGGTACTGAGAGATGAGGCTAGGAAAGTGGGGGAGAGGGGACGGTCCATAGAGAGCCTTAAATGCCAAGCTAACATGTTCAGACTTTATTCTGTCAGCAGTGGGAAAACATTGAAGGTTTCTGAGGAAGCAAAGGACATTATGACTGTGCTTTAAAAAATTATCTGACAGTAGCATGTAAAATGGACTGGAGAGGAAGAGACCAGCAGGCAAAGAGTAGACACACAACTGCATTCTAGACCAGAGGAGATCAAGTCCTGGACCAAAGAAGTAGCAATGGAGACAGAGGCAGGAGGGTGAATTGGAGAGTTTTGTTGTTGTTGTTGTTTTGTTTTTGGAAAGGGAGAGAAGTCAACAACAGCTCCAAAATATTGAAACTGAGATTTTTTTCCTGAGGTCTGAAAGATGAATAGCAATTAGTCAGGCAAAGAGCTGAGGAAAGAATCTTCTAGGTGAAAGGAACAACTTTCACAGAAGACCAGAGGCCTGAGAGCAGAATGAGTTGAAAGAACGGACAGAACAGGATGGTGGAATGCAGAGAATAAGGGGGTGGCTGGGGCTCCATCACGGAGGGCCTTTGAAACCAAGGTCATAAGACTGGACTTGATCCTAAGAGTCATGGGAAGCCATGTTAGTTGTTGAATTATTAAATCAGCATTTATTCCCACAGCTTATGATATCTATAGTTAATTTAGATCTACTAAGTAATCACAAAGCCACAGAAATGCCTCTGTTAAGCCAGCCATTTTTTATTATATGCTGCAGGGGGACAGACTCTGATTTTTATTCAGCTTGCTGCTGTGTCATGGCTCAAATGGAAGCACAAGGCCTACTTAGGAATAGTAGCAGTCATCTGGGAGATAGGTGATGGAGGTTTGGACCAGGTAGTAGCATGGAGGCAGAAAATAGGATAATTTGAAAGATGTTTGGAAGACAGAACTGACAGGAAGCAATAACAACAGCTTAATGGTTAAAGGTACAGTCTCTGGAATAAGACGCTTTGTGTTCTCAACTCTGGTTTCCCCACAAGCTAGCTATGTGACCTCAGGTGGTTATTTAACCTCTTTTAGCCTGAGTTACTCATCCACAAAATGAGAATTACTGTCCTAATGAGGTATGTATGAAGATTAAATAAAATATGCATGTAAAACAGTTTTACATAATGAGTATACAGTAAATTTTGGCTATTATTTTATGGGGAAAGTGAGCAAGTGAGATGAATCAGAGATGATTTGAAGAGAGGACACACTTAGATTCATATTGGTACCATCTTTAACTTAAGTTAGTAATCCTTTGTAATTTGAGGCTGTACAGGTTTAAGAAAGTACCAGAGATAAAGAGGTATAGTACATATGATAAAAGGGTCAATTTACCAAGAAGACATAGCTATCCTAACTGTATGCACCTAACAATAGAGCTTCAATATATATGAAACAACAACTGACAGAACTGAAAAGAAAAATAGACAAATCAGCAATGGTATTTGGAGACTTTCTCAAAAACTACAAACCAAAACCCACCCTAGATAAAATAGGTAATCTATAACTACTAATTAAATCAAATTAAATATTAATTATAGAAAGTTAAAAACTTTCCAAAACAGAAATCTGCAGGTGTAAATGGATTCAACCAAACAATTTAAAGAATATATATCACGGATTCTACACAATCTTATCCAGAAAATAGAGGAGGAAGGAACACTTGCCAACTCTCTTATGAGGCAAAACCGTGATAACAAGGCCAGACAAAAACAGTACACAAAAAACCTATAGACGACTATTCCTCATGAATATAAATGCAAAAATCCTCAACAAAAGGAATGCAAGTGTAAATACTTGAAAATTAATCAATGTAAACTATTAACTATCCAAGAAAGAAAAAACTCATGATTATATAAACTGATGTAGAAAAAGCAGTTGACAGACATCAACTTCAATCATGATAAACACTCTCAGTAAACTAGGAATAGGAGGAAACTTCCTAAACTTGATAAAGACCATCTACCAAAAAAACCAAACAAACCCTAGAGTTAACATTATTATAATGGTGAAAGACTTAAAGCTTTCTTCCTCAGATTGGGAGCAAAGCAAGATGTCCACTCCCACCATATACATTCAACATCACACTAGCAATGGCAATAGGGCAAGAAGAAAAAAATATATAGAAAAGCATGCAGATTGAAAAAAAATCTAAAACTGTCTTAATTCATAGATAATATGATTGTGTAGAAAATCCCAAGGAATTTACTAAAAACAAAAACAAAAAACCCTCCCAAGAACTAGCAAATCAGGTTAGCAAAATGACAGGATACAAGATCACATATAAAAAAGGAATCAGAAAAACCAATCAGAAAGGATATATGTACTCCTATGTTCACAGCAGAACAATTTACAATAGCTAAGATTTGGAAACAGCCTAAGAGCCCATCAGCTGATGAGCGTATTAGAAACCTGTGGTACATCTACACGATGGAATACTATGCTGCTGTAAAAAGAAAGAACTCATTCGCATCAGCATGGATGGGCCTGGAGAGCGTTATGCTAAGTGAAATAAGCCAGTCGGGAAAAGAGAAATATCACATGATCTCATGCATTTGTGGAATATAATAAACAACATAAACTGTTGAACAAAAATAGGTCCAGAGACACAGAAGCATCAAACAGACTGTCAAACCACAGAGGGAAGGCAGGGGAGGGTGTGTGTGTGGTGGGGGGGGGTAAGAGGACTTGTATGCAATGCATATAAGCATAACCAATGGACACAGACAGTAGGGGGTGAGGGCATGTATGCAATGCATATAAGCATAACCAATGGACACAGACAGTAGGGGGGTGAGGGCATGTGCTGGGGGGTGGGAGTGGCCAGGTAGAGGTCAATGCGGGGGTGGGGGAAGAAGACATATGTAATACTTCAAACAATAAAGAATTTAAACAATGGAGACAAAATTAACTATATTTCGATATACTAGCAGAGAACAATTGAAAATTTATAATAGAAACTTAAAAAACAATACCATTTCAATATTTCCAAAAAATGAAATATGTATGAATAGATTTAACAAAACCTTTACAGTATTTGTAGGCTGAAAACTATCAAATATTAATGAATACATTTAAAGACCTAAACAGTTAGAGATATACTGTGTTCATGGATTGGAAGACTCAGTATAGTAAAGATGTTAATTCTCCCCGAATTGATCTATAAATGTAATGCAATCCAAGTAAAAATCCCAGCAGAATGTATTAGATAAGAATTTTGCATAAATATTAAAATTTCCAAATCTAAATAGTACTGTGGGTGTTATAAGGGAAGAGAATGTCTTTGTTTTTAGAAAATACACACTTAGGCATTTAGGGGCAAAGTGTTGTCATCTTTGCAATGTACTCTCAAATACAAACATATATATTTCGATGCATTTATATTTAGAGATAATTCAAATGTAAAATGTTAACAAGAGGTAGATATAGGTGAAGGTTATATGGGATTTTATTAAAATACTACTGGCCCAGTGCACAAATTCATACACATTGAAAGGAAATTAATTAGAAGAAATATTTTAATATTGTTTGCCCTTTCTCTATAATAGAAGTGTCAACCAAAGTCACAATTGACAATGACTGATGGAAACACACATGTGATTGGAGTCAGTGAGAGCTTTATATGTATCATGCATGTACGAGTCAACTTAGCCTTTTATAGATATATAATAAACTTGCTTAATTAGACCTGCTTTCTGATGTAGCTAAACTTTTTCCAGCCCAATGAAGCATCCCAACTTCTCTTTCAGGTAATTGTCAGGAACACAGCAGTAAATATCAACACAAAGCAGATTATTATTGTAGATCATGCACGTCGAACAAAGGGTAAAATATTTAACTGCAGCAGTGTTTGACTATATTTTTCACAGTGAGAAAACCTGAAGTCATTTTCAAGGTCTATTTCTTACTTTTCAGTCAGGTCAAGTTTCTAAGCTTTCTAAATCTCCGTTTTCTAGCTAATGAAAAGAAAATAGGATTCCACTGAGTCTCCTATCTACCTACTCCAGGACTTCTGTGAGGATCAAATGAGATGAGGCATGGGAAACCACTTCATAGACATTTGGTTCCAGTGTAAAATGTTTACACCTGGCTATAAAGCAAGTCGTGTTCCTGGGCTGAAGAAACTCCAAGGAGGTTAGTTGCTAGCGAGAGGAAGCAGGGCATTGCTACGTGACATCATTACCCAGGCGGACACTTAGCATACTAGCCTTTTATATATATAGACTAGAGGCCTGGTGCATGAAATTTGTGCGGGGGGGGGGGTCCTTCAACCCGACCTGCACCCTCTCCAGTCCAGGACCCCTCAGGGGATGTCTGACTGCCATTTTAAGCCTGATCCCTCTCTCAATCCAGGATCACTGGCTCCTAACCACTTGCCTGCCTGCCTGCCTGACTGCCCTTAACCACCTCTGCCTGCCAGCCTGATTGCCCCCTAACTGCTCCCTGGCCATCCTGATCACCCACAACTGCCCTCTCCTGCCGGCCTAATTGCCCCTAACCACCTCTGCCTCGGCCCCCACAACCATGGCTTTTACGGAAGGACCTCTGGATGGACGTCCTGTCTAATTAGCATATTACCCTTTTATTAGTGTAGATTCTTGCAAATTTTCTATTGATCTAAAGTTTTTTCAAAAGAAAATGTTTGATTTAAAAACTCCTATCTGGAGTTTTTGTAGACATAGACAAAATTGATGTAGAAAAACAAAAGAACTACAACAGCTAAAAATTTTGAAAAATAATAAATTGGAAGAATCATACTATCTGATCTTAAAACAGTAAAACACTACAGTAATGAAGATAGTGATTATTAGTGAAGGGATAGACAGAATATAGAGTGCAGAAATAGATCCACATCAAAATGGCCAATTGATTATGTTTGAGCTTAAGATGATTTGCTTTATTGTGTCAAGCATACCTCTTAATTTTATTTTTTAATATATTTTTATTGATTTCAGAGAGAGGAAGGGAGAAATAGAAACATCAATGATGAGAGAGAGAATCATTGATCGGCTGCCTCCTGCATGCTCCTTAATGGGGATTGATCCCACAACCCAGGCATGTACCCTGACTGGTTCATAGGTAAAACACTCAACCACTGAGCCATGCCAGCCTGGCTTTATTATTTTATTTTACTGTATTTTTAAATTTTAAATAATTTAATTTTTTTTCAATTGTAGTTGACATACAATATTATATTAGTTTCAGGTGTACACCCCATGATTAGACATTTATATAACTTACAAAGTGATTATCCCAAAAAATCTAGTACCCATCTGACACCATACAGAGTTTTTAGAATACTAGAGGCCCAGTGCACTGGAGGGGGGTGGGTCTCTCAGCCCGGCCTGTGCCCTCTCACAGTCTGGGACCCCTCGGGGGATGTCCACCTGCTGGATTAGGCCAGATCCCCTGAAACTGGCTCTCCAACATTCCCCGAGGGGTCCCGGATTGCGAGAGGGTGCAGGCCAGGCCAAGGGACCCCACCAGTACACGATTGGGGTAGGGGAAAGACGCGGGAGGTTGGCCAGCCGGGGAGGGACCATAGGAGGGCTCCAGGGCATGTCTGGCCTGTCTCACCCAGTCCTGATCGACTGGGCCCCAGCAGCAAGCTAACCTACCGGTTGGACCATCTGCCCGCTGTTGATCAGTGCACGTCATAGAGACTGGTCGATTGTCTGCCCCTTGGTGGTCAGTGCATGTCATAGCGAGCAGTTGTGCGGCCTTAGCAGATCATTAGCATATTACACTTTGATTGGTTGAATGGCCGACCGATTGACTGGACACTTAGCATATTAGGCTTTTATTATATAGGATTACTGACTATATTTCCTATGCTGTATTTTATATCCCATGTAACTACCAATTTGTACTTAATCCCTTCACCTTTTTCACTCATCCCCCCAATACCCTCCCATCGGACCACTGTCAAAATGTTCTCTGTATAGCCCTGGCAGGTGTGGCTTAGTTGGTTAGACATTGTCCCATGCACTGAAAGGTTAAGGTTTGATTCCTGGTCATGTCACATGCCCAGGTTTCAGGCTCAATCCCTAGCAGAGGGCATGCAGGAGGCGGCTGATTGATGTTACTCTCTGACATCGATATTTCTCTCTCTCTCTCTCCCCCCATCATTCTAAAAGTCAATAAAAAATCTTTTTTTAAAATGTTCTTTGTGCCCTGGCCAGTTTTCTCAGTGGTTAGAGCATCGGCCTGTGGACCAAAGGGTCGTGGGTTTAATTCCCGGCCAAGGGCACATACCTAGGTTGCAGGTTCATCCCCAACCCTTGTTGTGGCATGTGTGGGAGGCAACCAATCAATGTGTGTCTCTCATGTCAATGTTTCTCTTTCTTTCTCTCCCCCTTTTCTCCCTCCTTTCCCCTCTCTCTAAACAACCAATGGAAAAAAATATCCTCAGGCGAGGGTTGTTTTTTTGTTTAAATGTTCTCTGTATCTATATGTCTGTTTCTGTTCTGCTTTTTCATTTATTTTGTTTTTTAAGATTAAAGTGTTGATAGATACGCATTTATTGCCATTTTATTGTTCATATTTTTAATCTCCTTTTCCTTCTTCTTCTTAAAGAAGACTCTAACATTTCATGTAATACTGGTTTGGTGGTGATGAACTCCTTTAGCTTTTCCTTATCTAGGAAGCTCTTTATCTGACCTTCAATTCTAAATGACAGCTTTGCTGGGTAGAGTAATCTTGTTTATAGGTCCTTGCTTTTCATCACTTTATTTCTTGCCAATTCTGTTTGGCCTGCAAAGTTTCTGCTGAGAAATCAACTGACAGTCTTATGGGAGCTTCCTTGCAGGAAACTAACTGCTTTTCTCTTGCTGCTTTTAAGATTCTCTCTTTGTCTTTAACCTTTGGCATTATAATCCTGATGTGTCTTGATGTGGGCTTCTTTGAGTTCATCTTGATTGGGACATTCTGCACTTCCTGGACTTGTATGTCTATTTCCTTCACCAGCTTAGTGAAATTTTCTGTTGTTTTTTCAAATTAGCTTTCAATTTCTTGTTCTCTCTCTTCTCCTTCCAGCACTCCATGATGTAAATGTTGGTACACTTGAAAATGTTCCAAAGGCTCCTTATACCATCTTCATTTTTTGATTTTTTTTTCTGTTCTGATTGGGTGGTTTTTGCTTCCTTATATTCCAAATCACTGATTTGATTCTTAGCTTAATCTACTCTACTGTTGATTCCCTGTAAGTCATTCAATCATTTCAGGTAGTGTATCCTTTATTTCTGACTGGTTCGTTTTATGTTTTCTATTTTCATTGTTATGTTTCCTATCTCTTTGTTGTTCTCACTACATTCATCTACTCTTCCCCTAAATTCATTGAGCATCTTTATAACCGGTGTCTTAAACTCTGTATCTAGTATATTGGTTGTCTCCATTTTGTTTAGTTTTTTTTCCTGAAGTTCTTTTCTGTTCTTTAATTTGGGTCATGTTTCTTTGCATCCTCATTTTGGCAGCCTCTGTGTTTGTTTCTGTGTATTAGGTAGAACCGCTATGTCTCCCAAGCTTGGTAGAGTGGTCTTGTGCAGTAGTTATACTGTAGATTCTAGTGGCACAGCCTCTCTGATCACCCAAGCTGGGCACTCTTGTTTCTCCCCTTACCCCATGTGGGCTGTGTACACCCTCCTGTTGTAGTGAGCATTGATTGCTGTTGGTACATCAATGGGAGGGATTTATCCATAGGCTGATCCACTGCAAGGACTGGCTGTACCACCATGGAAAATCAGCTATGCAGGGGCCTACCCCATGGAGTAAGACTTACTTCAGCAGGGCCTGGTTCCCGCTGAGTCCACCCCTTGAATGTGTAACTTGTGAAGGTGGTTGGGTGGTGCTTGGACATCGTCTGAAACTGTCCACCAGGTGTGCTGATTCTGGAGCCTCCCAGGAAGTTTAGGATAATGTCAGCTGCTGCTTGTGTTCTGCTCAGGGCCACCCGGCTTGAGCTACAAAGCAGTCTGCAGCTGCCTGCTACTTGTTCCGGGCTTGAAGATGGAGATGCCAAGTTACAAAACACAGCTAGCTGCTGCTAGTGCCAGGCCTGGGGGCAGTTAGCCAGAGGTATGGGGCAAGCTAAGGCCAGATGCTGCTTGTTTGAGAGCTTTTAGGAAAGTCTGAAGTGGGAACCAAGACAGGTCATTCATATGGTAAAGGCATTGGATAGAGCTTTGGTGGACTCACAAGTTGGGTGGGCTAGGGTCTCAGAGAATCAGCAGGGTTGGGCAAACAGTGATAGCCAGGTTGATGGAATCTAGATATGGTGCCCACCTGCTGGCTCTGTGGGGGAGATGGGGCATCACATCAAAGGAACAATGACCTCTGCCAGCACTTCTGTCTGGGAGAAAGCTGTCCCCCCAGCTCTCACCCCGATGCCAGACAGTTCTGTTCCTCCCATATGTCCCTGGTGCCTTTTGAGCTGCTTCCCCAGTGCTGGTGCCCACCTGCTGGCTCTGTGGGGGAGATGGGGCATCACATCAAAGGAACAATGACCTCTGCCAGCACTTCTGTCTGGGAGAAAGCTGTCCCCCCAGCTCTCACCCCGATGCCAGACAGTTCTGTTCCTCCCATATGTCCCTGGTGCCTTTTGAGCTGCTTCCCCAGTGCTGGAGCTCAGAGTGAGTGAGTCTAAATCTGTGAATGGGTCCTTTAAGAGAAATTGCCTGGGATTTCAGCAGCCTTCTATCTCACTCAGCCTCAATTTCCACTGGTTTTTAAAGCCAGAAGTTATGGGGACTTCTCTTCCCAGCACTAGAACCCTAGGCTTGGGGGCCTGATGTGGGACTGGGATTCCTCACTTCTCAGGGTGAACCTCTGTAGCCGAGATATCCCTCTTGATTTTTATCCACCACATGTGGGTGTGGGGCCATGTCTCTGCTCCTCCTACCAGTCTCAATGTGGCTTCTTCTTTATATTCCTAGATGTAGGACTTCTATGCAACTAGATTTCAGACAGTTTTGTTGTAGGCAGCAGGAAAAGCAATAGGAGTTAGACCTGTGTGGTCAGAATGGACCTGGGTTCAGCAATCTCAGAGCTTGAGTCCTAGCTAGGAAAGAATTCAGAGCCAAGATTCAAACTATAAGAGAAAATTTATTTATAAAATCACAGAACTGGAAAAAGAAATTCATAGAAGAAATAGGCTGAAGAAACAAATTATAAATTGGAGCGTGGGGTGAGGAAGGTAATGGTAGTGTATCTGGGGGTGGGGAGCAGGAGAGGGAAAGGGGCGGGAATGTTTCCAGGAGGGAGAGAGCACTGGGTACTCTGTCCTAAGGGTTTTCATAGTGGAGACTTTAGGGGTGGTCCAAGGGGAAGATCTCAATAGACTATTCAGCAGTTTTCCAGGTGTTTCCTTTCAGGGTCTAGGTCTCTACTGATTGACTGGATGGCACCAGAGGGGGGGGGGGGGCATTATCCAATGCAGCTGGTCCTGAGGTCAGCTGTGGCTGCTTTTGTTGCTTATCTGGGCTTGGAGATGAAATAAAACTGAGGCTTAGATGTTATCTCTAGGGAGGAAAAGTCAGGGGGTCCAAACCGCTTGACCATGGATATGCTAGGGGAGGAAAGGTCACCCTGGGTCAAGGTCCCACCCTACAATTGTCCTTTGCTAGGCACCTGGGGCTTTCCACCCTGGTGATCTTCGGTACCTGGCCCTTCCTCCTTGCTCTGCTCATGTCTGTCTAACTGTCTACCATAGTTTGAATGATAGTTGTTCTGTAGGTTAGTTGTAATTTTGATATGGTTATGGAAGGATGCAAGTACTGCATTTACCTATGTCAGTATCTTGACCGGAAGTCCTGGCCAATTCATTTTTGACAAAGATGCAAAGCAATTCAATGGAGGAAGGATAGTCTTTTTAACAAATGATGTTGAAACAATTGGATATTCATATGTAGTAAATAAACCTTGACCAAAACCTCACATTTAATTAAGAAATTAACTCAAAATGGATTACAGATCTAAATGTAAAACAGAAAACTGTAAAACTTTTAGTAAAAAACATAGGAGAAACCCTTTATGACCCGTGGTTCTGTAAAGAGTTCTTGGATTTGACCCCAAAAGCACAACATGTAAAAACAAAAACAAACCAAAAAAATGATAAAATGGACTCCATCAAATTTAAAAGGTTTTGCTTTAAGAAAGACCTTGTTAGAAAAATGAAAAGATAAACACAGACCGGGATAAAATGTTTGCAAAGCACATATCCAACAAAGGACTTGTATCCAGAATACATAAAGAAATTTGAAAACCCAACAGTGAGAAAACAAGCCAATTAAAAAATTTGCCAAATATTTGAACAAACATTTTACCAAAGAGGATATATAGAAGGCAGATAAGCACCTGAAAAAGTGTTAAGCATCATTAAATACAGTCAAACCTCAGTTCTCCAGCGTCTTCCACCTGGAACAATTCAGTTCTCCATCAAGCTGTTGACGGGAAAAAAAAAAAATGTTTTGGCTGCTTCAGTTTTCGACCTAATAACCCTTTCATTATGATACCTCAGCAAGACAAAGAGTCTCTGTGGAAACAAAGGAGAGAATGCTTTTGCTGCTGAAGAAGTCAAAGATTAGCACAATTTTAAAACATAAAGAGACCATCAAGAATGCCAATATTGCTGAGGGTGTGAAAGTGTTCACAAAACAACAATCACAGGCAATTGAATAGGTAGAAAAACTGTTGGTTGGATAAATGAAAAGCAGTTTTCTGGTGATAGCATTTTGGAGGCAGTGATATATGAAAAACTCATTTAAGGCTAATAGTGGTGGTTCGATAAATTTAAGGAAAGAAGTGTTTATAGATTAAACAGTACATTTGGGGGTCTGGAATGGATTAATTCAAATTACATTCTTTCCAATGGGAAAAGTGATTCAGTTTTCAAACAAATCGCTTCTCAAACAACTTTCTGGAATGAATCAACTTCAAGAATAGAGGTTAAACTGTATTAGGAAAATGGAAGTTACAATTATGATGAGATACCACAGTACATATCTAGTTGAATGGCTTGACTAGTAGTGCCTTTAATACAAACTAAATTAGGAGATTATTTTATGTAAACTTCCTCATTGATAATCCACTCTAAGAGTCCTCCCTTGAACATGGACAAAATGCTGTAAGCATCTCCTGGTATCAAGGCCATAATATTTAAGGAAGGGTCACACATACATACATACAAATGGTTGTTCTTCATCATTCTTGCCTCAGATCCCCTCACTTTTAGTCAAGGAACTTCTTGTTCCATGAGTTTTAGCTCTTCCATGTTTGGCTTCTGTTCATCCTACTTCTTTAAATCCCACTTCTGTCACCTTGAGTGACAATGATTACATTCACACAGGCTGGGTCTGGCAGGCTTGCCCTCATAGGACACTTATGGTCTCCTGAGATGCCACACCTGCAGTTCAAATAGATTCCACAAGGGGGATGATGTTTATCCAGGTATGACTCTTAGATTACCTTTAGGACTTGTGGATAGTTGAAAGAGATTGGATATAAGGCACACAATTAATCCATCTATGCTTTTAAAAAATAACAAATCAGTTAAATAACGTAAATGCTGACTAAACACTAATCATTTAAGTTCACCTACTCTTGAAAAGAGAAAACATTTATTTATCTTTCATTCAGTCTACAGATATTTGTTAAAAACCTTCTGTGTGTAAGGCTCTATTCTAAATGTTAAGGTTACAAAGTAAATTTATTTGAAGCAAGATATAAAAGAAAGGATACACTTAGACTACCTTTAATTAATAATTATTCTTATTAAACTTTGTCGGGTTTTCTTCTGAAGCTTACTCAGCAAATTAACTCTCATATTTCATGAGGGTCAGAGGTATTAAGACTTTCATCCATGACAGGCTTCTCATAAAATTCCTCCCACCACTATCTCTTATTTAATCAGCATGATTACAACAACCATCTCAGTCACCTCTTACAACAAAGGAGAGATAGGTAGAACCTCCCAAGGGTATAACTACAGGGAGGGAGGTGGAAGGAAAGAATGGGAGAGGCAGAGGGAGAAGGACTGGGGAGAGGAAAGAAAGGGAAATGAAAGGAGGGGGTGATGGAGAGGGGGGGAGGTGCAATAGGGGTTTAAAGGGAAGGGGAGGGAGAGAGAGTGATAGGGAAGTCAGCCTATCACTAAGGTTTCTTCTATTCCATAACATAACTTTTTAAAGAAATGCCCATTATGTCTTTTTTGTTTTTGTTTTGTTTTGTTTTGTTATTTTCATCTCAAAATGTAAGAGACAAACCTATGGGTAAGTAACTCTTGATTTTCTTCTTCTTCTCTGAAATATTTTATACCATGATGTGGTTACCTGGTCAAAGAAGTCATCCCCTTAGCTGGCTCTGTTTTTATTCACAATACTGGAGGCCCGGTGCATGAGATTTGTGCACTGGTGGTGGTGGGGGGGCCTCAGTCCGGCCTGTGCCCTCTCACAGTCCAGGACACCTCAGGGATGTCCACCTGCAGCAGAGGCAGGAGAGGCTCCCACCACACCACCTCTGCTGTGCCCGCCAGCTGTGAGCCCAACTTCTGGCTGAGCAACACTGTGGGAGCGCACTGACCACCATGGGGAAGCTCCTGCATTGAGCATCTGCCCCCTGGTGGTCAGTGTGTATCATAGTGACTGGTCTTTCCACCATTCGGTCAATTTGCATAATATGCTTTTAGTATATAGGATGTGTACTTAGCCCCTTTTTCATGAATGCAGATTTTATTTTATTTTTTTTATTTTTTATTTATTTATTTTTTTTGGTAAGCTTGCCTTCTTTTTTTTTAAAAAAATATATTTTATTGATTTTTTTACAGAGAGGAAGGGAGAGAGATAGAGAGTTAGAAACATCGATGAGAGAGAAACATCGATCAGCTGCCTCCTGCACATCTCCCACTGGGGATGTGCCCGCAACCCAGGTACATGCCCTTGACCGGAATCGAACCTGGGACCTTTCAGTCCGCAGGCCGACGCTCTATCCACTGAGCCAAACCGGTTTCGGCTCATGAATGCAGATTTTAAAATGGAATTCAATTCCAACTGCTATAAGGTATATCACATTTGCATATCACAGCATTCTGTGGCCCTTTGCTAACAGAGATCATCCTCCCCACCGCCCCCCACCCCCCCAGTGAACCTTTGAGACATTTTTAATGAGCCAAAATTGAACTAAGTAAAAAGCAATTTCTAAAAAGTTTTCCTCTCAGCAACAAACAGCCTGTGCACTGCAGGCAGCCCCTCTCCACTGGAATGTGCTAACTTGGTTCTGCTTTTTCCTCAAGTAAGATCTCAGTGATCAAGGGGGCCCAGATTCAGGGACTCAGCAGCCAGCCCAGACCACAGAAGAACTAGATGGAGATTTGGGGAGAAGGAGAGATGGGTCTCACACCAGCTTTGACTTGCTCCTTCAGTATAGAGCCAAGATCAGAGTTATGAGAGGCATATTAAAATTGAAGAGAACTGAAGGGCATGAACCCTTTGTGTCCCCTCAGGAGCTATTCCCATTGTCCTTATACCCTACTTTCTGGTGTTCACGAATTTCTGGACCTTGCCCGTGCTCACCTTAGCCTGGCTCGCCTATGATTGGAACACCCACAGTCAAGGTAAGAGACCAGAAGGGTGGTGGTCCCTGTCTGTCTGTGCCAAGGGTATAACTACAGGGAGGGAGGTGGAAGGAAAGAATGGGAGAAGCAGAGGGAGAAGGACTGGGGAGAGGAAAGAAGAGGAAATGAAAGGAAAGGGTGATGGAGAGGGGGGGAGGTGCAATAGGGGTTTAAAGGGAAGGGGAGGGAGAGAGAGCAGCAAGGCTCAGCATGGAACAGAGGTCTCTGCCAGGCTTCCCAGGAAGAATTAAAAAGTTGAGGTTTGGCTCAGTGAATACAGCACAAGTACTGAAGGGTCCCGGGTTCAATTCCAGTCAAGGGTACCTACCTCAGTTGCAGGCTCAATCCTAGGTTAGGGAGTGCATGTGGAAGCAACCAATTGAAGTGTCTCTCTCATATCAATGTTTCTGTGTGTGTGTGTCTCTTTCTTCCACTCTCTCTAAAAATCAATGGAAAAATATCCTCGGGTGAGGATTAACAAAACAAACAAAAAAAGTTGAGGTTTTGGGGCAGATGCAGGCGCGTCCCATGGTTGGCTTCAGGGACAGTAACTACAGCTCTGTGCCCTAGAAATATGGAAGTGTGAGAAGAAGGCCCCTCTTTTGACCTGAGGACTGTAGGAAGATCCATCCACCTCTGGGAAAGGTAGAAGAATTCGCAGTATCTCACCTGCTCTTCCCTTTCCTTCTGTACCCACAGGTGGTAGGCGTTCTGCTTGGGTACGAAAATGGACCCTCTGGAAACATTTCCGAAATTACTTCCCAATAAAGGTGACTACCCCTTCTTCTGGGTGCATTTGGTCCCTTTCCACTCAGCTTCATGTTTTCAAAGGGTTTGGTGGCTAGTAGTGAAGGTCAAAGCTCAGAGGTATAATGCAGAGTTGGGGCCCAAAATGGATGGGCAGGTGAGGAGATGGCTAGATAGCAGCCTTTCCTCACAGTGACAAACCCAAGTCAGCCTCTCTGAGCATCATAACCCCTGGTGACATCCCAATGAACAGGAATTTGGGCTCCCCAAGGGTAACACAGGTTACCTGCTGGGATGAATCTGCATGTTCTCTTTTCCTTCTTCCTATCCACTGTTCTGACTCAATCTCCCTCTGACAGCTGGTGAAGACTTGTGATCTCTCTCCCAAACACAACTATATCATTGCCAACCACCCCCATGGTGTTGTCTCTTACGGTGTCTTCATCAACTTTGCAACTGAGGCCACTGGCTTTGCTCGGATTTTCCCAGGCATCACTCCTTCTGTAGGGACCTTGGAAGGGATCTTCTGGATCCCAATTGTGAGAGAATATGTGATGTCTTTGGGTGAGTATAAGAAATCATTCCATCCTCTGACCTACCGCAGGGCTCCAACCTCACTAAGCTCTGAGAGCCAGTCTAATTCTTACTCCCTGCTGGAAGAGGACTTAGTAGAAAATGAGTCTAGAACCCACTGGACAAGTAAGGGGAGTATGTGGCTAAGTATCAGATTCTGTCCAAGATCTGGGAGGCAGGGTTTCGTTAGGCAGCAAGGTAAGTTACTGGCATTCGTAAGATTTACCATGAATACATTCAAAGGAGGAAGAAGAAGGCTGGAGTTGAGGAGCAAAGCCCAAGTGGAAAGCAGAAGGCAAAAGCCAAATATCATACCCAAATGTCAGGGAAATTAGTTATGAAAGAGGTATCTCAGATGAATTTTGCCAGATTCTTTCTGGGATATCAATTGACTTCTTGTGGGAAGTCATTTATAAAGCAGCTCTCATCCCAGGGAGTCTTAAAGACATTTTTAAGTCTTTCATATTAGCTGGTACTTTCATGGCCCATGACCTTCATCTCCTGGGAACCCCTTCAAACTTGCATAAGACGTCAAGGGATAAAGAATAAACATCCATCAGAATCAAGAACAACCTCCCCATGCCAGGCTTCAAGCCAGGGTACTGTGACAAATGTCCTTCTCTCTGGATGAATATCCATCCTCTGGACACCAGAAAACAACTGAAGCCATATATTAAAAGGTAAGATACATTTATCTGGAGGGACCAGGTGAGAACACTGGAGTCCCAGAGGATGGTTCTACTCTCCTCTGAGGTTGGCATGAACCTGGAGCAGCAATATCTCTCAATTTTTGAGGCTTAGAGGCAATTTCTGCCATCCCAGGAGAGAATAGAAGGTAAGTTCATGGCAAAGATAGGAAGCAGGAGTGAGGAAAGACTCTGTGACTGTTGTTGAACAATAGGGTGTCATCCTTATTCCATGGTTCATCTATATTTCAATTTGGCTTGGGCAGGCTCCTGGGCCTGCCTACTCTCAAGAAACCCCAGACAATGGCTCCCCTTCAGCATGTGCTCTAGGGAGGAAGCAGGCTGGTGGTGGCTAGTCCTGATCACCCTAGGAGAGAGAACTCTGGTGAGTCTCCAGTGTTGTCACTCTGGGGAGAGTAGAAGATGGCTGTGGTTCATGAGTAGAGAGAGAAGGGATAGGCTTAAATACTATTGAAGTAAGAGGAAGTAGGCAGAGGAACTCAATGTCACCTAAACTGTAGTAGCATAGACTCCCAACACAAGCAACTGACCCTAAGAACCAACCTCAGACTAAGGGTAACCCAAGATGTGGAGGTTAAAGACAGAAGAGTGGAAACAGCAGTCAGGAAACAGAAGAATTGTGTCTATCATTAGGAGCACAGAGGAATCCCTTTACCCCATCCTCAGACACCGAGCTTGTTGACTCTTTGGTTTCACAGGTGTGTGCCCCGTGAGTGAGTTGGCCTTGAAGTATTTGCTGACTCAGAAAGGCTCAGGCAATGCCGTGGTTATCGTGGTGGGCGGAGCTGCTGAAGCCCTCTTATGCCGGCCAGGAGCTTCTACCATCTTCCTTAAACAGCGTAAAGGTTTTGTGAAATTGGCACTGAAGACAGGGTGGGTCCTTAGGTTCTGGTGCCCTATTGTCTGGGTGCCACAGATTCTCTGTAGCACCTCTCCAGAATGGTGTCCTTCCTTGGAAACCTGTTAGAAGGGGCTCCCTCTTCACTCTGATTAATTATCTCTACTTCCTCACACTGTATCTGAAAGGTGTTTTAGCCTCCAGACAGGTTTCGGTGGGCACTATTTTACTTGAAGTTGGAGAAAGAACAATAGAAAAAGACCTTTATCTTCTACTCATTAGCCTGCTGGCTAGGGGTGTGGACAGTGCAGATTTATTCTATATCCACCTATTAACTGAAAGGCCAAGAGAACTTACTCAGGGCAAGGAAGGCATTAGGTTTGATGTTGCAGGGATTGCAAAGATGAATAAGACATGTTTACTAAGGGAAGGCAGGGAGGAGGAGGTAGAAGAGGATGAAGAGGGTATAAATGGTGATGAAAGGAGACTTGATTTGGGGTCGTAAACACACAATACAATATGCAGATGATATATTGTATACCTGAAAACGATATAATTTTATTCACCAATGTTACCCCAATAAATTTATTTTAAAAAGACATGATTACTGCCCTCCCCATCAAAGAGCATATAATCTGGTTTGAGAAATAGAATAAATTTATTCAGCAGTTATTGAACACCTACTCTGTGCTAGACATAGTACTATGCATTGAAGATATAAAAATAAATAAGACCTAGTCCTCGCCTTTAAGGAACTCAGTCAAATAGAGAAGACAGACATATGCACATATAATTACAAAATATATCCAAAATCCAACCACTTTCCATCCTTGCCTCCCCCACATCTGAGAGTCTATTCCCAATTGTAGCTAGGATGATCCTATTTTTAAATTGAATTTATTGGGGTGACATTGGTTCACAAAACCATATAGATTTCAAGTGTACCACTCAGTAAAGCACCATCTGCACACTGCAACATGCACCCTCAGCCCCAAGCAAAGTCTCTTTTCATCCCCATGTATCCCCCCTTTGCCTACCTCTACTTACTTCCTTTTCCCCTCTATCACCACACTGTTGTCTGTCTGTGTCTATGTGATTATATATATATATATATTGCTTAATCCCTTCATCTTCTTTCATCCAGCCCCCAACCCCCTCTGCTCTCACAGCTGTTAGTCTGTTCCATGCCTCTGTTTCTATTTTGTTTGTCAGTTTATTTTGTTCATTAGATTCCACATATAACTGAGATCATATGGTATTTGCCTTTCCCTGACTGGCTTATTTCACATAGCATAATCATCTCCAGGTCCATTCATGCTGTTGCAAAAGATAAGAGTTCCTTCTCTTTTATAGCTGGGTAGTATTCCATTGTGTAAATGTACCACAGCTTATTTATCCACTCATCTGCTGGTGAGCAGTTGGGCTGTTTCCAAATCTTAGCTATCTATAATAATAAAAGCATAATATGCTAATTAGACCAGACATCCTTCTGGACGACCTTCCAGACTAACCCGGGGCTGTGAGGGAAGCCCGGGTCCCAGGTGCCAGAGGGAATCCGGTGCTGGCAGCCGGGAGAAGGAAGGCCTACTCTTGCATGAATTTCGTGCATCAGGCCTCTAGTTGTAAATAATGCTGCAATGAACACAGGGGTGCATATATTCTTTTGAATTAGTGTTTTGGGTTTCTTGGGATATATTCCCAGAAGTGGGATCATGGGTCAAAAGGCAGTTCCATTTTTTATTTTTTGAGGAAATTCAATACTGTTTTCTACAGTGGTTATACCAATATGCATTCCTACCAAGAGTGCATGAGGGTTCTCTTCTCCCCACATCCTTGTGGATTTATTGATGATCACCATTCTGATAGGTGTGAGGTGAAATTTCATTGTGGTTTTAATTTGAATCTCTCTGATAATTAGTGACGTTGAGCATCTTCTTTTTCTTTTGAGCATCTTTTCATATGTCTATTGGCCATCTATATGTCCTCTTTGGAGAAGTCTTTGTTCAGGTCCTTTGCCCATTTTTTAATTGGATTGTTTATGTTTTTTTGGTGTTGAGTTGTATGCTATTTATAATTTTTTAATATTAACTCCTCATTAGATGTATCATTGGGGAACATGTTCTTCTATTCAGTAAGTTGTCTTTTCATTTTGTTGATGGTTTCCTTTGCTATTCAAAAAGTTTTTAGTTTTATGTAGTCCCATTTGTTTATTTTTGTTTGTTTCCCTTGTCCAAGGAGATATATTGGCAAAAATATTACTACAAGAAATGTCTGAAATTTTACTGCCTATGTTTTCTTCTAAGATTTTTATGGTTTCATGCCTTACATTTAAGTCTTTAATCCATTTGAAGTTTGTTGTTGTGTATGGTGTAAAAAGGTAGTCTACTTTCATTTTTTTGCATGTATCTAGTTTTCCTAGTGCATTTATTGAAGAGACTGTAAAATATGAATTGACCATAAAGGCTTGGGTTTATTTCTTTGCTCTCTATTCTGTTCCATTGCTTTATATGCCTGTTATCATGCCAATGCCATGCTGTTTTGATTACTATGGCCTTGCAGTGTAGTTTGATACCAGGTAGTGTGATCCCTCCAATCTTGTTCTTCTTTCTCAAGATTGCTGAGGCTATTTGAGGTCTTTTGTGATTTCATATAAAATTTTGGAATATTTGTTCTATATCTGTGAGATATGGCACTGCTATTTTAATAGTAATTGTGTTGAATCTGTAGATTGTTTGGGATAATATAGACATTTTAATGATGTTAAATTTTCCATCCATGAACACGGTATATGCTTCCAGTTATTTGTATCTTCCTCAATTTCTTTCTTCAGTATCTTATAATTTTCCAAGTACGAGTCTTTTACCTCCTTGGTTAAATTTATTCCTAGGTACCTTTTTGTGTTGCAATAGCAAATAGAATTGTTTTCTTAATTTCTCTTTCTGATAGTTCACTATTGGTACATATAATTTCTGAATATTAATTTTGTGTCCTGCTACTTTGCTGAATTCATTTATTAAATCTAGTGGGGGTTTATTTGGTGGAGTCTTTAAGGTTTTCTATATACAGTATCATGTAATCTGAAAATAATGACAGTTCTATTCTTTTCCAATTTAGATGCCTTTTATTTCTTTTTCTTGTCTGATTACTGTGGCTAGGACTTCCAGTACTATGTTGAATAAGAGTGATGAAGTGGACATCTCTGTCTTGTTCTTGATCTTAAGGGAAACACGTTTAGTTTTTTCCCATTGAGTATGATGCTGGCTGTGAGTTTGTCATATATGGTCTTCATTATGTTGAGGTATGATCCCTCTATCTGGATGACCCTATTAAACATGTCAAATCATGTCACTATTCCAAATGTCCCAACAACTCCCATTTCACTACAAGCAAAAGCCAAAGTCTTTCCAAAATCCTTCAAGACCCTAAATAATCTGACCATTGGCCACCTCTCCTACCTCATCACCTACTGATCTCCCCCTTGTTCACTCCATTAGAGCTATACTGGCTTTCCTTGCTGTCCCTCCAACAAGCTATATGCTCCTGCCTTAAAGCCTATGCTCTAGCTGTCTGTCTTCTCAGTAAATCTGTCCCTACTATCCTGCTTTCTTTTCCCCATTGCACTTATCATTTGCTTATATATTACCACTTTTATTTATACCAGTTTATCAGCTTTTATTTATTAATTATTATTTATTATCTGTCTTCCCTCAATAAAAGGTAAACTCCATAATGACAGAGATTTTTAAAAAATCCATTGTGTTCAATGATGTATCCTCAGGGCTTAAAACAGTACTGGCACATAGAAAGAACTTATTAAATATGTATTGAATGAATGATGTGTTATAATGGATATATGTACAAAGTGCTATGAAAGCACCGGTTGATGGAAAGATTTTCACCCAAAGTAAAAGTTTCATTAGTGGGTGACATCTGAATTGTGAATTGAAATATCAGTAGGACTTGCCAATCAGACCAAAAGGGAGAAAGAACTTGGGAATTTTTCATATCAGGCACTATGCCAGTCCCTAGGAATTCATAGGTAAATGATACAGTTCCAAACTTTGATTAGCTTGACAGATAACTGGGGAGTCAGACAGATAAGGAGATGACTGTATTAGAATTAAGATAGTGTTGGTGCAGGAGAAAGGTAAGCATTAGGCAAGGAGTACCTAATCCACATTGTGGGGAAGGAAATTGGAGGTGGTCAAAGTTTCTTCAGGGGATGAAATCAGAGCTGAGTATTGAAAGGCAAAAATAGAATTAACCAAGTGAAGACAGAAGGAAGGCATTTCTAGAAGAGGGAGCAGAATACACAAAGACACACAAAGAACTTGGCACACTTAGTATGGCTTAGCACATTGCAAAGAAGAGGTGTGGAGAGGGGAAGCTAGCCAGGTAGGGAGGGCCATGTTAAGCAATGTGGTACAAAGTTGAGAGCTCTGGAAGAGTTTAAAGTGAGGAGCTACAGGTCCAGATACACAATTTAGGAAGATCCCTCTGGATGCTAGGTGCAATAAAGGCAGTTAGGTTGCCTGCAGTTGGTTTCTTCCAATCATGGGGAAATGTGTAGCAGCTACCCACAAAGGGTTCAGTTGGGAGGATGGGGGATGGCAAGAATGAGACACAGGCTGAAGATATTTGGGTTCTTGTCCTATAATGGAGAGATTTACAGGTTTCCCACCTTGGTGAGGATTTCACTGGGGGAAGTTTCCTGGGAGAACTTATACTTCTGTTCCTTTCTTTACAGAGCACACCTTATCCCTTCATATTCCTTTGGAGAGAATGAGGTGTACAATCAAGAGACCTTCCCTGAGGGCACATGGTTAAGGTTCTTCCAAAAAGCCTTCCAGGGAACATTCAAAAAAATCTTGGGACTAAATTTCTGTACCTTCCATGGCCGAGGCCTCACTCAAGAATCCTGGGGCTTCCTGCCTTTTAATCGGCCCATTACCACTGTTGGTGAGATTTTTAGTATCTCTGAACCACCCTGGTTCTTGATTCCCATATCAAGTCCCAGGGGAACTGGCACACAGCTGTGATGGGCAATGGAAACTCCATTGGGTGTGGTTGAGGGCAGGGTGGGGAGGACAAGATAAGAGTTATGGCCATTCACAGTGGGACAGAGTTCAACAGCTACCATGAGAGCATCATTATTCCTTCAGCATTCTCTTGAGCTTGTTCTCACTCTCTTGAGCATATGTGAGGTTAAGTATTTGGAAATTATGGGAAAGGATGAGGTTGAGACAGAAGGAAAAAAAAACAACAAAGGAAGGGGAGGGGACCCAGACACTGAGTTTCAGTATGTGGCTCCCTTTGAGGGATGGGTAATTTGAGTTGGGAGGGAGATCTGATGCTTGTCTCTTCTTCCCCACAGTTGGGGAGCCCCTGCCAATCCCCAGGATTAAGAGGCCAAATAAGAAGACAGTGGACAAATACCACACACTCTACATCAGTGCCCTGCGCAAGTTATTTGATCAGCACAAAGTTCAGTATGGCCTTTCTGAGACTCAGGAGCTGACAATAGTATAACAAGAGCTGGATTCCCTTATTGAACTCCCAAAGCATTGAGGGATCCAAGCAAGGTCACATAGAAGGAAGAATTTGGGGAGAGTGGAGGATCTCAGATGTGAGATAGGAGCCAACCAAGCCAGAAAGTACTTAACGAGTCAAGTTTGGGGGAAGGAACTAGAGGAACAGGGGAGGCTGGGCAACAACCCAGTTGAGCAAGCAGTCTTGTGAGTCAACAGATCTTTATTGCCCCCTGACTCCAGCCAACTCTCTGATAAGAAGAATGTGAAGCCAAAGAACACCATGATCCTTCCTCCTGAGGCTTAGTGACACCATCACTATTTGGGTTTAGACTTAGAAGACTTGTTGAGAACAGGGATGGTTTGTTTCCTCCTAAACCCGTTCCCTACACATGGGACCACTACAAGATAAACTGGTGACTTGAACTGTGGTTTCCTGACCCAAGCAGAGAGTATTCCCTCAGTTGTGACACAATTCCACATTGACAAAAACGTTTGCATGCAGTTATGCTGTTTCTTTTTATTAAAATAAAGCTCTAGATATATAAAACAAGATATGACTATTTCTTACTTTGTGGTTCTCTACTGTACTTCCCTCTAACCTGGCCAGAAAGCTGGTCTGTGGAGAACCATTTTCCTCTTCATCTGCCCTTTATACTGCTCCTGACAGAAAATGTGAGGGCATGGAACTATAACTACTGCACAGTGTAGGAGATAGGAGCAGAATGGTGGGAACTGGCACTGAGGAGCCCATCCCTCCTGATCCCACATAACTATCCTGGGTCTGAAAGGAGGGAGCCACAGATCATCCACCAGCTGTGAGTCTGCTTTATGTAAAGTATTTACTGTGTACCAGGGTCTATGCCATCATTTTCAAAACCTTTGTCTCTTAATGCTAACACCAACCCTGCAAGATTGCCATCATCTCCATTTCACAGTAGCTAAAACTCATAGAGGTTAAGTAACTTGCCCATAGCTCTGGATAGAACTATCATCCAAATTCAGGTCTTACTAATTCCAATCCAAAATTCATTCTAATGCACCAATCACCACACTTTCTATTTCTCATTTCCTGGAGACCTATTAATCAGCTTCATTTCCCTCAATGAGGTTGCATGGCACCCCACTTAAATTAGTTCATAAGTATGGGCAAAAGTGACATGGATTCTACTCAGAGTGGTCCCCCTCAGAGAAAATAACATTGATGAAAAAAACAACACATTTCTATATCAATAGAATGAATTGAAAGTCCAGAAGCAAACCCATACATTTATGCTCAATTGCTTTTTGCCAAAGGTGCCAATACAGTTCCGTGGAGGGAAAGAATACTCTTTTCAATAAATGATGCAGGAGCAATTGTATATTCACTTTAACAAAAGGAAAATTTGATAAATTGGACTTCACCAAAACTAAAAATATTTTATCTGCAAAAGACCCTGTTAAGGAGGATGAAAAAGCAAGCTATAGACTGGGAGAAAGCACCTGCAAACCATATATCCAACAAAGGACTAGTGTCTAGACCAGCAGTTCTCAACCTGCGAGTTGCAACCTCTTTGGCGGTCAAACGACCTTTTCATAGGGGTCGCCTAAGACCATCCTGCATATCAGATATTTATATTATGATTCATAACAGTAGCAACATTACAGTTATGAAGTAGCAACGAAAATAATTTTATGGTTGGGTCACAACATGAGGAACTGTATTTAAAGGGCCAGAAGGTTGAGAACCACTGGTAGACTATATAAATAATCCTCAGCAGTAAAAAAAGTCTAATCAATCCAATTAGAAAATGGGCAAAAGACATGAAGAGACATTTCACTGAAGAGGATTTATAGACAGCAAATAAGTACATGAAAGGATGTTCAATATCATTAGCCATTAGGAAAAATTTAGTAAAAGTGCCTGGTAATTAGCTTTTTTATTGTAATGTAAGTGCCTGATATTAACCTTTTTTGATTGCCAAGGCATACATTTCAGAGGCACCCATCTCAAATAAACATATTGGAAGCTACATAATCACATAAAGAGCCAGGCCACTCCACCCAAGAAATTTCCCTTTTTAGAAAGCCCAGGGTGACCTAGGTAACTGAGTTTTTGAGTGACCCTGCTTTTCCCTCCTTTTGTTAATGTATCAGTTTACATTGGAGTTGTAACAAATTACCACAAACATAGTTACTTAAAACAACAAATTTATTATCTTACAATTCTGGAAGTGAAAACCTAAAAAGGGTCTCACTGGTCTAAAATCAAGGTCTTTGCAAGATTGCATTCCTTCTGGAAACTCTAAGAAAAAATCCATTTTTTGCCTTTTCCTGCTTTTAAAAACTGTTCACATTCCTCACTTTGTTACTTGTGTTGGTGTTCTTAGATTGCCCAAGATAGAAATCAAGAGGAAACCCGAGAGGATTTCCAGACAGATTTTATTAAGCTTATGCTTGAGCACAAGGGAGGCAGCACAGAAGAAAGGAAGGTACTCTGAACTGGCTTGGGGACCGCCTCTGCTAGGCTGTTTTTATAAGCTGGGGACAAAATGGGCTTGCTCAAAAAGGCGGGCTTGTCTAGGGTTCAGGAGTGGAATTTTCCATGTCAGGGTGGGGATACTTTCTCCTTCTGTAAGGTTGCTTGGCATCCATATCTGCATCTCCACACCTGCACTGTTGGGACAAGATGGTGGTGTTGCCAATGGAATACTAAGCAGCTATAAAATATTAGGATCTCTTATCCCTGGAGTCAGCATGGAAGGACCAGGAGAGTATTATGCTAAGTGAAATAAGCCAGTCAGAGAAAGACAAGTATCATATGATCTCACTTATATGTGGAATTTAATAAACAAAATAAACTGATGAACAAAAAGTCAGAGACATTGAAGCATGCAATAGACTGATGTATTTCAGAGAGAAGGGGGGGCATGAGAAGATTAACCAATGCGCTTATATGCATACTAGTGGCCCAATGCATGAAATTCATGCACATTAAAAGGGGATTAATTAGAGGAAATATTTTAATATTGTTATTTGCCCTTTCTCTATAATAGAAGTGTCAGAGATGAAAGAAAATTAATAAAATGTATATGAAAATCTTCCTCCTGTCAGAGACTGGGGCGCACCATGGGACCCAGAGTCAAGTCCCCGCCCACCCACCTGTGCCTCAAAATCGCGCGAGACCCAGACTTGGCTGGCCCCACCCCCACTGGGCTAGATCCAGACCTGGCCAGTCCCACCCTTGTCAAGCCCCACTGAGTGGGGTTGCAGCCTCAGGTCCCCTGGCCTGGTGCCAGGGTGGGAGTGCAGCCTGAGGTCCCCTGGCTCAGTGTCGGGGCAGGGGGCATGGCCTGAGGTTCCCCAGCCTGGGCCGGGGCAAGGGGCACACCTTGAGGTCCCCCATCAAGCCCTGCCGGGTGGGATACACAGCCTGAGATCCCCCATCAAGCCCTGCCAGGTTGGGGGCATGGTCTGGGATCCCCCATCAAACCCCACTAGGCAGGGGGGCACAGCCTCAGGTCCCTTGGCCTGGTGCCAGGAGCGTGGCACAGCCTCAGGTCCCCTGTCAAACCCCACAGGGCGGGGGGTGCAGCCTGAGGTCCCCTGTCAAGCCCCATCAGGTGGGGGGCATGTCCTGAGGTCCCCTGTCAAACCCCGCTGGGCTGGGGGAGTGGTCTGAGGTTCCCTGGCCTGGCGCTGGGGTGAGGGGCACGGCCTGAGGTCCCCCATCAAGCCCCACTGGGGCGAGGAGCGTGGCCTGAGGTCCCCTGTCAAGCCCTGTTGGGTGGGGGACATATCCCCCAGCCTGGCACAAGGGTGGGGGGAGCGGCCTGAAGTCCCCTGTCAAGCCCCATGGGAGGGGTTGGGGGGGGGCGCAGCCTCAGGTCCCTGCTGATTGCTCATTAAGGCTTATTATGGGAACTCGGCCTCCACTGTGGGTGCAGCCATCTTGTGTTACGGAAACCCCCCCACCTCCACTGTGGGCACCGCCATCTTTGTGGTGAAGTGATGGTCAATTTGCATATTCCCTCTTTATTATATAGGATATGTATAGCCCATGGACAGATAATAGTGTGGTGAAGACCTGGGGAGGGGCAGGAGTGGGGTGGAGGGGGTCAATTGGGGGAAAAGGGGACATTGGTAATACTTTCAACAATAAAGATAAATTTTAAAAAATTAAAACAATAGCCCTCCCCGGTTTGGCTCTGTGGATAGAGTGTTGGTTTGCAGACTGAAGGTTCCTAGGTTTCATTCTGGTCAAGGGCACATGCCCGGGTTACAGGCTCGATCTCTAGTAGGGGGCATGCAGGAGGCGACCGATCAATGATTCTCTCTCATCATTGATGTTTCTATCTCTCTCTCCCTCTCCCTTCCTCTCTGAAATCAATAAAAATATGTATTTTTAAATTAAAACAATAGAAACCAAACAAAGAAACAAAACAAAGAGAAAAAAGAAAATGGTGGTGTTGCTCATTATCACCACCCCAGGAAGATCATATAGTGCCCAGACCTTGATCAACTGTGCATGTGGAAGAGTGGTTTTAACATTTTCTGGCTACCTGGTCTTAACTTGGCTTCCTAGACATTCAGTATTTTTCCATTCTCAGACCCAAGTCCCTATTGTGTCAGATTCATGACCCTCTTCCAGCAAAGGCATCATTCCGAACTCCACTTTTATTGTCACATCTTCTCTGCCTCTTACTTTCTTGGCTCCCTCTTATAAGGACCCTTGTGATTACACTGTGCCCACATAAATTATTCAGGATAATCTCCCCATCTTTCAATCATATCTGCAAAGTCCCTTTAAAATTCCAGGAATTAGAATGTGGGCATTTGGTGGGGGGAACCATTATTCATACTATTACATGGCTCTTGTTTTGGTGTCATGTCTAAGAACACTTCTCCAAGCCCTAGGTCCCCACGATTTTCTCCCATGTGTTTTTCTAAAATTTTCTAGTTTTATGTTTTACATTTAAGCTCATGATTCATTTTGAATTAACTTTTATATAAATCATAAGGAAATAATAAATTTTTGATTATGTACAAAGTGTAATCCAGAGCAAATGGAATCACTGTACTTCCCTCAGAGAATACCACAAAGATGGTTCATTTCCTTCAAGTGTTTTCATTGACAGTACCTGATCCAAAACAGAGACAACACACATGCCAAAAATGAAACTACAGAATAATATCACTTATGAACAAAGATGTACTAGTAAATCTCTTGAATAAAATAAGAATAAATTAGAATTAAAATTCCCTTAACAGAAGGTTCCGCTATCAAGAAGGGTTTATCCCATGAATTCAAATATGATTAAATATTAGAAAATCTATTCCTATGACATAACAATGGGTCAACAAAGAAAAACTGTGCAATTACCTTAATACATACTAAAAACACATAAAATAAATGCCCATTCTTGAACAAAAACTCTAAAATCTATGACTAGAAGATACTTCTATAATATCATAAATGATATCCACCTCAAATCAATAGCCAACACCATACAATACTGAAACCCTATAGACATTGCTATTAAAATCAGAAACAAACAAAAAAATGTCCCTTACCAATACAGTTATTTATCACTATTTTTAAATTTCTGGCCAAAGTAACAACAAGTTGTTAAAAATAAAATTCAAATGAGTACATTTAAAGATCTACTTAAGCAATTTATTAAGCAATTCATGAATCAGGTAGCATCCCACCTAGCAACTAGAAGAGTGTTCAAGGGGTTGTAAAATATGGAAGGTTTTTATAGGAAGAAAGGTGGGGCAAGGGAGCTATTAACAAAAGAAAAAGGATTATTTTCTAACCAGAACATGTTCTTTGGGGGGAAAAGGATAGGCAAGATTTTTTTTTTTTTACATGCAGATTGCCTCTTCTTTTTAGGGGGAGGGGTTGAAGAAGATTCATCTTGATAAATTACTTCACTGGTGTTGACCAGAAAATTCCAGACTGGTTGATTTAAGGTTTTGTTTCTGGGAGAAGTTGAAACAGCAATTAGGTCAGGTATTAAATCCAGGTTTAGTGTCATAGGCTTTAGCATAAGTGACACCATCTTGGGCCTGTGTTTTTCTCTTTCATAAAGTGAAACAGAGTTGAGAGGAATACATATAGGAAGGAAGCCAACAAAATTATGTTTAAAAGTTATTCCTTTATTATCAAAACTAAAGTCCCCCTAGTAATACCCAAATACTTATTTACACTGATACAACATCCTATCTAATAAAAGAGAAAATAGCTAATAAAAGAGAAACATGGTAATTAGCCGTATCTCTGCTACCCTTCCCATTGGCTAATCAGGGTGATATGCAAATTAACTGCCAGCCAAGATGGCGGCCGGCAGCCAGGCAGCTTCAAGCAAACATGAGGCTTGCTTGCTTCAGTGACGGAGGACTCCAACGTTCCCCGCCTGCCGCTGCAGGCCTCTGAGCTTGCAGTTTGAAACATTGTTACAAATATAGACACTAAACAAAACCCCAGAAACCTGCTTTCAGCCAGCCGGGATCTCAGAGCTGGAGTTGAAACAGTGTTTTGATTATAGAACCCAAACAAACCAAATACCTGGTTTCAGCAGCCGAGGCCTAAGAGCTGGAGCCAAGCCTCAGAGCTAAAGCTGGCCCAGAATTAAAAAAAGAAGAAGAAAAGGAGCGGTTGGGAGCTCCAGTCACCCGTCAGCCTGAAAACAGCCCTCAGCCCCTCACCCAGACTGGCCAGGCACCCAGTGGGGACCCCCACCATGAAGGGTGTGTGACCCGCTGCAAACAGCCATCATCCCCTCATCCAGGCTGGCCAGGCACCCCAATGGGGACCCCCACCCTGGTCCTGGACACCCTTCAGGGCAAACCAGCCAGCCCGCAAACGTGCACCAAGCCTCTATCCTATATATTAAAAGTGTAATATACCTCCCAGCACAGGGATCAGCAGAGCCGTGAGGCCTCCCGGCACCTGGATCAGCGTGACAGGGGGCAGCACCCAAACCCCCTGATCGCCCTGTGGCTCTGTGTGTGACAGGGGGCGGGGCCACAACCTCCCTATCCGCCCTGCTCTGTTCATGACAGGGAAAGGCACCCCAACCCCCTGATCAGCCCTGCTCTGAGCCTGATGGGGGGAGCTCCCCACCCCCCTGATCGCCCTGCAGCTCTGTGTGTGACAGGGTGCGGCACCCCAACCCCCCCCCCGCACGGGCCCTGCTCTGTGTGTGATGAGGTAGAGCCATAACCTCCCCATCGGCCCTGCCCTGAGTATGACAGGGTGCGGCGCCCCAACCCCCAATCCTCCCTGCTCTGTGTGTGACAGGAGGCAGTGCCCCAACTCCCCTATCGGCCCTGCTCTGTGCGTGACAGGGGGGAGCTCCCCAACCCCCTGATCGACCCTGTTCTGTGCGTGACAGCGTATGGAGCCCCAACCCCCCTGATGGGCCCTGCTCTGTGAGTGATGGGGGCAGCACCCCAACCCCCTGATTGGCCCTGCTCTGTGCATGACAGGGGGTGGCGCCGCAACCTCCCCATCGACCCTGCCTTGAGTGTGATGGAGGCAGTGCCCCAACCCCCCAATTGGCCCTACCCTGAACGTGACTGAGGGTGGCATCGCAACCTCCCAATCCACCCTGCTCTGTGCATGACAGGGGGTGGCGCCCCAACACCCCAATCGGCCCTGCTCTGAGCCCAACCAGGGGCTGCACCTAGGGATTGGGCCTGCCCTCTGCCACCTGGGAGCAGGCCTAAGCCAGCAGGTCGTTATCTCCTGAGGGGTCCCAGACTGCGAGAGGGCACAGGCCAGGCTGAAGAACCCCCCTCCCCCCCGCTCGAGTGCACAAATTTTTGTGCACTGGGCCTCTAGTCCTATATAATAAAAGAGAAATATGCAAATTAGCATTCCTCCACTAGGCTCAAGCCATGCCCAAGCCATGCCTAAGCCATGTCCAAGCCACGCCCACCAGGCAATGAAGTGTGGGTATGCAAATTAACCAGAAGAAGATGGTGGCTAATTTGCATACACAAAACAGAGTGGGAGAGCCGGCAGCTTGGAGGGACGTGGCTCCTTCAGTCGCTCCCTTGCGGGGACATGGCTCCCTTAGTCACTGGACAGAGAACAGAGCAGGAGAGCCAGAGGCTTGGGGGGATGTGGCTCCCTTGGTTGGAAAAAACCCAGAGCATGGGGTGCACCAGGAATTCTTGGAATAGTAGTTTTGGTGGCAGCCCCAGGACTGGAAGCAGAAGCGCAGAGCACGGGGAGCACCAGGAATCCTGGGAATCGTAGTTCTGGTGGCAGATGGCTCTCCTAGACATTAGAGCAAAGTGAGCCTGGAGCACTGTTGTGGTTGGGGATGGAGGGAAAGCAAAGGTGAGAGACATAAGTAAAATCAGAGTGTCTAGGAAAAATTAAAGGGAAGATATCCTAAAATTTCCAGGAAATCTCCACCAATGGAGCAAAGAAAAAAAAAAAGCCTCTATTATTCAGTGAGCAACAAACCAAACTGGGTTGGGGTCTCAGACAATTCACTCATATGATTGCAAAGACAGACAGAAACTCCCGGATTGGAGAGGGCTCCCCTGAAGGATCCCAGATTGGAGAAGGTGCAGGTCGGGCTGAGGGAAACCCCCACCACTACTCCCCAGTGAATGAATCTTCCAGCACCAGGCCCCTAGTCAATTGATAATAAGCTGAAGTGTGGGAGAAGAATAAGAATAGGGTGGGAGAGATAAGCAGGAATCGAATTACACAAGGTGTTGGAGGTCATGGTAAGTACTTTGGATGCTATTCTGAGTTATATGGAAAACCACTGAAAAGTTTTGTATAGGGAAGTAACAATATCTGATCCCTTTTAAAAACACTCTTCAATTATTTTGGTCACCTTTCTTTAATTTTTTTTTTACTCTCCCCAATATATGAAAAAAGAAATCAGTAAAAAAGAAAAGCTATAACTTAAAATTAAAATATTATATTTTGACTCCATTAATGCATAATGAGCCAAGCAACAAATTGGACCAAAAACAAAAAAAAGCAAAAAACAAAAACAACAAAAAACACATAATCTTGCTTAAAGAACACACAAAAACAACCAGCATGAGCTCTCCATGGAAAACAATTTATCCTGAGCAAAGTGTACTTCTGATTTAACAGGGAAAAGATGAGAACTGTTTGTTGTAACATCAGAATTGGCAGAGGGGGTATCTGCAGGTCCCATCACAGAAGCATTGAACAAGTTCCTGGCAAAGTTAACTGAATTCATTGAAGAGGAAGACAACTCTGTCCAAATAGGTGTCTGATATCAATGAAACAGGACTTTTTGTAATCTAATGTTATCACAAATCTATAATTCCAAGAAATACAAATCAAGGCCTGGGTACAAAGCAGAGGCATTTGAATTGGTAGATTCTCAAAGGAATTCAGTTATAAAGATTTTATTGAAATGACAGAGCAAGAGGTCACTGTTAGAGTTGCCATAGAAATGAGCCTGCTCCATATATTAGCCATGTGTCAATACACATGTCATCAACAAAAACTTTCCAGAAAGATGACTCTATTCTAAAATACACTTGGGAAGTCCTGAGAGTAATAAAGAATACCTATGTTTATTCAAGGAATATTTAGCAGAAAAATGTGATGCTGAGAACTAAGATCAACAGTAATTAATATAAATGCGAGAAATCCAGTCAGAAGGCTGAATTGGGCTCTTTGACATTCACAGGGTGAATATTTGCATTTTATTACCTACTGATGACTCAATGGCCTAAAGCAGTGATGGTGAACCTTTTGAGCTCTGCGTGTCAGCATTTTGAAAAACCCTAACTTAACTCTGGTGCCATGTCACATATAGACATTTTTTGATATTTGCAACCATAGTAAAACAAAGATGTATATTTTTGATAATTATTTTATATATTTAAATGCCATTTAACAAAGAAAAATCAAACAAAAAAATGAGTTCGCGTGTCACCTCTGACACGCGTGTCATAGGTTCGCCATCACTGGAAGCAAACCCCCCAACCTGATAATCTTACTGCTCACTAAACAATCACCTTTGATATGTCTGTTGGCATTCCTGAAAGGCAATTGTGCATTCTAGTAAATAAAAGCAGATGGGAATGGAGACTCAGTGGAACTTGGTCTCTTGTACCGAGCTCACTACTGGCTTCCCCCATAATTTCAAATTTATATTTCTTGTCTTGTGTTTTAATTTGCACGTCAGCCCTTTCTCCAAGTCTTTGAACCCAAGGCCATGCAGGCCGTGGCTTCACAATGTGACACACTTTAATTCCAAACTTCAATAACTTGTATTCTTTCTTATGAAACATAATTCACAGACCATATAATTCATCTTTTTAAAGTATACAATTCAGTGTTTTGTTTTGTTTTTTCATATAATCACAATGGACATCTTAGACAAACCAGCCCATGAGGGAAAATAACCTCCAAAAGAAGTATTTATGACACAGAATTTCTATTTAGTGTTTTGTTTTGCATAGTTAATAAAGGTTTTTTTTAAAAAAACATATATTTGGATTTTCTTTTCATTATCAAATTTGGTATTTTTACAGTGTGAGATGAGTTTTTATGAACAAATTCCAATGAACAGGCATCCCTTGTTTTATTGTGTTTTGCTTTATTGGGCTTCATAGATGTTGCAACTACAAAACCAGGTCAAAATAGTCCTATACTGTTTGATGAGGTGCTGAGTTGTCCAGAGACAACAGACCAAAACCATAAGTCACATAGCTGCAGCACGTGCAGAGGAGAGAACATTGGCCTCCAGTTGCACCCAGAACCAAAGTCTCTTGCCTCCCACTCCCATCCCCCACCCCCACACAGAGAACCAAGGGACCTGGACATAACTGGAATTTGAACACTGGAACCTTTTCAGAAGCCAATGGGTCTATTGTACAGGAAGATCCAGTGTGGACGCCCCTTTACTCTAAATCGCCAAATTCCAAGTTTTTCCTATTAAAATTTGCACTTCCACAGACCTGTTCCCCCAACCCTTGGCCTGGTCCATTAAACAAGATGGATTTGAGGCATCATTAAGTCTCCTACCTTATCCATTGGCACCTTCTCGATCAATAAACCTTTCCTTATTCCAAACTCTGATGTTTTTAGTTTTGGCCTTTCAAGCATGAGCACATGGACTTTGGTTTGGTAACAATGTTACATATTTTTTTACAAATCAAAGGCAAGCCTGATCCTCTACCAGCAAAAAGATTACAACTTGATTTATTGTGATACTGCCTTTATCACAATGGTCTAGAACTCAACCTACAATGTCTCAAAGTATGCCTGTATTATATTGTAACAATATAATATGAGTTTACCTTATGAGAGCTTAATTACTGAACTTAGTCCAGGAACCAAGAGTCTACAAGTTACTTGCAAACACTGATTGTTTAAAAACTCAAGAGAATAAACTGAGAAATTGTTAGAACTGATGAGTTCAGTGCAGTGTAGCTAAATACATGATAATATATGAAAAAATCAATTTTCCTGTAAACTAATAATAAGCAATTAAAATCGACTAAATAAAAGGTTATAAAATTTTATTGTGATATATAAAGGAATGGGTAAATAAATGGAGAGATATACCATGTTCTGGATAAGAAAACTCATTATTGTGAAGATATTATTTCCAAATTAAATTGAATGCTTAATGCACTGCCAATTAAAATTCTAATAGGGTTTTGGCACTTGAAGCTATTCTAAAATTCATCAAAAAAATACCCAGGCAATTTTTGAAAATGAAGAGTAATGAGGAGGAACTAGCACAACTAGATGTTAAAACACATTATAAATATTCAAACATTAAAACAGAATATTATTGGTACAATAATAGATACATAGGTCAATGGAATACACAGAAACAGAGATAGATAGATGATAGATAACAGATGATAGATAGATAGATAGACTGATTTACTATATCTATATCATATAAGTCTATCCATGCCATATCTTGGGAATATTGCAGGTTCAGTTCCAGACCACCACAATAAAGGGTATTACACAATATTTTTGTTTCCTAGTGCATATAAAAATTATGTTCATTCTATATGGTAGCATTATGTCAAAAAAGTACCTAACTTAATTAAAAATATTTTATTGCTAAACAATGCCAACCATTATCTGAGTCTTTGTCAAGGTATAATATTTTTGCTGGTGGAGGTTCTTGCTTCAGTGTTGATGAAAATGCAGTATCTGCAAAGTGCAATAAAACAAGCTATGCCTATACTGAACACAAGATATAGAAGGCCTCACAAATAAATGGGAAAGGGTTGATTGTTCAATAAATGGTATTATAGTGGAAATATATATCTGAGGGGATGAGCTATAATGTCACTTGATATTGTATACCTAAATACAGGGTGGGGCAAAAGTAGGTTTGCAGTTGTTCATATGAAAAACAATACAGTAATAAATAATAATACAAGAATAAACTGTGTTTTGCATACTCACAACTGTAAATCTACTTTTGCTCCACACTTTATATTCTAATTAGATTTAAGAATTTAATGTAAAGCTCTAAACCATAAAAATAGCAGAAGAAAATGTGGGAACCTCAGGAAATGGGCTCAGGGTTTAGTCTCTCTGCTTATAGTTCCCTCATGTTCTCTTCCCTCATGAAGCTTTTCCTTGGCATTGGTGTTTTCTAGGCAAAAGCAAGAGCCAAACCCAAAGCACAACACTGTTGTCTGAGTGTGCAGCAAAATCAGTGGCCAAGGTCCCTCAGAATTTGTTGAGCTGAATGGGGACTCTGCTCAGGCATCCCTGAACAGGCTTTTCTCAAGTGCCACAAGCCCAAGCTCATTTCTGTCTTGTGGCTGCATAACATAACAAGAGAGTATCAAGAGGTCCAATGGAGAGAGGTTGGAGGGAAAATAGATGAGGGAGAGGTTTCCTTTTTGGAGGGAGGAAAGAGCTCCCAGGTCCAAGACTATCATAGGCAACACCCTTTTGGGGTATCCACAAAGAAACCACCATAGTCTCAAGGCATAATATCTGAGGAAAAACTAAGACATTTTTAGAGCCTAATCTCAGGATCTCAGGATCTCAGGACCTGGTGGAGCTTTTTCTCAATAACTAGTGTTCTTTCCCCCAGTAACTGGAGGCAAATTGAGCTTAGGGATGGTGTAGGACAGGGAACTGGTGAGTCAGAAAACAAAGCAGTTAAAATGATAAGCTGGAGGGGGACTCCACCTTCTTGGCAAACCCAACTGCCTGGAGGTAAGCCAGGGGCCACAGGCCAAAAGCATCTGTGCAAACAAGTCCTCCCTGAACACAAGCAGAGTCTGGGAGATGCCTCACTCCTTATCCCCAAGATCTCTCACACCACATGACGTATACAGGTCATTACAGCACCTGCTGTTTGTAGAGGATTATCAGTTCAGCAAATGTGTAAGGCTGAATTGCTATGTGGCCCACCTCACTCAGTGTTTTCAAGCTATCACAACATGATTTTTTTCACTATTTTAATAAATGCTTATGGCATTCTTACTATGTGACAGGCACTGTTCTAGATGTAGCACTGAATAAAACAAAGACCCTGCCTCACAACATTTATCAAGCAAGCAACACCACCAGATACTGATAAGTGCCATGAAGAAAAAGAAAGGCAATAAGGGGTGTGTGTGTGATGAGGAGTTCTATTTCAGCAAGAGTGGTGAGGGAGAACTTCCTTGGAAAGGTTCTATTTGATCAGACATCTGAATGAAGTGAGGCAGCCAGTCACGTTAACATTGGGGGTAGATCAGTCCTAGTGGAGGTACCAGCGAGGACAAAAAGCCTGAGAGGAAATCTACTTGGCAGACTCAGAGAACAGCAAGATTGCCTGGTAACTTGTTAGACTGTAGTGAACTGGGAGGATGGGAGATGAGATGGGAGGCAGGAAAGTTAGATGAGGGAGCAAAGAACTCAAGCTCCACCCCTCCCCTTCTCCATCTTGGCTGAAACATCATAGACCAGACCTTCACTGACCACCTGTTCCCTGCATCCCCCTCCCTAATTACCTCGAATTGGGAGATCAAAACAAAATCACTATCTGGAGAAGAGAGACAAGGACCAGCTGCATGGGTAGTCACCTCACCAGCTTGAAAAGCAGAGGACCACCTTATCCTATCCTTCTCATGTATAATAAAAACCTTATACCCAGACCCCATTGAGACATCTGATTCTCTGATGTCAACTGCCCTCACTTCTTAAATATGTAGTATCACTTTAATAAATTTGCTGTGCTTTGCTAAATCCTTCTGCCACACTCTCAAATTCCTTCTTGGGCCATGACAGGAACCTGGATGGGGTTGAAACCTCCCTTAGCCTCCCTGGTGCCACCCAGTATCAAGGTGAGAGAGGTAGACAAGCACTAGATCAAGGAGAACCTCATAAGCCAATGTGTTGGCTTTAGATTTTCCGCTAAGTGAGGTGAGGAGTTGTTGGAATGTTTTTAAAAAAATGTTATGAAACATTTTAAACATACACAAACTAGAGAGAATAGTATAATGAACCTCCATAAATGTCTTCTGGGTTTAACAATTATCAAGATACTGCCATTTGTTTCATCTAGTCTAACTTTTCCTTTTTTTTAGCAGAAATATTTTAAAACAAATTTCATCCTTATGTATCTCACGTCTAAAAAAATGACCATTTTCTTACATAACAATAAAGCCAATATCACACCTAAAAAATGGCTATAGTCCTTAGTGTCATCTGATATTCAGTCTAGAGTCAAATTTCCCTCATTGCCTTCAAATTTTTTTTTACAGTTGGTTTATGGCATTCTATAATTATTTTAATCTAGAACAGTTCTCCCTTTCTCTTTCCCCCATTTTTAAAATACCATTGTCTTCTTGAAGAATCTTGTAAAAGTCCCATATTCTGTGTTTGTCTGTTAGCCTTCTCGTAGTGTCTAACTTGTTTCTTTATTCCTCCTATTTCCTGTAAACTGGAAGTTAGCCAGAGCCTTGTTTAGATTCAGGATCAACTTTAGAGGAAAGAATACTTTATAGGTAGCACATTGGGGCTATCCCCATTTTACTACTTGTAAGATTGATTGAAAGTGTGGGTGGTGATAGCTTGATCTTTTTCATTGTGACATTCCACATCGACCTTTCACCTCATGGTTTTAGTAATCAATGATAATCATTGCATGACACAATTATTTCATAAGAGGTTTTACAATATTTTTCTATTTCTATCATTCCATCCACACTTATTAGCTCACTTCATGCAATACATCTATTTTTAAATTTTAAAAAATATATATTTTATTGATTTTTAGATAGAGGGAGGGAGAGAAAGTGAGCGAGAGAAACATCGATTTGTTGTTCCACTTATTTATGCATTCATTGATTGATTCTTGCATGTGCCCTGACTGGGGATCCAACCCACAACCTCAGCGTATCAGGCATATCAGGATGACGTTCTAACCAACTGAGCTACCTGGCCAGAGCCATAATGCAATATGTTGATAAGTCTCACTTCCAACCCCTTCTAATCTCCCTTCCCTCTCCCTACAGGTAAGCATTTTTGTTAATTTGAGGGGTTTTTCCCTTCTAGAGTTCTTTTTGCAATTAGAAGCATTTGTATTGTATACATTAGTATATATATATATATATATTTGTATCCCCCCCCTTCTTGACAAAAGTTGCATTACTATACATGCTATTCTGTATCTTCCTTTTTCAACTTAACTATATCCTGGAAATCACTCTATATCTGTATCTCTAGATCTTCTTCATTATTGGAGGAAGAGCTTCCTCATCATTGGTTTTGAGCAAGAGAATGGCAAAAGAGTCTTCCTCTGACTGCCTTATAAAAAATAGATTTTAAAAGAACAAATACCAATGCAGAGAGATCATTAAGAGGCTGCTACAATTATTTAGGGAGATGTGGTGATGAGCCATCTTGAATCATTCCAACACCCTAAGGATGGAGGGGCCTGGGACCCTGACAACTTCACTGAGTAGACCTGCACAACAGCTCAGACATCTCACAATGTCTGAAAGAGAGATAAATAGATCTTTATCTTATTTAAGCTACATTTTATTTTGTATCTCTGTCACATGCACAGAACCTACATCCTAACTAATGCAAATCATTCCAGTTCTTTTTTTGTAATAAATTTTATTGATTTTTTTACAGAGAGGAAGGGAGAGGGATAGAGAGTTAGAAACATCGATGAGAGAGAAACATCACTCAGCTGCCTCCTGCACACCTTCTCCTGGGGATGTGCCCACAACCAAGGTACATGCCCTTGACCGGAATTGAACCTGGGACCTTTCAGTCCGCAGGCCAACGCTCTATCCACTGAGCAAAACTGGTTAGGGCTCATTCCAGTTCTAACATGCTCTGATTGCCATGACTGGAAGTCAAGACAACTTGATTCTATCGGTAATGTGACCTTAAGCAAAGAAGAACTGAGAGAATGTTCCTGGTAGAGGGAATAGCATAGATGAGGTTTCAGAGACTGTGCAATTTGGCCTTTATCTCATAAGCAATAGAGAGCCACGGAAGGTGATAATAGGAATTTTCAAAAGATTAAGTGAGTAGTAGTATAGAAGGGAACATAAACCAGAGACCAGGAGACCAGAATAGGAACCCAGGCTTATGCCTTGCTTCTATCCAACAGGTAGTCACTAATTACCCAAGAGAACTTATTTTCTCAATGACTTACCCTGGCTAACTCTACCACTACCTCTCGAACTCCACTTCTTACTATATTCTCTACTTGTTGCCAACTCCACTCCAGCTTGCTGTTAAATACATTCCTTGAACAAGTATGCTCCTCCTTGGAAGGCCATTGTACTTGGTGTTTCCTCTGTCTGAAATGGTTCTTCCTCTAGATAGCCACATGCCTTCCCTAACCAATCTACCTAAAATGGCAGCCCACTTCCCATTCCCCTTACTTGGATTTATTTTACTTCACAGAATGCATCAGCACTTTACATTATATTATATGTTAACTTGATTTTTGTTGTCTTCCCTCCCTAGACTATAAGCATCAACATGTAAGTGTAATCCCAACACCTGAAACACTGCATAAAACATAGCTGCCACACAATAAGTATTTGTTGAATGAATGAATGAATGAATGAATGAGATATTAAATAGATTTCACTTAAGTCCTTCTACCAGTATTTTAAGGATTGTTGGCTAAAGAAAGTGTGAGGCAACATAGGTGAAGAGGGGAGAGCTAGAATGGAAACTCATCCCTGAGCCCCGGCCAGTGTGGTTCAGTTTGTTTGGAGTGTCTTTCTGTGCAAGAAAGGTCACGGGTTTAATTCCTACTCAGGGCACATACCTAGATTATGGGTTTAGTCCCCAGTCAGGGCATGTATGGGAGTAAACTGATCAATGTATCTCTCTCACACGGATTTTCTCTCTCTCTCTCTCTCTCTCTCTCTCTCTCTCTCTCTCTCTCTGTCTCTCTCTCATTTTTATCTCTCTCCTTTCCTAAAAAAATCAATAAAATAAAATAAAAACTCAGCCCTGAGACTAAAATCACAGGGTAAGGAGCTTGAAGAGGATCTAAGAAATTTAGCCAAGCCCCATTACAAACTTAAAAGCACTCAGATTAACTTTTGTGGAGATTTTAAAGTTTTATATAACTAACTAAATCTGCTATTTTTGCATCTCTGTCTTTTTCCTAAAGTTATCAGTTTAAAGAACAACAACATTTTAAACTTTTGGAAGAAAATACAAAAATTAACTTCATAACCTCAGAGTGGGGAAGACTTTTTTAAATGACACATAAAAGTACAAAGCTTAAAGAAAAGGATTGAAATTCAATCACATTAAAATTAAGAACTTAAAAAAAATCTCTTAAGAAAGTGCAAAGACAACCTACAAACTAGAAGTAAGATCGTTCATTCAGCAACTATTATTGAGCACCTACTATGTGAAGGCACTGTTAATGGTTTGTAGGATAAACCAGAGAACAAATCAAAACAAAATATCTCCTCTTGAAGATAATCCTATTAAAATATATTTGTTTACCACAGGCCAGACACCATTCTAAGTACTTTGCATATACTAACTCATTTAATTGGCACAAAACTCTATGAGTTAGGCACTCCACAGATGAGAAAAATGAAGCTCAAAGAGGTTAAGGAAATTAAGACACGGAGAGGTTAATTGCCTGAGATCACAGTTATTGAGGGTAGAGCTGGGTTTTGAACCCAGGCAGTCTGGCTCCAGAAGCCATGTTCTCTATACCTTATTGCAACTGGTACAATGACCTTCATAGAACCTAACTCACAAAGGATTAGTATATAGACTATATTAAGAGCTCCTACAAATCACTAAGAGAAAAACAATCAGTAGAAAAATGAGCAAAAGGCATAAGCAGGTATTTTCCAAAAGAAATATGGCCCATAAATATGTGAACCCAAGCTCAACTTCTTTCATAATTAGGGAAATAAAAATTAAAACTGCAATAAGGTAGCATTCAATACTAAAATGATTGGCAAATTTTTTTAAAGTCACTTAAAGCCACATGTTAGGATATGGAGCAATGTGAACTCATGGCTGGTGAAAGCATATTATACAATCACTTTGGAAAACAATCTAGCATGTCCTAGTAAAACTGAATTGCACAGAACCTATGACTTAGCAGTTCCATTCCTAGATATATATCCTAGAAAAAATTTTACACATGAGTACCAGAAGACATGTATAATAATGTCCTAGAAGCATGGTTCTTAATAGCAAAAACAAGCTGGAAACAATCCAAATTTCCATCAATAAGAGCATCAATGAGCCCTGTCCAGTGAGACTCAGTTCATTAAGGCATTGTCCTGTTCAATGAAAGGCTGGTGGTTCAATTCTCCATCAGGGCACATGCCTGGGTTTTGGGTGATCCCAGGTAGGAGGGTTGCAGGAGGCAGCAGTCTGTTTGACATCGATATTTCTCTCTCCTTCTCCCTTACTGTCTCTCTAAAAAGCAATTTTAAAATCTTTAAAAAAAAATAAGAGCATGGGTGAATAAATCATGGTATATCCACCCATTTTTTTACAATGGGATACAAAAATCAGAGATACATATGTCAACAAAGATGAATCTCAAAATCTTACTTTGAGTGAAAATAATGAAGTCACAGAGGAATACTATCAACACTAATAAAAGAGAAAAATGGTAATTGGCGTACGAGCTACCCTTTTCATTGGCTAATCAGGGCTATATGCAAATTAACTGCCAACTAAGATTGGCAGTTAACTGCCAACAAGATGGCGGTTAATTTGCATATGTAGGCACAATGCAGGGAGGCGAAAGGGAAAGCAGGAAGAAGCCCCCTGCCACTGACAGTGATCAGAAACCCAGGGGGGAGCTAAGAGCTGGGGGTCAGGGCAAAGGCGGCCCTGGGGCCGCCTTTGCCCTGCCCCCCAGCCATGATCAGAGAATCAGGCGCCTTTTCCGCCCTGGCCAGTGATAGCAGGAAGTAGGGGTGGAGCCAGCGATGGGAGCTGGGCACGGTCGAAGCTGGCAGTCCCAGGAGCTAGGGGTCCCTTGCCTGGGCCTAAAGCGAAGCCCAGGATGGTGGGGCCGCTGTAGCTGCGGGTCCCCTCTGCCCGGGCCAGACGCCTAGGCCAGAGGCGTCAGGCCTGGGCAAGGGGCCGATCCTGCGATTGGAGGGTGATGGGGGTCAACGCCTGAGGGCTCCCAGTATGTTAGAGGGGGCAGGCTGGGCTGAGGGACACTCCCCCCCCACACACACCCAGTGCACGAATTTCGTGCACCGGGCCCCTAGTTATATATATATATTAGTGGCCTGGTGCACAAATTTGTGCACATTGAAAGGAAATTAGAAGAAATATTTTAATATTGCTACTCGCCCTTTCTCTATAATAGAAGTGTCAACCAAATTCACGACCCACAATGACAGATTGAAATACACGCATGTGACTGGTGCCAGTGAGAGCTTTATATGTATTGCGCTCCGACTCTCTGAAATCCCCTGAGGAGTCCTGGATTGCAAGAGGGTGCAGGCCAGGCTGAGGGACCCCACTGGTGCACAATTGGGACCAGGGAGGGATGCAGGAGGTTGGCCAGCTGGGGAGGGACCATGGGAGGGCTCCAGGGCATGTCCCGCCCATCTCACTCAGTCTCGGTTGGCCGGACCCCAATAGCAAGCTAACTTACCAGTTGGAGTGTCTGCCCTCTGGTGGTCAGTGCACATCATAGCAAGCGGTTGAGCAGCCTTAGCATATCATTAGCATATTACACTTTGATTGAATGGATGGCCAGACACTTAGCATATTAGGCTTTTATATATATATCCTATCTAATAATAGAGAAACATGGTAATTTACCGTAACTTCACTACCCTTCCCATTGGCTAATCAGCAAGATATGCAAATTAACTGCCAAGAAAGATGGCGGCCGGCAGCCAGTCAGCTGAAGCGAACATGAGGCTTGGTTGCTCCAGTGACTAAGGAAGCCAAGGTTCCCCGCCTGCCGCAGCCCAGCTCTGAGCTCTGGATGCAACAATGTTGCAATTATAGAAGCTAAACAAACTCCAGATACCTGCTTTCAGCTGGCAGTGGGCTCAGAGCTTAGAGCGCCAGTGATGGTAACAGAGTTTCAATTATAGAAGCTAAACAAACTCAGATACCTGCTTTCAACCAGCCACGGCCTCAGAGCTGGAGCCTGCTCTCAGCTCCAGTGACAGCTATAGAAGGTAAATAAATCCCAGAAAAAAGAAAAAAAGGAAAAAAAAAAGGGGCTGGGAGCTTCAGTCACCCGCCAGCCTGAAAACGGCCCTCAGCCCCTCACCCAGGCTGGCCAGGCACCCAGTGGGGACCCCCACCCTGAAGGGGATGTGGCCAGCTGCAAACAGCCATCAGTCCATCATCCAGGCTGGCCAGGCACCCCAGTGGGGACCCCCACCCTGAAGGGGGTGTGACCAGCTGCAAACAGCCATCAGCCCGTCATCCAGGTTGGCCAGGCACCCAAGCGGGACCCCCACCCTGATCCAGATCACCCTTCAGGGCAAACCAGCCAGCCCCCACCCATGCACCAGGCCTCTGTCCTATATAGTAAAAGGGTAATATGCAAACTGACCCTAACAGCACAAAGACTGGGAATGACAGGTCACTATGACACACACTGACCACCAAGGGGTAGACGCTTAGTGCAGGAGCTGCCCTCTGGTGGTCAGTCCCTCTCACAGTGGGGAGCTCTGCTCAGCCACAAGCCAGGCTGATGGCTGCCAGTACAGCGGTGGTGGTGGGAGCCTCTCCCGCCTCCTCAGCAGCGCTAAGGATGTCCAACTGCAGCTTAGGCCTGCTCCCCACTGGCAAGTGGGCATCCCCCGAGGGCTGCCAGGCTGCCAGAGGGATGTCTGATTGCCATCTTAGGCCCAATCACCCGGGGAGCAGGCCTAACCCAGCAAGTGGTCACCCCCGAGGGGTCCCAAACTGCAAAAGGGCACAGGCCGGGCTGAGGGACCCCGCTACCCCCGAGTGCACAAATTTTTGTGCACCGGGCCTATAGTATATATATAAAAGCCTAAGCGACTGTTATGACCGAATGACTGGAACAACTAGAACGACTGGTTGATGAGTTGCTATGATGCGCACTGACCACCAGGGGGCAGACACTCAATGCAGGAGCTGCTCCCTGGTGGTCAGTGTGCTCCCACAGCGGGAGCGCCACTCAGCTGACCGACCCGTCCCGGCAGCCCACCAGCCTGGCAGCAGCCACTCACTCCCTCAGTAGTCCTACACGTCCAATCTCTGGAGAACGGGCCAAGCACCAACAGACCAGCACTGCTAGCATGATCCTGACAGTGCTGTTGGCACGATCTGGAAAGTACCGCTGGCCTCCTGGAAGTTGGCCTCGGGCACCGCAGCCGCTTCCCTTTCCTAGATGCTCCTCAAGGAAGAAATAATATAAAAGTGGCCGCCAGGTGGCTCCTGACAACAGGCACGAATGTCAGCAGGACAGATCCGGATCCTGGGCTGGCAAGGGTGTCTCACTGCCCTCCTGGAGGGCTGATCATGTCCCACCCCACCAGCCCCCCAACCCCCTGTGCATGGGACCCCACCCATGCACAAATTCATGTACCGGGCCTCTAGGATAGATAGATAGAAAGATAGATAGATAGATAGATAGATAGATAGATAGATAGATAGATAGATAGATAGATAGGTAGATATGTAATTCAACTACAAATAAAAACAAGGGAATGATAGACATGTATAAGAATGTCTTGGAAACATCAGTATGATGGTTATTGATGGTGGAGGAAGAGATGAGGGGGAGGCATGTAGGGGTCTTCAAAACTACTGGTTGCATGCTATTTCTTTAGCTGGATGGTGAATACATGTGTTCTCTTTATTATTCTCTTAACTCTTTTATATGTATGATATATTTCACAGTAATACAAAGAAAACAAAAAGAAAAACCCTAGCCAATATAGAAAGGATTATATACTTTTTTCAGCAACAAGAAGGCTGGGGCAGAGCTGCAAAATCATGCATATTTCTATCGGTCCACCCTTTGCTCTATGTCAGATTTCCAGATGCTGACCGGACTCCTAGGACTTCCTCCTGGCACCCCATACTTGGTCGGTGCTCTTCGTACTAGTCCTTCTTTGCAGTCACAAATTAGCAGCCCTTGGGCAAAATCTGTTTGCAGTTGCATTTTGTTTAGGCAGTACAGTTATTATTGTTTTTAAAATTAGAAATGGTTCAGGAAAAGAAAACGCACATTCTACATAAACATACATCCATTCATATTTATACAATGGAATACAGAAATCAGAGGTACATATGTCAGCAAAGATGAATCTCTAAATCTTGAGTGAAAATAATCAAGTCTTGGTGCATATGTACATACATTCATATGTAGAGAGATAAAATAAATATGTAAAGTATTGATAATTGTTAAATGGAAGAGGTAGATAATATACAGGTATGTATTATGCTATTAACTTTCCTGAATGTTTCAATTTTTTACAAGAAAAATTTGGAAAAACTACCTTTAAAGGACTTTAGAAGGAGCATAGTCTCTCCAGTTCACTGCCACCCCCACTATTCCTTATTAGTAACTCTCAGCCTGTTCCATTGTTTCTAGAACCTCTGGTCCCTAGAGACATTTGAATTTGCAACCTGGGGCCCTGCTTGTTGGTTCTGGTCACTCCTAGATATCCCTATCTCCTGCATATAAACAGATCATGGTGTAGGAACATGACAGACATTTCTCTCATTCCCATAGGCCAAATAAACCATACATGAAATTTTGCTTTTTAGAACAAGTTAAGTACAACATGAGCTGATATAATTCCCCACAATCGTGCAGTGGAGAGTAAAGCCCTCTTCACCCACTTCCCAGCAGCTACAGCAACTTTGGCAAGTGTACTATAACTGATAAGATAAAGGTGGGACCTTTATCCCAGAAGATAAGATGAAGAATTTTATGATTTTTATGACTCTTGTAGTGTATCTGGCACCAAAGATAAAAAGGGTGGGAATGTAATATCTTCCAGGAACATCAAGGGACCAGTGGGGCAAACTACTGGATCAGGAATACAATCCTATATAATAAAAGGGTAATATGCAAATTGACCCTAACTGCAGAATGACCAGTCGCTATGATGTGCACTGACCACCAGAAGGCCGACACTCAATGCAGGATCTGCCCCCTGGTGGTCATTGCGCTTCCACAGGGGGAGCTCCACTCAGCCAGAAGCTGGGCTGACGACTGAGAGCGCAGCAGCAGTGGTGGGAGCCTCTCCCACCTCCACAGTAGCGCTAAGATGTCCAACAGTGGCTTAGACCCGCTCCTTATGGGGAGCAGGCCTAAGCTGGTAGGTGGACATCCCCTGAGGGGTCCCAGACTCCAAGATGGCACAGGCCAGGCCGAGAGACACCCCCCCCCCATGAGTGCATGAATTTTCATGCACCAGGCCTCTAGTCCTATTTAATAAAAGGGTAATATGCAAATCAACCGAATGGCAGAATGACCGGTCGCTATGATGCACACTGCCCATTAGGGGTCAGAAGGTAAATGAAGGAGCTGCCCCCTAGTGGTCAGTGCACTCCCACAGTGGGAGTGCCTCTCAGCCAGAAGCCCCGCTCAGGGCTGGCAAGCGCAGCAACAGTGGCAGGGGCCTCTCCCACCTCTGTGGCAGTGCTAAGGATGTCTGACTGCCGGCTTAGGCTGTCAGACATCCTCCGAGGGCTCCTGGACTGTGAGAGGACACAGGCCAGGTTGAGGGATTCCCCCCCCCCCCCGAGTGCACAAATTTCGTGCACCAGGCCTCTAGTGGATGAGATAAATGACTGTTATCTCTGCTTGAACTTGGGAGTGAAAAGAATTAATTGATGATGCACAGGCACAGTATTTGTAGGCAATAAACCATTTCTCTACAAACTGATTGTTTCTTAGTTTCTCAGAGCCCAATGACATTAGGGAAACTGAAGCAGCTTCCCAGTTAGCATTTTTTCTAGCTATGTTCAGTGATATGACATGTGCTTTCTTTGCAAACTCTGGTTTTCACTCCCACAGCTATCACATTGCACTAAACAAATCCTTGATCCCTGCCACCCCCAGCTTGGTTATTTCTGTACACACCATACAGCATGAATTCATCTAATTGTTTAGCAGGCAAAACAGGCTTTGAAGGGACAGGCAGATAGCCAGAGGCAGGCAGTGTCCATTGGGGGATAAACTGAGGTTGGCCAGTGATACTGCATGACAGGCTGGACCAGCAGGCCAAATCAGGTAGGGAAATAGCAAGACCCCTGTCTGATTGTTTTAATCACCTGAACTGAGAGTTCAAGATCATTTACCTTCCATCTTTACTCATCTTTGACCTAGGACTAAAACCTGGGTGGGTTTCACTGGCTGTGTCACCTTTGAGAATGGTCTTGCTTTTTGATTTATTCTTTTTGGGTTTATTCTTGATTTGATCTCCACACCTTATTGACTTCCCAGATCTTAGAACTTCAACTAGATCTCCATATGACCAGGCATTGGCTTAGGTGGAATATTGATGCCTGTCAATACTTCTCTGTGACTTGCTTCAGCTATTTGCTGCCCACATCCTATTGTGACAGAACTCACGTGAGGACTTGATGCTGCTCTGATAAATCCTTACCAGGCCAGGGACTGAAGATAAGGGAAAGAAGGAGTCTATTACCAAAGCTGTAGTATCAAGAAGATACCTTCAGGCCTCTGAGTAGGAAGTGAAGTCCAAGATCAGACAATTAGCTGCTAAATTGGGACCCAGGGCAAGGACAATACTTCTCCTGTATAGGGCTAAATAGGAAAGTCCCTACTGGAAAAATGTGGGTCAATAAAGATAGAGAAAAGGACATCCATAAAACAATGATGAGAGTATGTCATCAACCAAAGAGTATGATTAATACAATTCTGTGAGATCACATTAAAAAAAAGTAAGGATCAGTGTACTTGCTAACAACAGGTTCTCACATTCCCAGGTTTTCTCATTTATTTGGCTATCACTCCATTTTCTTTGATACAGTTTAGGGTGGCCAGGACCACCCACATACCAAGAAAGTCTCTAGCCTAGGAAATTCCAATCACTCTCACCTTTAGTTCAGGTGAGAGCTGATTTTTTTCTCAAAAAAGAAAACAATATGAAAGTATAAAAAACAACAAAGTGATAGAACAGATTTCTTACCCTAGTTTTTCCAAGGTACAGGTGGATCTCAGTGATCTAAAGCTAACAAGTCTCATTTTTCACACTTCAGCTCAGTCCTGGACTTAACTTGCATGTGAACATTCCCACATAACTTGAGCTGAGGTGAATCTATGCAGCAGCCTTGCCAGGTCTAGTAGGATTTTGGGGGTTTTCATGAAGAAATTTGTTTCCAGACCTGTTTGAATAAGAGACTCAATCTCTTTCTTTAGACTCAGTCATCTCCTCAGAAGGAGAGGCCAATTCTGCTGACCAGGCTATCTGGGTTCCTGGACCCTACCCAGGCTAATGGAGGCTTGAGGAAGTGTCCAACTTTCTGCACCAATAAATCCTAAAACCTTCTGGGAGAGAGGAAACTGAGCAGTGCCACAGAAAGGGCTGTGGGTAAGAGGGTTTCTGATCAGTGACTTTTCACTTACCATCAAAAAGACCTAGAAATCTGACCAGTTGATGGAGCAGGAATGCCTGAAAATTAGTACTTCCTCTGTAATAGGAGATTGGTTAAATGAATCATGGCATACCCACACAATGAATGCTCTGTATAATGTTATAGAGGAAAAGTGACATCAAAAATATCCACGATGTACCATTAGGTGAAAAAGCAGGACACAAAACAGTATAATGTGATTCTAGTTTGGTTAATAAGTTGTACATAATAACTAACAAATATGAACATATATATGAGCAAGGCACTAAGTAATGTCTTACATTAATTACTTTATCCTCATGACAAACATATGATGCACATAGGTATTATGCTCATTCTTCTACAGATAAGGAAACTGAGGCACTAAGAATTAATTTGCCATCATTCACTTAAGTGGCAGAGCTGAGATACAAACCTAGATGTGTTGACGTCAAGAGCCCAAACTCTTCACAATGAACTGTATCTATGTCTATATTTGTACAGAAAAAAAGTGAAGAAAGATAGATACCAAGATGTTGATAGTTAACTGTTTATTTCTGGGTAGTGAGATTATGAGTGACTTTTGTTCCCTTTATGCTTTCTTGAGTAGTCTGACATTTTCATGATTTACATGGATTATTTTTATAATCAGAAAAAAACAATAAATCAATTTCCATTTGAAAAAAGCAAACAAGCCATTGTTTCCAATCTGTAGGCAGAAAACTGCTGGCAAATCGGGGGCGGGGTGGGGGGGTGGGGGGGAGTAACTTTATTACAAGGGTTCTGGAAATTCCTACATGGCCCAAGCACTATCTAGAAGGAATACATAATGTGCTTCTATGTAGGTTTTTTTCCCAAATGTCATGATGTATACTGCCATGATGTGTACCCATAGTCCTTGAGTTTATTTATCAATCAAAAGATATTAAAAATACAACTATTATCATTGGGAAGTCTGTGACATTTTAAGCATTAAAATACAAAAGCAAGGGATGGGACCTGCTGCTAAGAGGAAAAACTGTATGTATAAATCAACTTTCTGTAGTTTTAGTGTCTTCTCAACAGTTTACTTCCTTTTTATGGGTTGGGGGCAGGAAGAAATAGAGGGGAAAACTGAAAAAGCACACATTATTGAAAGTTAATCCAGGAGAAGTCCTGGAGAAGACAATTTACAAGGATGAGAGAGAATGGAGAGGGAGTTGATGTAGACCCAGAAAATTCTATCATGAAAAGACAGAATACTAATCTCCCCTGTATAGTCAGGGGCTAGTCTCCAACCTCAACCACAGGAATTATCAACAGTTAAGTAGGGTGGAGATGCTGCAATACCTGAGAGCTGACATTTGCTGGAGGGCCAGGCTAGCATCCAATCAGCAAAATCACCTGGGGTGGGGCAGGTCCCCAGGTATAGAGGAGGCAAAATAAGCAGAATTTTGTCTTTGCCAAACTGACTCAAAGGTTAGCACCTGCCTTCCTTTCTCTCGTTCTTCTTTCCTTTTGTAATGTGTCCCTTGCCCTCTATTTCTGGGCAGCCTCTTTTCCCCTACGCAAATTCTCTAGGACACACTTCTCCAAAGAACTCTTGTGATCACATTACCCATAAGAAACCATCCTAATCACTGACCTCAAACTAAGATACTTACTGAGGACCTAGACTTTCCAGGCATTGGGGGCAGATGCACTGATAATAAAATGTGGTCCTTATACCTTTAGAAGCATAGTCTTCAGGTGTGAAAATCAAAAGCAAACAAACAAAAAAAACCCCACCAAAAAACATAAACAGCCCTAGCTGGTTTGGCTCAATGGATAGAGCGTCAGCCTGTGGACTGAAGGGTCCCAGGTTCGATTCCAGCCAAGGGCACATGCCTGGGTTGCAGGCTTGATCCCCAGTAGGGGCCGTGCAGGTGGCAGCCAATCAGTTATTCTCTCTCATCATTGATGTTTCTATCTCTCTCTCCCTCTCCCTTCCTCTCTAAAATCAATAAAATGTATATATTAAAAAAAAAACATAAACAGAAGCCCTAGCTGGTTTGGCTCAGTGTATAGAACATCGGCCTACGGACTGAGGTGTTTGGGATTCGATTCCGGTCACGGGCACATGCCCAGGTTGTGGGCTCGATCCCCAGTGTGGGGCGTGCAGGAAGCAGCCAATTAATGATTCTCTCTCATCATTAATGTTTCTATCTCTCCCTCTCCCTTCCTCTCTGAAATTAATAAAAATATATTAAAATAAATATAAACAGAAATCAACCCCACAACCCTACTCGCTTCGGTGAGCATAAAGTTACAAGGTAAGAGACAGGAGTCAGAGAAAGATATGAGGCTTCCTTTTCCCCCTCTGACTTTGGCCTGCATTTGGGACTCACCCAGGAACTAGGTTCCACACTCCCACCCCTGCTCATGAGAGCTGGTGCTGAAGTCTGGAAGACTGGCTTACTCCAAGTGAGAACAGTTTTCAATAGGTCAATGGCATGATGAAAAAAAATAGCTGGTAGGAAGGGGGATTGTTCTGTATTAAAAGCAAATAAAGCTCTGGCCCTTAGAACATCGGCCCATGCACCGAAGGGTCGTGGGTTCGATTCCAGGTCAAGGGCACATACCTGGGTTGCAGATTAGATCCCCAACCCCAATTGGGGTAAGTTCGGGAGGCAACCAATTGATGTGTCTCTCACATTGATGTTTCTCTCTCTCCCACCCTCCCTCTACTCTCTCTAAAAATTAATGGGGAAAAAGTCTTCAAGTGAGAGTTAACACACACACAGAGACACACACGGAAGAAAGAAAGAAAGAAAGAAAGAAAGAAAGAAAGAAAGAAAGAAAGAAAGAAAGAAAGAAAGAAAGAAAGAAAGAAAGAAAGAAAGAAAGAAAGAAAGAAAGAAAGAAAGAAAGAAGAAAGAAAGAAAGAAGAAAGAAAGAAAGAAAGAAAGAAAGAAAGAAAGAAAGAAAGAAAGAAAGAAAGAAAGAAAGAAAATAAAGCAAATAAAGATCTTACCAAAAGGCTGAAACCTGAGTCCAATCTAGTCTTTGAATCCAACTGCCAATCTACTGTAAATCCCCAGGAACCTGCTGAAGTGCACCATGAGCATGCAGTAAACAAAATCCAGGCTGTGAGCAATTCTCCAGGTCAAATGCCATGGGTTCTTCAACAGATAATCTGTATAGGGATAAATAATCTGTGATAGCTATACGATGGTTATTTAAGATGTTAACAAGGGGAAGCTAAGTGAAGGGTATAGGGAACTCTCTATATTATCTTTGAACTCTCCCATAAATCTAAAATTATTCCAAAATAAAAAAATTTAAAATAGGAAATTTAAGGGTCATATCTATTTTTATGGGCAAGACTAAACCATAGTCATTAGGGAAGTACATTTGGGTAATAAAACCATAGAAAGGCAAGGAAAAAATTACTCTAAATGTCAAGATAATGGTTAGTTTGGGAGAAGAAAGAGGGTTGTGATTGAAATGGGGCACAGGGGGAGGCTTCTGGTGTGGGTGGAAACGTTTTCTTTCTTTACCTAGTGGTGGCTGCAAGGTGTTTATCTTGTAATAATTCATTAAGCTATACATTTGTTTTAGGTAGTTTTTTGTATTTGAGTTTTATTTTACAATAAAAAAATTAGAGAGCAAGAGAAACTTAAGAGACACAGCATCCAAATATAATCAGTGGATCTTATTTGGACCCTGATTCAAATGAACCAACTATAAAAAGATATTTGAATATGGACTGGCTATTAGATGTTATTACAGAATTAGTAAATTTGTTAAGGCTGATCAAGTGGCATTGTTATTATGGAAGAAAAATCCATATTTTTGTTGATGCATAGTGAAGTATTTAGGAATGAAATGACATGCCTTAGAATTTCTTAAAAACACTCGAAGAAAAAAAAGGAAGTAAGGAGATAAATGAAACAAGTATGGCAAAATATTAATAGTATGAAGATGAACACAAAGATGAAAATTTCTTTCTTTCTCTAGTTTTGTGTGTGTTTGGAAATTTTTATAATAGAAAGTTAAAAGAGGGGACAGCCCCAAACCAGGCTGCCTCAGGTCAACAGTCAGTTACAACAGAGACCTAATCCCAGGTGCTCCCCACCCCCACAAACCTCCAGAGCTCCCCTCCCACCAGCCATCTCCCTGAGGTCACAAACCCTGTACTCTCCAAGTGGCCTGTGAGAGGTGTTTTTCTTCTCTGGATTTCTGGGTCAGTAGGACTAGATTGCAGTCCTCAACTTTCTCGATCCTGATTTCCCAATAAGCACAGAAGAAAGAGTCAAAGGGCAAATGTGCAGAGGCCAGGGCTCAGATCTGATAGGGCAGTCCTTAGTACTCCAGAGCCTGCCCCTGAAGCGGGTGGTAGGTGTGGGACAGCACAAGACGGGAAGAGAGCAGGTAAAAAGCCTCATAGTCACTACTGAGTGAGCTTCCAGAGGCTGGTGGCACCTTTGTTTGGAACACTGTTCTGGGATCTTCGCCTCTGTCAGGCTCCTGGGTATCATGCCTTGTTTTAAGCAGCCTAAGCATTTCCAGAGTCTCATACTTCTGCATTGGCCCTTGAGCTACCTTGCCTTATGTGAGTACTAATCTAAGAATGCATGGCAAGAAGCCAGAGTCAGGGGCCAGGGCGAGATCTGGGGTGATTTTTAAGTTCATAAAAAGTCTCACCTCTGGCCTTTCATCATCTCAGATGGTACTGCAGAGTAAAGGCAAGGAGTCTCGAGTTTCATGAGTGCCCTGGAGAAGGAAAAGATAGAACCCCAGGGGCAGTAAAGACAGGCAGGGGGTAGAACAGGGTCATGGTGGATATGAGTAGCTCTAGCTCCTTTCAACCACTTGCTAACCCTTGCTATCTGGAGAAGGGAAAGGAGGTCCAGGGAATAGGCATGATAAGTTCATGATCATAAGGAAGCATGGGGAGTGGGAGAGAGGAAGCATTAGCATTACAGACTTAGAAAAGTATGTAGCCTGTGTTTGAACCAGTTTTCCCTTCTGGGAGGGAATATGGGTGGGGGGGAAGGGGCATAGAGAATAGAGATAATGGAAGTAATGGTGAAGGGTGAGAGGACAAGAATGGTGGATGGGATACAGATGTTGTTTGGGTGGGGTATGGGGAGATATGGACAGTATATGGGCAAAGGAGGATGGGCTAGTGGTTTAACAGGGTTCAAGGATAATGGATAGGGAGGGAGACAAGAGAAATAAGATGGTGGGCAAATGGGAGCCGGGTAAAAGCTGATGGCAGGCAGGAAGCAGGAGTAGAGGGATGGTGGATTGGCAGGGAGGCAGGTAGACAGTGGTGACAGGTAAGCAAAGAAATAGAACTGGTGTGTGCTAGATGATAGAGGAAATATTTGAAGGAAAAGTAGACATGGATAGTGGATGGAAAGGAGCTGAATTGTGCAGAAGGCCAGGACCAGAGGCTTGTGTAGTTTCTTAATAGGGCTGGATATGGTCAAGTTCCTCTGGCAGCACAAATTTGGTCTTGCTCTCTCATCAGTTTGGATCGTGCAGCCATTGTTCATTTACCTGCTGTTTACATCCTTGTGGCTATTACCAGCCCTTTACTTTGCCTGGCTTTTCCTGGACTGGAAGACCCCAGAACAAGGTAAGACTCGTGGGACTAGAAAGAACAGGACCTAAGAATGTTCCATCTTAACCTGTAACTAGGGAGTCCCACTCACCATACCAAAGGCCTTTCATCACAATTCTCAGAGCTACAGGAACTGGGCCAGCCAGGACCATCCTGGGGTCTTTTTTTTTTTCCAGCTCTCTAGTAAAGCCATGGTCCCTTTATGCTGCTAGGAAAGGCCTGGGAATGGTTGGCTTGACACACACAGACACTATCCCTACTGATATTTCTGTCTCAGGTGGCAGGCGATCCACCTGGGTAAGGAACTGGTATGTCTGGACCCAGATCAGGGACTATTTCCCCATCAAGGTAAGTGGCTCTTCCTTAGCACCCTTCACAGTTCCCCAAATACTAGGCATTTATGTCAAATGACTAGGGTTGTCCATAGGGGAAATGAGCATCCCACACATATCTCAGTGCAAGTTAGACATACTTTATGATCCAACATTGCTGCCAAGTGTTCATTACTCTGCTAGGACACTTTGGATGCCCTTGGCATGGTCGACCAGATGACAGGCAGAAATGGAAATGCAGTTCAGTTCAGTTTAACAAACATTGATTGAAAGCCTACTTTGTGCCACAGGTTTGGGGTACAGAGAAGTGAGTAGAATACCATCCTCTGCCATCAAGGTGCTCATGTCTAATGGGGAGGACAGATTGTATATTTATGGTTTAGTACAAGGTATACAAGTAGTTCAAATGATGGATAAGGAAAGGCACTCAATAAAAGTTACTTAGGTGGGCACTGAAATGGGGTTGGGGAGAAAATACCAGGAAGGGGGTCTAGAAATATACTGCTACACTGATCCTCTGAGCACACTTTGGAACAGACAACAAACACTTTCCTGATTTTTAGAGGTGAGTTTGCTGATCTTTTTCACTTAAGAGCACTCATAGAAAATGATACCATCCACGAAGTGCACTGACATAAATGGTTGAGACTCCGTGTAGCCATAGGCAAGAGACCCAGCAGTTCAGCTGCCCAGACTCTGCCTGGTTTCTCAGGAACTGAGAAGACCAATACCTCAGTCCCTGAATCCCACTCATGGCCTATGTATTGAAAAGGTCTGGTTTAGAGAGTGCCCTGATCCCTGAAGTGTCTCCACCTTTGCTTCCCCATGTGATCTCATTCCACCACCTCTGTAATTTCTCTCCATGACTGCAGATCCTGAAGACTAAAGACCTGTCACCTGAGCACAACTACCTCATGGGGGTTCATCCCCATGGCCTCTTGACCTTTGGCGCCTTCTGCAACTTCTGCACTGAGGCCACAGGCTTCTCGAAGATCTTCCCAGGCATTACTCCCCACTTGGCCACGCTATCCTGGTTCTTCAAGATCCCCTTGATTAGGGACTACCTCATGGCCAAAGGTGCTTCTGACCATACTAGATCTTCTAACCCATTTCTCCTCTTGGAGATGCACCCTTTTAAGCCTCCCATATCCTACCTCTCAAACCCTCTCACCCTCCGCCCCCTGTCATTATAGCATAGTAGTTAAAAGCATATGTTCTGGAGCTAAACTGTGGTCTCACAAGCATGTCAAACTCATGGCCTGCGGGCCACAAGCCTTGAGGCTGCAAGGTTGACATGCTTGGAGGGCAATCTACTGAATCTCTATTGGTCTCAGTTTCCTCATATGTAAAGTGGTGCTGCTGCTGATTGTCTGATCTCAGATGTGGTGTGTTGACTAAATGAGACAATACAAGTCAAGTGTTCAATATAGTGTCTGCCACAGAATATGTGCTCAATAAATAATCACTGTTGAAATTAATGGTGATAAAGCAAAAGAGTAGAATTATAATGGAATTCAGAAAGTTCTGGTTGTCTCACTGAAAACCTTTCTGCTATAGTTTTGACCCAGTGCCTCCTACAAAAGTGGAGATATTGCTTAAAGTGAAATGTGTTGTGTTTGCCCACAGCCTTCTCTTCTCCACACCCTTTGTCCTATCTCATTACCTCTCCTCCTGGGACACATGGGATCAAAGGGCACACAAACAAGCCAGTGAGGAGTGGAGCAGAGGGTATTCTCTCTCAGCCTTTTTTCCTCTCCTGATCATTTTGCTCCTGTCTGTGCTCCTTGATTCTTTCAGGTGTGTGCTCCGTGAGTCAGCCAGCCATCGACTACCTGCTGAGCCACGGCACTGGCAACCTTGTGGGCATTGTAGTGGGAGGGGTGGGTGAGGCCCTGCAAAGTGTGCCCAACGCCACCACCCTCATCCTCCAGAAGCGCAAAGGGTTTGTGCGCACTGCCCTCCAGCATGGGTAGGTGTTCCTCCCAGGGCAAGGGTGGGTGGCCTTCTCTGAGCAGCATGCTCTGGTAAGCAATGCCAAGATAAATGAGACATGACTCTTGCTCTCATTGAACTTACTAGTAAGTAGGGGAGATAGTCACAGAATTTCAAAAAGGTTCAGGTCAGATACTCCTTCTGAGCTAACTAGACCTTTTCCCAGCAAGCCAAACTACAAACCCAGATTCATTATGAGAGGAATTGGCTAGAGCTGCCATGGTATATAGAGGACTCCTACATTATCTCTCTCAACATCAATATCTACATTTTTCCTTAATGTTAAGTGCAAGAGGTAGTACAGTATGGTCAGTATGCACCAGGATCTGGAGTCAGGGGCCTGATTTAAAATCCTGGCTCCATGACTTACCCTGCACTCTGAAACAGCTTACTCAACTATTCCGAGCTTTCATGTTTTCATCTTTATAACATAGCTACTAATAATTGTATCTACTTCATTGGATTATTGTGGGGTTTGAATGAATTCATGTTCATAAAACACTGACCATGTGCCTGGCACACCGTAAACGATGGATACACATTAGTCACACTGACATAGGGGAAAAGAGAGGCGATAAGGATCTGGAGATGTGGGGTGTCCTACCAGGTCAGCAGGCAGACGCACTGAACACAGGGACAATTGTCCTACTACAGACTCAGAAAAGAGGGAAGCGTTTCTTCTAATGACCTTGCCTGAGTGGTCTGTTGATTAGTTTGGAACAAATGTAGGGGGAGAGAGTTCTGAGCTCAGAGGAAGGAGTCCTGGGGTCCTAGTCCAGGTCCCGCCACTCACTGATTACCTGACTGACCTTCCCACTTCTGAACCTAAGCTTCTGTATCTGGAAGGTAATGAAAATACCTCCCCCCCGCAAACACACACACACACACTGTGTCCTCCACTGTCTCTGCTATGAAGACCCAGTAAGGTAATGTAGGTCAGAGTGCTGAGAGATTACTATTAGTAACTCACAAAGATTTGTATAAGAGAGATTGTGTTCTCTTTACACTTCTCTCACAGGAAGACTTAAGGAGCCTGATTCCCTACCTGGGGCACTGTCAGGGTGGATTCCCATGGCCTATGAGAAGGGAACAACTTTTCTCTGTGCTAAATCCAAAGACCCAAGGACAGAATACGTTATGCATAGTCCCTGTGGGTGAGAGGCATATTGTATGGACACGTCTGTGCAAAATTATTGTCATCTCTGTGCATCCTACTAGTAGAAACAGTCAGCTATTCCCTTCCCTGAACCCTCCTGGAATCTTTTCTTTGCACTGTGTGGGTCTCTGGGGATCTCTGCCCAAACTCCTCTTTCTTCCCTGCACCCCCATATTTTTCCCTTGTAATCCTGGCCCAGATATAGCACTTTCACTGGGCTTGAAAATTCCAGGACAAGAGACACTAAGTGTTGGAGCCCTGTTTAGTACAAGAAGAAATACTTTATGCCACAGGGATTTCATAATGGATGAGGGCCTGGCCATGAACAAGTATTTTTCCTGGGTGGTTTCCACTCTAGAATGTGTCTGGGAAATAAATTGTGGTTTTCCTACAGTGCTCATCTGGTCCCTACCTTTACTTTTGGAGAAACTGAGGTGTATGAGCAAGTACTGTTCCAGAAGGACAGCTGGATGTATAAGTTTCAGAGCTGTTTCCGCCGTCTCTTTGGTTTCTATTGCTGTGTCTTCTACGGACGAGGCTTCAGCAGAGGCTCTGCTGGGCTCCTGCCATATCCACTGCCTATCACCACCGTGGGTGAGTGCTGGTCTCAGCCCAAGGGCACCTCAGCTCTTTCTCAACTTCCACCTGAGCCCTGACCGCCCTACCCCCACCAAAGAAAAGGGCAGTAGAGGAGGAGATGCTGGGAGTTAATTTGAGATGTGAGAGAATCGGGCCTAGGAGGTAGAAAGAAGGAGGTTTATGGAACACAAGATTCTAACACTTGCCCTTTCTCCTTTCTCATTTCTCTTGTCAGTCGGGGAGCCTCTGCCAGTGCCCAAGATTGAAAAGCCGAGCCAGGAGATGGTGGACAAATACCACACACTCTATATGGAAGCCCTGCACAAACTGTTTGACCAGCACAAGACCCTGTTGGGCTGCTCAAAGACCCAAAAGCTGCTTTTCTTGTGACTGAAGAAGCTGAGTGCCTCAAAGAGGAGACTCATTTGCTACTACCCAAAAGTGGGAAAAGAAAGATGAAGAAGGGCTATGTGTGGTCAGGGAGGGCATCAGGAATTCCTTCCTTGGCAGAGAGTCCTTGTAATTGCTGTCCCTGAGTTGCTTCACTCAGTCATTACTCAGATGGAGACATCCTGAGGCCCCTCAGGCCCAAACATGCATGCTCCCTGTTGGGCTCCCTACTGGCTTTCCTCTTTGAGCCCAACCTGTCAGGGCCTGGAAGGCTCAAGTGACTGCCAAGCAGCCTGAGTAGACACCACTCTAGTTGCTATTGTTGTTGTTTTCATGCATTTTTAAAACTGACATATATTTTGCATACTATAAATTTAATCTGGTTTAAAGTATGAAATTCAGTATTTAATATATTCACAGAGTTGTGCAACCACTACCACTATCTGATTTTAGAGCATTTTTCAGGACTTCCCCTCCCCCCCACCCCAAAAGAAATCTAGTTCACAGTACCCATCACTCCTCATTCCCCTATCTCACCCATACCCTGGCAACCACTAATCCACTTTCTGTCTCTGGATTTGTCAATTCTGGACATGTCATATAATGGAATCATAGAATATGTGGTATTTTATGTCTGGCTTCTTTCATTTATCATAATGTTTTCCAGGTTCACCATTGTTGTAGCATGTATCAGTACTTCATTTCTTTTTGTGGCTGAATAATATTTCATTGTATATATACACCATATTTTTATATCTATTCATTGGCTGATGGACTTTTTGGGTTGTTTCCACTTTTTGACTATTATGAATAATGCTGCTATAAACATTCATGTACATTTGTGAGGTAAACTGCTGTCTCCAAATACCAAGGCTTACCTTATGTCCACACCACTGAGCTAACAAGCACGCCTTTAGATAGATCAAAGGCACCTTAGGGTTTCTTTTCAGTTAGCAGAGGTATTTCATAGGCCATTTTGTCCTTATTTTGTTTTAACACCATAATCCCAAGGTATTTGCTACCTTCCTAGGAGTCTATTACAGGAGATCCACTTTTTATCTTTATTTTAAATGCTTAAGTTTTTCTTAAAGCTGTATTCTGAGAATTTTAAAAGAGTAAATAAAAACACAGATGTCTCTTCTATTTTTATTTATTTATTTATTAATATATTTCTTTATTGATTTCAGAGAAAAAGGGAGGAGAGAGAGATAGAAACATCAATGATGAGAGAGAATCATTGATCGACTGCCTTCTGCTTGCCCCCCACTGGGGATCGAGCCAGCAACTCAGGCATGTATGTGCCCCTGGCCAGAATCGAACCTTGGACCCTTCCGTCCGCAGGCTAATGCTTTATCCACTGAGCCAAGCTGGCTAGGGCTTCTATTTTTATTTTTATTGAATTTATTGGGGGTGACATTGGTTAATAAAATTATATAGGTTTCAGATGTACAATTCTATAATGCATCATCTGTATAGTATGTGTGCTCACCACCCCAAGTCAAGTCTCCTTCCATCACTATTTATAACCCCTATAGCCTTTTCAACCTCCTCCCACTCCCACAGATGTCTCTTCTTTCTCAAGGCAATCAACAAATGACCCATTTAAAAACAGAAAAGAAAATAAAATTTAACAAAAGTTAAAAGACCATTTAGAAATTCATACAACTCAATAGCAAAACAAAACAAAACAAAAACAAACAAAAAATCCCCAAATGATTCAATTTAAAAATGGGGTAGAGGACCTGAATAAACATTTTTTCCAAAGAAGACATACAAATGGCTAACAGGTACATTAAAAAATGCTCAACTTCACTAGTAATTAGGGAAATGAAAATTAAAACCACAATGATATATCACCTCACACTTGTTAGAATGGCTGTTATCAGAACAACAAAAGATAAGTGTTGGCGAGGATGTGGAGAAAAGGAAAGCCTTGTGAACTGTTGGTGGAATTATAAATCGGTATAGCCACTAGGGAAAGCAGTATGGAGATTCCTTAAAACTTAAATATGGAACTTCCATTTGATCCCATTTCTAGGAATATATCCTAAGAAACCCGAAACACCAATCAGAAAGAATATATGCACCCCTGTGTTTATAGCTGCACAATTTACAATAGCTAAGATCTGGAAACAACTCAAGTGCTCCTCAGTAGATAAGTAGATACAAAAATCTAGGGTACATGGAAAACTATGCAGCTGTGAAAAAGAAGGATCTCTTGCCCAGCCTGCAAGGCTCAGTGGTTGAGTGTCAACCTATGAACCAGGAGGTCACGGTTCAATTACAGGTCAGGGCACATGCCTGGGCTGCAGGTTCGATCCCCAGTGTGGAGCATGCAGGAGGCAGCCAATCAATGATTCTCTCTCATCACCGATGTCTCTCTCTCTCTCTCCCTCTCCTTTCCTCTCTGAAATATATATAGATATAGATGTAGATGTAGATAGATATAGATATAGATATAGATATAGATATAGATATAGATATAGATATAGATATAGATATAGATCTTATCCTTTGAGACAGCATGGAGCGACCTGGAGAATATTATGTTAAGTGAAATAAGCCAGTCAGAGAAAGTATCACATGATCTCACTTATATGTGGAATCTAATAAATAAAATAAACTTAGGAATAAAATAGATCCAGAGACATAGAAGCATGGAACAGACTGTTGAATCTCAGTGGGGTGGTTGTATGGGTGGGAAGAGATCAACCAAAGAACTTGTATGCATATATTAGTATGCATATTGCATGGACATAGACAATAGAGTAGCGAAGGCCTGAGCAGTTTATGGGGGTGTGCTAGAAGGGGCCAATAGGGAAAAGGGAGGCATATGTAATACTTTCAACAATAAAATAAATAAAATTTTGAATAAATAATATTTAGGAGAAAAAATATAACTACCATATGATCCAGCAATCCCACATCTGGGTGTATATCTGAAGGAAATGAAGTCACTATCTTGAAGAGATTACTGCACCTGTTTGTTCATTGTAGCACTAGTCACAATAGCCAATACACAGAAACAACCTAAGTGTCCTTTGAAAGATGAATGGTTAAAGAAGATGTGAAATAAGTCAGAGAAAGACAAAAGCTGTATGATGTCATTTATATGTAGAACCTACACTAATAAAAGAGAAACATGCAAATTGATGTCACTCCACTACACTACCAGCCAATCAGGGTGAGTATGCAAATTAACCCAACAAAGATGGTCACAGCCACGGAGCTGGAGGCTTGGGTGGCCTCCAGCGATGGAGGAAGCCAAACTTCCCACCCACCCTGGCCACCGCTCAAGGGAGAGAACAATACACAGGCACGGCCAGGAACCTGAGATATCAACAGAGAGGGGTGCCTGCTCCAAGCCTCCGTGGTGTGGCTGGGGGAAGGCCCCCAGTGGACACACACACACACACACACACGGCACTGCTCTGAGCCTACATGGTGCGGCTGGAGGCAGGCCCTAGCAGACACACACACACACACACACACACACACACACACACACACACGGGAGGCCTGCTCCGAGCCTCCAACGCAGCTGGGGGCAGGCCTCCAGCAGGGACACACACACACACACACACACACACACACACACACACACACAGGGCAACTGCTCTGAGCCTCCGATGCCACTGGGGGCAGGCCCCAGTGGACACACACACACACACACACACACAAACACGGGGCACCTGTTCTGAGCCTCTGTGGCACGGCTGGGGGCAGCCACCGGTGGACACACGCACACACACACACGACACCTGCTCCGAGCCTCTGCTGCCTAAGCCATCAGTAGGACATCCACTGAGGGCTCCCAGACTGTGAGAGGGGACAGGCTGGGCTGAGGGACCCCCTCACCCTCCAGTGCACAAATTTCGTGCATTGGGCCTCTAGTCTAAAAATAAAAAGCCAAACTCATAAAAACAGAGTATAAAATGGCAATTGCCAGGGGCTGAGGAATAGGGGACATGGGAGATGGTGGTCAAAAAGTAAAACTTCCAGTCATAAGATTAACAATTTCTGGGTATCTAATATACAGCTGGTGATTATAATTAACCACAATGTACTATATACTTGCAAATTACTAAGAGAATAGATCTTAAATGGTCTCACCACAAAAAAAAATTGTAATTATGGGAGGTGATGGTTGTGTTAACTAACCTTACTGGGGTAAACATTCTGCAATATATCTGTATACCAAATCATCTTAAGGTTGTACACCTTAAACTTACACAATGTTATATGTCAATTATATCTCAATAAAGCTGGATAACTTATATTAGCATTTTTTCCTTTCCTTAAGCCTTAAATATTAGATTTTGGTGGGATCCCACCCTCTTCTCTAAATTTTACACTGTTTCAAGTCTGAAATATCTACTTCTAACCCAGGTTTCCCTTATATGTAACTAGAGGCCCGGTGCATGAAATTCATGCACTTGGGGGGGGGGTATCCCTCAGTCCAGCCTGCACCCTCTCCAATCTGGGACCCCTCAAGGGATGTCCAACTGCCCATTTAGGCCCAATCCCACAGGGCAGTTAGACATCCGATTCACAATCCAGGACTGCTGACTCACAACCGCTTGCCTGCCTGCCTACCTGATTGCCCCTAACCACTTCTGCCTGCCAGCCTGATCACCCCCTAACCACTCCCCCGCAAGCCTGATTGATGCCTAACTGTTCTCCTGCCAGCCCGATCGCCTCCAACTGCCCTCTCCTGCTGGCCCAGTTGCCCCCAACTGCCTTCCCCTGCAGGCCTGGTTGCCCCGAACTGCACTCCCCTGCAGGCTTTGTCCCCACAACAACCCTCTTATGCAGGCCCAATTGCCCCCAACTGCCCCCCTGCAGGCCTGGTCCCCTCAACAGCCCACTCCTGCCAGACTGGTCACCCCCAACGGCCCCTCCCTGCCGGTCATCTTGTGGCAGCCATCTTGTGTACATATGGGGGTGGCGATCTTCCGTGTTTGAGAGATGGTCAATTTGCATACTGGTCATGACTAATTAGCATATATGGGCTAATTAGCATATCCCTCTCTTATTATATACTAGAGGCCCAGTGCACAAAAATTTGTGCACTCAGGGGGAAGGGGGGGGGTCCCTCAGCCTATCCTGTGCCCTCTCACAGTCTGGGACCCCTCGGGAGATAACGACCTGCTGGCTTAAGCCTGCTCCCGGGTGGCAGAGGACAGGCCCAATCCCTAGGTGCAGCCCCTGGTCGGGCTCAGAGCAGGGCCAATTGGGGTGTTGGGGCACCGCCCCCTGTCATGCACAGAGCAGGGTGGATCGGGAGGTTGCAATGCCACACCCAGTCACGCTCAGGGTAGGGTCGATTTGGGGGTTGGGCACCACCCCCTGTCACACTCAAGGCAGGATCAATGGGGAGGTTGCGGCGCCACCCCCTGTCACCCACAGAGCAGGGTCAATCAGGGGGTTGGGGAGCTCCCCCCTGTCATGCACAGAGCAGGGCCCATCAGGGGGTTGAGGAGCTTGCCCCTGTGACTCAGAGAGTAGGGCCGATAGGGGAGTTGGGGCACTGGCCCATGTCACACACAGAGCAGGGCGGATCAGGTGCTTGCGGCGCCGCCCTCTATCACCCACAGAACAGGGCCGATCAGGGGGTCAGGGCGCCGCCACTCTCACACTCAGGGCAGGGCTGATGGGGAGGTTATGGCTCTATCCTGTCACACACAGAGCAGGGCCGATAAGGGGGTTGGGATGCTGCACCCTGTCACACACAGAGCCGCAGGGTGATCGGAGGTTGGGGAGCTGCCCCGTATCAGGCACAGAGCAGGTCTGATCAGGAGGTTGGGGCGCCTTCCCCTGTCATGAACAGAGCAGGGCAGATAGGAAGGTTGTGACCCCACCCCCTGTCACACACAGAGCCTCAGGGCGATCAGGGGGTTTGGGCGCTGCCCCCTGTCACGCTGATCCCGGTGCCGGGAGGCATATTACCCTTTTACTATATAGGATAGAGGCCTGGTGCATGGGTGGGGGCTGGATGGTTTGCCCTGAAGGGTGTCCTGGATCAGGGTGGGGGTCCCCACTGGAGTGCCTGGCCAGCCTGGGTGAGGGGATGATGGCTGTTTGCACCTGGTCACACACCATTCAGGGTGGGGGACCCCACTGGGGTGCTTGGCCAGCCTGGGTGAGGCAATGATGACTGTTTGCAGCTGGTCACACACCCTTCAGGGTGGGGGTCCCCACTGGGGTGCCTGGCCAGTCTGGGTGAGGGCTGTTTTCAGGCTGGCGGGTGATGGAAGCTCCCAACCGCTCCTTTTTTTCTTTTCATTCTTTTTTTTTTTTTTTTTTTAATTCTGGGCCAGCTTTAGCTCTGAGACTCCAGCTCTTAGGTCTGCGCTGCTGAAAGTAGGTATCTGGTTCGTTTCGGTTCGAAACAATGTATAACTCCATCTCTGACTCCAGCTCTGAGATCCCAGCTCGCTGAAAGCTGGTTTCTGGGGTTTTGTTTATCTTCTATATTTGTTAAAATGTTTCAAACTGCAGGCTCAGAGGCCGGCAAGGCAGGCAGGGAACATTGGTTTCCTCTGTCACTGAAGCAAGCAAGCCTCATGTTAGTTTCAAGCTGCCTGGCTGCCGGCCGCCATCTTGGCTGACAGTTAATTTGCATATCTCCCTGATTAGCCAATGGGAAGGGTAGAAGTCGTTCGCCAATTACCATGTTTCCCTTTTATTAGATAGGACTAGAGGCCCGGTGCACAAAAATTTGTGCACTCGGGGGGGAGGGGGGGTCCCTCAGCCTGGCCTGTGCCCTCTCACAGTCTGGGACCCCTCGGGAGATAATGCCCTGCTGGCTTAGGCCTGCTCCCGGGTGGCCCAATCCCTAGGTGCAGCACCTGTTCGGGCTCAGAGCAGGGCCGATTGGGGAGTTGAGGCGCCACCCCCTGTCATGCACAGAGCAGGGTGGATCGGGAGGTTGCGATGCCACCTCCAGTGACACTCAGGGTAGGGCCGATTGGGGGGTTGGGGCACCGCCCACTGTCACACTCAAGGCAGGGTCGATGGGGAGGTTGTGGCCCCACCCCCTGTCATGCACAGAGCAGGGCCAATCCGGGGGTTGGGGCGCTGCCCCCTGTCACGCACGGAGCAGGGCCTGTGGGGGGTTGGGGTTGGGGCGCCACACACTGTCACACACAGAGCAGGGCCGATCAGGGGGTTGGGGCGCTGCACCTTGTCACACAAAGAGCCGCAGGGTGATCAGAGCTTGGGGAGCTCCCCAGTATCAGGCACAGAGCAGGGCTGATCAGGAGGTTGGGGCGCCTTCCCCTGTCACGAACAGAGCAGGGCGGATAGGGAGTTTGTGGCCCCGCCCCCTGTCACACACAGAGCCTCAGGGCAATCAGGGGGTTTGGGCGCTGCCCCCTGTCACACTGATCCCGGTGCCGGGAGGCCTCGCGGCTCCGCTGATCCCGGTGCTGGGAGGCATATTACCCTTTTACTATATAGGATAGAGGCCTGGTACATGGGTGGGGCTGGCTGCTTTGCCCTGAAGGGTGTTCTGGATCAGGGTGGGGGTCCCCACTGGGGTGCCTGGGGGCCTGGGTGAGGGGCTGAGGGCTGTTTGCAGCTGGTCACACACCCTTCAGGGTGGGGGTCCCCACTGGGGTGCCTGGCCAGTGTGGGTGAGGGGCTGAGGGCTGTTTTCAGGCTGGCGGGTGACGGAAGCTCCCAACCGCTCCTTTTTTTCTTTTTCTTTTTTTAATTCTGGGCCAGCTTTAGCTCTGAGGCTCCAGCTCTTAGGCCTCTGCTGCTGAAAGTAGGGAATCGAAACAATGTATAACTCCAGCTCTGAGATCCCAGCTCGCTGAAAGCTGGTTTCTGGGTTTTTTTTTAGCTTCTATATTTGTTAAAATGTTTCAAACTGCAGGTTCAGAGGCCTGCAAGGCAGGCGGAGAACATTGGAATCCTCCGCCACTGAAGCAAGCAAGCCTCATGTAAGTTTCAAGCTGCCTGGCTGCCGGCCGCCATCTTGGCTGACAGTTAGTTTGCATATCTCCCTGATTAGCCAATGGGAAAGGTAGCGGTCGTACGCCAATTACCATGTTTCTCTTTTATTACATTAGACTAGAGGCCCGGTGCACAAAAATTTGTGCACTCGAGGGGGGGTGGTCCCTCAGCCTGGCCTGTGCCCTCTCGCAGTCTGGGACCCCTCGAAAGATAACGCCCTGATGGCTTAGGCCTGCTCCGGGGTGGCAGAGGGCAGGCCCAATCCCTAGGTGCAGCCCCTGGTCAGGCTCAGAGCAGGGCTGATTGGGGCGTTGGGGTGCCGCCCCCTGTCATGCACAGAGCAGGGCGGATCAAGAGGTTGTGATGCCACCCTCAGTCACACTCAGGGTAGGGCCGATTGGGGGGTTGGGTCACCGCCCCCATCACACTCAAGGCAGGGCCAATGGGGAGGTTGCGGCGCCACCACCTGTCACGCACAGAGCAGGGCGGATCAGGGGATTGGGGCGCTGCCCTCTATCACCCACAGAGCAGGGCCGATCAGGGGGTTGGGGTGCCGCCCCCTGACATGCACAGAGCAGGGCGGATTGGGAGGTTGCAATGTCACGCTCAGGGTAGGGCCAATTGGGGGTTGGGGCACCGCCCCCTGTCAGGCACCGAGCAGGGCCCATCAGGGGGTTTGGGGCTCCGTACCCTGTCACGCACAGAGCAGGGCCGATCAGGGGGTTGGGGCGCCGCCACTGTCACACTCAGCGCAGGGCCGATGGGGAGGTTATGGCTCTACCCTGTCACACACAGAGCAGGGCCTGTGTGTGGGGGGGAGGGCGGGGGTTGGGGTGCTGCCTCCTGTCACACACAGAGCAAGGCTGATCAGGGTGTTGGGGCGCCGCACCCTGTCACACACAGAGCCGCAGGGTGATCAGGGGGTTGGGGAGCTCCCCCCTATCAGGCACAGAGCAGGGCTGATCAGGGGGTTGGGGCGCCTTCCCCTGTCAGGAACAGAGCAGGGCGGATAGGCAGGTTGTGGCCCCACCCCCTCTCACACACAGAGCCACACGGTGATCAGGGCATTTGGGCGCTACCCCCTGTCACACTGATCCCGGTGCCGGGAGGCCTCTCGGCTCCGCTGATCTCGGTGCTGGGAGGCATATTACCCCTTTACTATATAGGATACAGGCCTGGTGCACGGGTGGGGCTGGCTGGTTTGCCCTGAGGGTGTCCTGGATCAGGGTGGGGGTCCCCACTTGGGTGCCTGGCCAGTCTGGGTGAGGGGCTGAGGGCTGTTTTCAGGCTGGTGGGTGACTGAAGCTCCCAACTGCTCCTTTTTTTCTTTTCTTTTCTTTTTTTTTTCTGGGCCAGCTTTAGTTTTGAGGCTTGGCCACAGCTCTTAGGCCTCACTGCTGAATGCAGGTTTCTGGCCTTTGTTTTCTTCTGTATTTGAAACAATGTTGCGATCCTGCTGGCTGATGCCCAGCGACTAAAGCAGGTTTCTGGGGTTTTGTTTAGCTTCTATATTTGTAACGTAGTTGCTTAGAGTTGCAGCTCAGAGGCCGGCAGCGGCAGGCGGGGAACGTTGGAGTCCTTTGTCACTGAAGCAAGCAAGCCTCATGTTCGCTTAAAGCTGCCTGGCTGCTGGCCGCCATGTTGGCTGGCAGTTAATTTGCATATTGCCCTGATTAGCCAATGGGAAGGACAGCGTTTGTACGCTAATTACCATGTTTCTCTTTTATTAGATAGGGCTAGAGGCCAGGTGCACAAAAATTTGTGCATTCGGGGGGAAGAGGGGGTCCCTCAGCCTGGCCTGTGCCCTCTCACAGTCTGGGACCCCTCGGGAGATAACGGCCTACTGGCTTAGGCCTGCTTCCCAGTGGCAGTGGGCAGGCCCGATACCTAGGTGCAGCCCCTGGTCGGGCTCAGAGCAGGGCCGATTGGGGAGTTGGGGCGCCACCCCCTGTCATGCACAGAGCAGGGCAGATGGGGAGGTTGCGATGCCACCCTCAGTCACGCACAGAGCAGGGCCCATCAGGGGGGTTGGGGAGCACCCCCTGTCACGCACAGAGCAGGGTCCATCAGGGGGTTGGGGAGCTCCCCCCTGTCACTCACAGAGCAGGGCCCATCAGGGGGTTGGGGAGCTCCCCCCTGTCACTTACAGAGTAGGGTCGATAGGGGAGTTGGGGCACCGCCCCCTGTCACACACAGAGCAGGGTGGATCAGGGGGTTGGGGCGCCGCCCTCTATCACCCACAGAGCAGGGCCGATCAGGGTGTTGGGGCGCCACCACTCTCCCACTCAGGGCAGGGCTGATGGGGAGGTTATGGCTCTCTACCCTGTCACACACAGAGCAGGGCCCGTGGGGTGGGAGGGGTTGGGGCGCCGCACCTTGTCACACACAGAGCCGCAGGGCGATCAGGGTGTTGGGGAGCTCCTCCGTATCAGGCACAGAGCAGGGCTGATCAGGGGGTTGGGGCGCCTTTCCCTGTCATGAACAGAGCAGGGTGGATAGGGAGGTTTTGGCCCCGCCCCCTGTTACACACAGAGCTGCAGGGTGATCAGGGGGCTGATAACCCTGTCATGCTGATCCCGGTGCCGGGAGGCCTCTCGGCTCTGCTGATCCCGGTGCTGGGAGGCATATTACCCTTTTACTATATAGGATAGAGGCCTGGTGCATGGGTGGGGCTGGCTGGTTTGCCCTGAAGGGTGTCCTGGATCAGGGTGGGGGTCCCCACTGGGGTGCCTTGCCAGCCTGGGTGAGGGGATGATGGCTGTTTGCAGCTGGTCACACACCCTTCAGGGTGGGGTCCCCACTGGTTTGCCTGGCCAGCCTGGATGAGGGGATGATGGCTGTTTGTAGCTGGTCACACACCCTTCAGGTGGGGGTCCCCACTGGTGTGCCTGGCCAGTCTGGGTGAGGGGCTGAGGGCTGTTTTCAGGCTTCCGGGTGACTGAAGCTCTCAACTACTCCTTTTTTTCTTTTCTTTTTTAATTCTGGGCCAGCTTTATCTCTAGCTCCAGCTCTGAGGCCTCTGCTGCTGAAAGCAGGTATCTGGTTTGTTTGGGTTCTATAATTGAAACAATGTATAACTCCAGCTCTGAGATCCCGGTTCGCTGAAAGCAGGTTTCTGGGGTTTTGTTTAGCTTCTATATTTGTTACAATGTTTCAAACTGCAGGCTCAGAGGCCGGCAAGGCAGGCAGGGAACATTGGTTTCCTCTGTCACTGAAGCAAGCAAGCCTCATGTTAGTTTCAAGCTGCCTGGCTGCCGGCTGCCATCTTGGCTGGCAGTTAATTTGCATATCACCCTGATTAGGCAATGGGAAGGGTAGCGGTCATACGCTAATTACCATGTTTCTCTTTTATTAGATAGGAAGATTTCCCTCAAAACTAGTATATCCAACTTACCAATCTCTAATAAGCTCTTTAACTTCAAGATACCCAGTATCTGGTGAACAAACTCCCCCCTTTCTAATCTCACATTTGAAACAAAGTTCTATCAATTTTACCACTTTAATATTAATACAACCTCTTCTCTTTTTCTCCACTGTCACACCTATTGAAAGACCTCAGCTTTCCTAGACTACTGCCACTCCCTCTTGTAAAGTCCTCTGTAATTAATCCGTTCATCATACTGCCAACAGGATGCTATTCTTAAATCTTAAGTCTGACTTGTTAGTCCTCTGCTTAAAATCCTTTATTGCTCCTACAATGCTTCTACCACCATATCCTAAATTATTTTGGGTATAATACTTATATTCCAAAGATGTTAATGAACATTGCACAGAAAAATGGCTCTGTGGTTAAAACTATAGGAAGATGCTGGATTAAACAAAGTTATACAGATGTATTTACTGAAATATTTTGAGTGTCTTTACTAGACTAATGGGCACTGTAACTATATAAGAGGGAGTATTTAGCATTTCCCAAACTTATCTGACAATGGCACACTTGCTTTAAATAACACATATTACCATTTGATGTAACATTTAGGGTTCCTCTAAATATAGTCTTAGAAATGCTGGTCTTGGAAATACAGGATGAAGTTCAAACTCCTTATTATGGCAGAGAAGGCTGCTGGTAATAAAGAGAAAGTGGCTGATTTGACTTTGGCACCTATCAGTGTTATCAGTGGAAGTGGGATATCCTTTTCCCCACAGAGTGCTGGGGGTGGAGTCCTTACGATATTTGAGGGGGAAAATTTCGGAGACTCGCATGGGAAGATGAGTGATTTTTATTTGCATGGAATTATATCTCTGTGTTTTTAAAGTCCCATTTCTCTGAATCCAGTCCTGGAAAAAGTGCAGCTGGGGATCCAGTAAAGCTAAAATCAGAGCCAGTGTCTAGAGTTTCCATTCCATGTTGTAGCCAGGTCCAGCTCAGCATGAGACCATTGTGTATGGGGTCCACATGGCCCAGACGAATGCAGGGAAGCTAAGAGAGTGTGCCCCCTGCAACAAAAGTCCCAAGAGAACCAAGAGCACAAGAGAGAATACTCGTTTGTTTAGGCCCTAAACATTAGGGGATTAGATATCTCAAATTTTCCTGTGTTTGCAGTGGCCATGCCTACTCTGGCCAATGACCTATTCCCAGGTATGACTGACAGCAAGCATCTTTGCTAGTTTCCCCAACTTTACTGGAAATGCATTTATTCTCCCCTGTCCAGTCCTTTCCCCCAGAGATCTTCAGGGAATGTATTGGTGGCTCCATGGGGAGCTGTAGCATCCTGGCAAAGCTGCCCAAATGACATGCCTATAATATTTGCCTTTCCCTTTGCTCCTTTCTTGTTATTAATAACTAGGTTAATTACAATGGTCCTACCTTAGTAGGAGTCATTGGGGCTGGGTTGAAGCCTCATATGGGGTGACCAGAAGATAACTGAATAAAAGGGGAATTGCATTGAATTGTTCTTACATGTTTAACTTGCTCAGGAAGGGGAAATGAAAGCAAAATTTTTCCAGATACGAGTCTGGAGGGCACACATGGGAACAAGGCTATAACTGAAAGAGTAAAAGAACAGATGGATTTCTATTTAAGCTGCTGCTTTTCTTTTTTTAAATCATTTTTGTTTTTCAATTACAGTTGACAATACAATATCATATTAGTGTCAGGTGTACACCCCAGTGATTAAAATAAGCTGAGGACCAAATCAGCAAATTAGAGACAAGGTAGAAAAAATCCCAATCAGAGCAACAATTCAAAAATAATTTTTAAGCAGGAGGATAGTTTAAGGGAGCTTTGGGACAACATAAACAGAAAAATATCTGCATCACAGGGTTATCAGAAGGAGAAGAATATGTGCAAGGAATAGAGAATCTGTTTGAAGAAATAATGACAGAAAACTTCCCTAACCTGGTGAAGGAAAAAGTCACTCAAGTTCAGGAAACCCAGGGATTCCCAATCAAGATGAACCTACAAAGGCCCATATCTAGACACATCATAATTAAAATGGCAAACATTAAAGACAAAAAAAAAAGAATATTAAAGGCAGCAAGAGAGAGACCAAAACTTACCTACAAAGGAGTTCCCATTAGAATGTTAGCTGATTTCTCTATAAAAACACTTCAGTCCAGAAGGGAATGGCATGAAGTATACAAAGTAATAAAAAACACGGGACTGAATCCAAGACTACTCTATCTAGCAAGGCTATCGTTCAAAATTGAAGGTGAAATAGAGCTTCCCAGATAAAAAAGGCTAACGGACTTTATTACCTCCAAACCAGCACTGTAAGAAATGCTAAAGGGACTGGTGTACAAAGAAGAAGAAATAGAGAAAGAGAGGAACATGGGCATAAAGAATAAAAATGGCAATAAATAAGTAGCTATCAATAATAACTTTAAATGCAAGTGGCTTAAATGCTCCAATCAAAAGACAGAGTGTAGCTGAATGGATAAGAAAACATGACCCATATATATGCTGTCTACAAGAGACCCACCTCAGAACAAAAGACACACACATGATGAAAGTGAAGGGTTGGGAAAAATTTTTCATGCAAATGGAAAATAAAATAAAAAAAGCTGGGGTAGCAATACTCATATCAGACAAAATAGACTTCAAAATGAAGGCCATCACAAGAGACAATGAAGGTACTTAGTTGGGCCACCTTTTGCCTTCAATACTGCGGCGATTCTTCTTGGCATTTACTTCATGAGATGTCAAAAGGTGATGCGAGGAATCTGACACCATGCCTGATGACTAGCACTCTCTAGTTCTGTGAGATTTGATGGTTGTGGAACCAGCTGCAATTGGATTGAGATCTGGTGATTGTGGGGGCCACCTAAGCAAGGTAAAGTTTCCCTCATGTTCTTGAAACCACTCCTTCACAATACGAGCACCACATGACTTTTTTCCAATGCTCAACTGTCCAATCCTTGTGTTCCTGTGCAAATTGGAGACATTTTATCTTGCTAACTGCAGACAGCAAAGGTGTTCGAACAGGCTTTCGGCTTCCATATCCCATATGATGCAGTGTACAGCTAATTTGCCTATAAATGTCAGGTGGTCATAATAATCTGGCCACTCAGATTATTATATATCCCATGTTCAAAGGCTGTTAAATCATGTTGTTTACCCATATTTTCAGAAAAAAAAATCACTTCTACTGTCATGGTAAACAACCTGCTTCCCTATTTATACTGGTCTGGCCCTCTAGCAACTTCAGTGCGAAATTATAGCTAATTTGCCTACAAACGTCATGTGGTCATAATAATCTGGCCACTCAGTGTATGTACCCAGTATAGGAGCACCCAAATATATAAAAAATACTTCAGGAGGACAGCAAGGGAATGATCCACAGCAATACAATCATAGTAGGGGACTTTAACATCCCACTTACATCACTGGATAGATCTTCTAGACCAAAAAAAATTAACAAGGAATGCAGAATCTCAGAGGGAAGGCTGGGGAGAGTGGGTGGGTGGGAGGTAATCAGCCAAAGACCTTGTATGCATATATACATAACCCATGGACACAGACAATAGGGTGCTGAAGGCCTGGGTGGGGGGAAGGGTGAGGCAGTGGGGACAGGAGGGGTCAATGGGTGGGGGAGGGGGACATACTAGGTCAGTGATGGCGAACTTATGACACACGTGTCAGAGGTGACATGCGAACTCATTTTTTTGGTTGATTTTTCTGTTAAATGGCATTTAAATATATAAAATAAATATCAAAAATATAAATCTTTGTTTTACTATGGTTGCAAATATCAAAAAAATTCTATATGTGACATGGCACCAGAGTTAAGTTAGGGTTTTTCAAAATGCTGATACGCCAAGCTCAAAAGGTTCACCATCACTGTACTAAGTGTACTAGTTAATAATGCAGATTTTTCCCAATAGATGGAGTTACACATATGTTGATATATATGCGATTTGATATGTATGCTATTTTGTTGTATTGACAGCAAGCTTCAAAACTTCATATGTCAAATTTGCTGAAGGTGTTAACATCATAGATATTTTTACGCTTAAAAATGTCAAATTTCATGCCAAAAAAAATGACCAGTTGCAGGAAGTTTAAATTCATTACTTTATTTTGAAGAAAAAGTTATCATATAGTTCAGGAAGCTTATGGTTTACATTCTCCATCTCAAGATGCTTGTAAATGCTGGTTTAAACGCTTTAAAAGTGATGATTTCGATGTGAAAGACAAAAACGTCCAGGTCAACTGAAAAAGTTTGAAAACCAACAATTACAAGCAGTATTGGATGAAGATGCGTGTCAAACTCAAAAACAACTTGCAGAAAGATTAAACATTGCTAAGCAAACAATTTCTGATCACTTGCAAGCAATGGAAAAAATTTTAAAGGAAGGAAAATGGGTGCCACTGTTACAGAAAAACCGGAGAAGTACCAAACAACGCTCTGAGAGCTTGGAGTTACACTTTATTCACGCGGTGGGCTTAGGGAAATGAATCCAAATTCTAAGCAAAGCTACAAGCAGAACTTCCCTTTTTATAGAAGAGCCAGCCCTTTGTGTGCTTGCTGGCGGCGGCCTTGAAAACTACACAGTTCTATCCAATTAAAAAATGCACCTGGTATGGCATTGGGTGTATCTAGTCTCTGGCCTACAAGGTCAGACAGCTAAGTTTATCTCCCCCATTATTCAAGCAGGCTAGAAAGCAAAGTTATTTTTTCAGAATTAGAGGCCGTCCAAAGAATAGCAGAGAATTCTAAACAGTAGTTTTACAGAAGAGGGTTTGCCTTCACACCACATCAACTGAAGGAAAGACAATGGAAAACCAAAAAGTCATCAGTAAAATGTTGTTTCAATGGCACGAAAGAAAGTCTTTTTTGCATCGGATTATGACTGGCAATGAAAAGTGTATTTATTTTGAAAATCCCAACCACACAAATCATGGGTTGGTCCAGGTCAACCACCAACATCAACTGCAAGGCCAAATCGCTTTGGAAAGAAGACAATGCTCTGTGTTTGGTGGGATCAGGAAGGTGTGGTGTATTATGAGCTTTTAAAACCCGGTGAAACTGTTAATACTGATCGCTACTGACAGCAAATAATCAATCTGAACCATGTTTTAATCGTGAAATGACCAGAATGTGCCAGAAGACACTGCAAGCTAATTTTGCTTCATGATAATGCACCATCACACACTTCAAAACCAGTTAAAGACACGTTAAAAGATCTTGCCTGGGAAGTATTAACCCACGCGTTGTATTCACCAGACCTTGCTCCTTCAGATTACCACTTGTTCTGATCAATGGCACATGCACTTTCTAAGCAGCACTTCAAAACATACGAAGAAGTGGAAAATTGGGTCTCTGGATGGTTTACCTCAAAACAAGAAAAGTTCTATTCGGACGGTATCCACAAATTACCTAAAGATGGGGGAAATGTGTAGCTAGTGATGGACATTACTTTGAATAAAGCACTTTTGATATTCTTGAAATTATCATGTTTTCATTGATTACAAAATCTGCCATTATTAAACTGTACACCTAGTATGTAATACTTTCAACGACACATAATTATTTTTAAAAAAAATCAACAAAGAAAGAGAGATCCTAAACTATATACTAGATCAGATAGAATTAATTGACATTTACAGAACATTTCATTCAAAAGCTGCAAAATATACATTCTTCTCAAGTACACATGGGTCATTCTCATAGACCACATGTTAGGACACAAAGTCTCTATAAGATCAACAAGATTGAAATCATATCAAGCATCTTCTCAGATCACAATGGCATGAAACTAGAAATCAACTACAATAAAACACTCAAAACATTAAAACACATAAAGGGTAAATAGCATGTTATTAAGCAATGAATGGGTTACCAATGAGATCAAGGGAAAAATAAAAACCTTCCTGAAAACAAAGAAAATGAACACACAACAACCCAAAATCTATGGGACACTGAAAACAGACCTGAGAGGGAAGTTCATAGCACTACAGGCCTACCTCAAAAAACAAAAAACAAACAAACAAAAAAAAAAAACAAAAAAACCCCCACACACACAAAAAAAAACACACAAGAAAAATATCTAATAAACTGTCTAACCCCACAATTTAAAGAAGTAGAAAGAGAATAATAGGAAAAGCCGAGAGTAAGTAGAAGGAAGGAAATAGTAAAGATCAGAGTGAAAATAAATGACATATAAACCAAAAATAACACAATACAGTGGGGTCTTGACTTAGGAGTGTCCTGACTAACGAGTTTTTTGAGATACCAGCTGTCTCTTGGCCGATTTTTTGCATTGAGTTGATAGAGTAATTTGAGTTAACAAGCTCCTTAACGAGCTCCTTAATGAGCTCAGTCTCGGAACGAATTAAACTCAAGTCAAGGCCCCACTGTATAAATGATCAATGAAACCAAGAGCTGGTTCTTTGAAAAGATAAACAACATCAATGAACCTTTAGCCAGACTCATCAAGAAACAAAGAGAGAGGACCCAGCCCTAACCGGTTTGGCTCAGTGGATAGAGCGTCCGCCTGCAAACTGAAGGGTCCCAGGTTCGATTGGTTGCGGGCACATCCCAAGTAGGGAGTGTGCAGGAGGCAGCTGATCAATGTTCTCTCATCAATGTTTTTAACTCTCTATCCCTCTCTCCTCCTCTCTGTAAAAAATCAATAAAATATATTTTTTTTAAAAGAGAGAGGACCCAAATAAATAAGTAAAACAGAAACAAAAGAGGTGAAGTAACAACTGACACCACAGAAATACAAAGGATTGTAATAAAATGCTATGAACAACTATATACCAAAAAGCTGGAAATCCTGGATGAAATGGACAAATTCCTAGAAAAAAATACAATCTTCCAAAACTGAATAAGTAAGAATCAGAAAACCTGAATAGGCCAATAACAACTGATGAAATTGAAACAGTAATAATAATAAAAAAAAAACTCTGTGGGAGGTAATCAATCAAAGACCATGTATGCATATATGTGTCCTTGAATAACACATGGATACAGAAAATAGGGTGCTGAAGGCCTGGGGCTGGAGGGGGTCAATAGGGATGGGGGAGAGGGACATATGTAATACTTTCAACAATAAAGAATTATTTAAGAAAAAACAAAACAACACTCCCAGCAAACAAAAACTGTGGTCCAGATGGCTTCACAGGGAAGTTTTACTAAACATTCAAAAAAGAACAGCAATAACCTACAACCAAGATTACTCTACTCAACAAAGCTATCATTTAGAATTGAAGGTCAGATAAAGAGCTTCACAGATAAGAAAAAGCTAGAGTTCATCACCTAGATGTTAATAGATGTTTAATCTATCCTCCTCAACTATTCCAAAAAATCCAAGAAGAAGGAACACTTCCAAGCTATTTTTATGAGGCCAGCATTATACTAATTCCACAATCAGATAAAGACACTACAAAGAAAGAAAAGTACAGGCCAGTGTCCCTAATGAACATTGATGAAAAAATCCTCAACAAAATATCAGAAAATTGACCCAGCAATATATTAAAAAGATCATACATCATAACCAAGTGGGATTTATTCCAGGGATGGAAGGCTGGTGCAATATTCACAAATCAATAAATGTGATACATCACATAAACAAACTGAAAGACAAATATCACATGATCATATCAATAGATGCAGAGAAAGCATTCAACAGAATCCAACACCCATTTTTGATAAAAAATCTCAACAAAGTGGGAATAGAGGGAGCATATCTCAACATAATAAAGGCCATATATGACAAACCTACAGTGAACATCATACTCAATGGGCAAAAACTAAAACCATTTCCCCTAAGAACGGGAACAAAACTGGGATGTCTGCTTTCACCACTCTTTTTTTTTAAATTAGTCTTTATTACTGAGATTATTACAGATGTCCCTCTTTTTTCCCCCATAGCTCCCTTCTACCTGATTCCCACCCCACCCCAGGCCCTCACCACCTTATTGTCTGTGTACATAGGTAATGCATACATGCATATAAGCTCTTTGTCTAATCTCTTTCCGCACCCCCACACCCCTTTCCCTCTGAGAATCATCAGTCTGTTCCATTTCCATGCCCCTGATTCTATTCTATTCACCAGTTTATTCTGCTCATCAGATTTTTAATTCATTTGATTTTTAGATTCGCTTGTTGATAGATATGTATTTGTTGTCACTTTGTTGTTCATATTTTTTTATCTTTACCTTTTTCTTCTTCTTCCTCTTCTTAAAGAATACTCTTCAGCATTTCAGATAATACTGGTTTGGTGGTGATGAACTCTAGCTTTTTCTTATCTGTGAAGCTCTTTATCTGACCTTCAATTCTAAATGATACCTTTGTTGAGTAGAGTAATCTTGGTTGTAGGTTATTGCTATTCATCACTTTGAATATTTCTTGCCACTCCCTTCTGGCCTGCATAGTTTCTGTTGAGAAATCAGCTGACAGTCATATAGGCACTCCCTTGTAGGTAACTAACTGTTTTTCTCTTGCTGCTTTTAAGATTCTCTCTTTGTCTTTTGCTCTTGGCATTTTAATTATGATGTGTCTTGGTGTGGTCCTCTTTGGATTCCTTTTGGTTGGGGTTCTCTGCGCTTCCTGGACTTTTAAATCTATTTCTTTCACCAGGTAGGGGAAGTTTTCTGTCATTTTTTCAAATAGGTTTTCACTATCTTGCTTTCTCTCTTCTTCTGGCACCCCCATAATTCGGATTTTGGTACGCTTGAAGTTGTCTCAGAGGCTCCTTACACTATCTTCATGTTTTTGGATTGTTTTTTCCTTTTGCTCTTCTGCTTGGGTGTTTTTTGCTTACTCGTATTTCAAATAATTGATTTGATTCTAGGTATCCTCTGGTCTACTGTTGAATCTCTGTATATTATTCTTTTTTAAAATATTTTATTGATTTTTTACAGAGAAGAAGGGAGAGGGATAGAGAGCCAGAAACATCGATGAGAGAGATCGATCAGCTGCCTCCTGCACGCCCCCCACTAGGGATGTGCCCACAACCAAGGTACATGCCCTTGACTGGAATCGAACCTGGAACCCTTCAGTCCGCAGGCCGATGCTCTATCCACTGAGCCAAACTGGTTCGGCCTGTATATTATTCTTTATTTCAGTCAGTGTATGCTTAATTTCTGACTGGTCCTTTTCCTTTTTTTTTTTTTTTTTTTTTTTTGGCATTCTCTCTAAGATTCTGAAAAGTTTCACTAAGTTCCTAGGAGGTTTCCAGAGGATTCTTGAGTAACCTTATAACTGTGGTTTTGAACTCTATATCCAGTAGTTTGCTTTCTTCCATTTCTTTCATTTGTGACATATTTCTTTGTCTCCGCATTTTGGCTGCTTCCCTGTGTTTGTTTCTATGTATTGGGTAGCTGCTAAGTCTCCTTGAGTTAATAGAGTGGCCTTGTGTGGTAGGTGTCCTATAGGGCCCAATCACCTGAGGTGGACACTCTTGGTGCACCCCTTTGTGGGCTGTGTGCACAGTTGTGTTGTAGTTGAGTCTTAATTGCTGTTGGTGTCACTGGGAGGAATTGACCACCAGGCCAATTGGCTGTAGGGATCAGCTGCAACTACAGTGGAAGAGCTGTTGTGCAGGAGACACCCTTATGGAACAGGAATTGCTTCAGTAGGGCTTTGGTGCACACTGAATCTGCCCCTTGAGTGCGTCTCTTATGGATGTGAAGAGTTGTAATCTGGTGTGGTCTCACACTGACCACTGGGTACACTGGCTCTTGGGTCTCCAGGGAGGTGCAAAGTCAGCCACTGCCTGGGGCCACCCTGCAGGAGCTACCAAGAGATCTGAAGATTCCTCCTTCTTGTATCAGGTTTAGAAGTGCTCAGATGATGCCCAGCTATGAAGCAAGGATGGCTGGTGCTGATGCCAGTTCTTGGGCTTTTTATTGAAAGGTTTGGGGCTCTCTGACCCAGCTGCAGCTTGTTTGACAGAGTTTTAGCCTGAGAAAGGACAGACCAGCCTGGGTGTGGTTGTAAATTGGGTGGGGCAGGGTCTCAGGGAATCACCAGGGCAGAGCAAACAGCAATGGCTGCCAGTCAGCCCTGCACGGGGGAGGTCCCAGCATGGGAACAATGACTGCTGTGAGCACCTCCATCTGGAAGAAAGCTGCTAGTTCCTGCACTGATGCCAGACAATCCAGTTTCTCCCCGTATGTGTCTGTGTCCCCATAGCCTCGCCCAGCACTGGAGCTCAGGGGAAGTGGGAGCTTGTAAATTCAGTTTGTGCTGCTGGCCTTTTAGGGGGAGCAGCTGAGTCTCCAGCAACCTGTGTGCCACTCAGCCCCAATCTGCACTGGTTTTTACAGTCCGTATTTCTTATAGCCCGTAAGGACTTCTTTCCCCAGGTCTGGAACCCTGGGCTGGGGCTCTGGTGTGGGGCTGGGACCCCTTGCTCCTCCACGCAGCCTCTGCAGAGGCGATCTGCCTCCTGATTAAAAAAGCAGCACACCCCAGTGCCAGACCAGCCTGTTCTGCACCTCTGCACCTCCTACCAGTCTCAATGTGTTATCTTCTTTACCTCTCTAGTTGTAATACTTCCACTCAGCCAGCTTTCCCGCAGTTCTGGATGATAGTTGTTCTGTATTTTAGTTGTAATTTTGATGTGATTGTGGGAGCCAGCAAGTACAGGCCTTTACTTATGCCACCATCTTCTCAGTACATCAGCTTTCACCACTCATATTCAATATAGTACTAGAAGTCCTAGCCACAGCGATCAGGCAACAAGAAGAAATAATAGGCATCCAAATTGGAAAGGAGGAAGTAAAACTGTCATTATTCACAGAAATGACATGATATTGTACATAGAAAACCTTAAAAACTCCATCAAAAAACTACTAGATTTTATAAATGAATTCGGCAATGTAGCAGGATACAAAATTAACACTCAGAAATTGATGGCATTTTAATACACCAATAGTGAACTCTCAGAAATAGAAACGAAAAAAACAATTTCTTTTACAATTGCAACAAAAGAATTAAGATACTTAGGAATGAACTTAATGAAGGAGATAAAAGACCTGTACTAAAAAAACTACAGTACATTGAAAAAAGAGATAGAGAAAGATATAAACAAGTGGGTGAATATACTGTGTTCATGCATTGGTAGAGTTAATTTTAAAATGTCTGTACTTTCCAAAGCAATCTATAGATTCAATGCAATCCCTATTAAAATACCAACAACATATTTCACAGATCTAGAACAATTACTCCAAAAATTTACAGTGGGGCCTTGACTTACGAGTTTAATTCATTCCGAGACTGAGCTCATTAAGGAGCTCGTTAAGGAGATTGTTAACTCAAATTACTCTATCAACTCAATGCAAAAAATCGGCCAAGAGACAGCTGGTATCTCAAAAAACTCGTTAGTCAGGACACTCCTAAGTCAAGGCCCCACTGTATATGAAAGCCCAAATGATCCCCAATAGCAACAAAAATCTTGAGAAAAAAGAACAAAGTTGGAGGAATCACAATATCATATATCAAGTTATACTACAACACCACTGTAATCAAAACAGCTGGGAAAGGGCACAAGAACCAGCATATAGACCAAAGGAACAAAACAGAGAACCCAAAAATTGACTCAAGGCATTATCCTCAATTAATATTTTACAAAGGAGGCAAGAGCATACACTGGAGTCAAGACAGTCTTTTCAATAAATGGTATTGGGATAATTGAAAAGGTAAATACAAAGAAATGGAACTAGACCACCAACTTATACCACACACAAGAATAAACTCAAGCTCGGAGAAACTAAGATGGCGGCATAGATAAACACCGGGAAATTGCTGCCTCCCACAACAATTGAAAAATACCACAAAAGGACAGAGCGGACATCATCCAGAACTTCAGGAAGGCTGGCTGAGTGTAAATTCTACAACTAGAAGGAAAGAAAAGCACACTGAGAGCCAGAGGAGCTGCAGAGGTGGAATGCAGAGGTACCGGTGCCCCCGCACGCGGAAAGGGTCTGGCACCTGAGGACGCGGCTGTCTTTTTGAATCCGGAGGGAGACACAAGCTCCTGACGGCTCTGAAATCCAGTTCCGGGAAGTCTCTGGGGACCCAGGACTCATACCGGGAGAAACTGGACTGTCTGGCAGCGGGCGAGCTTGAGGGCGGCTTTCCCTCAGAGGTGCTTGCAGCCATTGCCGGGACACTGGGACTCGCGACTCCTTAGGGCGGGGCTGAGGCTCCGCCATAGCTGCTTGCTCCGCCCTTTGATTCCTTGAGACCCCGCCCCGCCCAAGCTGCGGCAGAGGCTTTTGCATATGAATTCCCCGGCCATTTGCAACCTGTAATTACCTAACTGCAGCCGGGCCAGATAGACCCAGAGCTTCCAAGAGAAGGCCCAAGGCCCCACAGCAGCTTGCATTGCTTCACAGCTGAGCCTCATCAGGGCGCTTCCAAACTCCAAAAAAAGGAAGGGGAATCTGCAGTTCTCTTCGTAGTTCCTGCTGTGTAACCTCAGGCCGAGGCTAAATTAGCACCTCCTTAGATCCAAGAGACAGTGTACCCAGTGGTCAGAGGGGGACCATCCAGATCACAACTCCTCAGATCCATAAGGGACACACTCAGGGTGCAGTCTCAGTGAGCACCAAAGCCCCACTGAAGCAAGTCTTGCCCCAGAAGGGTGTCTCCAGCACAGAAGTTCTCCCACTGCAGACACAGCGGATTCTCACTGCCAATTGGCCTGGAGGTCAATTCCTCCCAGTGATCCTACAACAACCAAGGCATAGCTACAACAAGACTGTGCACAAAGCCCACAAGGGGGTGCACCAAGAGTGTCCACCTCAGGTAACTGGGGAGGCTGAGCCACTGGGCCCTACAGGACACCTAGCACACAAAGCCACTCTATCAACACAGGGAAGTAGCCAAAATGCGGAGACAAAGAAACAGGTCACAAATGGCGGAAACAGAGGAAAGCAAATGACTGGATATAGAGTTCAAGTCCACGTTTATAAGGTTTTTCAAGAATTTTATGGAAACCGCCGATAAATTTAATGAGTCCCTCAATAAGTATAGTGAGACCATGGAGGCCATGAAAAAGGACCAACTAGAAATTAAGCATACACTGACTGAAATAAAGAATAATTTACAGAGATCCAACAGCAGAGAAGAGGATCCCAAGAATCAAGTCAAAGATTTGAAATACAAAGAAACAAAAAATACCCAACCGAAAAAGAAAAGTGATTCCAAAAATATGAAGATAGTGTAAGGAGCCTCTGAGACAACTTCAAGCGTACCAACATCAGAATTATAGGGGTACCAGAAGAAGAGAGAGGGCAAGATATTGAAAACCTATTTGAAGAAATAATGACAGAAAACTTCCCCCACCTGGTGAAAGAAATAGATTTAAAAGTCCAGGAAGTGCAGAGAACCCCAAACAAAAGGAATCCAAAGAGGACCACACCAAGACACATCATAATTAAAATGCCAAGAGCCAAAGACAAAGAGAGAATCTTAAAAGCAGCAAGAGAAAGACAGTCAGTTACCTACAAGGGAGTACCCATATGACTGTCAGCTGATTTCTCAACAGAAACCATGCAGGCCAGAAGAGAGTGGCAAGAAATATTCAAAGTGATGAATAGCAGGAACCTGCCACCAAGATTACTTTATCCAGCAAAGCTATCATTCAGAATAGAAGGTCAGATAAAGAGCTTCACGGATAAGAAAAAGCTAAAGGAGTTCATCACCACCAAACCAGCATTATATGAAATGCTGAAAGGTATTCTTTAAGAAGAGGAAGAAGAAAAAGGAACTCTTACCACTTGCCACAGCATGGATGGAACTGGAGAGTGGATAAATACCACATGATCTCACTCATTTGTGGAATATAATGAGCAACATAAACTGATGAACAAAGACTGATCCAGAGACGGAGAGGCATTGATTGGACTGTCGGTCTTTGGAGGGAGGGTAGGGGAGGGTGAGGGTAAGGGGGAAAGATCAACCAAAGGACTTACATGCAGGCATATAGGCCTAACCAATGGACACGGACAACGGGGGGGAGGGGTATAGGGTAACGTGGGGACAAGGACACATATGTAATATCTTAATCAATAAAAAATATATTAAAAAAGAATAAACTCAAAATGGATAAAAGACTTAAATGTAAGTCATGAAATTATAACAATTCTATAAGAAAAGGTAGGCAGCAAAATATCAGATATCTCACAGAGTAGAATTTTAACAGATACATCGCCTAGGGCAAGAGAAACTAAGGAGAAAATAAACAAATTAAAAAGCTTCTGCACAGCAAAAGAAACCATCAACAAAACAAAAAGGGAGTCCACAGTATGGAAAAACATATTTGGCAATGATACATCTGATAAATGGTTAATATCCAAAATATATAAGGAGGAGGAAGATGGCAACCGGCAAGGCAACAGGGAAAGAGAGAGTGGAAGAGAGTGAGGGAGCGAAAGGGGAGTGTGTAGACGTGTCTGGAGGGTGTGTGAGCTAGGGTCAGTTAGATCCTGCAGAACTTTTGGGGGTTGGCCGACCAGGTGGTCTTAGACTGCGAGACCCCAGTGTCGCTGCAAACACTCCCAGGCAACTAGCACTGGCACAGAAACCTTGCCATCTTGAAGGGCAGAACTGCTGTGACTAGGATTCTAGCCTCACCACCACCCAGACTGGCCCCAGACACAAACTGGGACCCTACATCTACACTGGACAAAGACCTGCTACCACAGCTGCAGATCCAGAGACACCAAGACTTCAGACATCCTGGCCACAGATTTCTGTGAGTCACAGAGCGCATCCCCCTCCCCGCTGGCCCCCAGCAGTGCCATAGGGCCTGTGCAACAGGTGGCACGCAAGTGGGCCTCCTGCCAGCACCGGGCAGCTGTGCAACCCTGTCCCTCTAGTAGGCCAGGGATTTTGATTATCAGCATACACGCTGAAGGCCATACTGAGCGACAGTGATTTTCATTCTTGGAGCACGCAAGCGGGGACTCTGCTTCTTGTCATGCATGCATGGGTTGTCAGCATGCGTGGACTGATTCTTGGCACCACGTGAGGCCTCACTGAGCACCACTGACTTTGATTCTCTGCGCACTCACGCTGGGACTCTGTTTCTCACTACGCATGCACAAGGGGACTCTGACTATCTGTGAGCACATATTGATTTTCAGTGCACGCGCAAGGCCTCACTGAGCGACAGTGACAAAGTGGAATTTATTTTGGGGATGCAAGACTGGTACAATATCCGCAAATCAATAAACGTGATACATCACATAAACAAACTGAAAGACAAAAATTACATGATCATATTAATTGATGCAAAAAAAGGATTTGACAAAATCCAACACCCTTTCTTGATAAAAACTCTCAGCAAGGTGGGAATAGAAGGATCATACCTCAACATAATAAAAGCCTCTATGACAAACCTACAGCCAACATCATACTCAATGGGCAAAAACTAAAACCATTTCCCCTAAGAACAAGAACAAAACAGGGATGCCCACTCTCACCACTCCTGTTCAACATAGTACTGGAGGTATTAGCCATGGGGATCAGACAAGAAGAAATAAAAGGCATCAGAATTGGAAAAGAAGCCCTAACTGGTTTGGCTCTGTGGATAGAGCATCGGCCTGTGGACTGAAAGGTCCCAGGTTCGATTCCAGTCAAGGGCATGTACCTTGATTGCAGGCACATCCCCAGTAGGAGGTGTGCTGGAGGCAGCTGATCGATGTTTCTCTCTCATTGATGTTTCTTACTATATATCCCTCTCCCTTCCTCTCTGTAAAAAAAACAATAAAATATATATATTTTTTAAAAATGGAAAAGAAGTAAAATTGTCATTATTTGCAGGTGACATGATATTGTACATAGAAAACCCTAAAGACTCCATAAAAAACTACTAGACTTAATAAATGAATTTGGCAATGTAGCAGGATACAAAATTAACACCCAGAAATCTATGGCTTTTTTATATACCAATAATTAACTCACAGAAAGAGAAACTAAAAAAACAATCCCATTTACCATTGCAACAAAAAAATTAAGATACCTAGGAATAAATTTAACCAAGGAGGTAAAGGACCCGTACTCAGAAAATTACAGAAAACTGGAAAAAGAGATAGAGGAAGACATAAGCAAATAGAAGAATATATAGTGTTCATGGATTGGTAGAATCAACATCATTAAAATGTCCATACTACCCAAAGCACTCTATAAATTTAATCCCCATTAAAATACCAATGGCATTTTTCAGAGACCTAGAACAGTGATGGTGAACCTATGACACTCATGTCAGAGGTGACACGCGAACTCATTTTTTTGGTAGATTTTCTTTGTTAAATGGCATTTAAATATATAAAATAAATATCAAAAATATAAATCTTTGTTTTACTATGGTTGCAAATATCAAAAAAATTCTATATGTGACACGGCACCAGAGTTAAGTTAGGGTTTTTCAAAATGCTGACACGCCGAGCTCAAAAGGTTCGCCATCACTGACCTAGAACAAACTCTCCAAAAATTCATCTGGAATAAAAAAAGACCCAGAATAGCTGCAGCAATCTTGAGAAAGAAGAACAAAGTTGGAGGGATCACAATACCAGATATCAAGCTATACTACAAAGCCACTGCTCTCAAAACTGCCTGGTACTGGCACAAGAACAGACATACAGACCAGTTGAACAGAATAAAGAACCCAGAAATTGACACAAGCCATTATGCTAAATTAATATTTGACAAAGGAGGCAAGAGTATACAATGGAGTCACGATAGTCTCTTCAATAAATGGTGCTGGGAAAATTGGACAGATACATGCAAAAAAAATGAAACTAGGCCACCAACTTACACCATACACAAAAATAAACTCAAAATGGATAAAGGACCTAAATGTAAGATGGGAAACCATAAAAATCTTAGAAGAAGCCATAGGCAGCAAAATAGCAGTCATTTGTCATAGCAATATCTTAATCAACACAACTCCTAGGGCAATGGAAACTAAGGAGAAAATAAACAAATGGGACTACATCAAAATAAAAAGCTTCTGCACAGCAAAAGAAACCATCAACAAAACAACAAGAAAGCCCACTGCATGGGAGAACATATTTGCCAATGTTATCTCTGATAAAGGTTTAAAGTCCAAAATTTACAGGGAACTCATACAAGTTAACAAAAGGAAGATAAACAATCCAATCAAAAAATGGGCAAAGGATCTAAATAGACACTTTTCGAAAGAGGACATTCAGAAAGCCAGGAGACACATGAAAACATGCTCAAAGTCACTAATCATTTCAGAGATGCAAATCAAAACAACAATGAGGTACCATCTCACACCTGTCAGAATGGCTATCATCAACAAATCAACAAACAAGTGTTGGACAGGATGTGGAGAAAAAGGAACCCTTGTGCACTGCTGGTGGGAATGCAGACAGGTGCAGCCACTGTGGAAAACAGTATGGCGTTTCCTCAAAAAACTAAAAATGGAACTGCCATTTGACCCAGTCATACCACTTCTAGGAATATATCCCAAGAAAACAGAAACACCAATCAGAAAGGATATAGGCACTCCTATGTTCATAGCAGCACAATTTACAATAGCTAAGATTTGGAAACAGCCTAAATGTCCATAAGCAGATGAGTGGATTAGAAAATTGTGGTACATCTACACAATGGAATACTATGCTGCGGTAAAAAAGAATGAATTCTTACCATTTGCAACAGCATTGATGGAACTGAAGAATACTATGCTAAGCAAAATAAGCCAGTCAGAGAAAGATAAATATCACATGATCTCACTCATTTATGGAATATAAGAACATCATTAACTGATTAACAGAAATAGATACAGAGACATAGAAGCATCAAACAGACAGACAAACTACAGCGGGAAGGCAGGGGAAGGTTTCGGGGGTAAGAGATCAACCAAAGAACTTGTATGCATTCATATAAGCATAACCAATGGACACAGACACTGGGGGGGAAGAGGTGAGGGCATGTGTTGGGGGGTAAGGGAGGCTGGGGGGAGGTCAATGGGGGAAATGGAGATGTATGTACTACTATTTGTAATACTTTAAAGAATAAAAAATTAATGTGTATATAATATATATAATATATTATATATGCATTATATATTATATATAATATATTATGTATGTATATTATCCTATATAATAAAGAGCTAATATGCTAATTAGACCGGATATCGGAATGACCTTCCGGAATGACCAGTGAGCGGGAGGTGGGGCCACGGGGCTGCGAGGCAGCCAGAGCTGTGAGGGCCAAGCACCTTGCACAAATTTTGTGCATCAGGCCTCTAATCAACACTAATAAAAGAGAAAAATGGTAATTGGCGTACGAGCTACCCTTTTCATTGGCTAATCAGGGCTATATGCAAATTAACTGCCCCCCAGCCATGATCAGAGAATCAGGCGCCTTTTCTTCCCTGGCCAGTGATAGCAGGAAGTAGGGGTGGAGCCAGCGATGGGAGCTGGGCACGGTCGAAGCTGGCAGTCCCAGGAGCTAGGGGTCCCTTGCCTGGGCCTAAAGCGAAGCCCAGGACCGTGGGGCCGCTGTAGCTGCGGGTCCCCTCTGCCCGGGCCTGACGCCTAGGCCAGAGGTGTCAGGCCTGGGCAAGGGGCCGATCCTGGGATTGGAGGGTGATGGGGGTCAACGCCTGAGGGCTCCCAGTATGTGAGAGGGGGCAGGCTGGGCTGAGGGACACTCCCCCCCCCCCCCCCCACACACACCCAGTGCACGAATTTCGTGCACCGGGCCCCTAGTATATATATATTAACAAAAGGCATAAAAACAATCCAATTTTTAAAATGGGCAAAGGACCTAAATAGACACTTCTCCATAGTGGACATACAGAGGCCAAAAGGCATTAAAAAAAAATACTCAGTCACTAATCATTTGAGAGATGCAAATTAAAATGATAATGAGATACTACCTTACACCTGCCAGAATATCTATCATCAAAAAATCAACAAGTAACAAGTGCTGGTAAGGATGTGGAGAAAAAGGAACCCTGGGAATGCAGACTGGTACAACCACTATGGAAAATATTATGGAGTTTCCTCAAAAAATTAAAAACGGAACTTCCATTTGACCCAGTGATCCCACTTCTAGTAATATTTCCTAAGAAGACTGAAATACCAATCAGAAATAATATACGCATCCCTATGTTCATACCAGCATTATTTACAATAGCTACGATCTGGAAACTGCCCACATGCCCACCAGTAGATGAATGGATAAAAAAGAACCGTGGTACATTTACACAATGGAATACTATGCAGCTGTGTATTTCTTTTGAGACAGCATGAAGAGACCCCAAGATGATTATGCTAAGCTAAATAAGTCAGTCAGAGAGAGACATATATCACGTGATCTCACTTATATGTTGAGTCTAATGAGCACAACAACTGATGAATAAAATAGAATCAGGCATGAAACACACTGACAAACTAGGGGGAAGGGTGTAGGGGTGGTGAGAGATTAACCAAAGAACTAATATGCATATATGCATTGCCCATGAATACAGAAAATAAGGTGTTGAAGGCCTGGGTTGTGGTAGGAACTGTTTAGTGGGGTGCAAGCGGGGGGGTGGAGGACATCTGTAATACTCTCAACAATGAAGATTTTTAAAAAGAGGAACTACCTCAGACTTCAGCAACCTCAGCCTCCTTCCTCAATCCACGCTGGTTTTTACAGACAGAAGTTATGGGGACTTCTCTTCCTGGCCATGTAACCCTGGGGTGGGGGCTGGGATGGGGCTGGGACTGCTCACTCCTCGTGGAAACCTCTACAACCAAGATATCCTTCCTGACTTTTATTCACCACATATGGGTGTGGAACCAGCCCATTCTGTGTTTCCACCCCTCCTAACATTATAAACGTGACTTCTTTATATCCTTAGTTGTAGAAAATCTGTTCAGCTAGATTTCAGGCGGTTCTGAATGATGGTTGTTCTGTCATTTAGTTCTAATTTTGCTGTGGTTATAGGAGGATTTGAGTACCATACTTACCTTTGCTGCCATCTTGACTGGAAGTTCCTTGCTTTCTTATTAGCATCAGCTACTTGCTCCTTCTCAAAAATTCATCCCCCCCCCATATCTTTTCTCCCCTCCCTCACCCTCTCCCCAAGAGTGTAATCTCTTGTTCTCCTTTTCTCTCCTCCTCCCCTATGATTATTTTAAAGATACTCTAAAACTCTAAGGTTTTGTCTCATACTCTGAGTGTTACAGTGACTTTATATGTGGTAATCATCCAGGGAACTAATCAGTAGGACTTAATCATGGAATGTGAAGGCAAGAAGAAACATTTCCAAAGAGTTGTCAGGATAGTGACCCTAATGGACCAAAGAGCCAGGAGTCTGCCTGAGGTTATAATGAGGGCAGAAAGTGAGCAGAACACTTGAGTGGTATCCAGAAAGCTTCCCCACAGAGGGAAGAGCTGTTCTTAGTCATCATCTTTTGGACCTGGACTATCAGCCAGGAAGTTCAAATGCTTCCCTATACACATAATAGTTGATTGGTCCATCATAAAGGCCAGCAAAGGCCCTTCTCTGGCCCTATTAATCTCTGATCACTCTTTATAATGGTCTAAAGTAGTGCACTGGACTACTTCATGTTTTCTGAACATTTTCACATGTTTTTGCTTTTGAAACATGTTTTCTCTACATGGTAAAGCTTATTCATTTTAAGCCCCCATCAAATATTGTCTTCTCAGATGAAGCATTCACCAGGCAGAATTAACAACCCCTTCCTCCATTCTTCCATTACCTTTACTTGGCTCTACTATGGTAGTTAACATATTATATTACAGAATAATTATTTTCTTCTGTGCAAATCTTTCCTACTAGTTTGAGAGCTTCTTGAGAATGAAAACTATCTTACTTGTCACAACATTTCAAATGTTTAAAGCAGCGCCTGGCACATATCCACCTAAGATATGTTTATTTCTAGGAAAGAAAGAAGGGGTTTCATAGGTATTTCATAGAAGACAGGCACTAAAGAGATGATATAAGGGCATGTGGTTCAAAAGTATGCTATCCAATGAAAGCCTAATAAGCTAAATAAGATAACATAAAACTACATAAAAGAAAGATTGAAAAAAGAACTTTGAGGAAAAATTAAACACAGCACAGAACTTTGGAATTGACAGATTTCATGTAGTTTCAATAATCTGCAAGTAAATGTCACTACACTGAAGCTCCATGAGCACAGGGACTATGAGTGTCTTGCTCATCTCTGTATCCCTACCCCTTAGCTCAGTGCCTGGCTCATTGTGGATGCTTAAGAAATAATTCTTGAATGAATGAATCCAGAAGGCCCACGACTTGTGGGCAATTTCTAATTCTGCTAAAACAAGTGACTTAGCTATTGAATGAACTGAACTGTATCTAAATGTAAACTTGGCTTTGGCACTCTCTACTCATAGTTAACTACATTAAATGTGTGAAGAAGAAATTTGAAATTTTCAGTTATACCTTTACTGCATTTGTAAAAGAAAATCTCATGGTCTCAGGATGCATGCTTTGTGATGTGTTCCAAGGGTCTGCTGTATAATGTGATTGGAGAACTCAATACTCTGCTATCAGGAGACAAATCAAGTATTAAAACTGATTTTTAAAAGTATGGAGCTGAATAATACAGTAACTAATGTCGATTAAGTTGTCAAGTGATAAGAACATAATGAGCGGGAGGGATGTTGGGGGTTAATGGGGGGGATGAGGACACATTTGTAATACCTTAACTAAAAAAAAAAAGAACATAATGAGCAGGACAAGGAATTATATTTTCTTTTCAAGTGCACATGAATCATTCACAACTATTATTTGTGTATTTAAATTCAAAAATGTTCTTAGTAAATAAAAAGGCAGAAATTCTACATACTATAGTCACAGAACACAGGACAGTAAACTTAGGATATACAGGAGCAACTGAGAAGAGCTCTCAATGGCCAAAGCTGGAACAATTTGAGCAACAAGATAAATAATGTAGTATTGGATTATTATACAAAGTATAAAATAGCCCTGCCCATGTGGCTCAGTGGTTGAGCATTGACCCATGAACCAAGAGGTCATTGGTTCTATTCCCCATCAGGGCACATGCCCTGGTTGCAGCTGATCCCCAGTAGGGGGTGTGCAGGAGACAGCTGATTGATGATGTTTCTCATCCATGTTTCTATCTCTCTATCCCTCTCCCTCCCCCTCTCTCTAAAAGTAAATAAAACATATTTAAAAAACAAAGTATAAAATAAATATACATGGGTTTATACTGATATAAATAAATGATTGAATAAACGGATAAATGGCAATTCTGTAATTCCTTACAGAATTACAAATAATGCATGTAGAAACTCTCCCTTCCTGTAGGTGGAGCTTGATCCTCTTGCCACCTCCAAGCTTGGACTAGGTTTAGTGACTCAATTCCAAATAATAGAGTGTGGAAAGGGAAAAACAGTAACTTTCCAGTGGAAAAACCAGGCAAACACAGCCTAAACCAGCTGACCAAGGTGAACATCACAAGCAGTAAGCCATGTTGATATCATGTAATGAAAAAGGCATTCAACTTCTGTGGTATTCGTCTCCAAATCCACAAACCCAGTCTAACTATGAGAAAAACATCATAAAAGCCCAAGTTGAGGAACATTTTATAAAATACCTAACCAGTACTCATCAAAATCATTGAAGTAGTGGAAACAAGAAAAGATGAAGAAAATCACATACCAAGAAACTAAAAAGACATGATGACTAAATGCAATGTGGTATCCTGAATGTTAGTGAAAGAACTGGTGAAATCCCAGTAAAGTGTGGAGTTTAATTAGTAGTAATGTACCAATGTCAATTTCTTAGTTTTGACAGATTTACTGTGGTTATAGAAGATATTAACATTAGGAGAAACTGAGTGAGAGTTATATGGGAATTGTATATGATCTTTGCAGTTTTCTCTGCAAGTGGAAAATTATTCCACAATAAAGTTTACTTTGAAAAATGTATGAGTTGCCCTGACTGGTGTGTCTCATTTGGTTGGGCATAGTTCTGTGCACCAAAAGGTTACTGGTTAAATTACTGGTCAGGGCATATCTCCAGGTTGTGGGCTCAATCCCTGGTAGGGGGTGTTCAGGAGGCAGCAAATGGATGGTCTGCTCTCACATAAATATTTTTATTTCTCTCTCCCTCTGCCTTCCTCTCTCTATAAAAGTCAATAAAAATATTAAAAAATGTGTGAATCGATGTCAAACTAATACTGAGAGGAAAACTCATCACTTTTAAATGTTTATATTAATAATAAAAGTAGAGAGAGCAATTAATTATATCCCTATATGAAAAGTTTAAAAAGTGGAAGGAAAGTTCACTAATTAATTAGAATACAGGAGTGTGCAAAATTAAGCTTACACGTGTTCATGTAGAAAATAATACACTAACTAATAAATAATAATTCAAGAATAAGTTCTGTGTTTCCTGTACTCACAACTATATACCTACATTTGCCAACCCCTGTATATAAATTATAATTATAAAAAGAATACTAAGTATGTGTGTATAAATAAAAAATTTAAATATATATATATATATATATATATATAGTCCTTAAATATAAATATATAAAATAAATCCCAGGTAGATTCATAGAATTTGGCTAATGGACACTGTATTAGTCTGCTGAAGCTACTATAAGAAAATACTATAGACTGGGTGGCTTAAACAACTGAAATTTATTTCCCCGTAGTTCTGGAGTCTGAGAAGTCCAAGATAAAGTTGCTGGCAAATTTGGTTCCTGGCGAGAGCTATCTTCCTGGCTCATAGACAGTTATCTCTCTGTCTTCACATTGTCTTTCCTCATTGTGTGCAAGAGCGCTAGCACTCTGGTGTTTCTTCTTCTAAGGACACTATCCTATTGAATCAGGCTCCAACCCTAGGATCTCATTTAACCTTTATTACTTCCTTAGAGGCCCCATCTCCATACATAAACACTGGGGGTTAGGGCTTGAACATATGAATTTTCTGGGGACACAAAATTCAATCCATAACAGACCCCATGTCACACCCAGGGCATAAGAAGATTACTTTCAGAACTAAGAAATATTCCATGTCAGAATCTAGACTCTAATTGGTTTTTCAACCAGTAGAGTTTGCTCTGTCAGGTGTACAATAGCAAACCGATGGAAACAATCTAAATGTGCACCAATATGCAAAAGGTTAAATAAATGAAAGGCGAATATAAGTACATCTATGTAGTGGAATACTATGTAGCCAATAAAAGTGACATCGCAGAATTTTTTTTAAAAAGAAACCCAAAATCTATTTTTCCAGAATAGTAAATGTTCTCATTCCTACAATAGTCAGTGTTGAACTTTATCTTTTTTTCATTATATTTTTAATTTTATTTAAGTTACAGTTTATATTCAATAATATTTTGTATTAGTTTCAGGTGTACAGCATACTAATTACACAATCATATAACATTACAAAGTGTTCCCCCTGACATTTCCTCTACCCAATCAACACCATGCATAGTTATTACAATATCATTAACTATATTTCCTATGCTGTACTTTACAACCCCATGACTATTTTGTAACTACCAATCTGTACTTAAGATAAGGCAGAAAAACACACCCAATCTGAATAGCAATTGGAGAAAAAAATTAAAAAGCAGGAAGAGAGCCTAGGGGAGCTTTAAGACAACATAAAATGAAGTAACGTTTGTATAATAGAGGTGCCAGAAGGACAAGAAAAGGAGCAAGGATTAGAAAACTATTTGAAGAAATAATGACAGAAAACGTCCCTGATTTGCGGAAGAAAAAAGTTAAACAGGCACAGAGAGCCCCAAACAAGATGAACCCAAAAATACCCACACCAAGAAACGTCATAATTACAATGGAAAATGTTAATGACAAAGAGAGAATCTTAAAGACTGTAAGAGAGAGACAGAGAGTTACGTAGAAGGGATCTCACATTATATTATCAAATGATTTCTCAACAGAAATGCAGTAGGCCAGAAGGGAATGAACCAAGGGGTCACAGTTTGATTCCTGGTTAGGACACATGCCCAGGTTTTGGGCTCTGTCCCCAAGCACACAGGAGGTAGCTGATTGGTGATTCTCTCTCATCATTGATCTCTCTCTCTCTCTCTCTCTCCCTCCACCTTCCTCTCTGAAATCAATAAAAAAAAATTTATAAAATATTTATCCTCGTTCTCCTCTCCCCTCCCTGTACTGGTAAATAGGATTTATTGCAATACCTAATTATTGAATTTCCCCCAGCTTTTTACAGCATTCAATCTAGAGTGAACCCTCACCTCCTTAGAGCCTCTCTCAAATGCTCTCACTGAAACATCCCATGGTTCCCATGACATGTGTTCTCCCACACAGCAATGAGTAATAAACACAACTTGTTCAACTACAGATATGTTCTTGGTCGTCATTGGCAAGAAAGAGAGTGGGGGGCAATATCCTTGGTAAGGATTTAAAAAGAGAAAGAGAAAAGAGAAAGATTTGCAGGGAAAATATTTTATGTTTTGTTAGGCAAAGGAGAGGAGGTCTTTCTTTGGATTTGAAAAGCAAGGGTATTTCCTGCAAAAATAAGTATTTTCTTTTATAAAAAATATATTTTTATTGATTTCAGAGAGGAAGAGAGAGGGAGCAAGAGATGGAAACACCAATGATGCCTTCTGTACTCCCCCTACTGAGGATCAAGCCTGCAACCCAGACATGTGCCCTGACCAAGAATCAAACTGTGACTTCCTGGTTCATAGGGTGATGCTCAACCGCTGAAGCACGCCGGCTGGGCAAGAAAGTACTTTTCTTTTCCAGTTCTTGCTGGAGGCTTAAGAACAGTAGCTAGCATAATAAATGAGAGAAGTTCATTAGAAGGCTGATGGACATTTTCAGCAGGGCTGAAAAATCTGCATATTATTACCTGCTGCTGAACAGCTGTAGGCATTTCCCCTAACCTGATAATCTTTTCCTATTTACCAAACTTTACCTTTGATATGCCTGATTGCATTCCTAAAGGGCCAATGTGTTTTCCAGTAAATAAAAAGCCGTGGGTCCAGAGATTCAGGGAGCCACCCTGCTAGAGGGTGAAGCCTCTGTCTGATTCCCCCAAATGCCTTCCAAATTTATATTTCTTATCCAGTCTCTATTCATTTATGCACAGCCCTTCTCCAGATTCCTGAAACCTTGCTGCGGAAAGACTGCGGAAAGTTCTGTATCTGCCCATGGTGGAGAGCAAGAAATCTAGGAAAACAGGAGACATAAGATAACTCTTGTCCTTTGATCAAGTAGGATCAAAATATTAGATTTCCATTTCTAGAGCAGTGTCTCCTAAAGTGTTTTGGCATAGTAAGTCCTTGAGATGCACCTCAGGAAAGAAGTAAAGTTCTATTGGTCAGTAAGTTTGGTAGATACCACATATAAAACCCCATCCTCTTAGAAATTTACCATGGACATTATGTTAAAGGTTCTAAAGAATTCTTCTTATTGCTTAACCAAATCCTTTAAAAACTCAGTAATACCAAATACCACCCTGGAATGTGTGTTTTAGGATAGTGCATTAGAGAAATGAATAAAGACAAAAACTTGTAATATCAAACTATCTTAAACCCTCAAAGAACCAGAACAATGGCTACCTTCTGGAAAGGAATCTTGCAATTCTGAATGAGTAAAAAGAAATGTTTTATTAACATTGTAGGTAAAGGATTGTTGGTAGTAAAGAAATTAAGGCTTACAATGAGCAGTAAGCTAAATATCAATGAAATACACAAATTGAGCAGATGCCAGCAGCATGATGTTCCCTGAGAGGGCATGAGTTGATTTTTCTCTTGAGTTTTCCAAGTACATTTGGTTTCTTCTTTCCAACAATAGATATAAGAGCATGGGTATGGCCTCAAACTGTGGTACAAAATTTACAGTAATAACCAGCCAGCCCCAAGAAAGATTTCATCTCTCTCCTTCTCTTGGAGAGTTCTCATATTTTAATAATTTACAGTTTGACTCTGGAAAAATAATTTGTCTTCTTCCTTCTTTGTGACCTAAATGCATAAGCTCTGGCAATCAAATATATAAGGGTGCCCTCATAGGCATACTCAGTTTTTGGTTGTACTTCCTTTTAGCCACATCTCAGCTCATACTTGGAATATTAGCTCTGTAGGTTTCTGCAAGTAACCCATTCAAGTGTGTTACTCTTATATCTATGGAAAGAGGTAGAGACACCTAGGGAACTAAAAGGGAAGAGGAGTATAAACACATGTGAACAGATCTTGATTACAAAAGTTATTTGAGATTGGCCTCTTTAGATAATGCCATTGGCTAATATCTTTTGTATGCATAGATTCAGGTTGGCAAAAAATAAAGTATTTTTCATTATGTTTCTGAGCATCTCATCATCCCCAAATTCTTTTAAGCATTTGGCACTGTTGCTTGCTTGCTTTTTTTAAGTATGTTTTTTATTTATTTTAGAGAGAGTGAAAGGGAGAGAGAGAGAGAGAGAGACAGATACCGAACAGCTGCCTCCTGCATTCCCTGTTGCTTGCTTTCTTAATATTTTTCTTTTGTTCAAAAAGATTTTTAAAAAGAACTTGTATAAGTCCTTCTTTTTGAAAGTCTTATCTCTTGATACAATTCTAGAGTCCCAATCTGTTTCCTCCCTATCCATCACTGTGGTCATCTGTCAGTGATCAGTTCTTAGCCTTCAGCTTCTCACACTCAAGGGTTCATTATTTGTCATGATCTTATCTATCACTACTAAGCAGCACCAAATCCAAATCTAGAATTCTGATTCCATGTCCATCTACACTAAAGTTGAGAACTGCTGAAAAGAGGTTTCCATGCACAGGCACTATAAGTGACGTTTATTCATTTATTATTCCACTAGAGGCCCGGTGCACAAAATTCATGCACATAGGGGGTCCCCTCAGCCCAGCCTGCACCCTCTTCAATCTGGGAACCCTCGGGGGATGTCTGGGGATCAGGCCTAAACCGGCAGTTGGACATCCCTCTCACAATCCTGGACTGCTGGCTCTTAATCGCTCACCTGCCTGCCTGCCTGGTCACCCCTAACTGTCCCCCACCCTGCCAGCCTGATCACCTCTAACTGTCCCCCCTGCTACTGGCCAGGTCACCCCCAACTGCCCCCCCCTGCCAGCCTGGTCGCCCCTAACTGCACCCCCCACAGGCCTGCTTGACCCCAACTTCACCCCTCCACCAGCCTAGTCACCCCTAACTGCCCTTCCACCAGCCTGGTTGCCTCTTACTGCCCCCCCCAACTGGCCTGGTTGCCCCCACTGCCTCCCTCTGCTGGCCTGGTCGCCCCCAACTCCCCCCCCCCCCTGCTGGCCTGGTCGCCCCATTCAGCTTGCTGTTCAGTCATTTGGTCATCCCTCACTAACGCCCTGCCAGCCTGGTTGCCCCACACAGCCTGCTGTTCAGTAGTTTGGTCATCCCTCACTAACCCCCCCCCCCGCCAGCCTGGTCATAAGCAGCCATCTTGTGAAGGTGTTAGGGTTAATTTGCATATTACCTCTTTATTATATAGTACTAGAGGCCCGGTGCACAAAAAATTTGTGCACTCGGGGGGAAGAGGGGGCCCCTCAGCCTGGCCTGTGCCCTCTCGCAGTCTGGGACCCCTCGGGAGATAACGCCCTGCTGGCTTAGGCCTGCTCCCGGGTGGCAGAGGGCAGGCCCAATCCCTAGGTGCAGCCCCTGGTCGGGCTCAGAGCAGGGCCGATTGGGGAGTTGGGGTGCCGCCCCCTGTCATGCACAGAGCAGGGCGGATCGGGAGGTTGCAATACCACCCCCAGTCACACTCAAGGCAGGGTCGATGGGGAGGTTGTGGCGCCACCCCCTGTCATGCACAAAGCAGGGCCCATCAGGGGGTTGGGGAGCTCCCCCCTGTCACTCAGAGAGTAGGGCCCATAGGGGAGTTGGGGCACTGCCCCCTGTCACACACAGCAGGGCAGGTCAGGGGGTTGGGGCGCCACCCTCTATCACCCACAGAGCAGGGCCGATCAGGGGGTTGGGATGCCACCACTCTCACACTCAGGGCAGGGCTGATGGGGAGGTTATGGCTCTACCCTGTCACACACAGAGCAGGGCCCGTGGGGGGGGGGGGGTTCGGGCGCCGCACCCTGTCACACACAGAGCTGCAGGGCGATCAGAGGTTGGGGAGCTCCCCAGTATCAGGCACAGAGCAGGGCTGATCAGGAGGTTGGGGCGCCTTCCCCTGTCACGAACAGAGCAGGGAGGATAGAGAGGTTGTGGCCCCACCCCCTCTCACACACAGAGCCACAGGGCAATCAGGGGATTTGGGCGCTGCCCCCTGTCACGCTGATCCTGGTGCCGGGAGGCCTCTCAGCTCTGCTGATCCCAGTGCTGGGAGGCATATTACCCTTTTACTATATAGGATAGAAGCCTGGTGCATCGGTGGGGCTGGCTGGTTTGCCCTGAAGGGTGTTCTGGATCAGGGTGGGGGTCCTCACTGGGGTGCCTGGCCAGCCTGGATGAGGGGATGATGGCTGTTTGAAGCTGGTCACACACCATTCAGGGTGGGGTTCCCCACTGGAGTGCTTGGCCAGCCTGGGTGAGGGGATGATGGCTGTTTGCAGCTGGTCACACACCCTTCAGGGTTGGGGTCCCCACTGGGGTGCCTGGTCGGTCTGGGTGAGGGGCTGAGGGCTGTTTGCAGCTGGTCACACACCCTTCAGGGTGGGGATCCCTACTGGGGTGCCTGGCCAGTCTGGGTGAGGGGCTGAGGGCTGTTTTCAGGCTGGCGGGTGACGGAAGCTCCCAACTGCTCCTTTTTTTCTTTTTTCTTTTTTAATTCTGGGCCAGCTTTAGCTCTGAGGCTCCAGCTCTTAGGCCTCTGCAGCTGAAAGTAGGTAATCGAAACAATGTGTAACTCCAGCTCTGACTCCAGCTCTGAGATCCCAGCTCGCTGAAAGCTGGTTTCTGGGGTGTTTTTTTTAGCTTCTATATTTGTTATAATGTTTCAAACTGCAGGCTCAGAGGCCGGCAAGGCAGGCGGGGAACGTTGGTTTCCTCCGTCACTGAAGCAAGCAAGCCTCATGTTAGTTTCAAGCTGCCTGGCTGCTGGCCGTCATCTTGGCTGACAGTTAATTTGCATATCACCCTGATTAGCCAATGGGAAGGGTAGCGGTCGTACGCCAATTACCATGTTTCTCTTTTATTAGATTAGATTAACACTTCACAACAGCCCTGCCAAAGTTGTATTACTATCCCCAATTTACCAATGAGAAAACTGAATCCCAGAGAGATTAAGAAACTGAAGATCAATGATTTAAAGCCAAGTCTGGTTATCTGACTACAATTGCTCGTTCTCTCTACAACTCTTCATCACTTCCTTCACCAAAATGCTGGCTTTTATCCCATCAATGAAGGAGAACAGTCTCAGGTGAAGCATTTAGCCTAACCAGTTGGGGATTGTGGGATGAAAAAGTAGATTTTGTGGGGAAAGTTAAAGTTCAGGTGTACCACCTTCTCCACCTCTTCACTTCTAGGCTAGCCTTACAGGTGGACCAAGTAGTGAGTAGCCAATGTAGTGGGATGTGAGAGATCCTGAAAAGTCCTACTTTTCTTCAAAATATCTTGCCAATGCCCTCCTTATCTCCACTGTTCCTAAAGGTGCCCTCGGGGTTCTTGTGGCCCCTTAATATGGGAATATACCCAGGAGAAGAAACATTAAACTGAATTACCGACATGTAATCATTCAACAAATATTTATTAAGCACCATTTATTAAACAAATGAGATGATATAATAACAACTACTTATATTTGCTTAGATCTCTAGATTTGCAGAGATTGCCACAATCTGAAATATGCTTAAAGCTGACATTATGATCCTCATTTTACAGATGATCAAATTGTGGTTCAGAGAGTCTGAGCAAATCACCCAAGTCACACACTTGAGTCCCACTTTATAACCAGGGCTCAAACTTGGGTCTTCTGACTTTCAGTCCTATGTTCTTTCCTTTCTATCACAGTAACTCAAGGTGTTTACAGGTGGGAACCCAAACAGACATACATCAAGAGTTAAATAACAATTCAAGATAATAGTATAAATAACTAGAGACCCAGTGCACTGGGGGGGGGGCGGTCCCCTCAGCCCAGCCTGTGCCCTTTCACAGCCTGGGAGCTCTCGGGGGATGTCCGACTGCTGTGGAGGTGGGAGAGGCTCCCGCCATCACCACTGCACTCGCCAGCCATCAGCCCGGCTTCTGGCTGAGCAACATTTCCCCTGTAGGAGCGCACTGACCACCAGGAGGCAGCTCCTGCATTGAGCATCTGCCCCCTGGTGGTCAGTACATGTCATAGCGACCAGCCTTTTATAGGATAGCAAAAGACAATAAAAGTGACAAATGACTCATAGACAATAATAACCATAGGAGTGACCAGAAAGTTCACTGGGTGAGATTCTGCAGAGAAGGTCTCAAAGAGGAAGTGGCCTTGGTAACGAAGTAGGAAAAAGACAGTGGGAGAAGAAAGGGTGGGGCAAAGGAAAAATAAAGGTGCAGAGGTAGGAAAGAGCAAGTCTTATTTGGAGAAAGAATGAGGAGATCAAATGAGTGGAAGAAAATAGATTTGTATTGGGGAAGAATAGAAAATGAGACTGAAAAAGCCCTCTTGAATTTCTGACTAAAGAATTTAAATTTGTCTTGTAGACATGGGGATACCATGAAAGAGTATTGAGTAATAGCGTGAAAGCAGTGTTTGGCCAATTCATCTGGCAGTACGCATTGCATAGAATGCAATCTTGTGAGGAGAGACTGGGGGTAAGGAAGACCAATTAGGAGGCTGAGACAGTCAGTCAAAGATAAAGTGGCAAGAGCCAGTATTAGAATGGTAGCACTGGGATCATAAAATTGTAATTGACATGATGAAGAAAGAAATGCCAGAATCTCATGGAACAGGGAGGGAGAAGAGATGAAGTTGCCTGAGAGTTTTCAAGCTTATGGAAGGATCTCTGGGAATCAGGAGACCTGAAACTTAGTACCTGCTCTGTCACTAATTTGATAAGTCACTGGCAAGTCATATCTCCGGGCCTGTTTTGTCCTCTGTAAAGTGAGGGAGTGCCCAGGCCCTGGAAGATTTCTGAGGTACTCAAGGACTATAATTCAACTAAGTTATACTCATGTGCATATATGTTCTCTCCAAAAGAAAATCAAGGATCGGATGGGGGACAGGGTTAAATAATCCCCAAATGCTATAACTATGACTGAACGTGGAATTCTGTTCACTTTAGGGAGTAAAGGATAAAGAGAATCCAGCAAAGAGAGAGGAAGTAATAAGAGAGATAAAAGTAGAAGTAAATAAATTTTAAATCAGGGGGATAAAATAAGAAACTAAAATTAAAAGTACTACAATAAATGGAAGAAATATATATACAAATATGACAAAGGGTTAATATGTATGTTAAAGAATATATTTAGATACATAAGAATACCACTGAAATGCCAGTTGAAGAAGGATACGAACAAATAGTTAACACAAGACGAAATGCAAATGGTAAACATATGGGGAAGTGTTCAATCGCATGAGTAGCCAGAGCAGTGGAATTAATAAATTAATGTTTAAATCACTCCAAAATATTTTTCAAGTCCAATGCTAGAGCTGTAAGGTAACTGGAAAAACTCATGTGTCATTGTGGTGTTGCAGATTTGTGTAGTCCTTTTGAAAATCAAGATCCATAAAAACGTTCATGTTCTTGGATCTGGCAGTCCCACTCCTGGGAATTTGTCCTAGGAACAGAATTACAAAGAAGAAACAAGTCATATGCATTAAGATATTCAAAGCACAGAAAAATTGGGACTCACCTAAATGTCCAGTAACAGGGGAATAGTCTAATAAAGTATAATCTACTGATAGATGTAATTTTATACAGTCTTTGAAAATGATAAACAGGAAAGACTGTAGCACAAAGAGACTATTTACAATAAAATATTTTTGCAGAATTTCAAAAAATATGTACACTATGATTATACTTATATAAAATATGTATGTATTATACAAACTGAAAAAGCATAGAACATGAAAAAATGAAAGCAGTTGTCGAGGGCTGGAAAATATAGGTGATTATTTTCTTTCAAAATTTCCTTAATGTTGTCATAGTGAAATTTTTTAGTGCTGTTTTTATACAGGAAGAGATTAACCAAAGAACTTACATGCATATGTGCATAACCCATGGATACAGACAATAGTGCAGTGAAGGCCTGGGGTGGGGGGCATGTGGGAGTGAGGTGGAGGGAATCAATAGGGGGGAAAGGGGACATCTGTAATACTTTCAGCAATGAAGATAAATTTTAAAAATAAAATACACAAAAAAATTTTAAAGGGAATATGCAACAAGGACATCCTAGAGAAGTCAAAGACAATAAAGGTAGAGAAAAGATCATTAAAGGTCTTGCTTATGAGGTAATTTGTGTTCTAGATACAAAAAAGTGTGGAAAGGAAACCAAATTAGGAGAGTTAATGGGTGACTTTGTGGTGAGGAAACAAGTTTTATGGTACTCGTTCTAGAAATGACAGTGAAATGAATAAGATGATAGCTAGAAGAGACAGCAGGTTAAGATATCAGTGGTAATGTAATGCTTTATTTTCATTTGGTTGGCGTGTGTGTGTGTGTGTGTGTGTGTTTTAAGACAGAACAAAATTAGTTACAGAAGAGATTGAAAATTATGAAGACAGATGCACAAAATAACAAAATAAGAGACCACCTCTTATTCTGGGACTGCAGGGAAGAAAGGGAGAAAGATGGGATGGATATAGAAGTAAAGTTATCCTAAATGAAGCAGAAAGAAGTTGAGGTATTAGATTTTCTCAGTTCTAGGAAGCATCAAGAAACAGGACCAATGGCCCAGGAGGCAAGGTAAATCTTAACAGATCATAGGGTAGGATGAAATTGGTGTCTTGAAAAAGTGTAAAAGATAGGAAACAGTCCCTCTGAATGTTCATTAGGATCTCAGCAGACTAAGAGGGATGGAGGTTTAAATGACATTCCAAGACATCCTTGTGTTCTGGCTTCATCTGCAGTCTCCTATAATCTAGGAGAGAGGAAAAGATTGGCCCACAGTGAAAATTAAGGTATTTAACTAAAGTTGGAATGAGAGGAAAGGCAGTCCTAAAGTAGCAGACCACAAAGTCTGGGGAGTTAGTCTCGTTCAAGCATATGGGAGTTAAATGGACTGGAGAAATGGAGGAGGCTGGGTCTGTTGTGATGGAGAGAGCCACTTTCCTGGGTCGGGCTTGTGGGTAGGAGAGGTGATAGACAAGGAGGCTGTGGTCATAGGAATAAAAGGAAGCGAGTACAGATGAGGAACAGGTTGTGTAAGAGTTTAGGCAGTGGCTATGAGACTGGGAGACTAGTAAGAAGGCCAGTTCATTTACTCCTAAAAGGGGTCCCGGGTAACAGCCGGGTCCTGGATATCTAGAGAGGAAAAGAGCACACTTAAAAGAATAGAAAGGGGGACTCAGGGGATTGAAGTCATTTTATTTCTCCAGACCAGTCCCAACTTTACTTTCCAGAGAGAACTAGTAAGACTGAGTAAGCTAATAGATAAGAGATCAGAGGCAGGTCAGCAAGGGTAGGGCAACAGAAAAAGAAGGCTGAAGACTCAGGAGACCAATAAGCTGGAAGGCCATTTCAGAAGGAGTTGCCTAGAAGTGTGAGCCCACCCTTCTCATGAAGGCCTGCCCAGAAACTCTTACTTCCCAATGCTTGTGAATTAGCTCCCCAAGTTCCATACCCCCCCATATCCATGCTTAAGGGCACTAAGATGCAGCTGGGAGAGGGTGGGTGACTGAATGCGAGACTCTGAAGGGAGTTGTCCTGGTCCCAGTGCCCTTCTCTGGCCTCAAAACCATAAATCTTGATCTGAAAGAACTGGTGACTTGTTTATTATTTATCTAGGGCAGGAGCTAGAGAAATGGAAGAGACCAGTGAAGAGCCAGCTCTAACGTCAATCCCTGTCACCACTCCCAAACTCTGCACAAACATGCTCTGCCCCTTAACGCTGGAACTTACAGCCATAGACATGAAAGCTCCTCCCTCCCTTCTGAGCCATTCCCCTCTTCCTTTCATTAAATACAGAACTGTCAGATATGCCCTCAGCAAACTTCATAAAGGAGGTCCTGTCCCATTCCTGTTCCAAAGTCCTTTATCAGATTGGGTCATGCCCTCAAGGCTCTTCAAAATTCCTAGCCCATGGTAAGACTCAGGGTTCCCTCTCTACCTAGCTGCTACACACCAGTTCAACAGTGCCATGCCTCCAGCTGCATGTGGAGACCCTGGCATTCAGGCTGTCTTGGATTGTGCCCTATTTCAGCACCTAAGTAGGCCAGACTATCCTGTCCTCACAGGGAAACCGGAAAGTGGCTATGGGAGCTACATATGTCATATCTTTGGCATCTGTGACATACTGGTGCCCCTACCTCCTAATTCTGGCTGTCACCGTCAGATAAATCAAGCCAACCCTGAGATTACGGCAGCTTCTCCACTCTTCCAGTTGAATGCTCTGGTCTGACTGGAGTAACACATGCTATACAAGGATGTGGGGGAAAGGAGGGGGAAGAAAGGCTGGGGAAGGGTTCCTAGGATCAAGAAACAGGACCAATGGCCCCAGGAAACTAAGAGGAAGAAGTAGAGGAGAAAGAGTGGCTGCTACTGCCTTTGGCTAAAAAGTAGAGGGCAACTGAAGGATTTATGAGAGTTGGGGTCACACGTGATTTTCCTGGCTCCCCCTAACCCTCAGAGAGAGGGCCACTCACCAGAGCCCTGGAACTAAGAGGAAGCAACAATATGAGTTGTCACCATTAGGATCCCTCACCTCTGCCCTGCACTCACCCCCTTTTCTCTTCCTTCCAGGCTTCCAGTGCTACAATTTATCTGCCCTAGGGGTAGGGCAGCCACTATCCTGGGGGTGGTTGTCCTCCTGTAGCTGCTGCCCTCAGGTAGGGACACCAGTGCCAGGGAGGAGGCAGCCCTGGGAGGCTCGGGGGTGCCACCACTGCAGAGCTTCCAGAGCTGCCTACGATACTTGTCCCCAGTGAGCAAGTAGAGCACAGGATCCAGGCAGCTATTGGCACTGGCCAGAGGCCGGGTCACTTTGTAGACCACGTTGACAATGTTCAGCACCTGGCAATCAGCTTCCAACAGCCTTGCCATGTAATAAATGGTGCGGGTGATGTGGAAAGGCACGAAGCATACAGCAAAGACAGTCAGAACCACTGCAATGGTGCGGAGAGAACGCAGACGAGAAGACGACTGGGAAGACCCTGGCAAAGGCCGATACAGGCGCCGGGCCATGAGCCCATAGCAGACAAGAGTGACCACGCAGGGTATGCCAAAGAGCAGCCCCATGATTACTGAGCTGAAGTGAACATAGTGGTCAAACTCCTCAGGCCGAGTGGTGTCATGGCACAGGATGGTATTCCCCCTGGAGCTGGTTGTGACAAAGAACAGGTTGGGCACAAGGCAGCTGGCTACAACCAACCAAACTGCCAGGCAGAGAAGGCCTGCGAGTCTTGGGCGGCCCCAACGTATTGCTCGCAGAGGGTGGCAGATTCCAAGGTAGCGGTGCACACTGATGCAGGTGAGGAAAAGGACACTGCAGTAGAGGTTCCAGTAGAAGAGGAAGCGGATGAACTTGCAGAGCTCAGTGCCAAAGGGCCAGTGGTTTCGGGCTGCATAATAGTAGATGAGGGTGGGCAGTGACAGCACATACAACGTGTCTGACAAAGCCAAGTGGAACATGTAGGTGGTCGTTGCATCCCAGGGTCGGAGGTGAAAGAGGAAGAGCCAGAGGGTTGGAGCATTGAGTACTAGACCCAGCACAAAGACAACTGCGTAGCTCACAGGCAGCAGGATGAACTTGAACTCTTCATCAAACCAGCAGTCCAGCTCCACCTCACTGTTGCCAGGAGCTGAGTTGGGCCCTAGGGTTGTGAGCAGTGAGGATTCTGCACTGGCCATGGTCCCCCCTAGAGGTGAAAAAGGTAGAAGTGAGGGTACTGGATTTCCCTGTCCCTCCTACCCCCAGCCCTGACCCAGGGGGTAGGGCGAGGGAGGCAGAGATGAGGGAGGGCAATGGTTGAAGCATCAGCTGAGCTGAGAGGAGTAAATCTGGGTATAACCCAGGTCACCTGGGCCCCTGCCCAAACTCCCTTGGTCCAGCCAGGGGAGTGGTGAGTAGCAGGCAGTGCTGGGACTCAGGAAGACAGTCAGTTTTTTGGGTTTTTCTCATTCTAGAGCTGACTCTGTCTTCCAGAGCTTGACTAGCTGAAGGGGGTAGAGGCCTACCATGACTCTCCAATGTGAGAAGATGCCCAACCTCTAATTGCCTCCTAGCTCATTACAGCAGCTGTGTCCCTGTGAAGAGAACATCTCTCTATTAGGGAACTTCACCTATCCTCTCACCCTGCCCCCAGTGTCTTTGTACTACAGTTACTTTTGATGCCTGGTCCAGCCTAGGAACCCCATCACCACTCTTACCCAAGTAACTTGGCAGGTCTCCTACCTGGTCCCCTTGAAGCTGAGCCCAGCTGACTCTGTCACCCTTCCCCTTGGCAGCCAGAGGGCCTATTCCTGGGGGCGGGGTTGGGGTGGGGCCTGTCCCTCCTCCTGTCCTGGGAGACTGTCAGAGCAAGAAAGGCCCATCAAGATTATCTAGTCCAACCCACTCACTGTATAGATTGCAAAAGAGGCCCAGCGAGATTACTATTTAACAGCTTCTAAATGACTATAGGAGAGAGTACACAAGGAAACGTCTAAGTTAACAGATAAAAAAGAACCAGACCACTTGAGTTAAATAAAACTACAAGATGATCATACAATCTGTGTGAGCAGAAACATGAGAAATAAATGTTAATATGGGCAACTACAACACACTGACAGATTTTAGAAAATTTAAGCTTCTCATATAAATCTTAGCTCCATGTGCATATGATTATAGCAAATGCATATGTAGCACCTACTCTGTGCAAGGCACTAAGTGCTTTACCCTTACTAATGGCCCCCAGGCTCTCTATTGAAGTGGGTAATATTATAGTCCCTATTTTGCTGATGAGAAAACTAAGGCACAGAGAGTTTAAGTATTTTGTTAATTAGTGGTAGAACTAAGATTTGAACCCAAGCAGGCTTGCCCTTGAACTAGGCTGTATCATCCATGTACTTAATTACTATGCTTAGTCACCTCTCTAAGCCACTGGCCATAAACCACAGATGGATAAGCAAATATTTCATGAGAAATAACTATGTACTTGGCCCAACTCTAGTAAACAGAACAGACAAAAAATCCTATTTTAATAAAGCTTACACACTAGTGGGAAGGAAAAGATAAAATTAACAAGTAAAATATATAGATTTTGATCATTATTATGGAGAAAAGTAAAGGAGGGAAGGATAATGCTAAAGGAAAAACAAGGGGGGAATAGAGATGATTGCTGTTTTAAATATTAAGGTGACTTTTGACTAAAGACTAGGTAGTTGTCAGGAAGGGGAAACATAGAAATGAGGTCAGAGACTTTGGCAGGGGCCAGATCACGAAGGTCCTTGGAAGCCATTGTGAGGACTCGTTGGCTTTTACTTTCAGCGAATAGGAAGCCATGTAGGGCTTAGAAGAGGCAACTGTCAGGATCTGATGTACACTTCAGAAGAAGCACTGGCTCCAGGTTGAAAATGGATTGCAGGGCTGGGGACACAGGAGGCAGACCAGTTCCAAGGCTGTTGCCAATAGAGATGATGGTGGACCAGGCTGCTGAAAGTGGTGCGAAGTGGTCAGATTGTGGCTAGATTTTCAAAGTAGAGACCAGATTTCCTGACGTGGGGTGTGTGAAAAAGGGATGATGAGTCAAGAATGACTAAGATTTCTGTCCTGAGCAACTGGAAGAATGAGTTAATGTTGACAGAGATGGAGTTACTGACGGCTGTAAGAGGAAAGATCAGGAGTTCAATGTTCAGCCTGTCAATATTTCAAGATGTTTATTACTTTGTGTCAGAGGAGATGGCCAGGAGGCAGCAAAGAGGCAGTTCTCTCCTCCCCACATATACTAGCCAACTTCCTTACAGACTCCATCCCTTCCAACACACCTACTCATCTCTCTATCACTACAGGCAATCCTGGTCTGAATATAGCAAAGAAAGCCTAGATGTTTGAGAGTCAAGTGTCCAGGAATGCCCAATTGTCAGGAGTTCTGGGCCCGGGGCTCTTGGGGCTAACCACAGTTTTCGTGATTATGAAGGCCTCAGGCACAGGAGGCGAGCTCTGGGCCTGGAGGCCTCTGAGGATGAGGTGGGTAGTGCTTGGGGAAAGGGAGCAGGCTAGAGCAGAATCCACTCTGAAGGGAACTGGCAAACAATGGGGACTCTGAACCTGATCTTCAGGTCCTAAGAATGCTGCCCAGCTGGATCCTACAAGTGAGAGGAGGAGGCAGGCCTACAAGAGAGGCTCTAGAATCTAGAATTCAGAATCCTGGAAGGCCCAAAAACTTGGATGGGAGAAATGTGGAGTTCTTTGCCCCATGCCATGCTGGGGAGCAAATAAAAGGTAGGCATGGAGGAAGCAGTTGTAGCCTGAGTCCTGAACAGCTGACAGCTGTGATACTGCATAAAAGATGATGATACTGCATCAGCTGTTTGGAGCCAGATGGAATTGAATTCAAATCCTTGTTCCTCCTTGTATGAATTGTGTGACCCTGAACACTACTTTGTAACTCAGTGTCCTCACCAGTGAAATGGGGATAGTAACACCAACCATTTAGGGTTCCCTGCATATTGAATTGGTTAATAGGTGTGAAAGCACTTTGTAAACCATAAAATGTTGTTTAATCCATAAAGTATTTTGTATCATTACTTTGCTCCCAGGGATGGAGGTGGCCACTTCAGTGGACAAGTGTGATTTGAGGCATGGCATACACCTAAAGGGACAGTCCAATATCCACTGCACTAGGGAAGCCCCAGACTGAGCCAGCTTCTGGTCCCCATTGCTTCAAACTGGCTTAACTCTGCTAGGTTTCTACTGGAAACAGCTACAGCTGCCACTGCTGCCACCACTACCACCCAGTGGCTACTTCAGGAAAAGACCTCTTCCAAAGTTCCCCAATCAGCAGCTAGCTTCTGCTAAAGTTACACAGGCCAGAAGAAATGATTTGTGCCTTATGCAATGCTGCTGTCCAGACTTGCTCTCTTCTGTGAAGCCCTTCCTCACTTTTGTACCTGTGATTTGGGGATTACTCTGGTTCTCCTGTTCCTATGGATATTCCTTCAGACTCCTTCCCTGGTTCCTTATTGTCCTCCTTTCCCCAAGTGGGACTCTTCCCCAAGGCTTATTCGGAGAGCCTCTCTCCACTCCCCTTTTCTAATCTCCTCCCCTCTTCTCTCTTCCCCTTTCACCATCCCCCCATTTCTCTCCCTCCCTCTCAACATCCACTCTCAAGATTTAACTTAGAAGTTATGAATAATTATATTGACCAATAAGACACCAGCATACAGATCTCTCTCTAAGCAAAATTAATCTCACATTCGTATCATATTTTATTTCTACTGAAATTATGAAACATATCATATACTACCTAAAATTATACCCACTTGTGTTTTTGTTCGTCTCTTCCCACACTGGACCCAGAGCTCCTTGAGGACAAACACCTGGTTTTACCTCTGTCTTTCCCACAATCTTCCAAGCATGTTCCAGGTATTTCCCTCCAAAATTATACATCTTGTGGTCCAAAAATGTTCCTTCTAGTTCACAGTTAACAAAACAGATATCTTGAACATATTAGGTGTTCAATAATTGTCTGTTAAGTGAATGAATGACTCACTAATAGTTTGTTGAATTTAATGATTCCCATGTCTATAGTCTAAACTCTGTATATATTGTTTGCTCTGGGACATATCCACTTGGCTATCTCATTGACATCTAGAATTTAGTATGTCAGGCAAAGTGTATTGCCTTCTTTCCCCTGACTGAGATAAATAAGTGTATAAATACCATTATTGTTGGTATCCTTCCATTCCCCTACTCTCCAGTCTTTTCCAGCCCTTCCCTCTTTGCCCCTCAAATTCTCTGCAATAGTTGCTCTTCCCTTGGGGCATAAAGAAAGGAAAGTCATGATTTCTAATCTCTTTTTCTGAGGTGGAGGCAGGGGGAGGAAGAAAGGAAGGTGAAGGAGGGAAAAGAATGGGGGAAGGAAAGTGGAAAGGAAGGAAAGAAATGAGGGAGGGAAGGTAAGTGAAATAGTGGGGGAAATGCAGCTTTCTAATCAAATACACCTTGAGTTGAACTCTGGCTCCATCACCTACTAGCTAGATGGCTGCGGGTAAGTCTTCCTGAACATGCATTTTCTCACATGTAGAATGGGCATATTAGCACCTGTCTTGTGAAGAGAAAATGAGGTAATGTATGGAATGCATAGGGTCTGGTAGTTATCACCCTCCTCATTGATAGGAATTATAAGATAGGTGAATTCAGAGGATGTTGCAGATAGAGCTCACCCTAATTGCCTGTTTTCTTTATAAAGTGATAAAATGAGGTCACCTATCCTATATAATAAAGAGCTAATATGCAAATGGTCATCACATCCTCATGCCCTCGTGCCCTCATGCTGGAACTGCTCAGACACTCAACACTGGGGAGAGGAATGGGGACCAGCCAGGCACAAATGAGCTCACGAAAGAGGAATGGGGACCAGCCAGGCTGCGGCCCAGGAGAGGGACAAGCCACCCACCCCACAGTCCCGGGTGCCAGTGGCTGTGGCCTGGGTGAAGCCATCTGCCCACAGTCCCTTATGGCTGCGGCCAACCTGGGTCCTGGGTGCCTGCAACTGGCCAGAGGAGGGAATCCTGGGTCCTGGGTGTGGGGTGAGGCAGAGGTGGTTAGGGGCAATCAGGCAGGCAGGCAGAGGGGTTAGGAGCGATCAGGCAGGCAGGCAGGCGAACGGTTAGGAGCCAGCGGTCCTGGATTGTAAAAAGCAGTCAGACATCCCCCAAGGGGTCCCGGATTGGAGAGGGTGCAGGCTGGGCTGAGGGACACCACTCCTCCCACGAATTTCGTGCACTGGGCCTGTAGTTGAGAATAAGGTTCAGTGTGAAGAGGAATAAGACAGTCACTCAACTTTGATGGCAAAGAACACTAATCTGTAATCCTGGATAATGCAAACTTAATAAAATCATGGGAAAGTGACTGGCTCCATATGATTATATTTAAGTTAGTTGTGTTCCAGTGTCTTTTCTGTGGCTTTCTAAATGTTTGTTCTTAATCTCCAGCAAGGCTATTAACAACTTTAGGGTAGCGATCAGTACTGCTATGTCCAGCAACTAGGACAGCATGGGAAGTCTCTCTTTCTACCATTTGATTAATCTGTCTCCTTTCCATTCTCCCTCACTGAGCCAATGCCCTCATCCAGAACCCACTTAAGTTTCCTGGTATGCCTTCAGCTTCAATAACAGAAAATTCCAACTCTCCTGGCTTTAAAATAAGGAAATGTATTATCTTGCATCTAAGCCCAGGAGTGGGCAGCTTTGGAATTGGCTAGTTAAACAATGTTATAAAAAAAAATCCTGTTTCTTTCCATATTTCTGATCTGCAACCTTCAGCATGTTGTTTAGCAACTCTCATGGACACAAGGTGACTATGGCAGCTCAGGCATTGCATCCAAACATGGTAATACTCAGTGGTAGGAGAGGAAAGCCTATATCCTGTGCACTTATTTTTATCACTCAGTAAACCTTTCCCAAAATTTCCCCAGCGTACTTCCCTTACATCTCAGTGGCCTGAATCTCATCGTGCCTATAATTAAGCCTATAATTAAATCTATCACTGGAAAGGGGATGAAATGACCATGACTAGCTTAGAAGAGCAGAACACCAAGTAGAAGACAATGGAGTACGCCAAAAATGGGGGTTCTGCCCACAAAAAGGAAAGGGGGTATGGCTAATGGGTTCATAAACTATCCTGTCTGCTACAACCCCTTACTGCAGCGGTTCTCAACCTGTGGGTCGCGACCCTTTTGGGGGTTGAATGACCCTTTCACAGGGGTCGCCTAAGACCATCGGAAAACATATATAATTACATATTGTTTTTGTGATTAATCACTATGCTTTAATTATGTTCAATTTGTAACAATGGAAATACATCCTGCATATCAGATATTTACATTACGATTCATAACAGTAGCAACATTACAGTTATGAAGTAGCAATGAAAATAATATTATGGTTGGGGGTCACCACAACATAAGGAACTATATTAAAGGGTCGCGGCATTAGGAAGGTTGAGAACCATTGCCTTACTGAATAACAGATGCCTTCCTCACTCAGAGATGTGATCACTTCCTAACTGGAAGGCATGGTTCGGAATATCATTGAGTTGTGCAGAGTGAGTGGGGGTAACGACCTGAAAAGGACCAAAAGCAGTTTCACTGGGCCAAAGTCAATCTGTCAGCAGGGCTGCACCTGAACTAAAACCTTGCAACCATGAGAAACCATAGGGGAGAGCCCGTTTCCTTGCCTTTTCCAGCTTCTAGAGCTACATTCCTTTACTGTTGCCCCTTTCTCCATCTTTAAAGCCAACAGCATAGCAGCTTGCTTCAGTCCTCACATTTCTATCTGGCTCTGTAGTTAACTTTTTTCCTATCGCCCTCTGCCTCCCTCTTATACAAAGACCAGTGACTATATTTAGAGCCCACCCAGATGATCCAGAATAATTTCCCCATGTCAAGAACCTTAATTTAATCATATCTGCAAGGTCCCTTTTGCCATTCAAGGTAACATTTATAGGTTCCAGGGATTAGGACCTGACATCTTTGGGGGCCATTGTTCTGCCTTCCACAGTAGGTCAAAATTCATCAAGCTGTGCAATTAAGATTAGTGCATTTTACTGTTTGTAAATTATACCCCAGACAAGAAATGCATAGACTCCTGGAAAAGACATGATGGTTTAAGTTCAATCATAATAATGAATTAAAGACCTACCAGTTCTACTCCCTGCTGAAAGGACCATGGACCTAAGTTGAAAGTGGTAATGAGCCTCAAGTATGGATCTGAAGACAAAAATGGACTGAAAGCTAGTCCAAAAGTACATTCATTTGGACTTTTCACTCTCCCCACAGACACCAACCTTGGCAAGTATACAACTCTTTCTTTTTTTCTTTTTATTGAATTTATTGGGGTGACATGGGTTAACAAAATTATACAGGCTTCAGGTGCACAATTCTACAACACAACATCTGTACACTGTATTGTGTTATACGACTCTTTTCTGTATGTTCAGCATTAGTTTCAATCACCCTATGATCCCTGTAGAGCAGCGGTTCTCAACCTGTGGGTCGCGACCCCTTTGGCGGTCGAACGACCCTTTCACAGGGGTCGCCTAAGACCATCCTGCATATCAGATATTTACATTATGATTCATAACAGTAGCAACATTACACTTATGAAGTAGCAACAAAAATAATTTTATGGTTGGGTCACAACATGAGGAACTGTATTTAAAGGGCCAGAAGGCTGAGAACCACTGCTGTAGAGCCTGGGCTTCTAGCTCTACCTGAAAATCCCTGAGAAGGGGAGAGGTACATCCACTAAAAGACAAGGCTCGACAAGGGCTAACACAGCTAGCTGTGCAAAGGGAATACAGGATAGCTATTCAGTACCTACAGTAGGGAACAGGAGGTAGGGAAGGCCCTGCCCAGCCCTCTGAGCCACCCTCTGAGGAAAGAATGTCTGATTGTGAAGGGTTGAAGGCTGCATCTGTGAATAGATACTAAAGACCAGCCAGCTCTAAGGGGAGATGAGGAGGGTAGAGTCCTATATCCCCAGAGCTTGGAGATTCTGTCTCTACATTCTTCCTGTCCAGGAAGCCTAGGCATGGGCCTTGTGGGAAGGACAGTCAAGTAAGGAAGATTACTTTTGTTGCTGCCATTATGGGGGTCCTGGTGACTGTAGGAAAGACATATCCTATAGCATGGACTTAGTTTCAGGGATTGGAGAGTCAAGAGCTGGGGGGTAGGGGAAGGAAAGGTTTACTCTCATGCAAAATTCTGCCAGGAGAACCTGTTCTTGGGCCAAGAATCCTTTGTTACCTTCTTTCCAACAAGAAAAGAAGTTCAAGGTTCACAGACTTGTACACACACAGCTCAATACACTCATTTCCCCCTCCCCTACCTCCACTCCCTCTTACAGGAGACTGACTCCTGCTGTAAACATAAGCAGAGATAATTAGTGCTTCTAAACTTCTGCTTCAAGAGTCTCAAGTCCTAAGTGGTGGGGGGCTGGGGAAAGGATATTCTTTTCCATATCCTTGGCTTTGGTATGGCTTATAATAGCTGATTAAGAGATATAGAAAGAGGGTGACACAAAGGTCTCTTTTCAGAAATGCAAACGCTTATACTTTGAGTCCTATTCCTATCCCTCGCCATGCTTTTCCTTTAAGGCCTCTGACTTCCTTTGATCTCAGGCCTCAGGTTCAAGATCTCACATGGCCAAAACCCTATATTTCCCCTTCTCAAGCTCCCCTGCCTTTAACACTATCAGATTCAAACCCCTGCCCCACCCCGTCACAACATGAAGAGTCTGCTAATCTTTTAGCCATTAATCTTATAGCCACTAATCTGCTTTCCAAACTCTTGGCACCTGAGCTCTTTATAAAGCAGCATTTCATACTAACTGCCCTCTCCCTGACCAGAACCCTATTCTTTCCCCCTGACCCCCACCAACCTGAGCACTCAGAGGACCTTGGGTATAAGAGACTGGGGAGGAAGGCATAGCAACCAGAGCTGGAGATAGATGTGAGAATCAACTCTCTCCCCAGGTAATAGTTCAAACTCCTCTATTTCTAGCCCATACAATGCCCCACACCCGTTGTCTTTAGCATTCCCCTTAATAATAGTTGAGGGGCACCTTTCCTGACACATCCAGCATGCACTCAGGCTGAGAGGCCCTACAAGAGACCTCTGGAAGCTCCCCTAAGCTCACCCTTAGGTCAGACCTAATATGCATCAAAGAGAAGCACTAAAGAGATATTTTCCTCTCTCTAATGGTACCCTTCTCTGAGGCCTAGCACCTAGGATGTGGATGAGAAGAATGATGGGGAAATCTGGAGCAAGTGATAAGAGTGATGAACAGGTTCAAGAAAGGCTTTCAACCTCCATAGAGCTATCTGCCAACAACAACAAAGAGCATGAGGGCACCAACCATTTTTTCCCCTCACATCTCCTTTCTTAGCTGAGGGATAAGGCCACTGTAAAGTGAACTCAGGCTCATAATCCACTGTAGGAGCAAAAGCATCTTTTTTTTTGTTTGTTCATTCAATTGAGTAGCTAACAAACATGACTTAGAGCCCACTGTGTGCTAGATGATGTCCAGCTTCATCCAGTCCAATTTTCCTCACACTTTGCTGGATTGAGGCTTATCTCCTGTCCCTTTACAGAAAGTTTCTTCTCTCTAAAACAGTGGTTCTCAACCTTCCTAATGCCGCGACCCTTTAATACAGTTCCTCATGTTGTGGTGATGCCCAATTTCATTGTTACAAATTGAACATAATTAAAGCATAGTGATTAATCACAAAAACAATATGTAATTATATATGTGTTTTCTGATGGTCTTAGGCGACCCCTGTGAAAGGGTTGTTCGACCCCCAATGGGGTCGCGACCCACAGGTTGAGAACCGCTGCTCTAAAGGCTTTCAAGAGTGCCCCAGCTACTCCAGGGAAGCCAGCACTTTCTGAAGAATAGACAGTGTAGTTAGTAGGAGTACTGGTTAATAATGTGGATTTTGGGCCTAACCGGTTTGGCTCAGTGTATAGAGAGTCAGCCTGCAGATTCAAGGGTCCCAGGTTCGATTTCGGTCAAGGGCATGTACCTTGGTTGCGGGCACATCCCCAGTAGGGAGTGTGCGGGAGGCAGCTGATCAATGTTTCTCTCTCATCGATGTTTCTAACTCTCTATTCCTCTCCCTTCCTCTCTGTAAAAAAATCAATGAAATATATTTAACAAAATAATAATGTGGATTTTGTAATCAAAGAAAACACGGTAATTTCAAGAGAAACATCAAAAGTGCTTAATTTAAAGTAATGTCAATCACTAGCTACACATTTCCTCCATCTTTCAGGTAATTTGTGGATATCGTCCCAATAGAACTTTTCTTGTTTTGAGGCAAACCATTCAGAGACCCAATTTTCTACTTCTTCATATGTTTTGAAGTGCTGCTCTGAAAGTGCATGTGCCATTGATCAGAACAAGTGGTAATATGAAGGAACAAGGTCTGGTGAATACAACGCGTGGGGTAATGCTTCCCAGGCAAGATCTTTTAACGTGTCTTTAACTGGTATTGAAGTGTGTGATGGTGCGTCATCATGAAGCAAAATTAGTTTGCAGTGACTTCTGGCCCATTCTGGTCATTCCATGATCAAAGCATGGTTCAAATTGATTATTTATTGTCGGTAGTGATCAGTATTAATGGTTTCACCTGGTTTTAGAAGCTCATAATACACCACACCTTCCTGATCCCACCAAATCACTTTCCGAAGCGATTTGGCCTTGCAGTCGATGTTGATGGTTGACCTGGACCAACCCATGATTTTGTGCGATTGGGATTCTCAAAATAAATCCACTTTTCATCGCCAGTCACAATTCGATGCAAAAAAGACTTTCTTTGGTGCCATTGAAGCAACATTTTACTGATGACTTTTCGGTTTTCCATTTGTCTTTCGTTCAGTTGATGTGGCACCCATTTTCCTTCCTTTAAAATCTTTCCCATTTCTTGCAAATGATCGGAAATTGTTTGCTTAGCAACATTTAATCTTTCTGTAAGTTGTTTTTGAGTTTGACACACATCTTCATCCAATAATGCTTGTTATTGTTGGTCTTCAAACTTTTTCGGTTGACCTGGATATTCTTTGTCTTTTACATCGAAATCATCACTTTTAAAGTGTTTAAACCAGTGTTCACAAATATCTTGAGATGGAGCATGTTCACCATAAGCTTTCTGAAGTATATGATAACTTTTTCTTCAAAATAATGAATTAAAACTTCCTGCAAATAATCTTTTTTTTGGCACGAAATTCAACATTTTTAAGCGTAAAAATATCTATGATGTTAACACCTTCAGCAAATTTGACATATGAAGTTTTGAAGCTTGCTGTTAATACAACAAAATAGCATACATAGCAAATTGCATATTTATCAACATATGTGTAACTCCATCTATTGAAAAAAGTCCGCATTATTAACTGGTACACCTAGTATGTGGTTCAGATTATAGATCCAATAGAAGGTAAAAAGAAGCCAACATAGCTGGAGAGGGTTTCCTGGAGGAGATAGAATGAGCTAGATCTTAAAGAATGTGTAGAATCCACCCTAGTTGGTTTGGCTCAGTGGATAGAGCGTCAGCCTACAAACTGAAGGGTCCCGGGGTCGATTCTGGACAAGGGCACATAACTTGGTTGTAGGCTTGATCAGGGCTATGTGGGAGGCAATCAATTGATGTGTCACTCTCACTTAGATGTTTCTCTCTGTCTCTCCCCCTCCCTTCTACTCTCTCTAAAAAATGGAAAAATATCTTTGGGTGAGGGATAACAAAACAAACAAGCAAACAAAAAGAATGTGTAGAATCTGTATAGCAACAGAGGAAGAAAAGAGCATTCCATATGGGAGCATAGCATGAGCAAACCCTAGAAGGTGGCATATTTTGGGCATGGGAGAGGATGGATTCATTTAGCTTGTTTCCTGGGTATTAGAGAATTAGGACCGAAAAGATTAGAGAGGCTGGGTGGGGCAATATTGTTAAGCAGAGTAATTATATTCAGAGAGGTAGGATTTGGAGAGGGAGACATGGTAAAACTGCATTTTAGGAACAGAAATGTGGTGCCAATGAGTAAGAGAGAGTAGAGTTTGGGAGACCTGTTGGAAGACAAAAGCGACTGGGGGACTTGATTAATTACTCCCCTTCTCCCACCCCCACAAACACACAGTGAAAACTACCACCTCCAGTCTTCAACCTGGAATGAACAAGGAGCTTCTGGAGATCCTGGTGTCCTACAAAGTCAGAGTCAATCTGCTGCTGTTCAGTGGATGGTGACTGAGGGTTCAGGGTCTGTCTGGGCAGCGGTTGAGAAGCTGAACATTTATCCCTTCTGTTTTCCTCCCAGTTGGACTGAGCCAATCAAGCTGTTCCCTACCCTTCTCCAAGATCAGGTTCCCTGTGAGCTCAGTGAGCAAACCACCTTTCCTTCCAGAAACCTGTTCTGTGGCTAACTTGGTCTTAGGATCTCTCATCCCCTAGTAAAATTAGATAACCATTTTCCATTTCCAGCTGCTAATTTTATGGTATCTTTCTACCCTTAGAATCCTAGGCAACCTGACAGCCAGGTAAGAGAGTGTGGGGAGGAGGACCGGGACAAGAGAGGAGGATGACGAGATAAGGAGACCAAAAGAGTGATGAGGGAGAATGAGGCCATCCCAGGACAGGAAAACTGAGGGAGAGAGGTTCAAGAGTGGATTTGGAGGGAAATCTGTAACTCTACCTTGGAATTCTTACAGTGATGTTGGTGTGGAGCTGCCCCTGATCCTGATGCATCCAAAGCCATCTCCCGGTGAGTGACCAGGTGGGACTCACAGGAACGGTGGGCCTTCCTGTTGGGGACCAAACAGTTTTGATCTCATGGATGGGGACTAGCAGTTTGGGTGGAGATAGCAATAGGCAGGTTAGGTGTCTAGGTTTTCAGGGGAAGTAGTGTGTGTGTGTGTGTGAGTGTTGTGTGAGAGGGAGAGGGTTAAAAAGGGAGGGGAAACATAGGCATATATGAATAGCCCATGGACACAGACAATAGTGTAGTGAAGGCCTGGGAGGGGCAGATGGGTGGTGGGGTGGGGGTAGGGGTGGAAGGGGTCAATGGGAAAAAAAGGGACATCTGTAATACTTTCAGCAATAAAGATAAATTTTTAAAAAGAAAAAAACATTTTAAAAATAAAAAGGGGGAAGACATTTCTTCAGAAACTGGAGAGACCCTTATCAGCTTCAGCTTCAGTTTCATTTTTCCTCCCTCGCCTGGCTTGCCCCAGAGGCCACTAGGTAAGAAAATGAGAAGCCCGGGAGCCCCATCCTCCTTTTCCCACTGCCATCCTCCATTTTTTTTGACAGTGGAAATGTAAAAAAGCTCCCAGGAATGTTGCTTTCAATACATTCATAGTGAAAACTTATGGTTTAGCTTCCTGTCATAGTTCAATGCTTTTCAGCCACTCTCCTTTCCCTTCCTGCACCCCTCACTCCCCACCCCTGTTCCTCTAGGAATCCTTACCCCACTTCTCTTCCATTCCAGCCCACCCTCTCACCTTTACTTCCCTCTTTCATTCTTCGATCCCTTCCCTCCATCCATCCCTCCATTCTAATTTCCCCTCAAGTACTCAGGCGACACTTGTGTTGGGTGATTAGGGAAGGAGTGAGTGAAGGGAAACAATCTCATGTGGTCGATCTGGGAGAGGCGGGGGCTACTGAGAGGGGGCCAGGGATCTGAGCCGGGAGACAGGAAAGGGATCACTTCTCTGGGATCAGGAAGAAGGAATGTGGAGGATGCCCAGAACCTTGTTCCTAACCCTCCAGTCCCCTCTGCTGCTTCTGCATGCTCTGAGGACAGTCATCCAGGAGTTTACCTGGCAGGAGCCCCAGTGGTGGCTGCAGGGAGGAGAGCCAGAAGGCTTTGGCCGTGGAGGGTGACAAGGGGAGCTGAGCAGCTGGCTCTGGCACTTGTGTGTGAGCCCCATTGTAATGCTCTAATAAATCAGCTTGTCCAGACATGGCTGGCGACCTCTTTGGTATTTCCTCCTCTAGGAGAGTATGGAATTACCAGAATGAGCACCCCCTTCTCCGTCAGTGATTAGATTACCATATAGCAGGTGTTTTTCCCCTAGATGACCCCTGACTTCCTTCCGGCATGCCGCCCCCTTGGTGGGTCCTTCAACTTTCCCTCAGGCGCTGTTTATCCTCGCCCCCACCCCCACTCCCACCCAGTGATCTCCCATTGCCCCAGAGGAAGGAACAGCTAGAACTGCCTGCCAGTGGACAGTGCTATGTGCCCAGGTCCTGGCTTACTCCTCTGCCTCACAGTGGGGAAGACATCAATCACCACCTGTTTCAATGATCTAGACCAGTGGTCGGCAAACTCATTAGTCAACAGAGCCAAATATCAACAGTAAAACGACTGAAATTTCTTTTGAGAGCCAAATTTTTAAAACTTAAACTATATAGGTAGGTACATTGTTATTAACTTAATTAGGGTACTCCTAAGGCTTAGGAAGAGCCACACTCAAGGGGCCAAAGAGCCACATGTGGCTCGCGACCTGCAGTTTGCCGACCACGGATCTAGAGCTTCAACTGCACTGGCCAGGTGAGCCCTCCACCAAGACATCATAAGGTACATTTTTGCCCCCTTCCTTGGCCCATTCACCCAGGCATTCTTCTCCTCAAAGTGATCTATTGTAAGTGTTGAGAAGTTGAGCAGGACAACCTTTTCAAGGGCCATTCTCCACTACAGTTCTAAGGCTGCCTGGTATTGGGGGAGGGGGGTACAAAGTAGCTTTATTTGCAGGCAACCATTGGATTGACTTCCTAAGATAATGTACTTGGAGGACTAAATAGTGAAAGTTCACTCTCATATCATTAACCCTATACCTCAACCCCTTGGGCATATAGGTCACAATAGGGTAGTCTTATCACTACCTGGTCCCTTACTAAATTCTCAGTACCTCAGATTATTTATGGATAAAGGGGAAGAAAAGTATGAACCAACCTTGTCATGTTTCTTGTTCTCTATGTCCTCATTTAAACTTCAACTGTAACACAGACAAAATCCAAGAGGCCCTGAATCCTTAAATCTGCTGCTCTATAGGGTCTTCCTTAATAAAAACAGTATAACAACATTGGACCTGTCCTGGGATGGTAGGTCACTTGGTTTGTAGCCAGTTTTCAGGGACCTAGATTCCTTGACTATTTTTATTTTGCCTTTATTAAGTCCTACCCTTTAAAGGGCTAGTTTCTTGTCTATCTTTTTCCACCTTTGTTTTATGCAGGTTCAACTGTAGCTATGGGACATAGCTGACCAGGAGCACTTTTGCAACCTGATTCCTAGCTACATTATGATTCAATTTTTGCAGGGGTTGTCTATGACATCACGAGGGGGGGTTTATGCTGTTTTATTTGAAAAAGGGATTGAGGTAAGCAATAGGGAGGTTAGTGGGAATAGGCGAGAAGGACAGATATTTATTCTCTCTAAACCTCTACTAAATGTTTCAACACTGTAAAACACATTCTCTTGTATACATTAATTCTTTCAAAGAGACAGCTAAATGGGTAGATGATGTTCAGGAAGAAAGGTGATAATGTAGTCATCATGTTGGTGGTTAACAAGATTGATCCAAACAAAAGGTAAAGTGTAACTACAACTTTTTCTGTAATACCTAGAGATTCATCTCTGTGGGGAGGGTCTACTAAGCTCTATTTACTTGGGAGAAGTTACCAGTGTCAGGGATCAGGAAGGTTATGGGTTCAAGGCTTCTATGGTTCCTATTCCTAGAGAGGCATCATTATACCTGAGAAGGATCTATTTCTATCCACTATTCTGGTCGAAAAGGGTCTTATCACTACCTGGTCCCTAACATAATTTCTCATTTGTCCAGACAAGTCTCTACAGAAGAGGGAAAGAAAATCCAGAGACATCAATGTAATGCTTATTGAAACCAGTTAAAATGTGAAAAATAACTATTCTTTATAATTCCCTGACACTCTTGGCTCTAGCCACCCATCTCTGCTTACTCTTTCAGATAAATTTGGCTTGTCTAATCATGGGGTGATGGCAAGGTTCATGTCCCCATTATGCAGTGAAAAGGCCCAGAATCATGTCTTTTTCCTTTTCCCCATCACCATCCTCTCTCCCTCCGTCACCGCCTCTCTCTCTCTCACACACACATGCACATACACACAGAGCTATTCCCGTGCATTACTTCTGACTCTTCCTTCCAGAAGTAATACATCTCCATTGAAGGAAGAAGTGTCCTTTATTGCCGGGGTCCAGCCCCAGCGGTCCAGGGGTTCCACCAGGGGTTCCCAAAGGTGTGGACGGAGTCGGCGAAGAATGTTTTACACGGAGACAGCGTTCAGAACTCTCTAGTTCTCTTTAGTCTCTGTGGATCTTCCTGTGCCTGGCTGAGGCCAGAGAAAGATCCTGAGGCAAGCTGAGCCTTTATTTTATAGTGAGAGGTAAACAAGGTAGTGGTTTCCATAGTTACACTGTTCTTGTGAGTTTCACTTGTTTTTGTTCTTGTTGCACTTCGCTCAGCCCATTAGCTTCCCTGGTAAGATCTAGGGAGCGTTATAAGGTCAAGCCTAATTATGCTCCGAGGACTGTGCCCTCTAAGCTGGGACTTGTTTGTGACTTTGCCAACAGGTCAGTCCCAGGCTTAACCCTATATCAGCTCCCCACACTTTATTCCAGCTTTTTTTTTTTCTGAGGTAGAAAACTACAAGCAGAGAAGGCAAACTTCCCTTGCTGAGTTGATGGCCAGGCCAATTTCTCTCCCTAATATTGAAGAGACAAGGGAATAACTCAGCCCAAAGCAACTCCCTGGTTTGCCTTTAGGTGAAAGGGATCATAAAATCAGAATTCCTCTTCTGTCTCCTAGAAGCTGCTCCTGAAAGTTGAGATTTGACCCCAGGCACCTATTACTTTCCTTGACACACTCCAGTGGTTGAAATCTAACTGGGGCCCTCTGATACATCAGGCATCAAAAGTCATTGTTCCTGTTGATAGCTTCCAGTGGTTCTCAACCTTCCTAATGCCGCGACCCTTTAATACAGTTCCTCATGTTGTGGTGACCCCCAATTTCATTGTTACAAATTGAACATACTTAAAGCATAGTGATTAATCACAAAACAATATGTAATTATATATGTGTTTTCTGATGGTCTTAGGCGACCCCTGTGAAAGGGTCGTTCAACCCTCAAAGGGGTCGCGACCCACAGGTTGAGAACCGCTGGCTTAGGCTGTCAACCTAATTTGATGAATTTATTGCAATTGGGCCTCCTAGTACCAGTCCTTTCCTCCACCCTCAGGTTTATGGTTTAAATCAGTGGTTCTCAACCTTGGCTGCACATTAGAATCACCTGGGAATCTTTTTAAAATCCTGATTTCTGGGCCTCATCCTCTGGAAATTCTGTTTGTTATGGGGTGGGGCCACAACATTAGTAACAAAGAAACAATTTCTGGAGGATGAGGCCCAGAAATCAGGATTTTAAAAAGATTCCCAGGTGATTCTAATGTGCAGCCAAGGTTGAGAACCACTGCTATACCTATACAGTGGAGCCTTGACTTACGAGTTTAATTTGTTCCGAGACCGAGCTCATTAAGGAGCTCGTTAACTCAAATTACTCTATTAACTCAATGCAAAAAATCGGCCGAGAGACAGCTGGTATCTCAAAAAACTCGTTAGTCGGGACACTCGTAAGTCAAGGCCCCACTGTACTTCCACAGTGCAATTGCATCATCTGGTGCTCCAACCAACCCTGAACCATTCCAAGTACCACAGAGTGAGAACCAATTTAGGGCAGGAGGGCTTTAGGCCCAAGGTACCTGGCTGGGACTTTTTACAGTTTACAACTCTTAGATGAGTTGTAACAATAGGGATAGTCTTGGATCTCAACATTCAGTGGACTCAAGCAATACGCCTTTGTGCAAGTAAGAGTTTCTTATTCAGATGGCCACTGGGGGGCAGCAGAGCAATAGGAACAGAGTAAAAGGGAATTTCCAGGCAATACAGAGACCGCTAAATGAGTTCTGCCTCCAGCTCTGCTCACAAGGATGTTGCTACCTAACAATGGCACCAAGCCTCCTCTAGAAGATGTACCATAGCAGAGCTGGGATTAATTTACAGGAAGAGCCAGAACTTCCTCATAGAGATATAGCACTACTACTGTATTTAGAACTGAAGACTTATTTATCTTACTTAAAATTTCAGATTTCTAGGCTCTATCTCAGACCAACAAAATCACTCTCCAGGGGAAGGGCCTGGAAATATATATTTTAGCTTCCCAGGATTCTTTCAAAGAAAAATTGGGATTTTCATTACGGGGGACTTTCATCCCATGCCTCATTAGAAAAGTTTCTATTCTGAATGGGTATTTTGAACATGCCAATGGAAATGACATAAAGTGTGGCCTGGAATCTCTAACAAAAGATTGTAACTAAAGGACTAAAAACACGGCAGAAGGAAGGTTATTTAGGGGCTGGGGTGAAGAAAAGGGGGAAGTCAGCTGTCAGAACTACTCAACCCACAAGTTGGAAATTGGGAACCAATTTCTCACTGTTATCCCTGAAAATAAATGCACCTAACCCTCTCCCTTAGTTTATGTTCCAGATCAAAGAATCAGGGAAAGGAGAAGACAGAAAATATTAATACTCCCCCACCCCCGCAGAGAAATGTTCAAAGATCACAGAGGAAAGAGCAGGTTTCCTCCAGTACTCTCCACCCTATACCATTCCTCAGCTCTACTGTAGCTAAGATTCCCCAGCCTCCCTGCTGTTCTGGGCAGATAGAGATAATTGTAAAGTAGGTATAGTGTTGCTCTGTTACATTCTATCTTTGACTCCTATCTTTGAAAGAGCTTTTATTTTTGTCTCAATAGCATTTTACACTCAATGAGTATCATCCAAAAGTCACACCAACATTTCTTCAGCATGGCATTTTCCTTTTTGGAGGAGAGAATAGGAGGGAGAGGAGGGAAAACAGGGTCCTATGGTAGTCTCGGAAATGTCTGAGACTATGTGGCTTCCCTGAGGCCTGCCCAGCTTGTCCTAGAAGCTTTCATGTGAAGGGCTGTGGGTTGCAGCTCTCTAGTGCACAGTCCTTTCTTTTTGGCGATGATAATCTGGGGAAAAGAAGAAAGGAGGGAAAAAGCAGGTTATTTTGAGGCCTGAGCTCCTGACTCATATAATCAGGGCTCTAATAATCAGGACTTCAAGAGTTCCTACCCAGGGCCTTTCCAAGTAAGACAAAAGAGAGTGACACTTACTGTAGGGAAAGAAGCGGACACGCATACTGATTTCACGAGCTGTCTTCAGGATCTCAACAGCCTGAAAGGAGCAAAACAGCTGGTACAAATGAAGATATGACCCAGGACAGAATCATAACAGGAGGAAAGTCATTTGCCACTCCAACCTTCTGGGTCACTAACAGCTGCTTCCTTCTGATACACTTCCTCAGGAGAGATTCTTTCTTACCAAGTTACATACAGATTAGACTAATCCTGTCCAACTTGTCCTACCTGGGATCGTTTCTTGCCTCACCCAGCCCAAGTGCTGTGCTCACCTTGCTATGCTCAATATCTTGGAAATCCACATCATTTACAGCTAGGACTTGGTCCCCTTCCTGAAGTCCTGCTCGATGTGCATCAGAGTCTGGGATCACCTGTTGGTAAGGAGAGAATATGTCTGATTGAGGTGGGGTAATTTCAAAGACTGTAAGTGAAATTTAGTGCTATCCAAATGTAAGGTGCTAGTGTGTGTGTGTGTGTGTGTGTGTGTGTGTGTGTGTGTGTGTATGCACATGTGCATGAAAATGTAGGGAAACAGATGCTTGCCAGGTGGGAAGTTTTAAGTGGGAAAGAATTTCCCCATTATGCCCCATTCTAAGATTCTATTCTTTCCCCATTATGCCCCATTCTAAGATTCTACTAAATCATCTTCCCAGGCCCTGGGACATCACAGTTCTGCAATCTGATAACAAAGGGAAGTAGCTATCCATATTGCCTACCAGGTACACGCACCTTGGAGATGAAGATGCCTAGCTGGGAGGCCTTTCCTCCTCGGATGTTAAATCCCAACTGCAAGACAAGAACACAGAATGGGTGCTCAATATTGACAGTAAACACAAGAATATCTAGTAGCATCACTATATGATAGCTTGGCTATGTGTCCCTCAGAGAGAAGTCAGAAGTTGTGGAAATGGTACCTCAGCTTTTCTGCCCAGTAAAGGTAGTTTCCTTACCTCCCTACCTGCTTCCCAATCTGTAATCCCAACCACAGCACACTTCTGGGTCTGGTGTGAACAAATCTAGCCTGGAATAAGACATCATTGTTCCATTAACTAACCTGAGCTCCAGGGGGCTTCTTTAGTGTGACGATTCGAGGCAGAAATTGGGTCAACTCATTGTTGTAGTCTGGGTGGTATACTCTCTGCAAGACACAGCAACATCAGAAATCTTACTACCAGTCTTAGATTTTATAACCATCTTCATCTGCAACACAAATGTATCACCCTGAAGTCAGGAAAAGGTAAAGTCATAGCCTTAATTTAAAGAGAACAGATCACACTGTCCAAATGGGTAGGTGGATAGCTTGGGGAAATGCTAGTAGTCCAGTAGCTCTCCACTTCTTTACTTTGACAGAATGGAAAGCAGGGCTCTGAATTTTCAGAATTCTCTGGTATGAATGTACTCTGGAAGGAGAATTCCATAAGAATCTTCCAATGGGCCCAGTTGCTCAGAATCCAATTTCTGGGTCCCTTGGTTACAACAAAGGCTAAGAATCATTCTCTATTGAGTTTTCTAACCCTGTTATCCTACCTTTCATATATCACCCCGTGCCCAAGGGGGAAAATCAGTTATTCAAGAGTATAGATGGTTCCCACCTCATGAGGAGGAATCCATGCTGGGGGATTCTCATAGGCAGGCAGGAAAACCACTGGGTAGTCATCATAAGGAATCCGGCTGTCCATCTCCGGCAAGGCCCTAGAATGGAAAAGTGAATCAAAGCTGACAAAGATGGTTCAAAAGGAACAGCAGCCCAGCAAGTTTCAGAAAATAACTCCAACCTACAGCTTTCACCTATGGTATCAACCCACTTCTAGGTGATAGATTGGTGGAAAGAAGGAAGAAAGAAGATGGAAGAAAACAATGAACTTTGCTGGATAGCTGGATGGCAAGCAACCTTCTAGGTCCTCTATATAGATGATGTCCTTTTTCACAACCTGCAAAATAGATGTTACTCTCTTCAACCTAGAGAAGAGGCAAGCAGGATGGCATCTACAAAGATCTGTCTACTTTCAAAGTCCAAGGGAGTGCTGACTCCAACTATCCACAGGTGTTGTAGGTGGCAGGAACAGCACCAGGTGGTACACCCATGGGGTCAGATGGTACCTAGGTTCAGCAACCTTGGTACTTGAATTCTGGCTAAGAAAGAATTTACAGTCAAGCCCGAAACTATAAGAGAACATTTATTTATAAAATCACAAAGTAATGGAAGAAGTAATTTGTAGAAGAGGTGGGCTTAGGGAACAAGTTATAGAAGTAAAGGAAGGGGCCTTGGCGCTTGGAAGTGAGGAAGATAATGGTGAGGGCGGTGGAGGGGTAAAGGGAAAGGCGCTGGAGTGCTCCCTGGGGGGAGAGAGCATTGGGTACTCTGTCCTAAGGGTTTTCATAGTGGAGACTTTAGGGGCGGTCCAAGGGGAAGATCTCAATAGACTATTCAGCAGTTTTCCAGGTGTTTCCTTTCAGGGTCTAGGTCTCTACTGATTGACTGGATGGCGGGGGGGGGGGGGGGGGGCGGGGAGGGCTCATTATCCAATGCAGCTGGTCCTGAGGTCAGCTGTGGCTGCTTTTGTTGCTTATCTGGGCTTGGAGATGAAATAAAACTGAGGCTTAGATGTTATCTCTAGGGAGGAAAAGTCAGGGGGTCCAAACCGCTTGACCATGGATATGCTAGGGGAGGAAAGGTCACCCTGGGGCAAGGTCCCACCCTACAATTGTCCTTTGCTAGGCACCTGGGGCTTTCCACCCTGGTGACCTTCCACCCTGGTGACCTTCCACCCTGGTGACCTTCCACCCTGGTGACCTTCGGTACCTGGCCCTTCCTCCTTGCTCTGCTCAGGTCTAACTGCGTACCACACAGGGACGGGAGGCAAGGCACCACCCACATTCCCTAGACGTGATCGGTAATTGTGACGGTCCCCATATCAACCCTTCCTTCACCACCTGTCACCTTCAAATCCCCTCGCCGCCTCCTGCCTAAGCTCCGCGCATTCTAAGACGTAACTGCCCTGCCAGCTCACCTGCCAACAGGCCTCGGCCAGCGCAGGTTTTCCTCACCGCCAAATCAGCCTGAGAACCGGAAGCAGATGCTACGACGGACCCGCAGGGGCGGGATCAACGTAAGGCACGCAGGCCCACCCCTTCCTAAAGCGTTTGCGTATGCCGACGTGCGTGCACCTCCCGCCGGCTGTCTGCGCTCCGATTGGCTGGCGTCTCCAGGGCCAATTTGAAACTTGGCGGTTAAATTTCCGGTTAGGACGGGGCAGCGGGAAGACGAGAGAAGGTACGTTCAGTTTGGCGAGTGAAGGGGAGACACTTTAGGAACTGACTTTCCCGGTACCCTGGGGTTGTGGGTCTTTGTCGTCGCCTCCGCTAGGGGCTTTCCTTTCATTTTGACGACATTTCGCTGTTTAATTTAGAGTACCGGGCTGCCGGGCCGTCTCGTGGCCAAATCCGAGGGAGAGTGACTCCAGCGGCTGCGACCCTGCTGAGAGAAGGAGCTGCCTCACCTACGCTGAGGTCAGTAACCCATCCCTTACCCCCTGCGGAGGATCGGGACTAAGGAGGACGCTCTCCCACCGCTGCCAACCCACCGAGATTCATCAGCAAGCCTCTTTTCTTTTTTTCCGTCAGGTACGCTACTGAGGTAGGAGCATGACGGAAGAGGTGAAGGGAATTCCTGTAAGAGTGGCACTACGGTGTCGCCCTCTGGTTCCCAAAGAGATTAGTGAGGGCTGTCAGATGTGCCTTTCCTTTGTACCTGGAGAACCGCAGGTGCGTAACAGTCCCGGGCCTGCATGGAACACCTCAGGCCAATGGACAGTGAGGGGTGTGGTCTGACCTTTCATCTTTTTATTCCTCTTTGTCTCCATTATTCTCCAGGTGGTGGTTGGTACTGACAAATCCTTCACCTACGACTTTGTGTTTGACCCTTCTACTGAGCAGGAGGAAATCTTCAATACAGCAGTAGCACCACTTATAAAAGACATATTTAAAGGTGAGACTATTTCATTCATTAAATGGTTCTTGAGCATATATTATGGTACTGTGCTTGGATGTTGTAAATACAGGAGTGGATGAAACATGAGTCCTGACTTCAAAAAGTCCCCAGTCTCTGTATCCTTGACACTAGTTTTGTACTGTATTTGTTTTCTGTGGTTCTGCTCACCTTTGATATCTATATATTTCATTAATTTTTAGAGAGTGGGAGGTAGGGAGGGGGAAAGAGAGAGAAAGGGAGACATATATTTTTGTTTGTCCTGGAACCTTATTAGTTTCTAAGCTCTTTGATGGGTGCTGATGATAATTAGTGTGCCAACCTACTCGAGGCTGAAACACTGCAAGACCTGTGGAAGGATTAAAAAATGAATAATAATAATAATAGCTTCCAGGCCCTGCAGGAGTGCAAAATTTAGGGATAGGTGTAGAAGTAGATGACTACACGCATAATTTTTGATGCATAAAAAAATTGTTAAACTCTTTGCACCCTTCTTTAAGGAAAAGTATTTTAGGAGTTAAAATATACAATAGAATCAATCAGTCCTGCTCTAGAAGTAGCAGTGCTTTTATACAAAGTGGATGACACTAACTATTTGGGGAATCCAGTAAATTTCACAGCATAGGGAACTTTTGAGATAAGTCTTGAATGATGAGTAGAATTCTTTTGGGTAAAGGAGATTTCCTAATATCCCTGAATACTCTGGCCAGTTACTAATCTTTATTGCAGAAGTGAAGTCTTTAGTGTTATTGAAGACCATAGCATGGCTCTGAAGAAAGGGGCAGTGCCTAGGAGGTCTTTAATTATTATTCTAGGACAGTGCTTATTCAGGATTCAAAGCAGAGGGCTATTTAAAAGAAGTAGAACCATGACATACTAGTCCTATAAAGTTGAAAAGGACATTTACATCATCTAGTCTAGCTTTCCTTCCAAAGAAAAATGCTTTCTAGCAATACCTTTGTAAAGTGAACTTCCATTATCTATTTAATTTCTTTTTTGTACAGGGAACTCACTGACTCACAGTTGATCAGTTCTCAGACAACTCTAATTGTATTAGTTTATACTGAGATGAAATTTGCCTCCTGGTAATTTCTACCCAGTGATGTTAGTTTATCTCTCTGGAGTCTAGAGACTCTAGACCTGTGGTCGGCAAACTGCGGCTCATGAGCCACATGCGGCTCTTTGGCCCCTTGAGTGTGGCTCTTCCTAAGCCTTAGGAGTACCCTAATTAAGTTAATAACAATGTACCTACCTATATAGTTTAAGTTTTAAAAATTTGGCTCTCAAAAGAAATTTCAATCGTTGTACTGTTGATATTTGGCTCTGTTGACTAATGAGTTTGCCGACCATTGCAGTCTAGACAAACAGAAGTCTTCTTCCAGGCCACAGCAATTCACATTTTCTTTTTCACTTTTTAAGTGACGTCATGACTCTGAATACTTGTTTTAAATTTTTAAAAGTGATAATCTCAAACTTATAGAAATGTTGCAAGAATAGCATAAAAAAATGTTTTTCCTGAACCATTTGAGATTAGTTGTTGACCTGATGCCCCCTGAGTACTTTAGTGTATATATGCTTCTAACATGGACTTTCTGCTACATAACTACAATATGACTATCAAAATAATAAAATTAGCATTGTTATACTACCATCCAGTCCTCAGAACTCATTCAAGTTTCACCAATTGTCTCAATTATGTCCTTTATAGCAGAGGGTCTAGTTCAAATTCACATGTTATATTTATTTGTACTGCCTTTGTAATCTCCTTCATTCTAAAATTTCTTCACTCTCTTTTTGACTTTCATACTCATGACAGTTTTGAAGATCACAGGCCAGTTATTTTGTAAACCATTTCTAATTTTTGGTTTGTCTGATGTTTATTTCTGATTAGATTCGGGTTCTCTTTGAATCCTGTCAGTCAACACATGATTTTGTTTTATTCCATTACTGTTGATGTTCATTTTGAGATCTTGATGGAGGCTTTAGCAGGGGGGTGCAGCTACTCATGTAACCTTGACCGGAATACAGTCCTCTCCTCTATCTGGGAATGTTCTCTTCAACCAAGCTTGCAGCTTCTGGAAGGATGCACATGGAGCAGTGAGGGAGGAAGAGGACACCTGCCTACCCAGCCAGATCAGCCAAATCAATGGTGTGATCAATGGTGTGACAGATGTTGCAGCCAGATGGCCCTCACATCCTGATGTTCATTTTGATCATTTGATTAAGGTGTTATCTGCCAGGTTTCTCCAGTAAAAAGTTAATCTTTTTCCTATTTACATATTTGGAAGACCAAAATCTAATTATCTTCCCATTAACCATCTTTCCTTTCCTTTAGCCATTCCTGAAAAAAAAAAATGGTTTCTAAAGCCTTCACTGTCTGGGCATCTTCCTTAGAATGTACCTTTACAGCTTAGTAAGAGTACTATACGTCTACTTTCATATTTTTAAGTTGGGAAACTATGATAATTAAATTATAGTCTTTAGAAGCAATATAATGTAGAAAAATATTCCAATATACATGTGTTTGGTTAACATTGCTCTGCAAGACAAACTAGTATTTTTCAGTCAGCTCAACAGTACCTTCTTGTACTCTGAACTCTCAATACCACAGCATGCTTTGTAAAAAAGTACTGCAACTTGGTTTCCCCAGTTATTACTATACTGTAGTATTGCAGAAGATTATGGAATGTTGTTCTCTTGACCCATAGTCATGCCATACTATACCATACGAGGTGATACTAGCATTCTACTAGTAAAAATCTCAATTTAACATCTTTTTTTTCTTTATTGATTAAGGTATTACATATGTGTCCTTATCACCCCATTGTCCCCCCCCCCCTCAAATCCCCCCACTCAGGCCCTCATCCGCCTGGTGTCTGTGTCCATTGGTTATGCTTATAAGCATGCATACAAGTCCTTTGGTGGTTAATCTCTCCCCCCTACCCCCACCCTCCTCTACCTTCCCTCTGAGGTTTGACGGTCTGATCCATGCTTCTCTGTCTCTGGATCTGTTTTTGCTCATCACTTTGTTCATTATATTCCACAAATGAGTGAGATCATGTGATATTTATCTTTCTCTGACTGGCTTATTTCACTTAGCATAATGCTCTCCAGGTCCATCCATGCTGTTACAAATGGTAGGAGTTCCTTCCTTTTTACAGCAGTGTAGTATTCCATCGTGTAGATGCACTACAGTTTTTTAATCAACTCATCTGCTTATGGGCACTTAGGCTGTTTCCAAATCGTAGTTATGTTAAATTGTGCTGCTATGAACATAGGGGTGCATATAGCCTTTCTGATAGGTGTTTCTAGTTTCTTGGGATATATTCCTAGAAATGGGATCACTGGGTCAAATGGGAGTTTCATTTTTAGTTTTTTGAGGAAACTCCATACTGTTCTCCACAGTGGCTGCACCAGTTTGCATTCCCACCAGCAGTGCACAACGGTTCCTTTCCTCCACATCCTCACCAACACTTCTCGTTTGTTGATTTGTTGATGATAGCCATTCTGATAGGTGTGAGATGGTACCATATTGTCGTTTTGATTTGCATCTCTTGGATGATTAGCGACTTTGAGCATGTTTTCATGTCACTTGGCCTTCCTTATGTCCTCTTTCAAAAAGTATTTAAGTCCGTTGCCCATTTTTTGATTGTGTTGTTTATCTTTCTTTTGTTAAGTTGTATGAGTTCCCTATAAATGTTGGAGGATAAACCCTTATGGGAGATAACATTGGCAAATATGTTCTCCCATGCAGTGGGCTTTCTTGTTATTTTGTTGATGGTTTCTTTTGTTGTGCAAAAGCTTTTTATTTTGATGTAGTCCCATTTGTTTACTTTCTCTTTAGTTTCCATTGCCCTAGGAGCTGTATCGGTGAAGGTATTGCTTCGGCATATGTCTGAGATTTTGCTGCCTGTGGATTCCTCTAAGATTTTTATGGTCTCCCATATTATGTTTAAATCCTTTATCCATATTGAGTTTTTTTTGTGTGTGTATGGTGTAAGTTGGTGGTCTAGTTTATTTTTAGCATGTATCTGTCCAACTTTCCCAACACAATATTGAAGAGACCGTCTTGTCTCTATTATATGCTCTTGCCTCCTTTGTCAAATATTAATTGAGCATAGTGGATTTGGTCACTTTCTGGGTTCTCTATTCTATTCCATTGATCTATGTGTCTGTTCTTGTGCCAGTACCAAGCAGTTTTGAGAACAGTGTCTTTGTAATATGGCTTGATATCTGGTATTGAGATTCCTCCTACTTTGTTGTTCTTTCTCAGAATCACTGAAGCTATTCGGGGTCTTTTTTTATTCCAGATGAATATTTGGAGAGTTCGTTCTAGGTCTGTGAACTATACTATTGGTATTTTAATGGGGAGTAAATTGAATCTATAGATTTGCTTTGGGTAGTGTGGACATTTTAATGATGATGATATTACCAGTCCATGAGCATGGTATGTTCTTCCATCTCTTTATGTCTTCCTCTTATCTCTTTTTTCAACGTCCTGTAGTTTTCTGAGTACCGATCTTTTACCTCCATAGTTAAATTTATTCCTAGGTACCTTAATTATTTTGGTGCAATGGTAAATGGGATTGTTGTTGTGTGTGTTTTTTTAAACCTCTCTTTCTGTAAGTTCACTATTGGTGTGAACTTAAAAATGCCATAGATTTCTTGGCATTAATTTTGTATCCTGCTACATTGCCGAATTCATTTATTAAGTCTAATAATTTTTTGATGGAGTCTTTAGGGTTTTCTATGTATAGTATCATGTCATCTGCGAATAATGACAGTTTTACATCTTCTTTTCAAATTTGGATACCTTTTTATTTCTTCTTCTTGTCTAATTGCTATGGCTAGCACTTCCAGTACTATGTTGAACAGGAGTGGTGAAAGTGGGCATCCCTGTCTCTTTCCTGTTCTTAGGGGAAATGGTTTTAATTTTTGCCCATTGAGTATGATGTTGGCTGTAGGTTTGTCATATAAGACTATTATTATGTTGAGGTATGATTCCTCTTTTCTCATTTTGCTGAGGGTTTCTATTAAGAAAGGGTGTTGTATTTTGTCAGATGCTTTATCTGCATCAATTGATATGACGATGTGATGATTTTTTTAATGAAATCTTTATTGTTCAGATTATTACATTTGTTCCTCTCCCCCCCCCATAACTCCCCTCCTCCCAGTTCCCACCCCACCCTCCGCCCTCACTCCCCACCCACTATCCTCATCCATAGGTGCACGATTTTTGTCCAGTCTCTTCCCCCATCCCCCAAACCCCTTACCCCCCCAAAAATAGTCAGTCCATTCCCTATGTCTCTAATTCTATTATAATCACCAGTTCATTCTGTTTATCAGATTATTTATTCACTTGATTCTTAGATTCACTTGTTGATAGGTGCATATTTGTTTTTCATACTTTGTATCTTTACCTTTTTCTTCTTCTTCCTCTTCTTAAAGGATACCTTTCAGCATTTCATATAATACTGGTTTGGTGGTGATGAAATCTAGCTTTTCCTTATCTGTGAAGCTCTTGATCTGACCTTCAATTGTGAATGATAGGTTTGCTGGATAAAGTAATCTTGGTTGTAGGTTCTTGGTATTCATCACTTTGAATATTTCTTGCCACTCCCTTCTGGCCTGCAAAGTTTCTGTTGAGAAATCAGCTGACAGTCGTATGGGTATTCCCTTGTAGGTAACTGAGTTTCTTTGTCTTGCTGCTTTTAAGATTCTCTCTGTCTTTTGCTCTTGGCGTTTTAATTATGATGTGTCGTGGTGTGGTCCTCTTTGGATTCCTTTTGTTTTGGGTTCTCTGCGCTTCCTGGACTTGTAAGTCAATTTCTTTCACCAGGTAGGGGAAGTTTTCTGTCATTATTTCTTCAAATAGGTTTTCAATATCTTGCTCTCTCTCATCTCCTGGCTCCCCTATAATTCTGATGTTGGTACGCTTGAACCTGTCCCAGAGGCTCCTTACACTATCTTCATATTTTTGGATTCTTCATTTTGCTTTTCTGGTTGGGTGTTTTTTGCTTCTTCGTATTTCAAATATTTGACTTGAATCTTGCGATCCTCTGGTCTGCTGTTGGGAGTCTGTATAATATTCTTTATTTTAGTCAGTGTATGCTTAATTTCTAGTTGGTCCTTTATCACAACATCGAGGGTTTCATTAGATTTCTTGTACATCTCATTAAGTTTATCGGCAGTCTCTAGAAGACTCTTGAAACACTTCAAAAGTGTGGTTTTGAATTCTATATCCAGCAGCCTGCTTTCCTCCATTTCTGTCATTTGTGTTCTGTTTCTTTGTCTCGTCATTTTTTATGCTTCGCTGTGTTCATAGAGTGGCTTTCTGTGCTAAGTGTCCCAATTACCTGAGGTAGACACTCTTGGTGCACCCCCTTGTGGTCTTTGTGTGCAGTCTTCTTGGAGCTAAGCCTTTTTTTTTTTAAATATATTTTATTGATTTTTTACAGAGAGGAAGGGAGAGAGAATAGAGAGTTAGAAACATCGATGAGAGAGAAACATCGATCAGCTGCCTCCTGCACATCTCCTACTGGGGATGTGCCCGCAACCCAGGTACATGCCCTTGACCGGAATCGAACCTGGGACCCTTCAGTCCGCAGGCCGACGCTCTATCCACTGAGCCAAACCGGTTTCGGCAAAAGCCTTGATAGTTGTAGGTAAGACTGGGAGGGATTTGACCTCCAGGCCAATTGGCTGTGAGAATCAGCTGTGTTTGCAGTGGGAGAACTTCTGGGCTGGATCTCTAGGGTGGCGCTAATCTAGCCTCTGCCTGAGGGTAACCAGCAAATGCCTCCCTGCAAGGCTTGGGCGGATCGGGTCCCAGGGGATCAACAGGGCAGGCAGAGCGAGCAGTTATGGCTGCTCTCAGTCCCATCCCCGGAGGCTCTGCCTCTCAGTGTCCCAGCAACCGCTGCAAGTACCTCGGAGAGAAAGCTGCCATCGAGTTCTGACCGATGCCAGACAGTTCCGTTTCTTCTGTTTGAGTCTGGGTCCCCAGAGACTCGCCTGAAAATGGAGCCCAGAGCCTGAGACTCCCTCCCGATTGAAAACGACAACCACATCCTCAGCCGCGAGCCCGCTCTGCACGCACCTCCACACCTTTGTATTTTACTTCAGCACCGTGCCTCCTCTGAGTCTCGGTATGCTGTTCTCTTTCCTTCTAGTTGTGGAATTTCCCCTCAGCCAGCCTTCCTGTGGTTCTGGGTGATGTCCGTTCAGTCTTTTAGTCGTATTTTTGAAGTGGTTGTGCGAGGCAGCAATCTCCAGTGTTTACCTATGCCGCCATCTTGGTTTCTCCGACGATGTGATTTTTAACTCACAATTTGTTTATGTGGTATATCACGTTTATTGATTTGCGGACATTCTACCATCTTTACATCCCTGGAATAAGTCCTACTTGTTCATGGTGTATGATCTTTCTGATGTACTGCTGGATCCGTTTGCTAGAATTTTGTTAAGGATTTTAGCATCTATGTTCATGAGGTATATTGGCCTCTAATTAATTTTCTTTGTGTTGTTTTGTTATTAGGGTAATGCTGGCATCATAGAATGAGCTTGGAAGTGTTCATTCCTCTTGAATTTTTTGGAATCGTCTGAGGAGGATAGGTTTTAGTTCTTCTTTGAATGTTTGGTAAACCTCCCCCATGAAGGCATCTCGCCCCAGGCTTTTGTTTGCTGGTAGCATTTTGATGACTGCTTTAATTTCCTCCATAGTTATTGACCTATTGAGATTTTTAGATTCTTCCCGATTGAGTTTTGGAAGGTTGTATTTTTCTAGGAATTTGTCCATTTCCTCTAGGTTGTCTAGTTTGTTGGAATGGAGTTGTTCATAGCACTTTTTAACAATCCTTTGTATTTCTGAGGGGTCTGTTGTTATTTCGCCTTTATCATTTCTGATTTTGTTTATTTGGGTTCTCTCTCATTGCTTCTTGGTGAGCCTGGCTAGAGGTTCATCAATCTTGTTTATCCTTTCAAAGAACCAGCTCTTGGTTGCATTGATCTCTTGTATTATTTTTTTTTTTTTTTGGTCTTCATGTTTATTTCTGCTCTGATCTTTATTATCTCCTTCCTTTGGTTCACTCTGGGCTTTTCTTGTTGCTCTCTGTCTAATTCTTTAAGTTGTAGAGTTAGATGATTTATTATCATTTTTTCTTGTTTTTTGAGTTAGGCCTGTAGAGGTATAAACTTCCCTCTCAGTACTGCTTTCATTGTGTTCCATAGATTTTGGATTGTTTTGTTTTTCTTGTCATTAGTTTCCAGGATGTTTTTAATTTCTTCTTTGATCTCTTTGGTAACTCAATCATTGTTTAATCGTATGCTATTCAGCCTCCAAGTGTTTGATTCTTTTATTGTTTTTATTTTAGCTTATATCTAATATTATGCCAATGGCATCTGAGAACATGCTTGATATGACTTCAATTCTCTTGAATTTAGAGAGCCTTTGCCTGTGACCCAATATGTAGTCTATCTTGAAAATGTCACATATGCATTTGAGAAAATGTCCCATATGCAGTTGAGAAAAACATAATATGTTACTTTGGGGTGAAATGTTCTGAAGATGGCAAGTGCATCTGATCTAGTGAGTCATTAGGATTGCTGGTTCTTTGCTGATTTTTTGTCTAGAGGATTTATACAGTGATGTCAGTGGGGTATTAAAGTCCCTTACTATGATTGTACTATTGTCAGTCTCTCCCTTGATATTTTTGAAGAATTTTTTTTGTATGTATTTGGGTGCTACTGCATTGGGTGCATATATGTTTATCAGGGTTATATCTTCTTGTTGTATTGATCCCTTTAGTGTTATGAAGTGGCCTTCCTTATCTCTTGTTATGGCCTCCACTTTGAGCTCTATTTTGTCAGATATAAGTATTGCTACCCCAGCTTTTTTTTCATTTCCATTTGTCTGAAAGATATTTTTCCATCCCTTCACTTTCTGTCTGCGTGAGTCCCTTGTTCTGAGGTGGGTCTCTGTAGACAGCATATATATGGGTCATATTTTCTTATCAATTCAGCCACTCGATGTCTTTTGATTGGAGCATTTAGTCCGTTTACATTTAAAGTTATAATTGATAGCTACTTGTTTTTAGCCATTTTTAATTTTTGTGCCTGTTTTCCGTCTTCCCTTTTTATTTCTTTTTACACCAGTCCCTTTAGCATTTCTTACATTGCTGGCTTGGTGGTGATAAACTCCCTTAGCCTTTTTCTGTCTGTGTAGCTCCTTATTTCCCCTTCAATTTTGAATGATAGCCTTGCTGGATAGATTATTCTTGGATTCAGTCCCTTGCTTTGCATCACTTTGTAAATTTCCGTCCATTCTTTTCTGGCCTGATGTATTTCTGTTGAGAAATAATTTCATAATCTAATGGGAGATCCCTTGTATGTAACTTTCTGTCTCTCTCTTGCAGCCTTTAAGATTATCTCTTTGTCTTGTACATTTGCCATCATAATTATGACATGTCTTGGTATGGGTCTTTTTGGGTTCATCTTGTTTGCGACTCTCTGTGCTTGTTTGACTTTCTTCTTCCCCAAATCAGGGAAGTTTCCTGACATTATTTCTTCAAATAGGTTTTCTAATCTTTGTTCTTCTTCCTGTTGTTCTCACACCCCTATTTTACATACGTTGCTTTGTTTCATGTTGTCCCAAAGCTCCCTTTGGCTCTCCTCCTGTCTTTTCATTTTTTTCTCCAATTGCAGTTCATTTTGGGTGTGTTTTGCTTCCTTGTCTTCTAATTCTCTAATTCAGTCCTCTGCTTTTCCTAGTCTACTTGTTGAAACTTTTCATGGTGTTTTTTATTGCAGCTATATTACTATTTCCTCTTGATTCTTACGTAAGTTGCTGATTTTTTTCATCCATCCAGTTCATGAACTGTATGACCCTCATTCTGAATTCTTTAACTGACATATTGCAATCCTCCGGTTCCCTTAGTTCCTTTTCTGGCGATTCCTCCTTTTCTTTAGTTGGGGGTTTCTGTGTCTTCCCATTTTTGCTCTCACCGAAGGATCTAGGTGTCGAGTTGTGTGGCACTGCTCCTCGGTCAGCAGCCACTCCTTGGGCAGTGGCTGCTTCTCTGGCGGCCACGGCAGCAGCTGATCCTCAGTTGGTGGTGGCTCCTCTGGCTGGTGGAGGCAGGCTTCTTGCCTGGCTGCTGCTTCTTGGACAGTGGCGGGCTGCTTGCATGGCTGCTGCTCCTTGGATGGGGGTGGGCGGCACTGCGTGGCTTTGGCAGTTTAGGCTGCCTCCTTCGGACTCAGCTTCTCATGGCTGTGGGCTTAGATCTAGAATCCCCTGCTGCTAGCAGCCCTGTGGACTTCCTTTCCACAGACAGATGTTACACCTGTCCCCAGGGACACTGCCTTGTTGCCTTGCAGCTTCCTTCTGACCCTCTGGGCTTGGAGGTCTTGCAATTCTCTCTAGCCTAGATCCCCGATTTTTACCATTCTCCTGGTGTCCTCTGCCATTTCTGGCTGCAAATTGTCTCACCAGCTGTGTCCACTTCGCCAATTTGGGGTGGATGTTATTGGATTTAGTTGCTCCTCCTGTCTGCTCCGGGACAAGGCTCGGGACACATCTGCCTATTTCGCTGCAATTTTGTTCCTCAATTTAACATCTTATGACTTTTCAGAATATTAAGGTCTTCATTTATACAAAAAGTTCTTTCAAAAAAAAAGCAAAAGGCACATATCCAATTGAATCATACTTAAAAAGATGTCATTTCTATGAGGAGCCTGTTAATATGGTCCAGATGCATTCTGAGAGTTCAGATAAGGAGTAGATGCTTTCATTGACTGTAATGAGCAACTTTGCCCTGGCCGGTTTGGTTCGGTGATTAGAGCATCAGCCCTTGCACCAAAGGGTTTTGGGTTTGATTCCTGATCAAGGGGATGTACCTGGATTGCAGGTTCCTCCCTCCCTCCCACTCTCTAATAAAATCAATGGAAAAAAAATAAATAAAATCAATGGTAGAAATATCCTCAGGTGAGTATTAACAAAATGAAGGCTGTTAATCAAAGAAATACAAGTTTGAATCCCTTCTATTTATGTAGCTTCTAAGACTTTAATTCCCATAATTTATACTTGTTTGATGTAGATAGAAAGTAGAATTATAAAACTCTGGCTCTTTGACAGTGACTTGGCCATCTTCATGATCTCAGTCATATCTTTAAGTGTTTTACTTCCTATCTTTTAAGGGCTGTCAAGAGGGGCACACATTCTGGGTTTGGTATTTTTCTTCTTTGCTTATTTGGAGCAGTGTAAATTCATGACACCCATATTGCTTTTTCTCTGTGTCTGCTACTCATGAGTCCCTTATCTTAAGAGAGCAGTCTCACTTTTGTTACAAGTAATCACTGAAGGAAATTGGAGTGTATTGATTGGATGAAAATATTTGAGTACCACCATGCATGTGACTTCTGTTTTGCCAGGATACAATGCAACCATCCTGGCCTATGGACAGACTGGCTCTGGAAAAACCTATTCAATGGGAAGTGCATACACTACAGAGCAAGAGAATGAACCAACAGTTGGGGTTATCCCTAGGGTAATAAGACTGCTCTTCAAAGAAATTGCTAAGAAGAGTGACTTTGAGTTTACTCTGAAAGTGTCATACTTAGAGGTAAATGATTTATCTTTAATTATTCTGAGTTTAAATTTATCTTTGGGTAGAAAAATAAATTCTAATCAGGTTTTTCCTGGCATGACTCAAATTAATGAATTGCATTTTTAGCAAATTACATTTTAATAAATTGATAGAAAAAACTTACTGGCTCCATTGGATCTGGCTTCCACACAGTTCTTTCCTCTTTGTCAGAATAGTCTGTTTAATCTGATTGTTAGAAGAATTGGCATTGCCATATAAAAAGATGATAGGAATTCTTTTAATTCCAATTTGGCCTTTAGTATGGATTCCCTATAGAGTCTGCAGTAAAATATTTGATTTCCTTTACTGTTTTGAGGTTTAAGTGATAATTCTGCTAATTCATGAAGGATGTTACAATATTTGGGTGACGTATTGAGTTTTATAGGTGATGATAGAGTGTGTTTATTCAAAGATATTTGAGTATCTACTATGTTATATAGTCCCTATTCTAAGTAATTGAGCTATATCAGTGACCAAAATAGATAAAAGTCCCTGCCCTTATAGGTGTTTTCATTCTAGTGTCTATCAGTATAGAAGTAGATTGACCAGTTATATCTAACCTCCTGACATCAAAAACACTTGTTTAGGGAATTTATGGCTTCTGGTTGGTCCTGTAGCAGTGATAAGATGTCTTTAAGGAGCAATAATTAAACATATATGATTTAAGCATGCAATTATAAATTGTATGTGAATACTTCATCCTGAAGGTGAATTTTAATAGGTAAAGGAGGTTTAGAGTTGGAAGAAGGGAAGTTAAAAATCATTAAGATTAGCCTTCTTGAATCTTCATTAACCCAGTTGTGGCCAAGGTAATCAAATGAAAAAATAACTTAGGAACCTGGTATGTTAAATAGTAGGAACAACAATACTAGCAAACAAATATAGTGCTTACTGTGTGCTAATATATCCAATAATACATTATTATTATTATTGTTATGTATTAATACTAGTAAACAAATATAGTACTTACTATTTAAACACTGTGGTATATACTTAAAAGTTCTGGTTGTTGTTGAAAAATCAGTTGTCAGTTCTTCCTTTTGCTTCCCACTTCAACCCTCTACTAAGGGCACATTACTTACAGTATAACAAAGTGGGTGAAGGTGACACTGTTATGACACCATCAAAGAATTGAATTTGGGCACTCATGTTACATTTTGTTATGTCTGCTATTCCTAAGAGACTGTCTTAAAAGAGCAGTCTCAATTTTGTTATAGTAATGTGTGAATTCATTCTTGCAAGTATCAGATGTTTATATATACGTTTAAAGTTCTTTTCTTAATTAAAAACATAATATGTTTGTGATAAAAATATTTTAATACAGAAAGTCACAAAGAATTTAAAAATCATCTATGATCCCACCACCCCGAGATTACCACTATTAACATCTTATTTTTTACCACTTTATTTTCAACAATACCAGATTTACAATGAAGAAATCTTGGATCTTCTATGCTCATCTCGTGAGAGAGCCTCTCAAATAAATATACGAGAGGATCCTAAGGAAGGCATAAAGGTATGTGTGTTGTTGTTATTATTATTGTTATTATTTAAAAGTGTTGCTCACTATTAAAATTCACATCCCTTTTATTTACCACTGTGGTTTTAAATGACTACTAACATCTTTCAGATTTTGTGTGGTCCTAATTCCCTTTGTTAATCTAGAATTCCTACATGGGATCTCTTGTGGGGAGGATGTATTATCACCTTCCTGTTACCTCTTCAAGGAATGCTAATATCAATTAAATATTTATTTATTTATTTATTTATTTATTTATTTATTTATTTTTTATTGCTTAAAGTATTACAAAGAGTATTACATATGTCTCCTTTTTTTCCCCCCTGACCTTGACAATCCCCTGGCCTCCCCTACCCCCCAGTGTCTTATGTCCATTGGTTATGCTTATATGCATGCATACAAGTCCTTTGGTTGATCTCTTACCCACCCCCCTCCTGCCCTCCCACCCTCCCGGCCGTCCTGCTGTAGTTTGACAGTCTGTTCGAGGCAGCTCTGCCTCTGTATCTATTTTTGTTCATGAGTTTATAATGGTCTTTATTATCCAGAAATGAGTGACATCATGTGGTATTTTTCCTTCATTGACTGGCTTATTTCACTTAGCATAATGCTCTCCAGTTCCATCCATGCTGCTGCAAATGGTAAGAGTTCCTTCTTTTTTACAGCAGCATAGTATTCCATCGTGTAGATGTACCACAGTTTTCTAATCCATTCATCTACAGATGGGCACTTGGGCTGTTTCCAGATCTTAGCTATGGTGAATTGTGCTGCTATGAACATAGGGGTGCATATATCCTTTCTGATTGGTGTTTCTGGTTTCCTGGGATATGTTCCTAGAAGTGGGATCACAGGGTCAAATGGGAGTTCCATTTGTAGTTTTTTGAGGAAACTCCATACTGTCTTCCATAGTGGCTGCACCAGTCTGCATTCCCACCAGCAGTGCACAAGTGTTCCTTTTTCTCCACATCCTCTCCAGCACTTGTCGTTTGTTGATTTGTTGATGATAGCCAGTCTGACAGGTGTGAGCTGGTACCTCATTGTTGTTTTGATTTGCATCTCTCCGATGATTAGTGACTTTGAGCATGTTTTCATATGTCTCTTGGCTTTCTGAATGTCCTCTTTTGAAAGGTATCTATTTAGATCCTTTGCCCATTTTTTGATTGGATTGTTTATCTTCCTTTTGTTAAGTTGTATGAGTTCCCTATAAATTTTGGAGATTAGGCCCTTATCAGATATGACATTGGCAAATATGTTTTCCCACGCAGTGGGTTTTCTTGTTGTTTTGTTGATGGTTTCTTTTGCTGTGCAGAAGCTTTTTATTTTGATGTAGTCCCATTTGTTTATTTTCTCTTTAGTTTCCAATGCCCTAGGAGCTGTATCAGTGAAGAAATTGCTTCGGCATATGTTTGAGATTTTGTTGCCTTTTATTCTTCTAGTATTTGTATGGTTTCCCGTCGTATATTTAAGTCCTTTATTCATTTTGAGTTTATTTTTGTGTATGGTGTAAGTTGGTGGTCTAGTTTCATTTTCTTGCATATATCTGTCCAATTTTCCCAACACCATTTATTGAAGAGACTATCTTGACTCCATTGTATGTTCTTGCCTCCTTTGTCAAATATTAATTGAGTGTATTGTTTGGGGCTGATTTCTGGGCTCTCTATTCTATTCCATTGATCTATATGTCTGTTCTTGTGCCAGTACCAGGCAGTTTTGAGAACAGTGGCTTTGTAATACAGCTTGATATCTGGTATTGAGATCCCACCTACTTTGTTCTTTCTCAGGATTACTGCAGCTATTCGGGGTCGTTTTTTATTCCAGATGAATTTTCGGAGAGTACGTTCTAGGTCTGTGAAATATACCATTGGTATTTTAATGGGAAGTGTGTTGAATTTATAGATTGCTTTGGGCAGTATGGACATTTTAATTATGTTGATTCTACCAATCCAAGAACATGGTATGTTCTTCCATCTCTTTATGTCTTCCTCTATCTCTTTTTTCAATGTCCTGTAGTTTTCTGAGTAGAGGCCTTTTACCTCTTTAGTTAAGTTTATTTCTAGGTAGCTTAATTTTTTTGGTGCGATGGTAAATGGGATTGCTTTTTTAGTCTCTCTTTCTGCACATTCACTATTGGTGTATAGAAATGCCATAGATTTCTTGGCGTTTACTTTGTATCCTGCTACATTGCCGAATTCTTTTATTAAGTCTAATAGTTTATTGATGGAGTCTTTAGGGTTTTTTAAGTATAATATCATGTCATCTTCAAATAAGGACAGTTTTACTTCTTCTTTTCCAATTTGGATGCCTTTTATTTCTTCTTCTTGTCTAATTGCAATGGCTAATACTTCCAGTACTATGTCGAACAGGAGTGGTGAGAGTGGGCATCCCTGTCTTGTTCCTGTTCTTAGGGGAAATGGTGTTAGTTTTTGTCCATTGAGTATGATGTTGGCTGTGGGTTTGTCATATATGGCTTTTATTATGTTGAGGTATGATCCTTCAATTCCCACCTTGCTGAGAGTTTTTATCAAAAATGGGTGTTGGATTTTGTCAAACGCTTTTTCTGCATCAATTGATATGACCATGTGGTTTTTTTCTTTCAATTTGTTTATGTGATGTATCACGTTTATTGATTTGCGGATATTGTACATCCTTGCATCCCTGGGATAAATCCTACTTGGTCGTGGTGTATGATCTTTCTGATGTACTGCTGGATCCGACTTGCTAAGATTTTGTTGAGGATTTTGGCATCTATGTTCATGAGGGATATTGGCCTGTAATTCTCTTTCATTGTGTTGTCTTTACCTGGTTTTGGTATTAGGGTGATGCTGGCTTCATAGAATGAGCTTGGAAGGGTTCCTTCCTCTTGGATTTTTTGTAGTAGTCTGAGGAGGATAGGTTTTAGTTCTTCCTTGAATGTTTGGTAAAACTCCCCTGTGAAGCCGTCTGGTCCGGGGCTTTTGTTTGCTGGAAGCTTTTTGATGACTGCTTCAATTTCTTCCATAGTTACTGGCCTGTTGAGGTTTTTAGATTCTTCCTGATTGAGTTTTGGAATGTTGTATTTTTCTAGGAATATGTCCATTTCCTCCATGTTGTCTAGTTTGTTGGAGTAGAGTTGTCCATAGTATTTTTTAACAATCATTTGTATTTCTGTGGGATCTGTTGTTATTTTGCCTCTATCATTTCTGATTTTGTTGATTTGGATCCTTTCTCTTTGCTTCTTGGTGAGCCTGGCTAGAGGTTTGTCAATCTTCTTTGTCCTTTCAAAGAACCACCTCTTTGTTTCATTGATCTTCTGTATTGTTTTTTTGGTCTCTATGTCATTTATTTCTGCTCTAATCTTTATTATCTCCTTCCTTCTGCTCACTCTGGGCTTTTCTTGTTGCTCTCTTTCTAATTCTTTGAGCTGTAGAATTAGATGATTTACTACCATTTTTTCTTGTTTGTTGAGATAGGCCTGTAGAGCTATAAACTTCCCTCTCAGGACTGCTTACAATGCGTCCCAAAGGTTTTGGATTGTTGTGTTTTCATTGTCATTAGTTTCCAGGATGTTTTTAATTTCTTCTTTGATCTCATTGGTAACCCAATCAATATTTAATAACGTGCTATTCAGCTTCCAAGTGTTTGAGTATTTTGAGTTGTTTTTATTGTAGTTTATTTCTAATATTAAGGCCTTGTCGTCTGAGAAGATGCTTGGTATGATTTCAATCTTCTTGAATTTGGGGAGACTTTGTTTGTGACCCAATATGTGGTCTATTTTTGATGATGTCCCATGAGCACTTGAGAAGAACGTTTATTTTGTGGCTTTGGAGTGAAGTGTTCTGAAGATGTCTATAAGTCCATCTGATCTAGTGAGTCATTTAGGATTGCTGTTTCTTTGCTGAGTTTTTGTCTAGCGGATTTATCCCGTGATGTCAGTGGTGTATTAAAGTCCCCTACTATGATTGTATTGTTGTCGATATGTTCCAGGAGTTTTCTTATGTATGTGGGTGCTCCTGCATTGGGTGCATATGTGTTTATCAGGGTTATATCCTCTTGTTGTATTGATCCCTTTAGTATTATGAAGTGGCTTTTCTTATCTCTTGTTATGGCCTTTACTTTGAGGTCTATTTTGTCTTATATAAGTATTGCTATCGCAGCTTCCTTTTCCTTTCCATTTGCCTGAAAGATATTTTTCCATCCCTTCACTTTCAGTCTGTGTGAGTCCCTTCTAATGAAGTGGGTCTCTTGCAGACAGCAAATATATGGTTCATGTTTTTTTATCCATTCAGCCACTCGATGTCTTTTGATTGGACCATTTAGTCCATTTACGTTTAAAGTTATTATTGAAAGGTACTTGTTTGTAGCCATTTCTATTTTTTGGTGTGGCTGTTTTCCTTCTGGGCTTTTTAGTTCTTCTTTTTACACCAGTCCTTTTAGCATTTCTTGCATTGCTGGCTTGGTGGTGATAAACTCCCTTAGCTATTTTTTGTCTGTGAAGCTTCTTATTTCCCCTTCAATTTTGAATGATAGCTTTGCTGCATAGAGTATTCTTGGATTCAGTCCTTTGCTTTGCATCACTTTGTAAATTCTGTCCATTCTTTTCTGGCCTGATGTGTTTCTGTTGAGAAATCATTTGATAATCTGGTGGGGGACCCTTTGTAGGTAACTCTCCGTTTCTCTCTTGCAGCCTTTAAGATTCTGTCTTTGTCTTGTACATTTGCCATCGTTATTATGATGTGTCTTGGTGTGGGTCTTTTGGGGTTCATGTTGCCTGGGACTCTCTGTACTTGTGTAACTTTTTTCTTCCCCATATCTGGGAAGTTTTCTGACATTATTTCTTCAAATAGATTTTCTAATCCTTGCTGCTCTTCTTGTCCTTCTTGCAGCCCTATTATGCGTATGTTACTTCGTTTCATGTTGTCCCAAAGCGCCCTTAGGCTCTCCTCCTGCTTTTTAATTTTTTTCTCCAGTTGCTGTTCAGATTAAGCTTGTTTCTCTGCCTTATCTTCTAATTCACTAATTTGTTCCTCTGCTTCTTCTAGTCTGCTGTTGAAACTTTCCATAGTGTTTTTGATTGTAGCTATATCACTTTTCATTTCTTCCTGATTCTTGCATAGGTTGTTGATTTTCTCATCCATCCGGTGAATGAATTGTACAACCATTATTCTGAATTCTTTTTCTGTCATGTTGCATGCTTCAACTTCATTAATGTCCTTTCTTGGTGACTCCTCATTGTCTTTCTTCTGGGTGTTGTTTCGTCTCTTCATTCTGATTATCTCCCGATGGTTCAAACGTCGAGTTGCGTGGGCCTGGGCCGTGTGCAGTGGGAGCCTCCCACCACCCTAGTGTCACTGAAGAGCTCTGACACTAAGATGTGTGGTTGTTATGGGTTGGTGGGAACCAGGCTCGTTCAGCGTCAGTGTTGTCAGCGCTCAATGTGTCCTCGTACGCGCCCTTAGAATCAGCGTCCCTTCGTGCACCGTGCTGAAACAGAGACCCCCCTGAAGCATGTTGAAAACCAGAGCCCCCTAGCGTGCGCCAGGAGTCAGAGTTCCCCAGAATCCAGTATCAGAGTCTCTGTTGCTTCCCGTGACCTTGCCTTGAGAATCAGGCTCCCTGTGTGCCCTTGCACCAGGAATTGGAGTCACTGGCTCTTAGTATGAATGCACAGGAAATCAGGGTCTCAGGCGCAGGTGAAAAGAAACACAGTCAAGTCACTGGTGCTTGGTGCTGCCTCCTGCCCAGAGAATCGGGGTTCCCGGGCCTGTGATAAGTGGGACAAATTCCTGGTGTTCGCGTGATTGCTCCCAGCCCAGGGCTCAGAAGCTGGCAGTGCGCCTAGGCTCAGTTCCTGGGGTTCGCGCGTTTGCTCCCAGCCCAGGGCTCAGAAGCTGGCAGTGCGTGTTAGGTTCAGTTCCAAGGTGCTCGGGCACTTCCAGGTTAAAGTTCCTGGAGCGCTGAGGCCCTGGCAAGGGGTGGGTCTATCAGTTAGTTACCCTTGCGCTGCCCACAGGCCTGCAGGAAGGGGGGATGGGCTCTGTTACTCACGGATCTGTCGCGGGGATTTCTGAACTTTTGGTGTCCGCAGGTCTGTAGCTGTGGTCACAGGTCTCTGTCCCTAGTGGCTGCAGGGTCCTGGTTTGCGTCTGAGATCAGACTGGGTGGTGCTGAGGCCAGGATCCTAGTCTCAAGCAGCTCTGTTTTCCAAGTTGGCGTGGTCGCAGTGCCTGTGCTGGCTGCCCAGGAGTGTCCGCGCAGGGAGCGGTACTCCGCCGCCTAAGACTGCCCCGTTTAGGAGCCCCTTAGAAGACCTGCAGAATCTGTCCCTAGCTCATACACACACACCACACACATCCACACACTCCTGTATTACTTCCTTGCGCTCTCACACTTTCTCCCTCCCTACCTTCCTGCTGGTCACCATCAATTAAATATTTATTAACTATTTATAGAGTTCTAAGGCTGGGCTGTCCATTTCAGTTGCCACTAGCCACAAATGACTATTTAAACCTAAATGAACTAAAATTGACTAACATTTAAAATTCAGTCCCTTAGTTACACCAGCCACACATCAGGGCTTAATAGTTACATGTGGCTAGTAGCTATGGTATTGGACAGCACAGATACAGAACTTACCCATGGTCAGAAAATTCTGTTGGACAACACTAGAATAGACATTGTGCTAGGGTCTGGGATGATATTTAAAAATTAAAAAGTTAAATAATATAACCTTTTTCAAATTCATAAGTACCATAGGAAAAAAGCGATTACTTATTTGAGAGGTTTCTGTAACATGGTATAGATGCAGGATGTGGAGATATAGCTGAACAGAAAATTTGAGGCAACGTTGGGAGTTTTGTATCTGGGAGTCGGCCAAATCCAGAAGCCAGTGTTGAAAACAGGCAGAGTTTGGGTTTAGCACCAATTTGAGTATTCAGGAGTGGAGACTCTGAGGCTAGAAACGGATGAGAATAGGTAGTCCAGATGTGGGAAAGCTTGGTAAAATAAGTTTATCCATCTTTCTCTCCTTCCTCTCTTCCCTGCACAGAAAATTGAAGGTTTAGGGTACAGGTACCTGAGGGGCAGGTGCTTGTGCTTCTGTTTTTTTATTCCCCTTTTGGGTCCTTAAGCCATTAGCCAAGTGCTAAAGCAAGGCTTAAAGGATCAGACATATTTGAATGCCTGATAAGCTTGGAATACAGAGGATAGGTTTGGATAGTGGGGATAACCTGGACAAAATGCATGGTATCACCAAAAAGAATGTTGGTAGTGACGTAGCTCTTGATTGGATTCCAAGATATTTTATATGCCCCATGCTAAAACAGGAATTAAATGCCAAGCATTATTTGAGGTGAAATTTGCAATACAAAGATGTGTAGATTTTGGACTCAGATTGGGGTGAGTAAGGACAAGTTTGCAAATATTTTTCAATTGGGATGAATGTAAGTCAGTAGAGAAAAGAATAAGGGTATTCTTGTAGTAAAGAATAAGTTAAGCAGGAAAGTAGAAAATATACTCCTAGAGGTAATAAGACTAGACCAGTCAGTCTGAATTCAGGGATATGGGTTTGGAAGTAATAGGAGATATGTTAGGATCAGATGATGAATCCAGATTAAAGAATTTAGTTTCTATTCCTGTGAATACTGTATAAGCTATTTAATACTTCTGAATGAAGGTTTGCTGTGGCTACTTTTACCAATTCTTTATCTTAACGTGTTTATCTCTCCAGCTAAGTTAACTCCTGGATGTTAGCCTCATTATCTACCACGAGGCTTTGTAGTTTGATGAAATTTTAGGAAACAAGGTTTTTAGGAAGACTAAACAGAAATGGATTGAAAAGGAGAAAGACTAGGATAAGAAAAGCCAATTCGGGAAACTGCCTTTTTTCCCCCGGCATGAAGTAATATGGGCCTGGACTAGGCAAGTACAAAGGAAAAGGAAGCAATGGATTCAAAAGAAGAATGACTAGGGAAAAAAAGAACGACTAGGAGTTGGTGATAGATAAGATATAGAGGAATTGAAGATAAAGCTGAGGTTTTGAGAATACAGATTATTAATAGAAATGGAGAAGGAGTGGATAGAATCAGTATTGGTGGGAGGAAGATGAGTTTGGTTTATAATTTACTGATTTCAAAGTGTAAGTAGCAGACAATTATAAACAGAAGATTAGAAATCAAGGTACCAATGTAGATTTGGGAGCTACCTATAATAATAAAAGCATAATATGCTAATTAGACCAGACATCCTTCCGAACAAAGCTGGGCTGCAAGGGAAGCCCGGGTCCCAGGTGCCTGATGGCGGCCGGAGGGAAGCCCCAGTCCGGATGCCAGAGGGAAGCCAATACTGGCAGCTGGGGAAAGGAAGGGCTACTCTTGCACAAGTTTTGTGCATCAGGCCTCTAATATATACAGTAGGGCCTTGACTTACGAGTGTCCCGACTAATGAGTTTTTCGAGATACGAGCCATCTCTCGGCTGATTTTTTGCTTTGAGTTGCGAGCTAAAATTCAGGTTACGAGCCAGCTTCAGATACCCCACTGCTAGTTGGCGCAGCGAACGTCACAGTGAACGCCACAACATCAGCTCAGCATCACGTGTCTCACTTGTTCACTGTTGATTTGACATACGAGTAATTTGAGTTATGAGCTCCGTCACGGAATGAATTAAACTCGTAAGTCAAGGCCCCACTGTATATATAAAAGCTAAGCAACTGGAACAATGGAACAACCAGTTGCTATGACATGCACTGCAGCAGCCAACCGGCCCAATCTGGGCTCCGATCGCCCCCCCCCCCCCAACCTCCCTCGGCCCCTTCCTCCAGCTGGCCCCACCTCTGATTGGCTCCCCTCACCCCCATTAGGGGTGGGGCTGGCCGGCCAACGTCCCGTGGTCCCTCCCCCGCGCCAGCCTGGCCCAGATCGGCCCCCATTGGGGCAGGCCAGCCAGATCCCACCCATGCACGAATTCATGCACTGGGCCTCTGGTGGGGTAATAAAATCATAGCATACTGAGGATAGCAGGGACTTACTCTAGTTCAATCTCCAGAGGCTCCAAGAGATTTTAAATTGTATAAACCCTCATAGCTAGACATAGTACCAAGCCTAGGCCCTTGTTTTTCTGGCTTCCTAATCCAGTGGAAACTGCCATGCAATTTCCCCCAGTGAAAAAATGAGGTTTAAAACAGATCAGAGGTGCCCTGGCCGGGTTGGCTCAGTGGATAGAGCATCGGCCTGCAGATTGAAGGGTCCCAGGTTTGATTCCAGGTCAGGGCACATGCCTGGGTTGTGGGCTCGATCCCCAGTAGGGGGTGTGCAGGAGGCAGCCGATCAGTGATTCTCATCATTGATGTTTCTATCTCTCTCCCTCTCCCTTCCTCTCTGAAAGCAATAAAAAATATATTTTAAAACAACACAAAAAAATAAAAACAGATCAAATGTATAAGGAGGAGCCTAGGGTTACATAGAAGAGAAAGTTGCAAAGAGAAATAGCATTGCTGTTTGCCCTTGCTGTCCTTCACTTGGGGCTCCCTGAAAGGCACCGTATCCATTGCTACCCTAAAATCTAGAGCTCTTTTCTAGATCTAGTATTGGCTGGCATCTTTGTTTTGGAAGCCCCTAGTGGAGATTGGAGACCTTGGTTTGCAGGGATCACATTGATCATGACTTTGGTTTGCAGGGATCACAATGATCAGAGTTGCTAGATAAAATCATGACTATTCCATTTATTAAGATTGTACTGGGACATCAATGCATTTTTTAAACCAACAATTCTTATATTTCTTATGAAGTATTTACGTATGAATCATAAGGGAATTATTTTTTTTCCTTCTCTGAATTAGATTGTGGGACTCACTGAGAAGACTGTTTTAGTTGCCCAGGATACCGTTTCCTGTTTGGAACAAGGCAACAACTGTAGGACTGTGGCCTCCACAGCTATGAACTCCCAGTCATCCCGGTCTCATGCCATCTTTACAATCTCCATAGAGCAAAGAAAGAAGAGTGACAAGTAAGTTACAATTTAAAGTGTCCCGACCCGTGGGACAACAACTTGGGGACGAAGAGACACCCTAGGAGAATGAGACAAACAAGGGACACGAGAGAATGGAGGCAAGACAAGAATCTGATCAAGCCTCAAAATTTTTATTTTACAGCGGCAGAATATATATTGTTCCAGGGACAGGGGTGGGTAGCAGGGGTGGGTAGCAAAGCTTATAGTAATAGCCTATCAGCAAGTGGCAGCTATTTGCTTGTGATGTGACAAATGGTGTGTGACTGTTATTCTTTATTGTTAGCTACAGGACACGCGTGGCTTCTAGCAACTGGGAACTGGAACTTTTAGTTTCTAGCAACTGGGAACTAGAGACTTCTAACGTTTAGTTTCTAGCAACTGGGAACTAGAGACTTCTAGTTTCTAAGATGGAGTTGCTTGTGCCATGGCTCCCGACAATTCCTCCCTTTTTCTTTAATTAGGGGTGGGCTTTAACCGACTGGGGGAGTAGGGACCTGGTTCCTCCCGTGGGATTGTGGGATCCCACCGCCAATGGCTATTGGTATCTTTTGGGGAGGAGAGGCAGAGCCGATAGTTATGTATGGGTACCAACCTCTATGCAAACCAGGTGTGCTCACAGGGAAATCCAGAGGAGGTCAAAGAAATTTTTTTTTTGTGACCTTCCCTTGCAGTGCTTTGCCATGCACCCAGGTCGGTGCCCATGCCTTTCTCCTACTATGGGGAGTAGGCAAGCATCCCTCTGGCTTTATGCTGTCCCCGCAGGGAGGGAGTTTTGGCAGTCATTATAATTACGTTCACGGTCTAACATGGCTAGACGGTGGTAGTGTACCTGAATAGGTTTGGCCAGAATGCTATCAACTTGTTGTTTTATAAAGTTTGTTAATTTTTTAAAGGCCCAGGGGCCAAAGGTTAGGAATAGGAAAAAGCTGACAAGGGGGAAATCTCTTAGGCTTGTCTAAAAGTCCATGCAACTGCTTTAGAACTTCCAACCCTGTATGCTGATACCACTTCCCAGTCACATTCACAGGTATTATTAGAAAGGCAGGTTGGTGCAAGAGCATAACATCAAATGGTCCCACCTCAGTGGAGATACGGTTAGTAAGGTTACAACCTGAACAGGTGATCTCAAACCCTTGATCCCCATGCACAACAGATCCCAATGGGTTAATATGAATAATATCAATAAGCAAAAGGTAAGGAGGAGGAACAGGATTAGTCCAAGTCTGCAGAGTGAAGGTTGGTGGATTAATCATATGAGTCCACTGAACCTCAGCCAAAGTTACTGGCAAGAGTCCCGAGTGAATGCTTTGAGCTTCCGCATCCAGCCTCTTCAAAGAGCCCCAGGTGAGGAGGGGCCATCTCCGTCTGAAAGGTCCGCCAAGGACGCCTCCACTGGAGCGTGTTCTGCCTCTTCCTCAGAGCTCCGATTGCAAACTCGGTCACTGGGGTCTGCATCTGGAACTTAAGCACAAGTATACCCTCTTCCCCAAGTTAGCAACTCCATACTGTTAGGATCTTTCTATTTTACTAAGGCAGCCCGATGGGCTCCCATGGTCCATTGTCGATCTGCAGCAGACAAACCCTGCGCGTCCAGATTTAAAAAATTTAAAGTAAATAGTGAATGTTGTAATATTTGGTGAGGAGAGTACGGACCCCCTAGCTCCCCCTTCTTTGTTTTTTAGATCTGATTTTTCAGGGAACGATGTGCCCTTTTAACTATGCTTTGTCCTTGGGGAATATAGGGGATTCTAGTAATATGAGTGAAGAATTTATTTAACTAGGATTTAATTGCTTATAAAGATACTGGCTTCTTATGGTAGGTATCTTTATTAATAAAGTTAGTAAATTTAGTAAAGTTTTATGTCTGATTTACGAGGTGTAAATACTGTCTATCTTTAGCCTAATTTAAAATGTAGTAGTAAAGAGCTTTTGTTATTTCAAATTATATCTCAAAATTTATTGCTGTATTTTAAGAAATTTTAAATAAAATAACTTGTTTTGCCCTTTCTTAGAGGCAAAAACTTAAAATATATATTTATTAATTTTTTATTTAATAAAGCTTTTTATGTGATTTTAAGTATATTAAATTGGCTTTATTAAAAAATTCTTTAAGAGAATAGACTTTTGAAAACATTTCAGGGCCCATGAAATGTCCCAAAGTCATTTCTTGGTTATAGTTTTGAAATCTAACTTGAGAGACCATCAAATATATATATAATTTAAAAATTATATACTTCTTATAATTATTAAGAGATAGCAATTAAATTTAAACTGGTTTTTGTATTGAAAATTTCAGTTGAGATCACAAAATTAGTCCTCTTTTTATCAGATCAATAAGCAACATATTTTGAATTCTAATTATTTCAGAGGAAACCTCAATCAGTAACATTAAGACTAAATTTTAAAAATGCAAGACATAATCAACCAACAGATTTAATACTGTCCTCTAGATTTTGTATGAGGCATATTTAGATTTCATTTAATTTAGTATTATGTCATTTCAAGATATCTAGGTATAAACTCCAAGTTCTTAAATTTTACAGCAGCTTTGGAAAGTCACACTTGAGCCTGGCAAGGCAGGCCTGGACTTTGATTTTAAAACGACCATAATTTTTTCCTCTGGAGAAGGTCCAGAAACAAGCTTGTAGCTATTGTTTTCTGCCCCTTGCTTGCCGGTGGGAAGTTTCAAAATTGGCCTGGTGGAGGAAGGGGGGGGGGGGCTGTTTTCCCTGGAAGAACAGGTTTAGCCTACCCTGGACCAATCAGATGTAAATTGACCACAATCTTTAAGAATTTGCTACAGGAGGGAAGCAGCCCCTTTCTCCATCAGAAAGGCTTGGCTAGCCTTTTTAATTAATAACGGGCTGGTTTTTTACCAGGCCAGGTTTTCTCTTTACACGTGAACGGAAATCCCAGACACATTTTTTTAAATTTTGTAAAACTTTTCAATTACAAGAAGGAGACTTTAAATTAGAATACTGGGGAGGGGGCGTCCATATTAGATGGCCATGTGCTCTCTTTTTCTTTCCACCACATCCTGCTTTAGGGGAAGTTTCAGCACGCGTGGGTTTCTCAGGGATATCAACAGATATTGAAGGGCAGGCAGAGGGTGGCCGGGAACTATCTCTAAGGGCTGTTTCCGCTGTTTTTATAACATCTTGGATGTCAGGGTCTTTAGGGTGGACCTTAAGGATATCTTGAATAAGATTCCAATATGAGAAGGTGGAGACAGGGATTTTTTCAGGGCCAAAGGTTTGATAGAAATCTTGAAGAGCATCGCCTACTCTTTTCCATCCTTTATGATTAATAGTGCCCTCTAGGGGAAACTATGGACAAGTTTCATGAATAAAGGAGAAGAATCGCCTAAGATATTTTTTTTTTTTTAACCCTTACTCCCCGTGTCCTGAGGGACTCCTTGAGCCCACCTAGAAATACCTCATGAGAGTTCAATGAGTTGCCCATTATTTTTTGGCTGGGTAGTTCTCAAGATCTCCTCCTCCACGTAAGCCTCTGGGACGTATAAACCCCGTGCCAGGTCAGCTCGGAATTTTATAAATCTCTGGTGATCCTTATGTAACCGCTCTCCTTTTACCTTACGGCCTCTGCTCGCGTGTCATAGGTCGGGATGTATAACCCCCATACCAGGATATCGACCACTAAGACATAGCGAGCTCAGAGTTTGCCAGAGAGGGAGACACAGGTCGGGCCAGAGAAAAATTACTTTTCCGAGTGATTCAGAGGTTTCACTGCCAGCTTCGGGTACCTTTCATTCTTCCCCGAACGGCGAGGTGAAGCGCTTATTAGTGGACTGGAGGGAGATCAAAGAAAACTAAAAAGGCCAGTCAAAGAGGGTGCCAGAAAGGGTGAAAGCTCTCAAGAGGTATTTTGAAAATCTTGTTTGACAAGGTTCGGCTGCTTACCTCTCCAACGATCCGTCTCACGGTCGGGCGAAACCGCAGCGATCTGAATGCTGAGTCTTCACTCGCGAGTCAATACTGCGCGGAGACTCAAAGGGGTGCCTGGCCAGGCGCTTCCAAGCAGCCGTTCTCGCAGGGGGTCCCCAAGCCCCACGTTGGGCGCCAGAGTGTCCCGACCCGCGGGACAACAACGTGGGGACGAAGAGACACCCTAGGAGAATGAGACAAACAAGGGACACGAGAGAATGGAGGCAAGACAAGAATCTGATCAAGCCTCAAAATTTTTATTTTACAGCGGCAGAATATATATTGTTCCAGGGACAGGGGTGGGTAGCAGGGGTGGGTAGCAAAGCTTACAGTAATAGCCTATCAGCAAGTGGCAGCTATTTGCTTGTGATGTGACAAATGGTGTGTGACGGTTATTCTTTATTGTTAGCTACAGGACACGCGTGGCTTCTAGCAACTGGGAACTGGAACTTTTAGTTTCTAGCAACTGGGAACTAGAGACTTCTAACGTTTAGTTTCTAGCAACTGGGAACTAGAGACTTCTAGTTTCTAAGATGGAGTTGCTTGTGCCATGGCTCCCGACATTAAAGAGTCAAGATTTTTAATGTTAGTTCTGCTGAAGTTGATTATTAGGTTGCCTCTTTAATTGATTTGACAAATATCTGACATCCATACTCTGAGCACTAGTAACATTTGGGGCCATTTTGGCTGACTTGAAAGAAAAGAAGAGCTGGCAAGTCAACTTTGATACTCAGTTATCCTTAAGATTGTGTACTATTCTCACTTGTGTCTTCCTGTCATTATCACAGGAGTAACAGCTTTCGCTCCAAACTGCATCTTGTAGACCTTGCTGGATCAGAAAGACAAAAGAAAACCAAGGCTGAAGGGGATCGTTTAAAAGAGGGTGAGAATAATTAAGGCCACAGTTGTAGATAAAAACTTCTAGTCCTCCTATTGGTATTGTTGGTGTTTTGACTGGGATATTTCAGGTCACAAGCTAATAGTACCTACAATTCAAGCTTGAGGCTGATTTCAGAAATAGTTGAAAAATTGTTTCTTTCCCTTGCACTCATTTTCTAATTAGGTATGAGATTTGGGTCTAGCCCTTGGTTTGATTTCATCTGGTCCAGGCAAGTTTCTGTTTTTGTTTTTGTTTTGTTTTATTCCCAACTACTTACGATTAAAATCAATATCCTCAACTATTCACTATTCTTCCCAGATGTTGTCACATAAACTTCATCAGCTTGGCTTCTGTATCTTCATTTACTAGTAAGTTGTTGGATATACATGGTGAAACTTCTAAGGCTAGGACAACAATGGTGTTTGCTGTTAGAAATCTTCATCTAGCATGGTAATCTGCATGCTGTGGGAATCGACTTTTAAGGGATTATTAATCTACCTAATGAAAATTAATCAGCTCCTATTTCTCAGTTTTGTACTTAAGGATCTCATAAAAGATTTCATCAAATGCCTTGCTAACTATGTCTACCATATTTCTCATAGCCACCAACTTAGTAACAGTACAAAAAGAAATAAGGATTAGCTTAAGCCGATTTCTTAGTGAATTCAAGTTGGCTTCTAATGCTCATTCTTCTGTTTCTATCTTACTGCAAGCAATCCTTTTATAATCTAGAATATGTATCAAATATACAAATATAAATATCTGAAATTTATGGAATTAACTTTTACCTCTTTTTTGTTAATGTTGAAATTATATCTGCCCAATCTTCTCGAACATCTTTTCTCCATGATTTCTCAAAGATCTTTGATATAGCTTCAGCACTCTCATTTGAATTACTCTTAGTTTCCTTGGCTAGAATTCATCTGGGCCAAGATGTTTAAACTTTTATTAAAGTAGTTGAGGTCTTACTACCTCTTTACTCATATTTGGCTTCAGTTCCCCCAGGATTTGAGAAGCAAAAGCACATATAGTAATTGAGGAATTTTACCTCTTCATCATTTATCAGTATTACTAGAGGCCCAGTGCATGAATTCGTGCACAGGTGGGGTCCCTCCGGGTGGCCTGCAGAGATTGGGCCCCAGCTCGCACTACCAGCCTCGCAGCCCCGCAGCCCCGCCTTGGCCTGGCACTACCCCCTCACCTGCTCCACCATCCTGCCTGCGGGGCAATTGATCAGGGCCAGCCGCCCAGGTCCCTCAGCACCTGGGAGCTGGGTGGTGGCCCCACCCCCCACCACTGCTGCTGGTCACTGTCTGCAGGGTGGTTGGTGGGGCGATCGGGCCCCTGCTTGTACCTGCCTTGGCCTGGTGCCACCCGCTCACCTGCTCCACCATCCCACCACGGTCCCACTCTCAATGGGGGGCCCATCCAGGCCAGTAGCACCTCCACTGACACCCGCTGCCAGCGTCACATCGCCAACGCTCGCCATGTTCTGCACCGCCCCCTGATGGTCAGCGCACGTCATAGCAAGCGGTTGAACTCCAGGTCTCACAGTTGAATGACCGCCCGAGGGGACCGTTTGCACATTTGGCTTTTATTATATAGGATACTGCTGGCACAGGGCAGAGACCTGTTTCTTCCTCATTCAACTTTTTGTTCTGAATGTATTTAAAAGTGCCCTTTTTGTTCTATGTTTGCACTTTGCAATTTAACCTTTTTATTTAAAAGTTCTTGTGCCCCTTTTATCTTTTTTTTCAGGTGTACAGTTCTGAGTTATTTTTTTTTAAATATAGTTTATTGATGTTTCACAGAGAGGAAGGGAGAGGGATAGAAAGTTGGAAACATCGATGAGAGAGAAACATCGATCAGCTGCCTCCTGCACACCCCCTACTGGGGATGTGCCCACAACCAAGGTACATGCCCTTAGCCAGAATCAAACCTGGGACCTTTCAGTCCACAGGCCGACGCCCCATCCACTGAGCCAAACTGGTTAGGGCCTGAGTTATTTTTTAATGGTTTTATTGAGATATAATTCATATAGAATTCACCCATTTAAACTGTACACTTTAGTGGATTTTAGCATATTCACAGAGTTGTGCAGCCACCACCACAATCTAATTTTAGAACATTTTTGTCATTTCCAAAAAGAAACTCAATACCCATTAGTACTCACCCCCCATTCCTCCACCTTCTCTAGTCCTAGGCAATCACTAAACTATATTTCATGTAAATATAATCATGTAAAATGTGGTCTTTTGTGACTGGCTTGTTTCACTTAAGGTTTTTTGTTTTTTAAAGGATTCATCATGTGATAAATTTATTTTTTTATCAAAGCGTAGTTGACATACAATACAGGGAGGAGCAAAAGGTTTACAATTATGTGTATGAAAAATAATACAATAATTAATAATAATAATACAAGAATAAACTGTTTCACGTGCTCACAACTATAAACCTTCTTTTGCCCTACCCTGTATTATATGTTTCAAGGGTACAACATAGTGATTCGACATTTATATCTCTTACAATGTGATCACCATGATAAATCTAGTAACCGTCTATCACCATACAAAGTTATTATGATACTACTGACTATATCCCCTGTGCTGTATATTACATCTATGAGATTTCTTTTATAACTTAGAGATTTGTACCTTTTTTCCCTCTTTATATTTTTCAGCACCCCCTTACCCTTGTCCCCTCTAGCAACCATTAGTTTGTTCTTTGTATTGGTGAGTCTGTTTCTGTTTTGTGTGTGTGTTTTTTAAGATTCCACATATAAGTGAAATCATATGGTAATGTGGTATTTGTCTTTCTCTGTCTCACTTATTTCACTTAGCATAATACCCTCTGGGTCCATCCATGTTGTCACAAATGGCAAGATTTTACTCTTTTTTTTTTTTTTACGCTTGAAGTTGTCCCAGAGGCTTCTTTTTTTTTTTTTAATTAAATCTTTATTGTTCAGATTATTACATTTGTTCCTCTTCCCCCCCCCCCATAACTACTCCCCTCCTCCCAGTTCCCGCCCCACCCTCCGCCCTCACTCCCCACCCACTGTCCTCATCCATAGGTGCACGATTTTTGTCCAGTCTCTTCCCGCATCTCCCACACCCCTTTCCCCCCCAAGAATAGTCAGTCCATTCCCTTTCTATGTCCCTGATTCTATTATAATCACCAGTTCATTCTGTTCATCAGATTATTTATTCACTTGATTCTTAGATTCACTTGTTGATAGATGCATATTTGTTGTTCATAATTTGTATCTTTACCTTTTTCTTCCTCTTCCTCTTCTTAAAGGATACCTTCCAGCATTTCATATAATCCTGGTTTGGTGGTGATGAACTCCTTTAGCTTTTCCTTATCTGTGAAGCTCTTTATCTGACCTTCAATTCTGAATGATAGCTTTGCTGGATAAAGTAATCTTGGTTGTAGGTTCTTGGTATTCATCACTTGGAATATTTCTTGCCATTCCCTTCTGGCCTGCAAAGTTTCTGTTGAGAAATCAGCTGACAGTCGTATGGGTATTCCCTTGTAGGTAACTGGGTTTCTTTCTCTTGCTGCTTTTAAGATTCTCTCTTTGTCTTTTGCTCTTGGCATTTTAATTATGATGTGCCTTGGTGTGGTCCTCTTTGGATTCCTTTTGTTTGGGGTTCTCCGCGCTTCTTGGACCTGTAAGTCCATTTCTTTCACCAGGTGGGGGAAGTTTTCTGTCATTATTTCTTCAAATAGGTTTTCAATATCTTGCTCTCTCTCATCTTCTGGCACCCCTATAATTCTGATGTTGGTATGCTTGAAGCTGTCCCAGAGGCTCCTTACACTATCCTCGCATTTTTGGATTCTTTTTTCATTTAGCTTTTCCGGTTGGGTGTTTTTTGCTTCTTCGCATTTCAAATCATTGACTTGATTCTTGCGCTCCTCTGGTCTCCTGTCGGGAGTCTGTATAATATTCGTTATTTCAGTCCGTGTATGCTTAATTTCTAGTTGGTTCCCCAATATAGCATCAAGGGTCTCATTAGTTTTCTTGTAGATCTCATTAAGTTTATCGGCGGCTTCTAAACAGTTCTTCAGAGACCTTAAAAGTGTGGTTCTGAACTCTATATCTTCCATTGACAATTTTGTCCTGTTCCTTTGTCTCCGCATTTTGTTATGCTTCCTTGGTGCACCCCCTAGTGGTCTTTGTTCACAGTCTTATAGTTAAATCTTGATTGTTGTAGCTAATACCAGGGAGGGTTTGACCTCCAGGCCAAGTGGCTATGAGAATCAGATTTTACTCTTTTTATTGCTGAGTAATATTCCTTTGTATATAGACACAGCATATTTCCTTTATCCATTCTTCTATTGATGGGCAATTGAGTTGTTTCCATATATTGGCTATTATGTACTGCATTGAACATGGGGGTGCATGTATCTTTTCAAATTAATGTTTTGGATTTCTTCAGGTAAATACTTGGAAGTGGAATTGCTGCGTCATATGGTAGTTCTATTTTTAATTTTTTGAGGAACCTTTTTGTGGCTTTACCAATTTATGGTCCCACCAAATAGTCAACAAAAAAGTTTTGGCAAGGATGTGGAGAAAAGGAAACCCTTGTTCACTGTTAACATAGGTTTTCAAGGATCATCCATGTTGTAGCATGTATTGCTACCTCATTCCCTTTTATTGCTTAACCATATTCCATAATATGGATATATAGCATTTTGCTTGTCCATCAGTTGTATTCAATTAGGCTATTTTGAATGTTTCTCTATGGACATCTGTATATAAGTATTTGCATGTACAAATGTTTTAATTTCTCTATACACCTAGGAGTGCAATAGCTGGTAACCATTTAAATTTCTTTTTAAAAAATTAAGATGCAATTAGTATATATTAAAATACCCTGTTTTAAAGTGTACATTTCAGTGATTTTTATTGTATTTATGAAGTTGTATAATAATCACCACAACAAATTTTAGTCTGTTTTTATCACTGCAAAAATAAATCCACACACATTAGCACAGTCACTCCCTGTTTTCCCCAATGCTTCCTCCCTCCCAGGCAATGACTAATCCTCTGTCTGTCTCTATGGATTTGCCTATTCTGGACATTTCATATAAGCATAATCATGCAATATATGTTTTTTTTGTGTTGGGCTTCGTTTGCTTAACATAATGTTTTCAAGGTTCGTCCATAGTGTAGCATGTATCAGAACTTCATTCGCTTTATGTATGTATGTATGTATTTAGTTAGTTATATTCAACTTATTGGAGTGACATTGGTTCACCAAACAATATTCTATTACCTGAATACATTAAGTTTTTATTTATCCATTCATTTCTTTGCTTGTATGGAATAATGCTGCTATGAGCATTGATGTATAAATTTTTGTGTCGATGTATGTTTTCATTTCTCTTGTGTATCATTTCTAAGAGTGTAATTGCTGGGTCATAGTAGTAACTTGATGTTTAATTTATTGAAGAACTGCCAGACTTTTTCACAGCAACTGTACCATTTAAATTCTTACCAGCAATAAATATATAAGGATTCTGCCCTGGCCAATGTTGTTCAGTGGTTAGAGTATCGACCCACACACTGAAGGGTTGAAAGTTTGATTCCTGATCAAGGGCACGTACCTGGGTTGCAGGTTCCATCCCTGCCCCTGATCCAGGCACCTGAGGCAACCAGTTGATATGCCTCTCTCACACCAGTGTTTCTCTCTCTCTCCCCCCACCTCTATCTCTCCATCCCTTCCTCCATTCCACTCTCTAAATATCAATGGGAAAAATATCCTTGGGTGAGGATTAACAACAACCATATATATGTATATATGTATACACACACACACACACACCCCTAGTATGTGGGTTCTAATTTTGCCATATTTTTTAGTTTTTTATGTTTTGATTTAAATTTAATTTTGTTGACACTATTGCAAATGTTCACCATTTTTCCCCCCTTTGGCTACCTCCAGCCAGCCCCTGACTCCCCCTCCTTTGGTCCTCACCACACTATTGTTTCTGTCCATGGACTATGCATATATGTTCTTTAGCTAATCCCTTCACCTTCCTTTATTCAGTCCCCCCAAACCCCCTTCCCCTCTAACATTTGTCAGTCTGTTCCATGTATCCATGCCTCTGGTTCTATTTTGTTCATCAGTTTATTTTGTTCATTAGTAGATTCCACATGTAAGTGAGATCATATGGTATTTATTTTTCTGTCTGGCTTATTTTGCTTAGTATAACAATTTACAGGTCCCTCCATGCTGTCACAAAGGGTAAGAGTTCCTTCTTTTTTACAGCCACATAGTATTCCATTGTGTACCAGTAAATGTACCACAGCTTTTTTATCTACTCATCTACCTTGGGCACTTGGGCTGTTTCTGGATCTGGGCTATTGTAAATAATGCTGTTGTGAACACAGGGGTGCATATATTCTTTCTGATTGGTGATTCAGGATTCTTAGGCTATATATCCAGAAGTGGGATCACTGGGTCAAAAGGCAGTTCCATTTTAATTTTTTGAGGAAACACCATACTGTTTTTTTTAAATTTCTTTATTGATTAAGTTATTACATATGTGTCCTTATCCCCATATTACCCCCCACCCCCCCACACTCATGCCCTCATCCCCCTGTTGTCTGTGTCCATGGGTTAGGTCTATATGCTTGCATATAAGTCCTTTGGTTGATCTCTCCCCCTTACCCGCACCCTCCTCTACCTTCCCTCTGAGGTTTGTTGGTCTGATCGATGTTTCTCTGTCTCTGGATCTGTTTTTGTTCACCAGTTTATGTTGTTCATTATATTCCATAAATGAGTGAGATCATATGATATTTATCTTTCTCTGACTGGCTTATTTCACTTAGCATAATGCTCTCCAGTTCCACCCATGCTGTTGCAAATGGTAAGAACTCCTTTTTACCGCAGCATAGTATTCCATTATGTAGATGTACCACAGTTTTTTAATCCACTCATCTACTGATGGGCACTTAGGCTGTTTCCAAATCTTAGCTATGGTGAATTGTGCTGCTATGAACATAGGGGTGCATATATCCTTTCTGATTGGTATTTCTGTTTCCTTGGGATATATTCCTAGAAGTGGGATCACTGGGTCAAATGGGAGGTCCATTTTTAGTTTTTTGAGGAAGCTCCATACTGTTCTCCACAGTGGCTGCACCAGTTTGCATTCCCACCAGCAGTGCACAAGGGTTCTCTTTTCTCCACATCCTTGCCAGCACTTGTTTGTTGATTTATCTATAGTAAATCAGTTGTGAGGTGATAACCTCATTATTGTTTTCATTTGCATCTGTTTGATGATTAGTGACCTTGGGCATTTTTTCATGTCTATTGGTCATCTGTGTTTCCTCTTTGGAGAAGTGTCTATTAGTTCCTTTGCCTATTTTTAATGGGATTTATTGTCTTCCTAGTGTTGAGTTGTATAAATTTTTTATATATCTTGGAAATTAACCCCTTATCAGATGTATCATTGGTGAATATGTTCTCCCATTCAGTGGGTACCCTTTTCATTTTGTTAATGATTTCTTTTGCTCTGCAGAAGCTTTTTAGTTTGATGTAGTCCCATGTGTTCATTTTTTCCTGTGCTTCCCTTGCCCTTGGAGACATATCAGCAAAAATTTTGCTTTGATGGCCGGCCAGTATTGCTCAGTGGTTGCGCATTGACCTATGGACCAGGAAGTCACCATTTGATTCCCGATCAGGCCATATGCCCAGGTTGTGGGCTCGATCCCCAGGGCAGGTCATACAGGAGGCAGCTGATCAATGATTCTCTCTCATCATTGATGTTTCTCTCTCTCCCTCCCTCCCACTTCCTCTCTGAAATCAATAAAAATATATTTTAAAAATTATATTGCTCTGAGATATGTCTGAGATTTTACTGCCTAGGTTTCCTTCTAGGATTTTTATGGTTTTGTGACTTACGTTTAAGTCTATCCATTTTAAGTTTATTCTTATATATGGTATAAATTGGTGGTCATTTTTTTGCCTGTACCTGTTCAATTTTTCCAACACCATTTTATTGCAGCGACTGTTTTTACTCCATTTTATGCTCTTGCCTCCTTTGTCAAATATTAATTGACCATAAATAAAGGTGTGTGTTGTTTCCTGGGCTCTCTGTTCTGTTCCATTGCTTCATTTGCCTGTTCTTGTGCAAGTACCAGGCTGTTTTGATTATAGTAGCTCTATAGTATAATGTGATATCTGGTATTGTGATCCCTCCAACTTTATTCTTGTCAAGATTGCTGAGGTTATTCTGCATGTTTTTTGGTTCCATATACATTTTTGGAATATTTAGTCTAGATCTTTGAAATATGCCATTAGTATTTTAATAGGGATTGCATTAAATCTACAGATTGCTTTGGGTAGTATGGACATTTTAATGATGTTAATTTTCTAATTCATGAACATTGTTTGCATCTTCATCTATTTCTTTCTTCAGTGACCTATAGTTTTCCCAGTATAGGTCATTTACCTCCTTGGTTAAGTTTATTCCTAGGTACCTTATTTTTTTTTTTTTGCTATAGTAAATGGAATTGTTTCCTTAGTCTCTCTTTCTGAGAGATTATTATTGGGATACTAGGGGCCCGGTGCACGAAATTCGGGTGTGTGTGGGGGAGTGTCCCTCAGCCCAGCCTGCCCCCTCTCACATACTGGGAGCCCTCAGGCGTTGACCCCCATCACCTTCCAATCGCAGGATCAGCCCCTTGCCCAGCCTGACGCCTGGGCCAGAGGCGTCAGGGCTGGGCAGGGGACCCTCATTTCCCCCTATCACTGGTTCTGCCCCCAGCCCAGGCCTGATGCCTCTGGCCCAGGCGTCAGGCCTGGGCAGGGGACCCCCAGACCCCTCCGATTGCTGGCTCTGCCCCTTGCCCAGGCCTGACGCCTCCGCCAGAGGTGTCAGGCTTGGACAGGGGACCCCGATCTCCCCCCGATCACTGGCTCTGGCCCCCGCCCAGGCCTGATGCCTCGGCCAGAGGAGTTGACCCTCATCACCCTCCAATCACCAGTCACCAGATTGGCCCCTTGACCAGGCCTGAGGCCTCCGGCAGAGGTGTTAGGCCTGGGGAGAGGACCCCCAGCTCCCCGCGGTTGCAGGCTCCACCCCTGCCCAGGCCTAACGCCTCTGGCCTAGGCGTCCGGCCCGGGCAGCGGGGACCCGCAGCTGCAGCGGCCCCGTGATCGTGGGCTTCGCTTTAGGCCCAGGCAAGGGACCCCTAGCGCCTGGGACTGCCAGCTTCTACCGTGCCCAGCTCCCATCGCTGGCTCCACCCCTACTTCCTGCTATCACTGGCCAGGGCGGAAAAGGCACCTGATTCTCCGATCATGGCTGGGGGGCTCCCCCCCAGCTCTTAGCTCCCCCCTGGGTTTCCGATCACTGTCAGTGGCAGGGGGCTTCTTCCTGCTTTCCCTTTCGCCTCCCTGCATTGTGCCTACATATGCAAATTAACCGCCATCTTGTTGGCAGTTAACTGCCAATCTTAGTTGGCAGTTAACTGCCAATCTTAGTTGGCAGTTAATTTGCATATAGCCCTGATTAGCCAATTACCATTTTTCTCTTTTATTAGTGTAGATTATTAGTAGTATAAAAATGCCACCAATTTCTAGATATTAATTTTGTATCTTGTTACTTTTCCAAATTGATTTATTTGATCTGGTAGTTTTTGTTTGTTTGCTTGTTGTTGTTGGGTTTTTTTGGTGGATTCTTTAGGGTTTTTTATGTAGGGTTATCTGCGAATTAATGACAGTTTTACTTCTTTCTAATTTGGATGCCTTTTATTTCTTCTTATCTGATTGCTGTGGCAAGGACTGCCAGTGCTGTGTTGAATAAGAATGGTGAAAGTGGACATCTCTGTCTTGTTCCTGATCTTAAGGGAAACACTTTTAGTTTTTGCCCATGATATTGGTTTTTCACATATGACCTTTATTATGTTGAGGTATGATCCCACTATTCCCACCTTGCTGAGAATTTTTATCATAAATGAGTGCTGGATTTTGTCAAATGCTTTTTCTGAGTCTATTGATCATGTGATTTTTACCTTTCATTTTGTTTATGTGATGTATCGCATCTATTGATTTGTGGGTGTTGTACCAGCCTTGCATCTCCAGAAATAATTCCACTTGGTCATGGTATATGATCTTTTTAATGTATTGCTGTATCTGGTTTGCTAATATTTTGTTGAGGATTTTAGCATTTATATTCATCAGGGATATTGGCCTATAATTCTTTCTTTGTGGTATCTTTTTTTTTCTTTATTGATTAAGGTATTACATATGTGTCCTCATCCCTCCATTGTCCCCCCTCCCCACTCCCGTTCATGCCCTCAACCCCCTGGTGTCTGCGTCCATTGGTAATGCTTATTATATGCGTGCATACAAGTCACTTTGTAGTGTCTTTGTCTGGTTTTGGAATTAGGATAATGCTGGCCTCATAAAAAGAGTCTTGAAGTATTCTGTCCTCTTGGATTTTTTTGAATAGTTTGAGGTGCATAGGTATTCTTTAAATGTTTGGTAAACTTTGCCTATGAAGCCATCTAGTCCAGGTCTTTTGTTTGCTGGGAGTTTATTGATTACTGCTTCAATTTCATTAGTTATTATCTGTCTATTCAGCTTTTCTGATTCTTTTTTATTCTGTTTTGGAAGAATGTATGTTTCTAGGAATTTGTCCATTTCACCCAGATTGTCCAATTTGTTGACATATGGTTGTTTATAGTATTTTCCTATAATCATTTGTATTTCTGTGATGTCAGTTGTTACTTTGCCTCTTTCATTTCTGATTTTCTTTATTTGGGTCCTCTCTCTCTTTGTTTCTTGGTGAGTCTGGCTAAAGGTTCATCAATCTTGTTTATCTTTCCAAAGAACCAGCTCTTCATGTTATTGATCTTTTGTATTTTTTTTTAGAGTCTATGTCATTTCTGCTCCCATCTTTATTATTTCCTTCCTTCTGCTTCCTCTGGGCTTTTCTTGTTCTTTTTCTAGCTCTTTCAGGTGTAGGGTCAGATTTGAGATTTTTTTTTTCTTCTTCTTGAGGTTGGCCTGTAACCTGTAACGTTATGAATTTCCCTTTCGGGACTGCTTTTTCTGTGTCACATAGATTATTGTTTTATTATGTGTTTAATTATAGCCATCCTGGTAAGTGTGAAGTGGTATCTCATTGTGGTTTTGGTTTGCATTTCCCTGATGGTTAATGATGTTGAACATTGTTTCATGTGCTTATCAGCAATTTGTGTCTCTTCTTTGGAAAAATATTCATTCAGATCCTTTGCACATTTTTATTTGATTATTCATTTTTTATTTTTTATTGTTTATTTGGTTATTCATGTTTTATTTTTTTGAATTGTTTGTTCTTTTTATATTCTGGATAATAGCCTCTTATTATATATATGCTTTTCAAATGTTTTCTTAATTTTTGGGGGTTGTTTTCTCACTTTATTATGTCCTTTGAAGCACACATTTTAAAAATTTTGATGAATTTTATTCATTTATTTTTTCCTCTTGTTGCTTATGCATTTGGCATCATATCAAAAAAACCATTGCCTAAACCCAAGGCCACACAAAGATTTATGACTCTCTTTTCTCCTAAAAGTTTTATAGTTTTAGATGTTAGATTTAGGTTTTTGCTTCATTTTGAGTTTATTTTTGTACATGGTATGAAGTGGCACTCCAAATTTCAGTCTTTTGCATGTAGATATTCAATTATCCCAGCATCACTTGTTGAAAGTCTATTCTTTCCCCCATTGAATTGTCGTGGCATCTTTGTCAAGAAGCAATTGCATTCTCAATTCTGTTCCATTGATTTATATGTTTATTCTTATGCCAGTACTACACTGTCTTGATTACTATAGCTTTCTAGTAAGGTTTGAATTGTGAGTGCTTCAATTTTGTTTTTTTTCAAGGTTGTTTTGGCTCTTCTGGTCCCTTGTATTTCCATATGAATGTTAAGATTAATTTGTCATTTTCTGCAAAGAAGTCTGCTGGGGTTTTCATATGGATTGTATTAATTTTTAGATCAATTTAGGAAGTATTATTGCCATCTTAACATTAAGTCTTTTGATCCATGAGCATCATATGTCTCTCCATGTATTTAGGTCTTCTTTAGTATATTTTAATAATATTTTTTTTCAGGGTATAAGTTTTATACTTCTTTTGTTAGGTTTACTTCTAAGTATTTTATTCTTTTTGGTGCTGTTGTAAATGGAATTGTTTTAATTTCATTTTCAAATTGTTTTTTGAGCTTTGCATATTGATCTTGTGTTTGCAGCCTTACTGAACTTGTTAGTTTTAATAGTTTTTTTTTAATGGATTCTTTAGGACTTCTATACATAAAATTATGTCATCTATGAACACAAATAGTTTTACTTTTTCCTTTCTGTGCTGGATGGCTTTATTTACTTTTCTTACCTGATTGTCTTGGCTCGAACCTCCGGTACAATGTTGAATAGAAGTGGTGAAAGTGGATGTTATTGTCTTGTTCCTGATCTTAGGGGCAAAGCATTCAGTCTTTTTTTTTAATATATTATTCATTTCAAAGGGGGAGAGAGAGATAGAAACATCAGTGATGAGAGAGAATCATTGATTGGCTACCTACTGGGGATCGAGCCTGCAACCCATGCATGTACCCTTGACCAGAATCGAACCCAGGACCCTTCAGTATGTAGGCCAATGTTCTAACCACTGAGCAAACTGGCTAGGGCTAGGCTCAGGTTTTTATTTAATTATCTTTGACCAGCAACTGTCAATAGTTCTGGTAGCTATTTTTAAAAAATTGGGTAATCTGGCCTTTGTGGACAAATGTTGACTTGAAATCTAGGGCACACTGTAGTTCCAGATCGATAGTGCCTAATTTCAAGGCCACCATAGACATTTTTTGGAAACAAAATCAGTGAAGGAGAGTTCATTTACTGTTTCTGTAGTCTTTTTGTCACTCTCTGTACCAGCATGAGATATATCAGAACTAGGTCATTCCCCCCTCCCCCCACCTAGTTACTCACTAGCTGATTTCTTTTCTTTCTTTTTTAAGTATTACAAATAGTAGTACATATGTCTCCTTTTTCCCCCATTGACCTCCCCCGGCCTCCCCCGCCCCCGGCACATGCCCTCACATGCTCTCCAGTGTCTGTGTCCATTAGCTATCCTTATATGCATGCATACAAGTCCTGTTGATCTCTTACCCCCACCTCCAACCCTCCCCTGCCTTCCCTCTGTAGTTTGACAGTCTGTTCAATGCTTCTTTGTTTCTGTATCTATTTCTGTTAAGCAGTTTATGATGTTTGTTATATTCTATAAATGAGTGAGATCATGTGATATTTATCTTTCTTTGACTGGCTTATTTCGCTTAGCAACATATTTGAAGAAATACTGGCATTCAGTCTTTTACTATTAAGCATTATGTTAGCTGTGGATTTTTCACAGATGCCCCTACCAGGTTGAGGAAATTCCTTTCTTTCTTTCTTTCTTTCTTTTTTTTTTATTGCTTAAAGTATTACAAAGGGTATTACATATGTGTCCATTTTTCCCCCCCGCCCTAGACAGTCCCCTAGCCTCCCCTGTCCCCCAGTGTCTTATGTCCATTAGTTATGCTTATATGCATGCATACAAGTCCTTTAGTTGATCTCTTACCCCCCTACCTCCTGCCCCCCAACCCTCCCCGGCCTTCCCGCTGCAGTTTGACAATCTGTTTGAGGCAGCTCTGCCTCTGTATCTATTATTGTTCAAAAGTTTATAATGGTCTCTATTATCCATGAATGAGTGAGATCATGTGGTATTTTTCCTTCATTGACTGGCTTATTTCACTTAGCATAATGCTCTCCAGTTCCATCCATGACGTTGCAAATGGTAAGAGTTCCTTCCTTTTTAGAGCAGCATAGTATTCCATCGTGTAGATGTACCACAGTTTTCTAATCCATTCATCTACTGATAGGCACTTAGGCTGTTTCCAGATCTTAGCAGACTGCCTTATTTTGTGTTTAGCAAAGAGTCAGTTTGTGGGTCAGCCTCTGGGTGGCAGTGTTCTGGGGTTCGCCTCTGAGGCTATAGGGCCTCTCTGTCCAGTGGAAGTTCACTGCCCAGAGCTGGCTGCGTAATAGTTAGTTACCGGCGCTGTGTTGTTGCTGGGATTGAAAATCCCTCTATAGGCCAGACCCTGTTAACTCCCAGGGACTGATCAGGTTATTTTAATCCTTGATCTCCTTCAGGGTGGAATCTGGGTGTGGCCGTGCTCCTTGCCTGGGGGCTGGGGGGAGGAGTCTCACTCTCTGGAGAGAATGGCTGCCCCAGTCCTGGGCTCAGGGGTGTCTCAGCACTCAATTCGCTGCCACCTCTCCCGGCCCCCCTTCTCTCCTCAGTCTCTCCCCAGATTCCACTCCTCCGCACACTCTCCCTCTCTTCAGCACAGGTGAGTGTCTGTATCCGAAATGTCCCATGAACAGGATTCAGTGAAAACAAACAAACAAACACCGGCCGCAGAAACGGGGAAGGCTTGGTTTCTGTAAGCTTCTTCTCTTACCGGGACTGCATGATCTGGTCAGCTCTTCAGTCTGTCCCCTTTAGGCTCAGTCCTCCGTGATCACAGAACCCAGCTCTCAATTCCCCTGGCGGCGCCAGGAATCCTGTGGTTCTCCTTTCCCCCGTCAGGGGCTGTGCCTGTCCCAAGGGACGCAGCTGTCTGCCACGTGGTCTCCCTCCGACTCTCTGGGCTCAGAGGTCTGGCAAACTTTCCTGCCCAAATCCCTGTTTTTTTTTACCTTTCCAGGGGAGTTCTGTTCTTCCCGGCTGCAAATCATCTCACCAGCTGAGCAATTTCGCCAATTCGGGGTGGGTGTTATTAGTTTCAGCTGCTGACTCCATTTGCTCCGGGACACGACCTGGGACACCTCTGCCTATATCGCAGCCATCTTCTCTCTCCGGAAATTCCTTTCTATACCTAGTTTGTTGAGTGTTTTTAACATGAATTGGTCAAATGCTTTTTCATCATTTATTGACAGGATTATGTATTTCTGTTCTTTATTCTGTCGATATCATATATTGCATTAATTGATTTTTGGATGTTAAACCAAGCTGGTGTTCCTAGAATAAATCTAACTTGTTGTTTTTTGGTTTTTTTGTGACTTTCCTAGACTAATTCTATAATTACCTCTAATTTGAGGTCAGAAGTATCTCTTCACTTGCATTAATGATTGTTCTCAGATTTCCTTAAATACCTTAAACCTGTAACTCTTCCAGCATTTGCCTAGGATTCTGTGTATGTGTTGGGGTTTGCCTTCAATGCTCGGGCTCTTTACAACTGTGTCTTCTTACAACTCTGTCTTTTGTTCTACAACTCTGTTTTAGTCTTCACTTCTTGTGCAGAGCCTCAAAGTCAGCCAGAGGTAAAGATGAGGGCTTTTTAGGTCTTTCCTGACCTTTTTAGGTCTTTCTTGAGCATGTACACAGTTTTCTACATTTCTAGAAATATATTAGAGTTTTTAAAGGCCCCCAGAAACCTGCTTTAGTCCGCCGGGCTTCAGCCAGCAGGATTGCAACATTGTAAGCAAAGGCCAGAAACCTACTTTCAGCAGCGGAGGCCTAAGAGCTGGAGCCAAGCCTCAAAGCTAAAGCTGGCCCAGAATAAAAAAAAAAAAAAAGAAAAAAAGGAACAGTTGGGAGCTTCAGTCACCCCCACCCTGAAAAAAGCCCTCAGCCCCTCACCCAGGCTGGCCAGACACCCCAGTGGGGACCCCCACCCTGATCCAGGACACCCTTCAGGGCAAACCAGCCAGCACCCACCCGTGCACTAGGCCTCTATCCTATATAGTAAAAGGGTAATATGCCTCCCAACACCGGGATCAGCGGAGCTGCGAGGCCTCCCGGCACCGGGATCAGCGTGACAGGGGGCAGCACCCAAACCCCCTGATCACCTTGCGGCTCTGTGTGTGACAGGGGGCTGGACCACCACCTCCCTATCCGCCCTGCTCTGTTCATGACAGGGGAAGGCGCCCCAACCTCCTGATCAGCCCTGCTCTGTGCCTGATATGGGGGAGCTCCCCAACCCCCTGATTGCCCTGCAGCTCTGTGTGTGACAGGGTGCGGCGCCCCAACCCCCCACCCCATGGCCCTGCTCTGTGTGTGACAGGGTGCAGCGCCCCCCTCCCCCACAGGCCCTGCTCTGTATGTGACAGGGTAGAGACATAACCTCCCCATCAGCCCTGCCCTGAGTGTGAGAGTGGGAGTGGCGGTGCCCCAATCCCCTGATCCGCCCCAACCCACTGATCCGCCCTTCTCTGTGTGTGACAGGGGGCGGTGCCCCACTCCCCTATCCGCCTTACTCTGTGAGTGACAGGGGGGAGCTCCTCAACCCCCTGAGGGGCCCTGCTCTGTGCGTGACAGGAGGGAGCTCCCCAACCCCCCTGATGTGCCCTGCTCTGTGCATGATAGGGAGGAGCTCCCCAACCCCCTGATCGACCCTGCTCTGTGCGTGACAGGGTAAGGAGCCCCAAACCCCTGATGAGCCCTGCTCTGTGCGTGACACAGAGTGGCGCCGCAACCTCCCCATCGACCCTGCCTTGAGTGTGACAGGGGGCAGTCCCCCAACCCCCAATCAGCCCTACCCTGAGCATGACTGAGGGTGGCATCGCAACCTCCCTATCCGCCCTGCTTTGTGCATGACAGGGGGCGGCGCCCCAACTCCCCAATCAGCCCTGCTCTGAGCCTGACCAGGGGCTGCACCTAGGGATTGGGCCTGCCCTCTGCCATCCGGGAGCAGGCCTAAGCCAGCATGGCGTTATCTCCCGAGGGGTCCCAGACTGGGAGAAGGCACATGCCAGGCTGAGGGACCCCCCCTCCCCTCCCCGAGTGCACAAATTTTTGTGCACCGGGCCTCCAGTATCTATATAAAAGGCTAATATGCTAAGTGTCCGACTTGTGTCGCTATGACGCACACTGACCACCAGAGGGCAGACGCTCAATGCAGGAGCTGCGGAGCTGCAGTGACTTGGCAGCCTTGGTTCTTGCGTGAGGCACATGAAACCAGAGAGGAGGGAACCCAATTGCTTGATTCCTCATGGGGCCGTGCGATTCTACCTTTGGCCGTGGGTTATGTTGTTGCTGGGACACTCTCAGCCCCGAATCTGGCTTACTGCACACTTGCGTTTGCGTTCCACACCCTGTATAACAGCAACTTTGCAAAGTGCTCTCTTGCATTCCAGACTCCTCAGGGGGCCTTGGAGAGCTGGTTTCAGCCTTATCCCCGCAGGCCAGGCCAAGGGACCCCACCTGCCAGAGGGACCCCGCTTACTCCGCAGACACCTTTGGAGCCATTGCACTGCCCCAGGTGCAGTGGCCAGGGAGGGACTGCGGGAGGTTGTCTCCAGGGCTCATCTCGCCCAGCCCTGCCCCGCTGGCCACCTTCTAATTAATTTCCTTTCAATGTGCATGAATCTGTGCACTGGGTCACTACTAATAATATATTTGTTATATGCCTTTTAAAATTTTGGCATTGCTGAATTAATTTATTTTCTTTTAATTACACAAATAATACATAAATAATTTTTAATGTGAATGTTTCCATATTTAATGTATACTTTAGCTTTCACATATCTCCAACTAATGAAAACCAGCAGCTGCAGAGCAATTTGTCATCTACTTTTCTCTTTATCTTAGCACAATTCTTGGTTCATTCTTGAAATAATAGCCCATCTACTCACTACTACATTCAGTGCTGCTTTCTGTCTAATTTTGTGATGAGAAATAGGATTATGGGAAAGTCCTGTCTGATTCAGCCTATGTATCTAATATCTTTTTTTTCCAAACAAGGAGTCATTGGTTTCACATCTCAGGTGAATCACTACTCTGGAAAATTCCAATATATTAGCTCTTCCCAAGGTCTCTAGTGGGAGGAATCTTCTCAGCATTCACCTGCATGTTGGTCCAAGTTTTATGGCCCTTGGGAACTTTTCTTCATATGTATTAGGTTGCAGTTCAGATGTTTTCTGGAGTTTCATTAAATATGTGATTATATTTTTTGTTGGCTGTACTTTTTCACGTTTTTTTTTTAAACATATTTTATTGATTTTTTACAGAGAGGAAGACAGAGGGATAGAGAGTTAGAAACTTCGATCAGCTGCCTCCTGCACACCTCCTACTGGGAATGTGCCCACAACCAAGGTACATGCCCTTGACCGGAATCGAACCTGGGACCCTTCAGTCCGCAGGCCGATGCTCTATCCACTGAGCCAAACCAGTTAGGGCCCTTTTTCATGTTTTTGGTAGGTTTAATGGAGGAAAGCATAAATACATTTCTAATATAAAAACATAAGCAGTACAAATGGAGATAAAATTCCCCTTGATTTACCACCCAATCCAACCACTTTCAACTGCCTGGTGGATAGCATTTCAAAATTTTTTCTGCACAAAAAAATTTTTATTGCTATTTCCTTATTGTTCTTTTTAAAGATAAATGCTATCATACTATACATATTGTTTTTCAACTTGTTTTAAGCTTTTAGTAATGTATCTTTGAAATATTTTTGTATCAGTACGTAAGTCTATCTCATTTTTATAACTGCTATATAGGATTTTACATTATACAAAATCTATCTTGTTTATTTAACTACTGGTAGCCCGGTGCACGAAATTCATGCACATTAAAAGGGAATTAATTGCCCTAACCGGCTTGGCTCAGTGGATAGAGCATCGGCCTGTGGACTCAAGGGTCCCAGGTTCGATTCTGGTCAAGGGCATGTACCTTGGTTGCAGGCACATCCCCAGTGGGGAGTGTGCAGGAGGCAGCTGATCCATGTTTCTCTCTCATCGATGTTTCTAACTCTCTATCCCTCTCCCTTCCTCTCTAAAAAATCAATAAAATATATATTTTTAAAAAGGAATTAGCAGAGATATTTTAATATTGCTATTTGCCCTTTCTCTATAATAGAAGTGTGAGAGATGGAAGGAAATTAGTAAAATGTATATGAAAATCACATATAAATTTATTAATAAATAAACAGTAACAAAAGGATATAACAACAGAGGCATGATATAAAAACGACAAAAACATGGTATGAAAACAACAAAAACATGATATAAAAACAACAGTGATTCAAACAATGGCTGATAAAGTGATTAAACTTATTGTAATATCTCCCTGTACACCACATTAAGAGTGAAAACACTTTCAGAGTGCTTGACTAATTTCCCTTTTGATGAAGTACTTAGAACTTTAACTGTAACATCACATGCTCTTCAAACTCGAGAGAAAGCAACATATAACTGACCATGTGCAAAAACGGGTTCAGGTAGGAATATGCCTACTTTGTCTAGAGTTTGTCCTTGTGATTTATTAATAGTCATCACAAATGCTGGCATCACGGGAAACCGTCGTCGAATCAATTTAAATGGGAGGCCAGTGTCAGATGGGGACAAATTAATTCTTGGAATCAGAACATCCTCTCCCTCTGCAGGTCATGTTAATACTTCAGCTTTGATAATGTTAGGTCGTAATCTTTTGGTAATAAATCTGGTACCATTACAAAGACCCCATTTACTATTGAGATTTCTCAATAGCATGATGATTGCACGCACTTTCATTTTTAGTTTATGACATGGCATTCCTGAAGGAGTAATACTATTAAGAAATTCGATGGGAAAATTTTCATTTTCAGCATCATCTGTGGAATCAATGGAATCATCACTCAAATATGTGTGAAAATCTCCATTGAGTATATCCAAATTTTCTTCATTTAATTTTTGAACATGCTCATTTTTTGGACAAAGAATTGCACGTTTAGATATATTTTTAATATTATCTATAGCAATGGTTCTCAACCTTGGCTGCACATTAGAATCACCTGGGAATCTTTTTAAAATCCTGATTCCTGGGCCTCATCCTCCAGAAATTGTTTCTTTGTTATGGGGTGGGGCCACAACATTAGTAACAAAGAAATAGAATTAAAACTTTATTGTGGGGAGCCATTACAGTGTTTTGGACAGGTTCAAGCCTTGGACTGATGAGAGGGCACAGTCCTCTCATTGCCACGTGCAAGTCCCAGCTTGGAGGGCAGGGCCCTCCCAGCACAATTATAGCCAACAGTTGTACTTGTAAGCTTGAATCTATGGTCCGAACACGTGGCCCCACGTGCCTGAGTGATGTAGGCTTGATAGAGTTCAGGTGCGTGTAGTTGAGTAGAATTGAAACCCAGAAGAATGTTGTAAACATCTTGTTCACGCCCTTACTTTGCCTCGTAGCATCTGCTATAAAATAAAGGCATGACTGTGGGCATGGTCGCTGTCTCTCAGAGAAGCAGCATCCCACTGAGACTCGGCTTTCATTTTCTTGTCTGTCTTTTCTAAGCCTTTCAGCTGCCCCCACTCAGGTTCACCCCTGGCTGTGCTGGCGCATGGCACACTTTAGAAAGCTCTGCCTCCACGCTCCGAGGGCGGGTTCCTGCCTCAAATCCTGCCCTTACAGGAAACAGCTCCAGGAAACAGCTTGGGGGAGGGAGCAGCTGTTGCCAAGACAACCCCTGTAGGACTGACTTCCTTCCGCTTGGTCACGGTTCTGTTCTGGTCGTGATGAACACCACCCATGGTTTTTATATAAATAGATTTCTGTTTTAATTAAATTTAGGTTGTTCAATTTCTGGCTATTGCAAAATGATGCCTCAGTCAATAGCCTGGTACATGATATACACAAGGGAGTATTCTCTAGGCCAACCTTTCAGACCTCAGGACCACCAGTGGTCTGCGGACCACTGGTTGGCGACCACTGCTCTAAGCTATGTACTTAGGAATGGAATTGCTAGTTTGAAGGGTATACACATTCGAGATTTTAAATACTGCTAAATATTAACCTCCAAAATGCCTGTCCTAATATGCACACCACATACAATATATGAGAACTAGAGGCCTGGTGCAGGAATTTGTGCACGGGTGTGGGGTCTGGCCAGCCTACCCCGACTGGGGCCAATTGGACTGGGGGGGCAGGGACGTGGGTGGTTGGCCAGCTGGCCCTGCTCCCAATCGGGGTGGGGTGGCTGATTAGGGGCAGGGTCAGCTGGGGGGAGGGGCGGCAGGCAGTTGGTGGGCCAGCCCCACCCCCTGGTCGAACTCCTGGTTGAGGGACAATTTGCATATTAGCCTTTTATTATATAGGATGTTTTCCAGTATTCACAATATTGGACATTATTGACCCTTTTATTTTTGCCTATCTTGAATATTGCCTATTATTTTTTAAAGCTTGTCTTCCCTCAATTACTTGTGAAATGAAGCATCTTCTCATGTCATTGGCCATTTCGCTTTTCATTTCTGTGAATTGCCTATTCATACCATTTGCTTATTTTTTTTTTCTTTCAGGTTGTATTTTTCTTACTGACTTTAGGATTTTTATATTGCATTGCAACCCCACCACCCAAAGTCAAATCATCATCTGTTACCATATATATGACCCTCTTTAACCTTTACTACTTCCAACCCCTTCTCTCTGGTAACCACCATACAGTTTTCTGTGTCTGTAAGCTTTTGTTTGTATGTTTTCTTGTTTGAAAATGGAATATTTTTTTTCTATTTTATTCTGTAATCCTATCTAGTAGTATTAAGTTTCAAAATTTGATCTTGTATGTAACTACATTAATAAATTGCTTTCTTAGTTTTTCATTCTCACTTGTGCTTCTTGGATATTCTAGGTGGATATTAACATTTTTAAGTAAACACTTTGGCCTCTTTTTCTCTAACATTTATACCTTCTTTTTTAATTATTTTTTTAATATATTTTATTGATTTTTTTACAGAGAGGAAGGGAGAGGGATAGAGAGTTAGAAACATCGATGAGAGAGAGACATCGATCAGCTGTCTCCTGCACATTCCCTACTGAGGATGTGCCTGCAACCAAGGTACATGCCCTTGACCGGAATCAAACTTGGGACCCTTGAGTCCACAGGCCGATGCTCTATCCACTGAGCCAAACTGGTTAGGGCTTCTTTTTAATTATTAAAAAATATATATTTTTATTGATTTCAGAGAGTAAGGGAGAGGGAGAGAGATAGAAACATTAATGATGAGAGAGAATCATCAATTGGCTGCCTCCTGCATGCCCCCTACTTGGGATCGAGCTCACAACTCGGGCATGCGCCCTGATGGCAATCAAACCGTGACCACCTGCTCCATAGGTTGCTGCTCAACCATTGAGCCACACTGTCCAGGCTTATCTTTTTTATATTATAAAGTTGAATAATACCAATGATAGTAGCCATTATTTTTATTTTCCTCCTCTAACTGATATGTTGTGTTTCATCTTTAACTATCTGTTGTACATTTCTGGCTGATATCCTTTATGAAATTAAGGGAGTGACCTTTCATTTCTTGTTTCCTAAGAATTAGATATTTTTAAAATAAGGAATGAGTGCTCAATTTTATCATTGATAAAAATTAATCATCATGTAGTTTTTATAACCTGTTTATAGAAGGAATTGTAAAAATACGGCATCATTGAATCCCCTCTGATTGACCATGATAAATTATTATTTGTGTATATTGCTGGGTTTCATGTACTAGTTTTCAATTTAGGGCATTTGTATATCTGTTCCTATGAAAGAGTGACCTATAACATTTTTGCATGTTTGCTCTCCTTTTCTGATTTTGTTTTAAAGGTTTTACCAACTGTATAAAATGAGTTGGGAAGCTTTCATTTTTTTTCTATGCTCTAGTGCAGTTTATATAACACTAGAGGCCTGATGCATGAATTCATGCATGGTTGGGGTCCCTCAAGGTAGCCTGCAGAGATTGGGCTCCAGCTCGCGCCACCAGCCTCACAGCCCCAGCTCATGCCCCCAGTCTCATAGCCCTGCAGCCACACCTGGCACCCTGCCTTGGCCTGGCACTGCCCCCTCACCTGCTCCACCATCCTGCCAGCAGGATGACCAATCGGGGCTGAGCTCCCTGCCTCAGCGCCTGGGAGCTGGGCAGTGGCCCCTCCCCCTGCCTCTGCTGCTGGTCGCCGTCTATGGGGCGATCGGGTCCCTCTTTTTCCTCATCTTCCACATCCAAAAGGTCGCTTGGTAATGTCATTTTTATGTCTTAAATAACTTTCATTGTTCCAATCCTTAGAGATCCTCACCTGAACTGTAAAACAACAGTTTTAAATTTCCTAAATGGTTTCTTAAACACCATTTTTTTATTCCTAAATCTATCTTCCAAATGTAATATTTTTTAAATCCAAAATTGGTCATGTTTACCACTCTTTAAAAACTTTCATTTGTTCCCATCATCTATAATAGATGTTTTTAATCTCCCTTCCTTTTAAAGCAAGGGAAAATCTTTTGTTCTTCTTTTTGTCAGTTACACTTGACATTCAATATTACTTTGTATTAGTTTCAGGTGTATAGCATAGTGGTTACTCAATTATATAATTTACAAAGTGATTCCCCCATAAGTATAGTACTTACCTGGCATAATACATAGTTATTACAATATTATTGACTATACTAGGGGCCCAGTGCACAAATTCGTGCACCTTGAAAGGAACTGTTGGCTGTGAGGCTGTGGTGGGCACAGGGGTGGGTCTCGGCCCAACCTCCATGACCCCGCCCAACCCCTCCCTCTGCAGCTCCCAGTCTCCTCTCTGCTGACAGCCCTTCTCCTGCCACTGCCACTCCCACGTGCTGATGGCACTGGCCCTGCTAGCATCCGCTGATGGCACAGAGCAATTGGGTCCAGCGTCAGCAGCGGGTGCAAGCAGGGCCTGTGCTGTCAGTGGATGCGAGCAGCGGCTGCTGCTCCAATCACCCCTCAGAAGCAGGGGGAAGTGGAGAAGCCCTCAGGGGCGATTAGGGCCAGCAGCTGCAGCTTGCACCCACTGATGGCACTGAGCAATCGGGACCGGCACTGGGTGTCCACAGCAGGTGCGAGTGGTGGCTCCAGCGCCAGCTGCAAGTGTGAGTGGGGCTGGCGCTGACAGTGGGTGCGAGTGGCGGCTTTGGTATTGGCAGTGGGTGCGAGAAGCGGCTGCTGGCCCCGATTGATCGCCCCTCAGGAGCAGGGAGAGACGGAGAAGCCCTAAGGGGCAATCTGGGCCAGCAGTTGCCGCTCGCACCCGCTGACGGCACCAAGCGATTGGGGCCAGCACAAGGTGCCGCAGTGGGTGCGAGCGGGGCCAGTGCCGGCAGCAGGTGCAAGTGCCGGGTGGGACTGCAGCACACGGGAGCAAAGAATTTTCAGTAACCACCAAAGGCTCGACCTGATGACAGCACCCAATGCCCCACCTTGGTCTGGTGCCCCTGCTCACCTGCTCCACCATCCCACCACGGCCGATACCTGCCATGTTCCACGCTCTGCCACCTGCTGCCAGCGACCACCATGGTCCACGCGCACCCCCTGGTGGTCAGCGCACGTCATAGCGACCGGTTGTATGGTTGTTCAGTTGTTCCACGGTGCAGTCTATTTACATATTAGGATTTTATATAAATAGATTCCCTATGCTATACTTTACATCTCCAAAGACTATTTTATAACTACCAATTTGTACTTCTTAATACCTTCACCTCTTTCACCCAGCCCCTAATCCCAACCCATCTGGAAACCCTCACGTTGTTCTCTATATATATGAGTCTGTTTCTGTTTTGCTTGTTCATTTATTTTTTAAGATTCTACATATAAATAAAATTATATGGTATATTTGCCTTTCTCTGTTATATTTCACTTACCATAATATCCATGCATCCATGTTGTCACAAATGGTAAGATTTCATTCCTTTTAATGGCCTAGTGATGTTCCATTGTATATATGTACCATGTCTTCTTTATCCAAGTGTCTGTTGGTGGGCCTTTGGGTTGCTTCCATATCTTGGCTATTGTAAATAATGCTGCAATGAACATAAGGATACATATATCTTTTCAAATTAGTGTTTCAGATTTATTTGGATAAATACCCAGAAGTGGAATCATTGGGTTATAAGGTGGTTCTGCTCTATTTTTAACTTTTGAGGAACCTCCATACTGTTTTTCTTAGTGGTTGTAGCAATTTGTAGTCCTAACACACAAGGGTTCCCTTTTTTCCACATCCTTGCCAGCAGTTATTTGTTGATTTATTCATGACAGGTGTGAGGTGATATCTCATTGAGATTTTAATTTGCATTTCTTTGATGATTAGTGGCCTTAAGCATCTTTTCATATATTTATTGGTCATCTGTATGTCCTCTTTGGAGAAATGTCTGTTGAGGTTATTTTTTTAATCAGATTATCTAGTCTTTTGATATTAAGTTGTATGAATTTTTTATACATTTTAGATGTTAACCCTTTATTGGATGTATCATTGGTGATACATTAGGTAGGTTGTCTTTGTGTTTTGTTGATGGTTTCCTTAGCTGTGCAAAAGTGTTTTAGTTTGATGTAATCCCATTTGTTTCCTTTTTTTGTTTCCCTTGCCTCCTTAGGGAAACAATAAAAATGACCTAAACAGACATTTCTCCAAAGAGGATATCTTTAAAAATAATACCAAGAACAAAGTCAGAGAGTTTACTGCCTCTTTTGTTTCCTAGAAGTGTTATGGTTTGGGGTCTGACATTTAAGTCTTTAATCCATTTTGAGTTTATTCTTATATATGGTTTAAGAAGGTGGTCTGTTTTCATTTTTTGCATGTATCTATAGAGGTTTTTCTATACCATTTATTTATTTTTATTGTTTAAAGTATTACAAATAGTAGTACATATGTCCCATATTCCCCCTATTGACCTCCCCCCATCTATACAATTTACTGAAGAGACTGTCTTTACCCAATTGTATACTCTTGCCTCCTTTGACATAGTTTAATTAACCATATAGGCGTGGGTTTATTTCTGGGCTCTCTATTCTGTTCCAAAGATCTTTTTTTATGTCAATACAATGCTATTTTGATTACTACATCCTTGTAGGAATATAGTTTGATATCAGGTAGCATAATAACTCCAACTTTGTTCTTTCTCAAGGTAGTTATGGCTACTCAGTGTCTCTTGTGGTTCCGTATAAATTTTAGGATTATTTCTTTTAGTTCTGTAAAAAATGCCTTTGGTATTTAGATAGGGATTGCATTGAATCTATAGATTGCTTTGGGTAGTATAAACATTTTGACAGTATTAATTCTTCTCATCCATGAGCACGGTACATTGCTTCCATTTATTTGTATCTTCTTCAACTTCTTTCTTGAATGTCTTATAATTTTACAAGTAAAGGTCTTTTACCTCCTTGGTTAAATTTATTCCTAGATTGTTAGTTTTTTTATGCAATTGTAAATGGGATTGTTTGCTTCATTTTCCTTTCTGATAGCTCATTATTGGTATACAAAAATGCAACTGATTTCTCAATATTAATTTTGTATCCTGCTACTTTATTGAATTCATTTATCAGCTCTAATACTTTTTGGTGGGATTTTTAGGGTCCTCTCTATATAGTATGTCATCTGCAAACAATGACAGTATTACTTCTTCCTTTTCAATTTAAATGCCTTCAATTTCTTTTCTTTTGTCTGATTGCTGTGGCTAGGACTTCCAGTCCTGTTTTGAATAAAAGTGGTGAGAGTGGGCATCCTTATCTTGCTCCTGATCTTGATGTTAACTGTGGGTTTGTCACATATTTCATTTATTATGTTGAGGTATGTTCCTTCTATTACCACTTTGCTGAGAGTTTATATTATAAATGGGTGCTGGATTTTTGTCAAGTGCTTTTTCTTTATTGATATGATATGATTTTGATCCTACATTTTGTTTATGTGGTGTATCACATTCATTGATTTGTGCATATTGAACCAACTGTACATCCCTGGAATAAATCCTGCTTCATCATAGTGTATGATCTTTTTAATGTAGTGCTGAATTTGGTTTGATAATTGTTGAGGATTTTTTTCATCTATATTCATCAGGGATATCGGCCTATAATATTCTTTTTTTTTTAATTAAATCTTTATTGTTCAGATTATTACATTTGTTCCTCTTCCCCCCCCCCCCATAACTCCCCTCCTCCCAGTTCCCGCCCCACCCTCCGCCCTCACTCCCCACCCACTGTCCTCATCCATAGGTGCACGATTTTTGTCCAGTCTCTTCCCGCATCTCCCACACCCCTTTCCCCCCCAAGAATAGTCAGTCCATTCCCTTTCTATGTCCCTGATTCTATTATAATCACCAGTTCATTCTGTTCATCAGATTATTTATTCACTTGATTCTTAGATTCACTTGTTGATAGATACATATTTGTTGTTCATAATTTGTATCTTTACCTTTTTCTTCTTCTTCCTCTTCTTAAAGGATACCTTTCAGCATTTCATATAATACTGGTTTGGTGGTGATGAACTCCTTTAGCTTTTCCTTATCTGTGAAGCTCTTTATCTGACCTTCAATTCTGAATGATAGCTTTGCTGGATAAAGTAATCTTGGTTGTAGGTTCTTGGTATTCATCACTTTGAATATTTCTTGCCACTCCCTTCTGGCCTGCAAAGTTTCTGTTGAGAAATCAGCTGACAGTCGTATGGGTATTCCCTTGTAGGTAACTGAGTTTCTTTCTCTTGCTGCTTTTAAGATTCTCTCTTTGTCTTTTGCTCTTGGCGTTTTAATTATGATGTGTCTTGGTGTGGTCCTCTTTGGATTCCTTTTGCTTGGGGTTCTCTGCGCTTCCTGGACCTGTAAGTCTATTTCTTTCACCAGGTGGGGAAAGTTTTCTGTCATTATTTCTTCAAATAGGTTTTCAATATCTTGCTCTCTCTCATCTTCTGGCACCCCTATAATTCTGATGTTGGTATGCTTGAAGCTGTCCCAGAGGCTCCTTACACTATCTTCATATTTTCGGATTCTTTTTTTAATTTTGCTTTTCCGGTTGGGTGTTTTTTGCTACTTCGCATTTCAAATCTTTGACTTGATTCTTGCGCGCCTCTGGTCTGCTGTTGGGAGTCTGTATAATATTCTTTATTTCAGTCAGTGTATGCTTAATTTCTAGTTGGTTCTTTATCACAGCATTGAGGGTCTCATTAGATTTCTTGTAGATCTCATTAAGTTTATCGGCAGTTTCTAGAAAATTATTGAAAGACCTTAAAAGTGTGGTTCTGAACTCCATATCCTCCATTTCTGTCATTTTTGTCCTGTTTCTTTGTCTCCGCATTTTTTATGCTTTCTTGGTGCACCCCCTAGTGGTCTTTGTGCGCAGTCTTGTTGTAGTTAAGCCTTGATTGTTGTCGGTATTACTGGGGGATTTGACCTCCAGGCCAACTGGCTGTGAGAATCAGCTGTGTCTGCAGTGGGAAAACTTCTGTCCTCTGGGGAAGTGCTAATCTAGCCTTTGCCTGAGGCTATCTGGCAAATGCCTCTGTGCAGGGCTTGGGTGGGGCGGGTTGCACGGATCAACAGGGCGGGCGGAGGGAGCAGTTATGGCTGCTCTCAGTCCCATCCCCAGAGGCTCTGCCTCTCAGAGTCCCAGCAATCGCTGCAAACCTCGGAGAGAAAGCTGCCCTTTAATTCCGACCGATGCCAGACAGTCCCGCTTCTCCCGTTTGAGTCTGGGTCCCTAGAGACTCGCCCAGAACTGGAGCTCAGAGCTTGAGACTCCCTTCCAATTGAAAACGACAACCACGCCCTCAGCTGCCATCCCGCTTCGCGTGCCTCCGCACCTTTGTATTTTCTGCACTGCGCCTCCCCTGAGTCTCGGTATGCTGTTCCCTTTCCTTCTAGTTGAAGAATTTCCCCTCATCCAGCCTTCCTGTGGTTCTAGGTGATGTCCGTTCCATCTTTTAGTTGTATTTTTGAAGTGGTTGTGCGAGGCAGCAATCTCCAGTGTTTACCTATGCCACCATCTTGGTTCTCCGGCATTCTATAATTTTCTTTTTTGTAATTTCTTTATTTGATGTTGGAATCAGAGTAATGGTGGCCTCATAAAATAGGCTTGGGAGTCTTCCTTTTCAATTTTTTGGAATAGCTTGAGAAGGATAGGTATTAATTCTTCTATGAATGTTTTGTAAACTTCACCTGGGAAGCCTTCCAGTCCAAGACTGTTTTTGTTGGGGGATTTTTGATTACTGATTTTATTTTGTTAGTAGTAATTGGTCTGCTTAGATTTTCTGTTTCTTCTTGAGTCAGTTTGGAAGACTGTATGTAATCTAGGAATTGATCCATTTCTTCAAGACTGTTCAATTTGTTGGCATATAATTGTTCATTGTATTTTTTTATAATCCTTTGTATTTCTGTGGTGTCAGGTGTCATTTTTGCTCTTTTATTTTGATTTTATTTATTTGGGTCCTCTCTTTTTAATTGTGAGGAAAGCTCCCAACCTCTCCTTTTTTCCTTTTTTTTTTTAAAATATATTTTACTGATTTTTTACAGAGAGGAAGGGAGAGAGAGTTAGAAACATCGATGAGAGAGAAACATCGATCAGCTGCCTCCTGCACATTTCCTACTGAGGATGTGCCCGCAACCCAGATACATGCCCTTGACCGGAATCGAACCTGGGACCTTTCAGTGCTCAAGCCGACGCTCTATCCACTGAGCCAAACCAGTTTCGGCTTTTTTTTTTTTTCTTGATTAGTGCTGGTTAGAGGTTCATAAATCTTCTTTATCTTTTTAAAGTACCAGTTCTTGGTTTCATTGATCTTTTTATTTTTATTTTTTGGACTATTTTATTTATGCTCTGATCTTTATTATTTCCCTCTTTCTACTCATTTTGAGGGGTTCCAGATTAGAGAGGGTGAAGGCTGGGCTGAGGGGACCCCCCCCCACACACATGAATTTCGTGCGCCAGGCCTCTAGTATATCTTATTGGGAAATAGAAAAGAGTGAGAAAAGATACTTAGACTCCAATGAAAATGACAGATTTGTAAGGCAAAAATGATCAAATACTGGAAATGAAATATAGCCTGCATCTATTCAATATGTCTTCCTGGTCACATTGCTTCCTCCTTTCTGTCTCCTCCACTTCTGTTTTATTAAAAATACATGGCATTATACTTAGGGCCACCCAGAAAAACCAGGAGAAGTGTATCCTCTGCAAAGACCCTCTTTTCCCCCAAATAAGTAACATCCTTTAATCAAATTAGTGAATCACACATTAGGGGATTTAGAATATGGACATATTGTGTTGAGGGTTGCCACTTAACCCACTACAGATGTCCTCTGGTTGACTCCATCAAAAGACCTATTATCATTTGACCCAAGTAAGGACAGTTTTCTATCTCTGGGCATCATGTCAAGTATGACTCTTATATTTGCTGCCATTCACTAGTGAACCTGGGAAGAACCATTCTTAGAACAAATTCAACAAAGAAAAGAATGGATGGTTTCTGCTGTCCTGTTCTTGAAGTCCTTGTAATGACAGACAGCTCTCTTAATTGTTTGACCATATAACAGATGTTTTAGGAATTTCTTTTCTTATTAGAACCAAAGGTTTTTTCACCGATGAAGTTCAAATATTTCACAATCATCTCACACTACTGAGATGATATAATTATGCCAATTTTATAGATAATGAAACCGAGTATAGTGGATGCTAATATTGCTCAAAGGTTTCAACAGATTCAGGTTTTAACATCAAGTTAAAAGGCATTTGGTCATATTCTAATCATTTAAGAAAAATCTGGTGACAGAAGAGTTAGTAATTCTGGATCTCTCATAATTTCTATCACTATTCATTTTTATTTATTCTAAAAATCCAAGTTCCTGTGTCTTGAGGTGGCCTCTACTGGTATGACTTTCCTTCTTAGGACTGTTTTCGCTTTGTCCCATAGATTTTGGGTTTTCTCTTTTTTTAATTTTTTTATTGATTTTAGAGAGAAAGGGAGGGGAAAGAGAGAGAGAGAGAGAGAGAGAGAGAGAGAGAGAGATTTGTTGTTTCAGTTATTTATGATTTCATTGGTTGCTTCTTATATTTGCCCTGACCAAGGATAAAACCCACAACCTTGGCGAATTGGGATGATGCTCTAATCAACTGAGCTACTCGGCCAAGGCCGGGGTCATTGTGATTTAATTTCATTTGTCTCAAGGAATCTTCTGCTTTCTTCATTGATCTCATTGTTAATTCATTCAGTGTTTAGTGGCATGTTACTTAGCCTCCATGTTTTTGTGTGTTTTACAGGGTTGTTTTTTTTCTCTTAATTGATTTTGGGTTTCATACCACTGTGGTAAGAGAAGATGATTGCTATGATTTCAGTCTTAAATTTATTGAAACTGTGTTTTGTTCTAACATGTGATCTGTCCTGGAAAATGTTCCATGTATACTTGAATGTATAATATGATGCTTTGCTGTGAAATGCTCTAAGAATGTCAATTAAATTCAGCTGATCTAATGTGTTGTTTAAGGCCTCTGTATCTTTGTTGATTTTCCGTCTGGAAGATCTATCCCTTGATGACAATGGGGTGTTAAAATTCTCTGCAAAGACTGTATTACTGTCGATCTTTCCCTTTATGTTTGTCAATATTTTCTTTATATATTTAGGTGTGCCTATGTTAGGTGCATAAATGTTTACAAAGGTAATATCCTTTTGTTGATTTCTTTTAACATTATGAAATGTCCTTTTTTTCTTTAGTGATTAAGTTATTACATATGTGTCCTTATTCCACCATTGCCCCCCCCAATCCCCCACTCATGTCCTTACCCCCCTGGTGTCTGTGTCCATTGGTTAGGCATACAAGTCCTTTGGTTGAAATCTCCCCCTACCCCCACCCTCCCCTACCTTCCCTTTTTATTTTGATGTAGTCCCATTTGTTTATTTTCTCTTTAGTTTCCATTGCCTTAGGAGCTGTATTGGTGCAGATATTGCTTCGGCATATATCTGAGATTTTGCTGCCTGTGGATTCCTCTAATCTATAATAATAAAAGCATAATATGCTAATTAGACCAGATAGCCAAACGATCTTCCAGACGAAGCCGTGGCGATGGGGCCGAGGCAGAGGTGGTTAGGAGCGATCAGGCAGGCAGGCAGGCAGGTGAGCAGTTAGGGGTGATCAGGCAGGCAGGCGAGTGGTTAGGGGCAATCATGCAGGCAGTCAGGCGAGCGGTTAGGAGCCAGTGGTCCTGGATTGCAAGAGGGATGTCTGACTGTCGGTTCAAGCCCAATTCCACAGTCGGACATCCCCCAAGGTGTCCCGGATTGTGAAAGGGTGCAGGCCAGGTTGCACTGGGCCTCTAGTATTTTTATGGTTCCCCATCTTATGTTTAAGCCCTTTATCCATTTTGAGTTCATTTTTGTGTACGGTGTAAGTTGGTGGTCTAGTTTCATTTTTTTGCATGTATCTGTCCAATTTTCCCAACAGCATTTATTTTTTTTTAATATATTTCATTGATTTTTTACAGAGAGGAAGGGAGAGGGATAGAGAGTTAGAAACATCGATGAGAGAGAAACATCAATCAGCTGCCTCCTGTACACTCCCCTACTGGGGATGTGCCTGCAACCAAGGTGCATGCCCTTGATTGGAATCAAACCTGGGATCTTTCAGTCCACAGGCCAATGCTCTATCCACTGAGCCAAACCGGTTAGGGCCCAACATCATTTATTGAAGAGACTGTCTTGACTCCATTGTATGTTCTTGCCTGCTTTGTCAAATATTAATGAGCATAGTGGTTTGGGTCAATTTCTGGGTTCTCTATTTTATTCCATTGATCTATGTGTCTGTTCTTGTGCCAGTACCAGGCTGTTTTGAGAACTGTGGCTTTGTAATACAGCTTGATATCTGGTATTGAGATCCCTCCTACTTTGTTCTTCTTTCTCAGGATCGCTGCAGCTATTCCGGGTCTTTTTTTATTCCAGATGAATTTTTGGAGAGTTCGTTCTATATGCTGTTGGTATTTTAATGGGGAGTGCATTGAATCTATAGATTGCTTTGGGTAGTATGGACATGAAATGTCCCTTTTTATCTCTTATTACAGCCTTTATTTTTAAGTCTGTTTTCCGGTATAAGTATTGCTACTTCAGCTTTTGTTTTTTTCCATTTGCATGAACTATCTTTTTTCATTCCTTTACTTTTAGCCTTTTGATATGAAGTGAATCTCTTATAGACAGCATATGTATAAGTCTTATATTCTATTTTAAAGTATACTTTTATTGATTTCAGAGAGGAAGGGAGAGGGAAAGAGAGATAGAAACATTAATTATGAGAGAGAATCATGGATCAGCTGCCTCGAGCCTGCAACCCAGGCATGTGCCATTGACCGGAATCAAACCCAGGATTCTTCAGTCTGCAGGCCAATGCTCTATCCAGTGAGCCAAACCAGCTAGGGCAGGGGTGGGCAAACTTTTTGACTCGAGGGCCACATGGGTTCATAAACTGGACCAGAGGGCCGAAACAAAAGCATGGATGGAGTGTTTGTGTGAACTAATATAAATTCAAAGTAAACATCGTTACATAAAAGGGTACAGTCTTTTTTTTTTTAGTTTTATTCATTTCAAACGGGCCGGATCCGGCCTGCGGGCCGTAGTTTGCCCACGGCTGGGCTAGGGCCTTATATTCTAATAATTCAGCCACCCTACATGTCTTTTGATTGCAGCATTTAATCCATTTGCATTTAACGTGTTTATTGATAGGTATGTAGTTATTCCCATTTTATTATTAACTAGAGGCCTGATGTATGAAATTCGTGCAAGAGTAAGCCTTCCTTTCCCTGGCTGCCAGCACCGGCTTCCCTCTGGAACCTGGGCTTCCCTTGCAGCCCTGGCTTTGTCCAGAAGGAAGTCCAGTCTAATTAGCATATTATACTTTTATTATCATAGATTTTTTTTATCTTTTTTTTTTCTTCTTAAAGAAGGACCTATAACATTTCTTATAATACTAGTTTGGTGGTGATGAACTCCTTTAGTTTTTTCTTGTCTGGTAAGCTCTATATCTGTCCTTCAATTCTTTTTTTTTTAAATTCTTTATTAGTTAAGGTATTGCAAATGTGTCCTCACCCCCCCATTAAACCCCATCCTCCATGCATACAAGTACTTTGGTTGATCTCTTCCCCTTACCCCCCCTCCCCTACTTTCCCTCCCCAGATTAATAGTCTGATCGCTGTTTCTCTGTCTTTGGATCTGTCCCTGATCATCAGTCTATGTTCTCTATATTCCACAAATGAGTGAAACCATGAGGTATTTATCTTTCTCTGACTGGCTTATTTCACTTAGCATAATGCTCTCCAGTTCCATCCATGCTGTTGCAAAAGGCAAGAGTTCCTTCTTTTTTACCGCAGCGTAGTATTCCATTGTGTAGATGTACCCCAGTTTTTTAATCCACTCATCTGTTGATGGGCACTTAGGCTGTTTCCAAATCTTAGCTATGGTGAATTGTGCTGCTATGAACATAGGAGTGCATATATCCTTTCTGATTGGTGTTTCTGGCTTCTTGGGATATATTCCTAGAAGTGGGATCACTGGTTCAAATGGGAGGTCCATTTTTAGTTTTTTGAGGAAGCTCCAAACTGTTCTCCACAGTGGCTGCACCAGTCTGCATTCCCACCAGCAGTGCAGAAGGGTTCCTTTTTCTTCAAGCACTTGTTGATTTGTTGATGATAGCCATTCGGACAGGTGTGAGATGATACCGCATTGTCGTTTTGATTTGCATCTCTCGTATAATGTGACTTTGAGCATGTTTTCATATGTCTTTCGGCCTTCTTTATGTCCTCTTCTGAAAAGTGTCTATCTAGGTCCGTTGCCCATTTTTTTATTGGATTGTTTATCTTCCTATTGTTAAGTTTCGTGAGTTCCCTGTAAATATTGGAGATTAACCCTTATTGGTGATATCATTGGCAAATATGTTCTCCCATGCAGTGGGTCTTCTTGTTGTTTTGTTGATGGTTTCCTTTGCTGTGCAAAAGATTTTTATTTTGATGTAGTCCCATTTGTTTATTTTCTCTTTAGTTTGTATTGACCTAGGAGCATTATCAGAGAAGGAATTCCTTCGGCATATGTTTGCGATTTTGCTGCCTGTGGATTCCTCTAGTATTTTTATGTTTTCCCGTCTTACGTTTAAGTCTTTTATCCATTTTGAGTTTATTTTTGTGTACAGTGTGAGTTGGTGGTCTAGTTTCATCCTTTTGCATGTATCTGTCCAATTTTCCCAACACCATTTATTAAAGAGACTGTCTTGACTCCATTGTATGCTCTTGCCTCCTTTGTCAAATATTAATTGGGCATAGTGGTTTGGGTCGATTTCTGGGTTCTCTATTCTATTCCATTGATCTATATGTCTGTTCTTGTGCCAGTACCAAGCTATTTTAAGTACAGTGGCTTTGTAATACAGTTTGATATCTGGTATTGAGATCCCACCTACTTTGTTCTTCTTTCTTAGGATTGCTGCAGCTATTTGAGGTCTTTTTTTTTATTCCAGATGAATTTTTGGAACGTTCATTCTAGATATGTGAAATATGTCTTTGGTATTTAATGGGAAGTGCGTTGAATTTATAGATTGTTTTGGGTAGTATGGACATTTTAATGATGTTGATTCTACCAATCCATGAACATGGTATGTTCTTCCATCTGTTTATGTCTTCCTCTTTCTCTTTTTTCAGTGTCCTGTAGTTTTTCGCATATAAGTCTTTTACCTCCTTAGTTAAGTTTATTCCTAGGTATCTTAATTTTTTTGATGCTATGGTAAATGGTATTGCTTTTTTAGTCTCACTTTCTGTAAGTTCACTATTGGTGTAAAGAAATGCCATAGATTTCTTGATATTTTGTATCCTGCTACATTGCCGAATTCATTTATTAAGTCTAATAATTTTTTGATGGAGTCTTTAGGGTTCTCTATGTACAGTGTCATGTCATCTGCAAATAAGGACAGTTTTACTTCTTCTTTTCCAATTTGGATGCCTTTTATTTCTTCTTGTCTGATCACAACGGCTAGTACTTCCAGTACTATGTTGAACAGGAGCAGTGAGAGGGGACATCCCTGTCTTGTCCTTCAATTCTTAACGATAGCTTTGCTGGATAGAGTAATCTTAGTTGTAGATGCTTGCTTTTCATTACTTTGAATATTTCTTGTCAATCCCTTCTGGCCTATAAAGTTTCTGCGGAGAAATCCGCTGGCAGTCTTATGAGAGCAACCTTGTAACTAGCTGCTTCTCTTTCTGCTTTTAAGATTCTCTCTATCTTTAATTTTTAATAATTTAATTGTGTCTTGGTGTGGGTCTCTTTGGGTTCATTTTGTTTGGGACTCTTCACTTTCTGGACTTCTTTGTCTCTTTCCTTTGCCAGTTTAGGGAAGTTTTCAATTATTATTATTTTCAAATAGGTTTTCAGTCTCTTGCTCTTTCTCCTCTTTTTCATGTACTGCCATGATGCGAATATTGTTTTGCTTTATGTTGTCCCAGAGGTTCCTTAAAGTATCCTCATTTTTTTGGATTCTTTTCTCTTTTTTGCTGTTCCGACAGGGTGTTTTTGCTACATTGATTTTCAAATTGCTGATTTTGTTCTCTGCTTAATTTGATCTGCTATTGATTCCTTCTAGTATATCCTTCATTTCAGTTATTGTATCCTTCAATTTTTTGCATTTGTGGTGATAACATTGAAGATTTGCTCTGTTAACAACTATCAAGTATATAATACAATACTGTTAGAGTCATCATTATATACATAAGATCCCCAGAATTTATTCACTTAATAGTTGGAAGTTTATACCCTTTGATTAACATCGCCCCATTTCTTCCATCCCTCAATATCTGGCAGCCACCATTCTACTCTCTATGAGCATAGCTTTTTTAGATTTCACATATAACTGAACTGAGAACATATAGTATTTGTCTTTCTTCTTTGAATTATTTCACTTATCATAATACCCTCGAGGTTCTTCATATCACAAAACCCAGGGCTTGCTTCTTTTTATGTATGTGTCACATATTAATTATCCATTCATCCATCAATGGACACTTAGATTGTGAATCTATCTTTAATACTATATCACCTTAGTATTCATAGTACCAAATGAATATGGAACATGTTGAGTTCCATATTCATTTGGTACTTCCCAACTGACTTTGATGCACTGATGAGCACATGAATTGAGTACCTGCCTCTTATCTGGTGTTTTACTATAAGCTCACGAGCTATAGTGGTATAATTACTTGCACAATTTTCCATGAGTGAGCATGTGAACTGACAAAAAGTCTAGTGCAAAGCCGCAACCTTAAATTATACATTTCCAAAATACTAAAACATATGCACAAATAATATAGGTATTTTTAAAGATTGCAGAAAATTAATAAACCTTGCTGCACAAAATAATGATTTGGTAGTCTCCAGCATGTTAATATTTGGTACTATATAGCACATTGCAGTGAGCCATTTAAATGCAGTTTTCTCAAATAGTTAAAATAATTTTAAATAGTGGTGAAATAGTTGCACAACAATGTGAATATACTTAATGCCACTCAATTTTACAATTAAAAATGGTTAAAATAATAAATTTTGTTACCAATAAAAACAATTTTACAAACAAAATCCAAATTGCAGTGGCAGAAACTCTGCAGTATCTCTGTGGTTCCCTAAATTATCCCTAAGGTTCTAAGAAGCACAGTTTGAAAACCACTGCCCTGCAGGATAAATGCAAATACCTAAGCATGACATATCTATTGTGCACTTTATGATATGTTCTCAGCTATCTTCTTGCCTCACTGTTTGTCACTCTCCATTTCATGGCTTTCTTCATATTCATATTGAACTACCTGTAGTTCCTAAATGCATAATGCTCTCTCACAAACATGTCCCTTGATATGTGCTGCCTCATCTTCCTGGAATGCGCTTACATCCTTCTTTCCTACTCTTCCCTCCTTCATCAGCATTGTCCTATTTATCCTTCATAATTTCAGCTCAAATTTTCAGTTCTTCTCTGATGCCTTCCTTTATCTTCTCAGGTAAACTTTATCACTTCCTCCTATGAGAACCCAGTTTTAGGATACATATCTCTCCCTTTAACATTATATTTGCAATTATTTGTGTGTCTATCTCTCCTGGTAGATTTGAACTCCTTGAGAGTAGGGATTGTGACTTATTCATCTTTATATCTATGACTAGAGGCCCAGTGCACAAAAATTTGTGCACTCGGGGGTGGAGGGGTCCCTCAGCCCGGCCTGTGCCCTCTCGCAGTCTGGGACCCCTTGGAGGATATCCACCTGCTGGCTTAGGCCCCCTCCCTGGGGGATCGGGCCCAAGCTGGCAGTCAGACCTCCCTCTGGCAGCCCTCGGGGGATGTTCATTTGCCAGCGGGGACCTGGCCTAAGCTGCAGTTGGACATCCTTAGCGCTGTTGAGGAGGCGGGAGAGGCTCCCGCCACCACCGCTGTACTGGCAGCCATCAGCCTGGCTTGTGGCTGAGCAGAGCTCCCCCTGTGGGAGTGCACTGACCACCAGAGGGCAGCTCCTGCATTGAGCGTCTGCCCCCCTGGTGGTCAATGTGTGTCATAGTGGCCAGTCATCCCCAGTCTTTCTGCTGTTAGGGTCAATTTGCATATTACCCTCTTATTATATAGGATAGAGGCCTGGTGCATGGGTGGGGGCTGATTGGTTTGCCCTGAATGGTGTCCCAGATCAGGCACACCTCTGGGGTGCCTGGCCAGCCTGGGTGAGGGGCTGATGGGTGTTTTCAGGCTGCCCACACCCCCTTCATGGTGGGGGTCCCCACTGGGGTGCCTAGCCAGCCTGGATGAGGGGCTGATGGCTGTTTTCAGGCGGGCCTAGCCTGCAACTGAAGCTCCCAGTCTCTCCTTTTTTTCTTTATTCTGGGATTTATTTACCTTCTGTAATTCAAACTTTGTTGCGGCTCCAGCTCCGAGGCCGGCTGGCTGAAAGCAGCTATCTGGGGTTTGTTTAGCTTCTATAATTGCAACATTGTTGCTTAGAATTCAGCTCAGAGCCGGCTGCACCAGGCGGGGAACCTTGGCCTCCTTCATCGCTGGGGCAGCCAAGCCTCATGTTCGCTTCAGCTGCATGGCTGCCGACCACCATCTTGGTTGGCAGTTAATTTGCATATCACCCTGATTAGCCAATGGGAAGCGTAGCGGAGTTATGGTTAATTACCATGTTTGTCTATTATTAGATAGGATACCTAGTAGAGTGCCTAGAGCATTGTACAGATTCAGTAAGTGTTCAGTGAAAACCTCAGATGTGTGGAGTGAGGAAAAAAGGAAGTGTCCAGGATGTCTCAGGTTTGCTGTTTGTTGGGTGACTGGTTAGATGGTGAGACAGTGAAAAGGAATAGTACTGAAAGTGAAATATATTTGCACTGAAAGTGAATTCTGTTTTGTTCAATGTTTTTATGCAATGTTACATGGGCACAGCCCACTGGATGTTATTCAGTAGGCAGCCAAAATATAGCTTTGGACCACAGGAAAAAGGTCAGGCTTGGAGGTATGGATTTAGGAAATCATTAATATATGTATTTATTGGAATTCTAGGAATGGATGACTATATATAGTAAGAACAGAGTTTAGACAGTCCCAAGAAAATGCCAACACTTAATGGATGGAATTTGGGTAGACTATACCATTAAGTAGACTGGGAATGATTGAGAATGGGGAAACAGTAGTTGCGTGGCTCTAGAGGAGAAACTTCAGAGTTCAAGAGTTCTTTTATTAAATGTTGTTTATTTGTTAACCGTAATGCGAGGATATTTTTTCCATTGATTTTTAGAGAAATTGGAAAGGGTGGGGGGGAGGGAGTGAGAGAAACTTGGATGTGAGAGAAACAGTTTTTTATATACATTTTCTTTCAATCATTTCTTGTTTACTTCAAGTCTCTCCTCTTTCCAAGGTACCTGGTACCTTTAAATGAGCAACATAGCTCATTTCCATAGAGCACAGAGATTAAGACCACGGACTTTTGTGCCAGACTGCCTACATTTGAAGTCTGAGTCTGTGACTTTAAGACAAGTTACCTAACCAGTTTGTGCCTCAACTCTCATATCTGTCAATACATGAGTAATCATACTGTATAAATACTTTATAGAACTATTGTGAGGATTTGATTAGTTATGTACAGGGATGGCCAAAGTAGGTTTTCAGTTGTGACTACATGAAACAGAATTTATTCTTGTATTATTATTTATTAACTAGAGGCCCAGTGCACAAAAATTTGTGCACTCGGGGGTAGGGGATCGCTTGTGCCCTTTCGCAGTCTGGGACCCCTCGGGGGTGACCATCTGCTGGCTGAGACCTGCTCCCCGGGGGATTGGGCCTAAGATGGCAATCAGACATCCCTCTGGCAGCCCGGCAGCCCTCGGGGGATGTCCACTTGCCAGCAGGGAGCAGACCTAAGCTGCAGTTAGACATCCTTAGTGCTGCTGAGGAGGCAGGAGAGGCTCCCACCACCACTGCTATACTGGCAGCCATCAGCCTGACTTGTGGCTGAGCAGAGCTCCCCCCTGTGAGAGCGCACTGACCACCAAAGGGCAGCTCCTGCATTGAGCATCTGCCCCCTGGTGGTCAGTGTGTGTCATACTGACCAGTCATTCCCAGTCTTTCTGCTGTTAGGGTCAGTTTGCATATTACCCTTTTACTATATAGGATAGAGGCCTGGTGCACAGGCGGGGGCCGGTTGGTTTGCTCTGAATGGTGTCCCGGATCAGGGTGGGGGTCCCGCTTGGGTGCCTGGCCAGCCTGGGTGAGAGGCTGATGGCTGTTTGCAGCTGGTAACACCCCCTTCAGGGTGGGGTTCCCCACTGGTGTGCCTGGCCAGCCTGGATGACGGGCTGATGGCTGTTTGCACCTGGTCATACCCCCTTCAGGGTGGGGGTCCCCACTGGTGTGCCTGGCCAGCCTGGATGACGGGCTGATGGCTGTTTGCAGCTAGTCACACCCCCTTCAGTGTGGGGGTCCCCACTGTGGTGTCTGGCCAGCCTGGATGACGGGCTGATGGCTGTTTGCAGCTGCCAACTCCCACTTCAGGGTGGGAGTCCCCACTGGGGTGCCTGGCCAGTCTGGGTGAGGGGCTGAGGGCCGTTTTCAGGCTGACATGTGTCCCTCAGCCCCACTTATGCCCTCTCACAGTCTGGGACGCCTTGGGAGATAACAACCTGCTGGCTTAGGCCTGCTCCCGGGTGGCAGAGGGCAGGCCCAATCCCTAGGTGCAGCCCCTGGTCGGGCTCAGAGCAGGGCCTATTGGGGAGTTGGGGCACCACCCCTAGTCATGCACAGAGCAGGGCGGATCGGGAGGTTGTGATGCCACCCCCAGGCACGCTCAGGGTAGGGCCGATTGGGGGGTTGGGGCGCCGCCCCCTGTCACACTCAAGGCTTGGCCGATAGGGACGTTGCAGCACCACCCCCTGTCACGCACAGAGCAGGGCCGATCAGGGGGTTGGGGCACTCACCCCTGTCACACTCAGGGCAGGGCCGATGGGGCGGTTGCGGCTCCACCCTGTCACACAGAGCAGGGCCCATGGGGGGTTTGGGGCGCCGCAACCTGTCATACACAGAGCAGGGCTGATCAGGGGCTTGGGGAGCTCCCCCCTATCAGGCACAGAGCAGGGTCGATCAGGGGGTTGGGTCGCCTTCCCTTGTCAGGAACAGAGCAGGGCAGATAGGGAGGTTGTGGCCCCACCCCCTGTCATGCTGCTCCAGGGGCCAGGAGGCCTCGCAGCTCCGCTGATCCCAGTGCTGGGAAGCCTCACGGCTCCACTTGACACCGGGGCAGTGAGGCCTTGCTGCTCTGCTGATCCTGGTTCTAGGAGGCCTCGCTGCTGCGCTGATCCTAGTGCTGGGAGGCCTCGCGGCTTCTTTTGACACAGGGGAAGTGAGGCCTTTCTGCTCCACTGATCCTGGTGCTGGGAGGCCTCGCTGCTCCACTGATCCCAGTGCCGGGAGGCCTCGCCGCTCCACTGTTCCCGGGGCGTGAGGACTCGTGGCTCCGCTGATCCCGGTGCTGGGAGGCATATTACCCTTTTACTATATAGGATAGAGGCCTGGTGCATGGGTGGGGGCCGGCTGGTTTGTCCTGAAGGGTGTCCTGGATCAGGGAGGGGGTCCCGCTTGGGTGCCTGGCCAGCCTGGATGAGGGGATGTTGGCTGTTTGTAGCTGGTCACACCCCCTTCAGGGTGGGGATCCCCACTGGGGTTCCTGGCCCACCTGGATGAGGTTATGATGGCTGTTTGCAGCTGGCCACACCCCCTTCAGGGTGGGGGTCCCCACTGGGGTGCCTGGCCAGTCTGGGTGAGGGGCTGAGGGCTGTTTTCAGGCTGGCGCGTGACTGAAGCTCCCAGCCTCTCCTTTTTTTCTTTTTTTCCTGGGATTTATTTGCCTTCTATGGCTGTCACTGGAGCGGAGAGCCGGCTTTAGCTCTGAGGCTCTGCTCCAGCTCTGAGACCTCGGCTTCTGAAAGCAGGTATCTGGGTTTCTTTGGGTTCTATAATTGGAACACTGTTGCAACTCCAGCTCGGCTGGCTGGCTGAAAGCATGGGGTTTGTTTAGCTTCTATAATTGCAACATTGTTTCTTAGAGTGCAAGCTCAGACCCCAGCAGCGGCAGGCGGGGAACCTTGGCTTCCTCCTTCACTGGAGCAAGCAAGCCTCCTGTTCACTTCAGCTGCCTGGCTGCCGGCCGCCATCTTGGTTGGCAGTTAATTTGCATATTGCCCTGATTAGCCAGTGGGAAGCGTGTTGGAGGTACGGTTAATTACCATGTTTGTCTATTATTAGATAGGATTATTGTAGTATTTTTCATACAAACAACTGTAACCCTACTTTTGCTCACCCCTAATGACGTAACTAAAACAGTGTCTGGCTTATGGTAAACACTATATAAACTTAGCTGTTATCACTCTTTTCATCATTATCATCCCTCTGTAGGCACTTTAGTAATGATAACAACATGATAACAAATAGCTGTTCATCTAATTTCAGGGAATTAATTTAAGGATTATGTGTGATAATGGATATAGAAAGTAACTATGCAAATGGTTGTTGACATAGTGGTAGTTATCTGCCTGTCTGCTTTGTTTCCATGGGAAAGGATGAGAAGTGGCAACAGACTCAATTGTGTATATCTAATATTTGGACATTTGTCCTTTGAGTTTTATTTAAGGAGGCACTCTAAGAAAAGTGAACAGGATTGAGAAGTTTCCTTAAAATTGATGAGTGAATATTTCTATAGGGTCTTTTTTTTCTTTTACCTTTCTTAGCATAAATGTAAGTAATAACCTTGATGCTTTACCGAGCAATTTAAATTTTGTTTCCTGCTATTAGGTATTAATATTAACCGAGGCCTCCTATGCTTGGGGAATGTGATCAGTGCTCTTGGAGATGACAAAAAGGGTGGTTTTGTGCCCTATAGAGATTCCAAGTTGACGCGATTGCTTCAAGGTAAGCACAAAGTGCCTCTAAAAATAAGAGAGTAATTATGATAGTGCTGAGAAAGCAGAAATGGAATAGGTAAAAAGCCAGATTTTAGGACTATCACATACAGAGCTGTCTAATTGATAAATAGGAGAGAGACCTGTTGGCAAGCAGACTTGTAAGATAATGGAAAGATGTCTTCATATATGGTTTGAGATCCAAGAAGTGTCCAGAATGCCAACTGTACTTATACTTTGTATCTGAAAATGAATTTGGTTACTGTTTCTTTATTACTGCTGATAAGCAGAATTCCCTGAAGTGTTAAAATCTACCTAGTGGGAGCATCCTAGGAATGTTTAATCTCTATAGTGGCTCCTGACTTACTTAGGCCAGGCCCCAATTGTTTTAACATGATTAACTGCTGAAATCACAGACTCTTAAGAATGAGGACACATCCAGTAGGATTTTAAGCTATTATTATTTTACTAGGGGCCCGGTGCACGAAATTCGTGCACTGGGTGTGTGTGTGTGGGGGGGGAGTGTCCCTCAGCCTAGCCTGCCCCCTCTCACATACTGGGAAGCCCTCAGGCATTGACCCCCATCACCCTCCAATCGCAGTATCGGCCCCTTGCCCAGGCCTGACGCCTCTGGCCTAGGCGTCCGGCCTGGGCAGCGGGGACCTGCAGTGGCAGTGGGGGGTGCCGTGATCGTGCGGGCTCTGCCCCTGCCCCTGCAGGACGCCTCTGGCTGAGGCGTCCGGCCCGGGCAGCGGGCACCCGCAGCAGCAGCGGCCCCACGATGGTGGGCTTCACTTTAGGCCCAGGCAAGGGATCCCTAGCTCCTGGGACTGCCAGCTTTGACCGTGCCCAGCTCCCAACGCTGGCTCCACCCCTACTTCCTGCTATCACTGGCCAGGGCGGAAAAGGCACCTGATTCTCCGATCATGGCTGGGGGGCAGGGCAAAGGCGGCCCCAGGGCCGCCTTTGCCCTGCCACCCAGCTCTTAGCTCCCCCCTGGGTTTCCGATCACTGTCAGTGGCAGGGGGCTTCTTGCTGCTTTCCCTTTCGCCTCCCTGCATTGTGCCTACATATGCAAATTAACCGCCATCTTGTTGGCAGTTAACTGCCAATCTTAGTTGGCAGTTAATTTGCATATAGCCCTGATTAGCCAATGAAAAGGGTAGCTCGTACGCCAATTACCATTTTTCTCTTTTATTAGTGTTGATACATCAAAAATCTTTGTGTTTTTATATTGTCACAAATAGGAAATGGGTAGATACTCATTTCTTTGTTGTTACAGCTCTGATTTTGAAGTCTCCAGCCCATATAGACAGCTTTGCTTGCATTTTACTTGTTTGATTTCATTTCCTTCCATTGTTCCTTTTCAGATTCTTTAGGAGGTAATAGCCACACTCTTATGATAGCCTGTGTGAGTCCTGCTGACTCCAATCTAGAAGAAACATTAAACACCCTTCGCTATGCTGACAGAGCAAGAAAAATCAAGAACAAACCCATTGTTAATATTGATCCCCGGACAGCTGAACTTAATCATCTGAAGCAACAGGTATAAGGGACTTGCAATGTGATGAGAAAAATTAGAAGAATGTGAATGGAATGACAGAGCTGCTTCTGTTTCTCAGCTTCTCCTTTATCAGAAATTTAAACATACTGGTTAAGCATATTTGTTAGGGAATTATTACCATGTTAATAATTCCTATTAATATGGTTGTCACATTTAAGATGGGGGGGTGGCATTGGAGATTTAACGGATAAGAAGTGAACATTGAGATAAGATGAAAGGTAGGCAGGAATCAGATCAGATCCTGGAGGTCCTCACATGACTTGTAAAGAATTTGGAATTGAAACTGAAAGTTTTGAGAAACCATTGAAAGTGGGTGGCCATTGGAAGAGGGAGATCACTCTAGTAAGTCTCAAGAAAGTGGATTTTGGGGGGAGCATGACTAGAAATAGGAAAATAAATTGGGCTGTTATAATAACTCAGGCCTGAACTAAAGACAATAGCAATAGAGATTTAGAGAAGGGGACAAATTAGAAAAACAAATAAGGAAGTACAGTAGAATGTATAGGGCTTACTTAGTAACAAACTTGATCTGGAAGGGCGGGAGAGGATAATCAAGGTTAATTCTCAGGTTTCTTGCTTGGACAAAAGAATAAATGGTAGTACCAGTGATAAGTCAGGGAATATAGGCTGAAAAACAGGGTCAGATAGAAAATGATGAAACTCATTTTGTGTTGTTTGAATTTGAAGGGATTGAGGGGATATCTAAGTAGAGTTGCTTAGTAAAAGAGCAGAATGCTGTACAATAGACAGTGAATACTAGATAAGGTAATGGTAGAAGCTGATAGGCTCTTCTTGAAAAAAGGGAAGATACAAGAAGACAAGAGGCAGTAGTCAAGGGTCAAGGGATGTAGATTTGTTTGTTTGTTTATTTGTTTGTTTTTAAAATATGGAAAAAACTTAAAAAAGTGAAAGAACCAATTGGGAGAGACTAAAACTGATAATCAGGACTAGTTGATAGGGGGCTATCTTTGAGTAGTTGAGGTTCTGAGAACAAATAAAGATGGATTTGCTTTAGACAAGGGACTTACAATTTGCCCCAAGACTAGAAGAAAAGAGGTTAAGGTAGGAATAATACAGTGACACTAATTTAGAGGGATCACCTGCCCCAAAACTAGAAGAAAAGGGTTAAGATAGGAATAATACAGTGATACTAATTTAGAGGGAGAAGATAAATTGAGGAATTTTCTACTTTATCTTCTCAGTTAAGTAGGAGGCAAGTTCATCTTCTAAGAGCAAGCAAGCATGTAATAGGGTAGAGGGATTGACCACAAAAGACTTGAAATCACAGAAATAGAAGAGGTAGTTAACTATAAGCTTGAATTTGTGGTAGTGTCACTACGACTGCATGTGCAACAGCTTAGTAGCCCTGGTAGAAGAGCTGAGAAGGCAGGTCATTGGATTGATTCATGCTTGGGGGATGAAGTTTTCTTGCCTTCCAGGGTATAATACTCTTTCAACTGGGAATCTAGTGTTTTCCCAACTGTCCAGAGCTCACTCTGCCTGTGGCCTTCCTTCTCAGTGATAACAACTACTATTCAGTTAGTCTCTTTTCTTCTCTCCCCTTCTCCTCCTTTATCTCCTTCCCTCCTAGGGAGCCACTATAGAAAATACATGTAATTTACCTGTTCACAGTATCATCTAAATTATAAAATACCACACACTCAGATCTCTCCCTCTATTTTCTTTCATGTGTATGCTTATTGCCCAAAATGCTCTTTTTCTTAGTCATTTATTTGTTCCAACAATAAATGTTTATTGAACACTGTTATGTACCAGGTACTGTGCTAGGATACATTGTTGAGCAAAGCAGACACAGTTGCTGCCTTCATGGAACTTATTAGGAGAGACAGACACTAAACACATAATCATACCAACATATCCTTATAAACTACTAGAGGTCCGCTTCATGAAATTTGTGTACTTGGGAAGAGTCCCTCAGCCCGGCCTGTGCCCTCTCCCAGTCCAGGAGCCCTCAGGGGATGTCCTAAGCTGGCAGTCAGACATCCTTAGCACTGCCGCAGAGGAGGGAGAGGCTCCTGCCACCGTGGCTGCGCTCACCAGCCTGAGCCTGACTCAGGGCTTCTGGCTGAGCAGTGCTCCCCCTGTGGGAGCGCACAGATCACCATGGGGCAGCTCCTGCATTGAGCATCTGCCCCCTGGTGGTCAGTGTGCATCATAGCGTCTGGTCGTTTCACTGTTTGGTCGATTTGCATATTAGCCTTTTATAATATAGAACAGGGGTCCTCAAGCTACAGCCCGTGGGCCACATGCAAATACAAATATTGTATTTGTCCCCATTTTGTTTTTTTACTTCAAAATAAGATATGTGCAGTGTGCATAGGAATTTGTTCATAGTTTTTTTATTTTAAACTATAGTCCGGCCCTCCAATGGTCTAAGGGACAGTGAACTGGCCCCCTGTTTAAAAAGTTTGAGGACCCCTGATTTAGGACTAGAGGCCTGGTGCACAAAAATTTGTGCACTCGGGGGTGGAGGGGTCCCTCAGCCCGGCCTGTGCCCTCTCGCAGTCTGGGACCCCTTGGAGGATATCCACCTGCTGGCTTAGGCCTACTCCCTGGGGGACCGGGCCCAAGCTGGCAGTCAGACCTCCCTCTGGCAGCCTGGCAGCCCTTGGGGGGTGTTCATTTGCCAGCGGGGAGCAGGCCTAAGCTTCAGTCGGACATCCTTAGCGCTGTTGAGGAGGCGGGAGAGGCTCCCGCCACCACCACTGTACTGGCAGCCATCAACCTGGCTTGTGGCTGAGCAGAGCTCCCCTTGTGGGAGTGCACTGATCACCAGAGGGCAGCTCCTGCATTGAGCGTCTGCCCCCCTGGTGGTCAATGTGTGTCATAGTGACCAGTCATTCCCAGTCTTTCTGCTGTTAGGGTCAATTTGCATATTACCCTCTTATTATATAGGATAGAGGCCTGGTGCATGGGTGGGGGCTGATTGGTTTGCCCTGAATGGTGTCCCAGATCAGGCACACCTCTGGGGTGCCTGGCCAGCCTGGGTGAGGGGCTGATGGCTGTTTTCAGGCTGCCCACACCCCCTTCAGGGTGGGGTTCCCCACTGGGGTGCCTGGCCACCCTGGGTGAGGGGCTGATGGCCGTTTTCAGGCTGGCCAGCGACTGAAGCAACCAGCCTCTCCTTTTTTCTTTTTTTCTTTTTTTTATTCTGGGATTTATTTACCTTCTATAATTGAAACATTGTTGCCATTACTGGCGCTCCCAGCTCTGAGGCCACGGCCCAGCTGAAAGCAGGTATCTGGGGTTTGTTTAGCTTCTATAATTGAAACATTGTTGCTTTCGGGCTCAGAGCCAGGCCACAGCAGGCGGGGAACCTTGGCTTTCTCCATCACTGGAGCAAGCAAGCCTCATGTTTGCTTCAGCTGCGTGGCTGCCGGCCGCCATCTTTGTTGGCAGTTAATTTGCATATCACCCTGATTAGCCAATGGGAAGCATAGCAGAGGTACGGTTAATTACCCTTTTTGTCTTTTATTAGATAGGATAATCATACCAACATATCCTTATAAACTGGGATAGTATGCTGTGAAAGTATAGAATAGGATCTTCTGTTATATATCTAATCTGAGAAGGCTTCCTGAGGTTAGCAACATTTGAATTGAGGTCTAAGGGATTGAGTAGGAATTATCTATGCAGAAAAGAAGGAAGAGGATTCCAGGGAGTAGAAATAGGATGTGTAGCAAAGTACAGTGGTTAAAAGCAGTGACATTGCAGCCAGACTGCCCAGGTTCAAATCCTGGCCATGTACCTTGAGCAAGTTCTTTGTTTTTCAGTTTCCCTATCTATAAAAAGGAAATGATTATTATACCTGCTGCATAGAATTTTTGTGGGGGTTTAGCTAGTACATGTAAAATACTTAGAACAGTACCAGGTATATTGCAAGTCTACAAAGGTCTTAAATGGGGAAGACGTATAGTGCATTTGAAGAAATCAAAGAATGCCAATGTGGCTAGAGTGGAGATAGCAAGGAAAGAGTATTCCAGTATTAGACTAGAGAAAAAGCAGAGTCCTGATCAAAGCCACATGGACTATGTGAAAAATTATTGGTAATTTACATTTTTAAAAGATGGTCTGGCCACTGTGTGGAAATGGATTGTAATGGAGGAAAAGTAAATTCCTGAAGACCACCTGAGAAGTTACTAACTACAGTGATCCAAGTGAGGATAATGGTGACTACATTTAGGGTGGTAGTGGTGATAAAAAGAAGTGACCAGTGGATTAGTTAAAGGAATGAGGGTACAGCACCCATATTTCTGTTGTGTGAAGCTGTGTATTCCCTGACCAGGAGCTCTCTGGTTTGGGGATAGCAGACAACTTAGTGAAATGTTAAGTAGATAGTTGAATATATGGGTCTAAATTCAGAAAGATCTGTGTTTTGGATACATTTTGGCAGTCACTAGTTTGTAGATGGTAATTGAAGCCATAGGCAGAGTTGAGACTTTAAAAAGAGAGTATAAAGTGAGTAGAATGATACTGGGCTTTGAGGAACTTTACCATTTAAAGGACAGTTGAAGCAAAGATGAACCAGGAAAGAGACTTAGAAGATCAGCTAGAAGAATAGAAGGAAAAGGAGGAAAGTATTTTATCTACCAAATCGTCAAGTAAACTGAAGACTGAAAAATTACCATGGGATGTAGTGATACGCAGATCATTGATGACCTTAATAAGAGTTACTTCAGTGGAATACTGTGAGCAGAAATCAATATTGAGGTTGAGGAGCAAGTGAGAGAGGAGAGCAAAAGTGCCGGGAGCCGGTCCATCCTTGCTGTTTCAAGGGACCTGGCATATATAGCATACGGTTCCAATGGGTGTAAACTATTCTTTCAAAATTTGTGAAGGAGAGAAATAGGGCAAAGGGCAGTGGGATAGGGAAGCATGCTATTGTTTTAAGATAGGTGAGATTTGAACATGTTTTCATCTTAATAGGAAGTATCCCTTTTAGAAAGGGAGAAGTCAAAGATAAAGAAGAGAGAAGGGATAACGAATAGAAGAAGATTCATCAGGAGGCAAGAAGAGTTGGGATCCAAATCATAAGTGAGGAGACTGGTTGTAGGAGACAGAACAGCTCCTCTTCTATCATAGAAGGGAAGGGGAGAGGATGATTACACATCTCTATGAAGCCTCCTTTTGATTGTTTTAGGATTCCATTCACTGGTCATTTCCCAGAACCCTAAAGTATCCTATATAAGAAAATAGAAACATGTAAATTGACTGTACCTCCGCAACACCCACCAGTCAATCAAGAGTGAGTATGCAAATTAACCTGGCAAAGGTGGTGGTATAATTTGCATACACAGGTGCCAGGCAGAGAGCAGAGTGGGAGAACCAGTGGCTTGGGGGGATGTGGCTCCCTCAGTCGCTCCTCCCAAGCCACCGGGCGGAGAGCAGAGAGGAAGAGCTGGCAGCTTGGAGGACTTGGCAGAGTGGGAGGCCATGGGACGGAAACAGGGCCGGAAGGGAAAACCAAGAGTGTGGGGAGCACCAGGAATGCTGGGAATCGTAGTTCTGGTGGCAATCGGATCTCCTAGACCAGCCATGGGCAAACTATGGCCCGCGGGCCGTAGTTTGCCCACGGCTGCACTAGAGCAAAGTGAGCCTAGAGCAAGTTACTGTTGCAGTGGGGGATGGAGGGAAAGCAAAGGTAAGAGACATAAGTGAAATCAGAGTGTCTAGGAAAAATTAAAGGGTAGTTATCCGAAAACTTCCAGGAAATCTCCACCAATGAAGCAAAGAAAAAAAATGCCTCTATTATTCTGTGAGTAACAAACCAAACTGGGTTGGGGTCTCAGACAATTCGCTCATATGATTGCAAAGACAGACAGAAACTCCCAGATTGGAGAGGGCTCCCCTGAGGGCTCTCAGATTGGAGAGGGTGCAGGTTGGGCTGAGGGACCCATCTCCCGTGCAAGAATCTTTGTGCGCCGGGCCCCCAGTTTAACTATACTTGATGATTTAGCATCTTCTGTCTTTTATTATTTCCTACTACTATTTCAGGCCTTTGGCTTGTGTTCATTAACTAGATTGTAAAATTGAGAATAAACCACAAGAGTTTATTCTCATATTCCCCTTCACATTGCTTAGCACAGGGCTGAGTTTGATTTTTTATTTATTTATTTATTTAAAAAAATTTTTTTAAAAATATATTTTATTGATTTTTTACAGAGAGGAAGGGAGAGGGATAGAGAGTTAGAAACATCGATGAGAGTCGAAAGCGGTTTGGCTCAGTGGATAGAGCGTCGGCCTGCGGACTGAAAGGTACCAGGTTCGATTCCGGTCAAGGGCATGTACCTGGGTTGCGGGCACATCCCCAGTAGGAGATGTGCAGGAGGCAGCTGATCGATGTTTCTCTCTCATCGATGTTTCTAACTCTCTATCTCTCTCCCTTCCTCTCTGTAAAAAATCAATAAAATATATTTAATAAAAAAAAAAAGAAATATCGATGAGAGAGAAACATCGATCAGCTGCCTCCTGCACACCCCCCACTGGGGATGTGCCCGCAACCAAGGCACATGCCCTTGACTAGAATCGAACCTGGGACCCTTGAGTCCGCAGGCCAACGCTCTATCCACTGAGCCAAACCGGTTTCGTCGGGGCAATTTTTAAAAATATTTTTATTTTCATTGATTTCAGAGAGGAAGGGAGAGGGAGAGAGAGATAGAAACATCAATGTTGAGAGAGAATCATTGATCGGCTGCCTCCTGAACTCCACCTACTGGGGATCAAGCACACAACCCAGGCATGTGCCCTTGACCGGAATCAAACCCAGGACCCTTCAGTTTGCAGGCCGATGCTCTATCCACTGAGCCAAACAGCTTGAGCTGATTTAAAAAATAAAAAGATCAAGACTCAATACTATATGTTCATGTTGACCAATATCACCCCAATAAATTTAATAATAAAGAGGCTCAATAAAAGTCATTAAGAGACTTAGGTGCAAGGGACAGCTTATCTTCTAAATAGTAGTTATTCATACAGTGCTGATTGTCCTTTTATCATTGAATCATCAACACTGATGCTCTCTGTAATACCTAAGATAATGCCTTAGATTTCCTATGTATTGAATACAATTACATGACTGCTCTTGCAGTAATTTCACTGATAAAGGGATAAATAGCTTTTGTTTGGTAACTATTTTCCTTTGCATTTCCCAGGTACAGCAGCTACAGGTCTTGTTGCTACAAGCCCATGGAGGTACCCTGCCTGGATCTATAAAGTAAGAGTCATATATTCATTTTAAATGTAAATTCTAGCAAAGCCTATTTCTCCTGATGGTTGTTTTCCCTTGATATATTAAAGTTTCTAGTAGCACTGATGTCAAGGTAGGGATCTTACCAAACCTGCTGACTGTTTTGGACTTAGCTAGTTAGCTTTGAGTAAGCCTCATGTAATAGGAAGAACATAGGTTCTGGCCTCAGAAATTTATTTACTTAGGTAGTTAGTTAGTTAGTTAATCCTCACCTGAGGATATTTTTCCATTGATTTTTTAGAGAGAGTGGAAGGGAGGGGGAGAGGCAGAGATAAATTACATCAATGTGAAAGAGACACATCGATGTAAGGGAGACACGTGGATTGGTTGCCTCCTGCACATACCCCAACTGGTACAGGGGATCAAGCCTTCAACCAAGCTTTGTGCCCTTGACCAGAATTGAACCTGGGACCCTTCAGTCTACGGGCCAACATTCTATCCACTGAGCCAAACTGGCTAGGGTTGGCCTCAGAAATTTGTTAATTGGAATTCTCTGAGAAAGAGCTGTCACTGCTCTCCCATTTATTTACTTGATTTTTTGTTTATATGCATATAGTCTCATGGGTATTTATTATTTGTTTTATTGCTCAAAGTGTTCATGCTTTGTCCACTAGGAGCTCCCTTAGGATGGCTCTTGTGTTCTTTAAAATGTCCTCAACTTTTTGAGCATTTCCATAAAATGTTCTACACCTACCTTGTATTTTTGCCACCCCAGTCTGGAATCAACCAAATCTCCAAGGAGCCATGGTATTTTTTTAAATTGAAAATGGTATTTATAAACCAGATCTGGGCATATAGGTGTGATCATTGTTACTGGGGTTTCACTACTTCTAGGTGCCCTCAGTGAGTAATGCTAGGAAATACCTGTATGTATAGTAACACACATATGCTCCTATCTATGTTTTTATATCTATGTACCTGTATAAACAAGGTGGGGCAAAAGTAGGTTTACAGTTGTGAGTACATGAAATAGAGGTTATTCTTGCATTATTATTTATTATTGTATTATTTTCCATCCAAACAACTGTAAATCTACTTTTGCCCCACCCTGTATATTAAAAACCATGATTTTATGCTAATACCTCTGATTCCAGTCCAACACTACAGGGTTCATTTTAGCCTTCCTCTCCTTATTTATAAACTTCTTTCTTCACCAGTGATTATCTGAAATCTACTTACTACTTGTTCAGTTCTAGTATACATATAAAGTAGTTTCAGGATTGCTAGCCCATAACCCCTGTGAGAAACACTTGTATGAATTAGATTATGTATTGTTCTTTTTGTCTTTAGGCTTAGATTATCCAGGCAAGGTGTTATTTCCAACAGTCACTTTGTATTCCATTTTGGGTCCCCTCTACATCTTGGTTGGCTTTAACCCTTTGTGGTCGTATTAAATTTGGACATGGGTGTCGTACTGGTCGGAATTAATTTCCATTGAAAGAGCAGTAATACATAACATGCAAGATTATGAAGGATAAACAAGATTTATTAATTCTTTTTTGGAACTACGTCACTACTAGTAGAATCACTACAAGCATTATCACTTTCTATGTCAGAGTCATTATTCAAGGTGCCAAAATAAAACTCTTCATCATTACTTTCAGATTCGTAGTACACTTCTTTCGGTAACTTTCTTTTTGCCATTTTGGAGTATTTTGAAATATCTTAACAAGCGAGAATGCCTAATTACATTTAAACATAATTTGTAAAGCTTTATTTGAAATTCTGCGAAGTATCTCTGAAGCTTGTCGATTTCTTCACTCTCAAAAGGCGACTGACTTGCCACAGTGTTTTGCATGGCGAGTGTGGAACGACCGCGTTTGTTTATATTGAGTTTCAATATCTCTCATTTGTCGGGGCAATGTTTTGGTTCGTGACAAGGTCGCTTAGACACTTAAGAGCTTTCAGAGAAATTATGAACTGATACATGAATGAATAGAGTTAAGGTTTGTACGGTTCCTTGCTGTGATGGCTGAGAGCAGACATACGACCGGAATGGTAAAAAAGCTTTGGTGGCTGAGAGTAGACAAACGACCGCAAAGGGGTAATTCTTTATATTTTGGATATAAAGGTATGTGAAATATTATGATGCTCTAAGTCAGAGTTATACAGAAAGATATACTCAGAGCTGAAAAATTCGAATCAGAACCATGAGAGATCACTGTACACCCATTAGGATGACTATTATAAAAACAAAATAGGAAATAACCAATGCTGTCAAGGATGTGAGGCGGATGTAGAGAAATTAGAACTTTTGTGCACTGTTGGAGGAGTTGTAAAATGGTATAACTGCTATGGAAAAGAGTATGGAGTTTCCTTAATTCAAATAAAATGCCATATGATCTAGCAATTTTACTTCTGGATATACACCTAAAAGAATTGAAAGCAGGGTCTCAAAGAGATATCTGCACTCCCATGCTCCCAACAGCCAAGAGGGGGAAGCAGCACAATGTCCATCAACAGATGAATGAATAAATGAATGTGGTGTATTCATACAATGGACTATTATTTAGGCTTATAAAGGAAGGAAATTCTGACACATTCTACAGCATGAATGTATCTTGGAAACATTATGCTAAGTGAAACAAGATAATTACAAAAGACAAATACTGTATGATTTTCCCCCATATGAGGTACTTATAGCAATCAAATGAAAGTAGAATGATGTTTGCCAGGGGCTGGGAAGAGGAGAAAATGGGCAGTTATTGTAAGTGCATACAGTGTTTCAGTTTTGTAAGACAAACAAGTTTTAAAGATAGATGCTAGTGATGGTTGCTCAACATTGTGAATATCCTTCGCCCCCTTCAAAGCCACTTTATTTTTTAAATTAAATTTATTGGGGTGACATTGGTTAACAGGATTATATAGGTTTCGAGTGTACTTTTACAAAAAAAAATAATAACAGACTTTATTTTTTACAGCAGTAAGGTTCACAGCAAAATTTAGTGAGAAGTACAGAGAATTCCCAGGCCCTCTACCCCCAGGGTCTGTCATTATGACATCCCCCACCAGAGTGATACATTTGTTAAAACTGATGAATCTACAATAACACATCATTATCATCCAAAGTCCATTCTATGAGCTTTGACAAATGTATAATGCCATGTAGCCACCATTATAGTGTCATACAGAATAGTTTCATTGTCTTAAAAATCCTCTCTTGGAGCCAATTTTGTTTTTTTTGTGTTTTGTTTTTTTTGTCATGGATTGAGTTTGAAAATGCAACTTTCTTGGAATGTATCTATTCTCTTTGGTGGGTGCTTGTTGCCACTCACTTAGCTCAACTGCATGCTGTCTGCCCACTCTGACTTTCCCCATCCTTCTTGCATTATAGTTTCATTTTCCTTCTTTTTGTTGCTTCACTTAACTGTCTCCCCTCTGTGATCAGCTCTGAAAGTTGAACTGTATACTTAAAAATAGTTTAAATGGTGGTGCCTTGTTGTGTTGTATTATGTGCCCTTAAATCAATGCAGCAGATTCAAGCAACAGCAGCGTCCTGATCACCACACCCCCTGAGGATCAGCAGCTGTACGTGAAGCCTCCCCCCACCAGCCAGAAGAGCCACCACAGCTGTGAACAGCACCCACCAGAGGAGCTGCTGCCAACTGAGGAGCAGCTGCTACTGCAACCGCTTGAAGAGCAACCACAGCTCAAGGAGCCACTGCCACCCAGGGAGCAGCCACTGAACGACTCAACGTCTAGATATGTCAGTGAGATCAAACATGGGTAGACAAAGAAACCCACAAAGGAAAGAAAAGGAGGACTCGCCAGAAAAGCAGCTAAGTAATACAGAGGCATGCAACATGACAGAAAAAGTATTCAGACTAAGGGTCCTGAGTGCATAAACCGGATGGAGGAAAAAAATCAACAACATATACAAGAAGCAAGAAGAAACAGATGAAAAAATCAACTACTTATGCAAGAAGCAAGAAGAAACAGGTGAAAAAATCAACAACTGAAGACCCAAGAAAAAATCAAGAGCAATATAGCTGCAATAAAAAACACCATTGAAAGTATCAACAGTAGACTAGGAGAAGCGGAGGACCAAATTAGTGAATTAGAAGACAAGGAAGCAAAACACAGCCAAACTGTACTGCAATTGGAGAAAAAAATTAAAAGACAGGGGTAGAGCCTAATGGAGCTTTGGGACAACATAAAACGAAACAACATACGAATAATAGGGGTGCCAGAACAATAGAAAGAGGAACAAGGATTAGAAAACCTATTCGAAGAAATAATATCAGAAAACTTCCCTAAGGTGGGGAAGAAAAAATTCACACAAGCACAGAGAGTCCCAAACAAGGTGAACCTGAAAAGACCTACACCAAGACACATCATAATTACCATGGCAAATGTTCAGGACAAAGAGAGAATCTTACAGGCTGCAAGAGAGAGACGGAAAGTTACATACAAGGGATCTCCCATTAGATTATCAAATGATTTCTCAACAGAAACACATCAGGCCAGAAAAGAATGGATGGAAATTTACAAACTGATGCAAAGCAAAGGACGGAATCCAAGAATACTCTATCCAACCAGGCTATCATTCAAAACTGAAGGGGAAATAAGAAGCTTCACAGACAAAAAAAGGCTAAAGGGAGTTTATCACCACCAAGCCAGCAATGCAAGAAATTCTAAAGGGACTGGTGTAAAAAGAAGAAACAAAAAGCTCAGAAAGAAAACAGCCACACACAAAAAGAAATGGCTACAAACAAGTACCTTTCAATAATAACTTTCAATGTAAACGGACTAAATGCTCCAACCAAAAGACATCAAGTTGCTGAATGGATAAAAAAAAAAAATGACCCATACATTTGCTGTCTACAAGAGACCCACCTCATTAGAAGGGACTCACACAGACTGAAAGTGAAGAGATGGAAAAATATCTTTCAGGCAAATGGAAAGGAAAAGGAAGCTGCGGTAGCAATACTTACATTGGACAAAATAGACCTCAAAGTGAAGGCCATAACAAGAGATAAGAAAGGCCACTTCATAATAAAGGGATCGATACAACTAAAAGATATAACCCTGCCCAAACCATTTTGGCTCAGTGGATAGAGCGTCGGCCTGTGGACTGAAAGGTCCCAGGTTCGATTCCGGTCAAGGGCATGTACCTGGGTTGCGGGCATATCCCCAGTAGGAGATGTGCAGGAGGCAGCTGATCGATGTTTCTCTCTCATCGATGTTTCTAACTCTCTATCTCTCTCCCTTCTTCCTCTCTGTAAAAAGTCAATAAAATATATTTAAAAAAAAAAAGATATAACCCTGGTAAACATATATGCACCCAATGCAGGAGCACCCAAATACATAAAAAACTCCTGGAAGATATCAAAGGAGAGATCGACAACAATACAATTATAATAGGGGACTTTAATACACCACTGACATCTCTGGATAAATCCTCTAGACAAACACTCAGCAAAGAAACAGCAATTCTAAATGATTCACTAGATCAGATGGACTTAATTGACATCTTCAGAATGCTTCACCCGAAAGCCATGTAATATACATTCTACTCAAGTGCGCATAAGACACATTCAAAAATAGACCACATATTGGGTCACAAACAAAGTCTCCCCAAATTCAAGAAGATTGCAATCATACCAAGCATCATCTCAGACCACGATGGCATAATATTAGAAATAAACTACAATAAAAACAACCCCAAATACTCAAATTCTTGGAAGCTGAATAGCATGTTATTAAATATTGATTGGGTTACCAATGAGATCAAAGAAGAAATTAAAAACATCCTGGAAACTAATGACAATGAAAACACAACAATCCAAAACCTATGGGATGCAATGAAAGCAGTCCTGAGAGGGAAGTTTATAGCTATACAGGCCTATCTCAACAAACAAGAAAAAATGGTAGTAAATCATCTAACTCTACAACTCAAAGAATTAGAAAGAGAGCAACAAGAAAACCCCAGAGTGAGCAGAAGGAAGGCGATAATAAAGATTACAGCAGAAATAAATGACATACAGGCCAAAAAAACAATACAGAAAATCAGTGAAACCAAGAGCTGGTTCTTTGAAAGGATAAATAAGATTGACAGACCTCTAGCCAGGCTCACCAAGAAACAAAGAGAGAGGACCCAAATAAACAAAATCAGAAACAATAGAGGCGAAATAACAGCAGACCCCACAGAAATACAAATGATTGTTAAAAAATACTATGGACAACTCTACTCCAACAAACTAGACAACCTGGAGGAAATGGACAAATTCCTAGAAAAATACAACATTCCAACACTCAATCAGGAAGAATCTAAAAATCTCAATAGGCCAATAACTATGGAAGAAATTGAAGCAGTCATCAAAAAGCTTCCAGCAAACAAAAGCCCAGGGCCAGACGACTTCAGAGGGGAGTTTTACCAAACATTCAAGGAAGAACTAAAACCTATCCTCCTCAGACTACTAGAAAAAATTCAAGAGGAAGGAACACTTCCAAGCTCATTCTATGAAGCCAGCATCATCCTAATACCAAAACCAGGTAAAGACAACACAGTGAAAGAGAATTACAGGCCAATATCCCTCATGAACATAGATGCCAAAATCCTCAACAAAATCTTAGCAAATCGGATCCAGCAGTACATCAGAAAGATCATACACCATGACCAAGCAGGATTTATTCCAGGGATGCAAGGATGGTACAATATCTGCAAATCAATAAACGTGATACATCACATAAACAAATTGAAAGAAAGAAAAATAGTTTAAATGGTACATTTCATGTTTTGTATATTTACCACAATTTTTAGAAAAAGGGCCAAGGGATCAAAAAGCTCATTAGAAAAATGGGACACATGAATAGACAATTCACCAGAAAAAGAGATAAAAGTAGCCCTGAAACATAAAAAAATGCTCAAGCCCGCTCATAAGTAAAGAAATACAAATTCAAACAATACTGAGACAGTATTGCTCACCTATTCGATTAGTAAAAAATGGAAAAATATGACACCACATTCCATTGGCGAGTCTGTGGAGGAAACAAGCATTGTTATACACTGCTGTTGGGAATGCAAATGGGTGTAACCCTTCTGGTGGGGAATATGACAATATCTGACAAAACCAGACATGCACTTATCTTTGTCCCAGCAATCCCATTTCTAAAAATCTACCCTGAAGATAAATGACTAACAACACAAATATATATATATATATATATATATATATATATATATATATATATATATATATATATACACACACACACATATATATACTGCAGCATCTATGTAATTGCCAAATATTGGAGACATTCTAAATGCCCATATATAGGAGAAAGGTTGAATATATATGACATAAAATTTACCATCTTAATCATTTTTATGTGTACAGTTCAGAAGTGTTATGTATAGTCAAATTGTGGTGCATTGAATCTCCAGAACTTTTGCTTCTTGCAAAACTGAAACTCCATATTCATTAAACAACTCCCCACCCCCACCCTCATTTATTCTTTTGAATTTTTCTGCCAATGCTCGTATTTATAGAATGCTCTTTACCATCACCTATATTTTCTTCTAGTTTTCTTGTAAGTTTTTTCTTTTTTTTAATTATGGTAAATAACATAAAATTTACTATCTTAACCATTTTTAAGTGCACAGTGGAGTAGCATTAAGTATATTTACCTTGTTGTGAAACAGATCTCCAGAACTTTTTCATCTTCTAAAACTGAAATTATATAGCCATTAAACAATATCTCCTTGTGCTCTTTCTCCTCAGCCCCTGGTAACCACCATTCTACTTTCTGTTTCTATGAATTTGACTACTTTAGATATGACACATGAGTGTAATGAAACAGTGTTTGTCTTTTTGTGATTGGCTTTTTTCATTGATTATACAGCGTGGGGAAAAGGAGGTTTATAGTTGTTCGTATGAAAAGTAATACAATAATCCTATATGATCAAAGGCTAATATGCAAATTGTCCCCTCGGACGTTCGACTGACCGGGAGTTCGACCGCTCAGTGTGACATGCACTGACCACCAACAGGCGTTGCAGAATGAATGAAGGCTCTGGCCGGCAGCTGGCAGCCAGGGAAAGGGGAAGCCCTGATCGCTGGCCAGGCCTAGGGATTCTATGCGTGCACGACTTTTGTGAACTGGGCCTCTAGTTAATAAATAATCTAAGAATAAATTCTTTGTATTTTGCGTAACCCCAATTGTATACCTACTTTTGCCCCATCTTGTATATACCATTTCTTGTGTATCCATTCATTCATCAATGGACACAAGGTGCTTTTTGGAAATTGTGAATAATGCTGCTAAGAACATAGGTGTGCAGATGTCTCTTTAAGACCCTGCTTTTGATTCCTTTGGATATGTAACCAAAAGGAGAATAACTGGATCATACAGTAATTCCATTAAAACTTTTTATTTAAATCACCATACTATTTTCCATAGTGGCTGCATATTCACCCTAATTTTGGCCCTTCTTTTTAATAGTTCTTTATATATTGGTGGATATTAGTACTTTTTAGTGTATTTTTCTTCAAGTGTATTCTCTTTTACTTTGTTTATAGTGTTTGTTATGCAAAATTTTTTAATTTTTATGTAGTGAAAAGTTTATCAGTCATTTTTTATTGCTTCTGGATTCCTTAGCAACTTTATTGAGAAAATTTGTATACCTGAAAATTCACTCATTTTAAGTACAATTCAATGACTTATTTTTTAAAATATATTTTTATTGATTTCAGAGAGAAAGGGAGAGGGAGGGAGAGATAGAAACGTCAATGAGAGAATCATTGATTGGCTGCCTCCTGTGCACGCTCTTTACTGGGGGTTGAACCCACAACCCAAGCATGTGCTCTTAATGGGAATCAAATCTGGGACCCTTCAGTCCACAGGCTGACGCTCTATCCTCTGAGCCAAAACCACCTAGGGCAATTCAGTGACTCTTAGTAAATTCACAGAGTTTTACAACTATCATCACAACCCAATTTTAGAACATTTTCATCACCTCAAAATGATCCCTTCTGTCCATTTGCAGTCACTCCTGTTCCCACTCCCAGGCCCAGCCAACCACTAGCCTGCTTTCTGTTCCTAGAGATTTGCCTATTGTGAGCATGTCATATACATGGAATCATAGAGTATGTGGACTTTTTGCCTGGCTTCTTTCGCCTATAATATTTCTGAGATTCATCCATGTTGTATCATGTATCAGTACTTCATTCCTTTTTATTGCTGAATAGTATTTCATTGTCTGGATAGACCATATTTTGTCTATCCATTCAGCAGTTGATAAACTTTTTGGTTGTTTCAACTTTTTTGCTATTATGAGTAATGCTGCTATGAGTATTCACTGGCAAGTTTTTGTGTGGGCATGTGTTTTTGTTTTGTTTTGTTTTTTAAAAATATATTTTATTGATTTTTTACAGAGAGGAAGGGAGAGAGATCGAGAGTTAGAAACATCGATGAGAGAGAAACATCGATCAGCTGCCTCCTGCACATCCTCTACTGGGAATGTGCCCACAACCAAGTACATGCCCTTGACTGGAATCGAACCTGGGACCCTTGAGTCCGCAGGCCGGCGCTCTGTCCACTGAGCCAAACTGGTTAGGGCGGCATGTGTTTTTTATTGGATAGATACCTAGAAGTGGAATTGCTGGGTCATATGTTTAAGAAAATGCCAAACTGTTTTCCAAAGTGACACTGTTTACATTCTCCTCATGCTTCTGGAGTTAGAAAACCTTTTCCTATACCAAGGTTAAAGAGGAATTCACCAATGTTTTCTTCTAGTCCTTATGTTGGTTTTATGTTTTACTTTTTTTTTTTTTAATTAAATCTTTATTGTTCAGATTATTACATTTGTTCCTCTTTTTTTCCCCCCCCATAACTCCCCTCCTCCCAGTTCCCGCCCCACCCTCCGCCCTCACTCCCCACCCACTGTCCTCATCCATAGGTGCACGATTTTTGTCCAGTCTCTTCCCACATCTCCCACACCCCTTTCCCCCCCAAGAATAGTCAGTCCATTCCCTTTCTATGTCCCTGATTCTATTATAATCACCAGTTCATTCTGTTCATCAGATTATTTATTCACTTGATTCTTAGATTCACTTGTTGATAGATGCATATTTGTTGTTCATAATTTGTATCTTTACCTTTTTCTTCCTCTTCCTCTTCTTAAAGGATACCTTCCAGCATTTCATATAATCCTGGTTTGGTGGTGATGAACTCCTTTAGCTTTTCCTTATCTGTGAAGCTCTTTATCTGACCTTCAATTCTGAATGATAGCTTTGCTGGATAAAGTAATCTTGGTTGTAGGTTCTTGGTATTCATCACTTTGAATATTTCTTGCCACTCCCTTCTGGCCTGCAAAGTTTCTGTTGAGAAATCAGCTGACAGTCGTATGGGTATTCCCTTGTAGGTAACTGAGTTTCTTTCTCTTGCTGTTTTTAAGATTCTTTCTTTATCTTTTGCTCTTGGCATTTTAATTATGATGTGTCTTGGTGTGGTCCTCTTTGGATTCCTTTTGTTTGGGGTTCTCCGTGCTTCTTGGACCTGTAAGTCCATTTCTTTCACCAGGTGGGGGAAGTTTTCTGTCATTATTTCTTCAAATAGGTTTTCAATATCTTGCTCTCTCTCATCTTCTGGCACCCCTATAATTCTGATGTTGGTACGCTTGAAGCTGTCCCAGAGGCTCCTTACACTATCCTCGCATTTTTGGATTCTTTTTTCATTTTGCTTTTCCGGTTGGATGTTTTTTGCTTCCTCGCATTTCAAATCATTGACTTGATTCTTGCGCTCCTCTGGTCTGCTGTCGGGCGTCTGTATAATATTCGTTATTTCAGTCCGTGTATGCTTAATTTCTAGTTGGTTCCCCAATATAAGATCGAGGGTCTTATTAGTTTTCGTGTAGATCTCATTAAGTTTATCGGCAGCTTCTAAACAGTTCTTGAGAGACCTTAAAAGTGTGGTTCTGAACTCTATATCTTCCTTTGACAATTTTGTCCTGTTTCTTTGTCTCCGCATTTTGTTATGCTTCCTTGGTGCACCCCCTAGTGGTCTTTGTTCGCAGTCTTATAGTTAAATCTTGATTGTTGTAGCTAATTCCAGGGAGGGTTTGACCTCCAGGCCAAGTGGCTATGAGAATCAGCTGTGTCAGCAGTGAGAGAACTTCTGTCCTCTCGGGAGGTGCTAATCTAGCCTTTGCCTGAGGCTATCCAGCAAATGCCTCTGTGCAGGGCTTGGGCGGGGCGGGTCGCACAGGATCAACAGGGTGGGCCGGAGAGAGCAGTTATGGCGGCTCTCAGTCCTGTCCCCAGGGGCTCTGCCTCTCTGAGTCCCAGCACCCGCTGCAAAGCTGGGAGAGAAAGCTGCACTCGCTCTGACCGAAGCCAGACAGTCCCGCTTCTCCCGTTTGAGTCTGGGTCCCTAAAGACTCGCCCGGATCTGGAGCTCAGAGTCTGCGACTCCCTCCCGATTGAAAACAACAACCGCGCCCTCCGCCGCCAGCCCGCTCCGCGCACTCCGAACCTCAGAATTTGACTTCAGCACTGCGCCTCCTCTGAGTGTCTGTGTGCGTTTCTCTTTCCTCCTAGTTGTAGGACTTCCACTCAGCCAGCGTTCCTGTGGTTCTGGGTGATGTCCCTTCCGTTTTTTGGTTTCACTTTTGAAGTAGTTGTTCAAAGCAGCAAACTCCGGCGTTAACCTATGCCGCCATCTTGGTTCTCCATGTTTTACTTTTTATTTGGAGTTTATTCGTGTGAATGGTGTGAGCCTATTGTTTTTACTAACTTTATTTTTAGTAACCCTTAATCATTTTTATGATTATAAAAGTGATACACTGCTATATTTAGAAAATATAAAAAATAAATATTAAAATTGCCATAATTTTGTCACCCACAGATGACCACCTTTGTCTTTGTAATTCTCCCCCTTTTGGTAATTTAATCTTGATTTCCTTGGTAATATTTTAAGAATGCTGGATAAAGAAACTGAGGAAAGCTGGGTTCTCTCAAAAGGTCTCTTAAAGACCTATTCTAGTATACTTGGTTTAGAAGCAATTGGCCCATCTTCCTTTCCTTTCAATTTAGCACAGGCGTATTTCATGTAACACAAGACTAATGAAGATCATTCCAGACTTCCAACAACCTAGGATATACTATAGGATATACTTATAGCTTCAAGAGTAATCGATTCTAAGAAACAGTTGATGAATCAAACAATTGAAATCAGTTGTTCAATGTTTTACAGAGAAATAAATATGCTACTTTTATCTCAAAAATATATGTTTATATTTTAGAGACCTTTCATAAGTCTTTTAACAAAATGTACAATTTATATACATGTTTTTTTTTAATTTTTGTCCTTGTATCATATTATATTTTTTTTCATGTATTTTATTGATTTTTCACAGAGAGGAAGGGAGAGAGATAGAGAGTTAGAAACATCGATGAGAGAGAAACATTGACCAGCTGCCTCCTGCACATCTCCCACTGGGGATCTGCCTGCAACCCAGGTACATGCCCTTGACTGGAATCGAACCTGGGACCCCTCAGTCCCCAGGCCGACGCTCTATCCACTGAGCCAAACCGGTTTCGGCATATTATATTTTTTAATGCGTGTCACTGAAGCTTTTATATTGATTTTCTGCAAGTGTTTGTCAATTTGCACATGCTCAGCTAACTTGAATTCCTACTTTGGCAATTAAATAGCTTGTGAAAGAGGAAACACTGGTTTTCCATTGTATTTTTCCCCATTTAGAGAATCCTTAGAAATGTTAGGGAGAAAATGTACAGGGATGTAATGTACAGCATATGGAACATAGTCAATAATATCATAACTTTGTACAGTGACAGATGGTTACTAGACTTAATGCAGCGATTACTTTGTAAGCTATATAAATATCGAATCACGTTATACACCTGAAATTAATATGATATTTTATGTCAACTGTACTTTAATAAATATCATTACTTTGGAGCTTGGAAATTTTCATGAATGATGCATGGAAGTTTTCAGTTTAATAGCAGTAAGAAAAGGAAATATCAGAGCAATTTAAAATAATACTAAATGTACTGATAGTTCATTTTTATAATACACATTTTAATTGAACATTCCTTCATAAGAATCTTAGTAAATTTTCCACAGTGTATAGGCAGTCCTCTGGTTACATCGGATTCGACATATGTCGTTTCGTGGTTATGTTGCCATCTCCCATTTACAGTATTTATTAAAAAAAAAATTCCATCATTTCGACGTATGTACATATGTGCTTTATGTTTTTTATTATTTATTTGCCACAAGTAAAGGTCAGGAATTGTTATCTTTCTTTTAAAATTTGTTACTGTTTCACTTCATTACTGCTGTGTATGTGCTCCATGTGAGTGACATAGGTGCTTGTGTAGGTGGGTTCTGACTTACAGCGAAAATCAGGTTATGTCGCGCCGTAGGAATAGGTCTCTGACATAACCCAAGGACCTACGATAATATGAGACCTTATGGTGTGACCTTGTTATTAACTTTTTGATAAAGATGTTTTATAAAAATTCATGGAGGTCTTGTTTTGGCCAGGTGGCTCAGTTGATTGAAGCATCGTCCTGTGCAGCAAATGGGTTTGGGTTCAATTCCCTGTTGGGGCACATACCTAGATTGAAGGTTCCTTCACTCCCCAGTCAGGGCACATGCAGGAGGCAACCGATCAATGATTCTCTCACATCAATATTTCTCTCTCCTCCCCCTCCCTCCCTTTCTCTCTCTAAAAATAAATAAAAACATATCCTTAGATGATGATTTAAAAATATAATTCGTGGAGGTGAGAAGGTATCTGTTATTGTAATCATTTTTATCCTTTTATCCTCAATTGAAAACAGCTGTTCCCTGTCCTTTTACCCTTTATTATAGCCCTGCCAGCTATTAGCTTTTCCCTTCAGTCTTCTTAAGATCAAATCTTTATATTTCTTCTGATCTTTTTTTTAAATATATTTTTATTGACTTCAGAAAGGAAGAGAGAGAGAGAAACATCAATGATGAGAATCATTTATTGGCTGCTTCCTGCACGCCCCCCACTGGGGAGTGAGCTCACAAACCTGGCATGTGCCCTGATCTGGAATCAAACTATGACCTCCTGGTTCATGGGTCGACAATCAACCACTGAGCAACACTGGCCAGGCTTTTCTGATCTTTTTTCACCAGTCCAATTTTTCAGTGTTTTGACTAGCTAATCCCGGTGGATTACAAAACAAACCCCAAAACTATACTACTTAATGGCCTGCTTCATTAGTCTGGGACCACTATGAAGTAATCTGCATAAATTCCAAAGGTTCTTATTTATATGCATCCTTGAAATTTTTTCTGTCCCTCCCTTTCACTCCTATTTGAAATGGAAATTATTGTTGTCTCCAACCACTCTAAGTAATTTAAAACTGATAGACAAATGAACAGAAGGCTATGGGTCATCAGTTTTAAACAAGACAAGCACTTAAGAAGGGAGCACTTATTTATGGAGAATTGTGAAATGAGCTCTTACTGGCCACTGTTCACCATTTCAACTTTCTGACTTCTTAAATTCTATTGGGACTAAACTACACACTAAATAGGTAATTGACTTATGTTTATGAGGTAAAATTTAGACCCTACCTCCTCTGTACCTTTTCTTCCCTACATTCCTAATCTTTAATGAGAGATTAAGAGTGGGAAGAAGGAGAAAACATGTGTCTTAGCTACAGTTTAGCCTTCACTTCTTATCTGTGTAGCACAAACAGAAAGATCCTAAACCAAGAGCCAAGGATAGAGGTTAGTTTAGTTGTTCCTGTTGCAACCATATCTGGCCCTGAATCATTATTGTCCTCCAAATCATGATTTCACTTATATGTGGAATCTAATGAACAAAATAAACTAACAAACAAAAGAGAAACAGACTCATAGATTCACAGAACAAACTGACAGATATCTGGCGGGAAGGGTGTTGGGGGACTGGGTGAAAAGGGTACAGGTATTAAGCAAAAAACACACAACACAACAACTCATAGGCACAGACTATAGTATGGTGATTGCCAGAGGGAAAAGGGAGGAGAGGGAAGGTAGAAGGAGGCTAAAAGGGGGATAAATGGTGGTGGAAGGAGAATTGACTTGGGGTGGTGCAATATACAAATGATGTATTATGGAATTGTATACCTGAAACCTATATAATTTTATTAACCAATGTCACCCCAATCTATACTAATAAGAGCCTAGTTGGTCCTCGTGCCCTTGCGCAACGCCCTCACATCATCACAAGATGTCCGCCACAAGATGGCCACCACAAGATGGCTATCACAAGATGGCTGGCAGGGGAGGGCAGTTGTGGGTGATCAGGCCAGCAGGGAGGGCAGTTGGGAGTGACCGGGCCGGCAGGGGAGGGCAGTTGGGGGTGATTGTGTCATCAGGGGGAGGGCAGATGGGGGTGATCAGGTTGGCAGGGGAGCAGTTAGGTGTCAATCAAGCCGGCAGCTGAGCAGTTAGGGGGTGATCAAGCTGACAGGCAGAAGCGGTTAGGGGCAATCAGGCAGGCAGCCAGGCAAGTGGTTAGGAGCCAGCAGTCCCAGATTGTGAGAGGGATGTCCGACTGCCAGTTAGGCCCGATCCCAGATTGGAGAGGGTGCAGGCTGGGCTGAGGGACACCCCCACCCCCTATGCACGAATTTCATGCATTGAGCCTCTAGTAAATTCAATAAAAATACATCCTTCCTATATAATAAAAGGCTAATATGCAAATAGACCAAACGGCGGAATGACTGGTCGCTATACAGTGCACTGACCACCAGGGGGCAGATGCTCAATGCAGGAGCTGCCCCCGGTGGTCAGTGCACCAGAAGCTGGGCTCATGGCTGGCGAGCACAGTGGTGGTGGCAGGAGCCTCTCCCACCTCCATGGCTGCGCTAAGAATGTCTGACTGCAGGCTTAGGCCCGCCCCCCATCAGTCAGACATCCCCCAAGGGCTCCTGGACTGCGAGAGGGCACAGGTCGGGCTGAGGGATCCACACACACACACACACACACACACACACACACACACACACACCAGAAGTGCACAAATTTTGTGCACCAGGTCTCTAGTAAAAAATAATAAAGTATTTCAGATACGTGTGTCTTATTCTTACAATATATTCCCTGAGTGAGAGAATAGATTGGAATAGACACACTTTTTCAGACTTTGGGGGTTAATTTTAAACCAACTGCCCCTCCCAAAAGACCTGTGGGATATAGTTTTATCCACCTTTGATATAAGTGTTATTAATCATGTATATTTCTAATGTTTCTTTCTTTGTTTTAGTGTGAAACCATCAGAGAATCTACAGTCTTTGATGGAGAAGAATCAGTCCCTGGTGGAGGAGAATGAAAAATTAAGTCGTGGTCTGAGTGAGGCAGTAGGTCAGACATCCCAGCTATTGGAGAGGATCATTGCGGTGAGATCCCAAGACTAAACTACTAGCAATCTGGACATTTACCAGCTTTAGTTTCTGAAATATTTAACATGCTTCTCATTATGAGAGGCAAGTTATATGGAAAGAAATGGATAGTATTACCATATCTTCCATCGACACCTCTGAGATAAATACATGGGCTTATATTGATACATACAGAAAAGTTAAAGAATTGTACATTGAACACCTATATATCCTCCACAAAGACTCTACATGAATCCCAATTTAAATAGGTTTGTTTTAAAATGCCAGAGAGGACAGAACTAGGTCCCTCTCACCTTAAGTCCTGCCTAATCTTTATCTATAATACCAAGTAACTATTCCCTCAATAAGATTTTAATTCCTCTCTATCTCACTTCCCCTATCATGGTCACATTCATATCCCATCCTAACAGTTATCGTGGTGAGATAGAATGGCTAGGAAATTAATTTTAATTCCTTTCACATATAGTTAACTTCCAAATAGTGGATCACTATGTAACTTATTATACTAGTCTGTATCCTACTATATGTCTGATAGTAACCTCTTGGATCAGTTCATGCTGGCTCTGTCAATAACGTTTTTCTACTGGTCTTAATACAATTCAGTTTTTGGTAGCACAATGATTGCCAGAAGCAAAAATGAGTTTCCACCAAAATGTGTGCTCTCTTGTCAAGACAGGGTAAGCTGCTTAAAGATTTCATTAAAGGGGGCCAAATCCTATGTCCATTGTATTGTCCATTATTAGCAGAAGAGTTAAAATGGGATTTAGGGGATTTTTATATATAGTTTTCTGTCTCCATGATGCATTTTATGCCTTTGAAGCAATTCTAGAAGATGTGTCTCACATGATTGTGAGTGTGGCAGATGTAACAGGCAGTACTTGTTATTCTAGCCACATACCCATCTGACCTTTACAAGATTGTTACAGTAGCTGCCCAATCAGATGTCCTATCAGAACTTCACAGCAAGCACAAATTTTTGTCCTATATAAACTGTTCTTCCCAAACAGTGCATTTAGCACATTACAGATACTATGATTGGAATAAAACAGAAACTGTTGATTACCCAGCCCAAAATGTAGCTGCCTCTGACATTTTTCTCTGCCATCATTCTTGTGCTTCTCCCTTTTTCTTACTTTCTTTTGTTAAACTAGCCTACCATATCAGATAGTTTAATGTGAAAAAACTCAGCTCATATGCAATGTGAGATCCTTTTATGTTTTAAAAGCCCTTCTGCTGGGACCAGGGAACAGTATAGTGTAGGAGGCAGTTTAAAGTAAGTGTTTGATGTTTTTTTGTTTGTTTTTTTTTTTTTGCAAACAGCAGGGTATAGCATGCCAGGAACTATTGCTTTCTCCTTCAGTTGCAAAATTCTCTATGGAATTGAGGCTTCACACTCCACCCCATAGTTTGTGCTTCATGGCAAACATTAGACCCAGCTGCTTAGATGGTATTTTTAGTATTTCATGTTGATTGAAGGGCTACTTTCCATGACTGTTAAAAAAACACATTTCTCACTAAATAAACAAAGCCCATTAAATCCTCTATTATAGCAAAGGAGGCAGCCTCTCTACCTGGCTTTTATTATTTTTTTTAAGTAAATCTTTATTGTTCAGATTATTACAGTTGTTCCTCTTCCCCCCCCGCCCCCCATAGCTCCCCTCCACCCGGTTCCCACCCAACCCTCCACCCTCACCCCCCCCACTGTCCTCATCCATAGGTGCATGATTTTTGTCCAGTCTCTTCCCACATCCCCGACACCCCTTTCCCCCGCAAGAATAGTCAGTCCACTCCCTTTCTATGCCCCTGATTCTATTATAATCACCAGTTCATTCTGTTCATCAGATTATTTAATCACTTGATTTTTTAGATTCACTTGTTGCTAGATGTGTATTTGTTGCTCATAATTTGTATCTTTACCTTTTTCTTCTTCTTCCTCTTCTTAAAGGATACCTTTCAGCATTTCATATAATACTGGTTTGATGGTGATGAACTCCTTTAGCTTTTCCTTATCTGTGAAGCTCTTTATCTGACCTTCAATTCTGAATGATAGCTTTGCTGGATAAAGTAATCTTGGTTGTAGGTTCTTGGTATTCATCACTTTGAATATTTCTTGCCACTCCCTTCTGGCCTGCAAAGTTTCTGTTGAGAAATCAGCTGACAGTTGTATGGGTACTCCCTTTTAGGTAACTGACTGTCTTTCTCTTGCTGCTTTTAAGATTCTCTCTTTGTCTTTTGCTCTTGGCATTTTAATTATGATGTGTCTTGGTGTGGTCCTCTTTGGATTACTTTTGTTTGGGGTTCTCTGTGCTTCCTGGACTTGTAAGTCTATTTCTTTCACCAGGTAGGGGAAGTTTTCTGTCATTATTTCTTCAAATAGGTTTTCAATATCTTGCTCTCTCTCTTCTTGTGGAACCCCTATAATTCGGATGTTGGTACGCTTGAAGTTGTCCCAGAGGCTCCTTATATTATCTTTGTATTTTTGGATTCTTTTTTCATTTTGCTTTTCCGGTTGGGTGTTTTCTGCTTCTTTGTATTTCAAATCTTTGACTCGATTCTTGCGCGCCTCTGGTCTGCTGTTGGAACTCTGCATAATATCCTTTATTTCCATCAGTGTATGCTTAATTTCTAGTTGGTCCTTTTTCATAACCTCAAGGGTCTCACTAGATTTCTTGAGGGTCTCACTACATTTATCAGCAATCTCACCAGACTTTTTGAGGGTCTTAATAAATTTACCGGCGGTTTCTAGAAAGTTCTTGAAAAACCTTAAAAGTGTGGTTTTGAACTCTATATCCAGTAGTTTGCTTTCCTCCATTTCTGTCATTTGTGACCTGTTTCTTTGTCTCCACATTTTTTATGCTTCCCTGTGTTGATAGAGTGGCTTTGTGTGCTAGGTGTCCTATAGGGCCCAGTGGCTCAGCCTCCCCAATAACCTGAGGTGGACACTTGTGGTGTACCCCCTTGTGAGCTTTGTGCACAGTCTTGTTGTAGTTAAGCCTTGGTTTTTGTAGGTATCACTGGGAGGAATTGACCTCCAGGCCGGTTGGCTGTGAGAATCAGCTGTGTCTGCAGTGGGAGAACTTCTGTGCTGGAAACACCCCCCCGGGGCAAGACTTGCTTCAGTGGGGCTTTGGTGCTCACTGAGTCTGCCCCCTGAGTGTGTCCTTTATGGATCCAAGGAGCTGCAATCTGGATGGTCCCACTCTGACCACCGGGCACACTGGCTCCTGGATCTCTAAGGAGGTGCTAATCTAGCCTCTGCCTGAGGCTACTGAGCAGGAGCTCACCTGTGAAGCAATGCAAGTTGCCCTGGGGCCTTGGGCCAGCTGCAAGTTTCTGAGGTAATTTTCAGATTGCAAAGGGCCAGGCCTTTCATATGTAAAAGCTGGCGCACAGCTTGGGTGGGGTTGGGGTCCCAGGGGATCAACAGGGCAGAGCAAGCAGCTATGGGTGCCCTCAGAGGCCCCACTTCTCAGTGTCCCGGCAGTCGCTGCAAGCACCTCCAAGAGAAAGCTGCCCTCGAGTTCTGACCGATGTCAGACAGTCCAGTTTCTCCTGTATTAGCCTGGGTTTCCAGAGACTCACCCGGAACTGGAGCTCAGAGTTTGTGACTCCCTACCGATTGAAAAAGACAACCGTGTCCTCAACCACCAGCCCTCTCTGCGTGCGCCTCCATACCTCTGTACTTTACTACCACACCTCAGCTCCTCTGAGTCTCGGTATGCCTTTCTCTTTCCTTCTAGTTGTAGAATTTCCACTCAGCCAGCCTTCCTGTGGTTCTGGATGATGTCCATTCCATCTTTTAGTTGTATTCTTGAAGTGGTTGTGCTAAGCAGCAATTTCCGGTGTTTACCTATGCCACCATCTTGGTTTTCTCTCTACCTGGCTTTTAAACTATAGAAGTAGGAGAGAAGTCATAATTAAGTGAGGCCGTCAGGCACTGCTGCTGATGATCTCCTGGGTCTCTGTTACAGACAGAACAAGCGAATGAAAAAATGAATGCCAAGCTAGAAGAACTCAAGCAGCATGCAGCGTAAGTTTCTTACCAGATATTTGTTACTGACCTTATAGCACATAATATGTAATCATAGATGCTCTGGCCTTGACAGTGTGATTAACTCTTGGGTTCCTTTGCTTGAATTTTCAGCTGTAAAGTGGATCTTCAAAAGCTAGTGGGAAATTCGGAAGACCAGGAATTAAAAGAAAATGTAGAGAAAATTTGTAACCTACAGCAACTGATTAACCAGATATCGGTAAGCCAAGTAGGGACAGTATAAACAGTCACATTGTTTTTATTTGTTTCTCTCTTTTTATTTTTTCATTGTTCAATTACAGTTGACATACAATATAATATTGGTTTCAGGTGTACAACCCAGTGATTAGACATCTATAAAACTTACAAAATGAGAACCCTGATAAATCTAATAACCATCTGACACCACATAGAAGGTGCAAAGTCAGCCACTGCCTAGGGCATGGGTGGGCAAACTTTTTGACTCAAGGGCCACAATGGGTTCTTGAACTGGACCGGAGGGCCAGAACAAAAGCATGGATGGAGTGTTTGTGTGAACTAATATAAATTCAAAGTAAACATCATTACATAAAAGGGTATGGTCTTTTTTTTTTTAGTTTTATTCATTTCAAACAGGCCAGATCCGGCCCGCGGGCCGTAGTTTGCCCACGGCTGGCCTAGGGCCACCCTGCATGAGCTATTTGTATTAAGCTTGGAGGTGCCCAGGTGAGGCTGGACTGTTAAGCAAGGCAGGCTCATGCTAGTGCTGGGTCTTAGGCCTTTTATTGATAGGTTTGGGGCATGCTGACCCAGCTGTAGCTTGTTTGAGAGATTTTAGCAAAGTCTGAAGTCTGAGCAAGGACAGGCCATTCATATGCAAAAGCCACTGTTCACAGGTTGGGTGGGGCTGCAAATTGGATGGGGCAGGGTCTTAGGAGGGAATCACCAGGGTAGAGCAAGCAGATATGGCTGCCAGTCAGCTCCTTGTGAACAATAACCCCTGTGAGCACCTCCTTCTGAGAGAAAGCTGACCCCAAGTTCCTGCCCTGATGCCAAATAATCCAGTTCCTCCTCTTATGTGTCTGGGTCCTCCAGAGTCTCACCCTGGAGCTGGAGCTCAAAGGAAGTGGGACCTTGTAAATTCAGTTCATGTGCCGGCCCTTTAAAAGGAACACCTGGGCCCAGCTGATGTAGCTCAGTGGTTGTGCATCAACCTATGAACCAGGAGATTACGGTTCGATTCCTGGTCAGGGCACATGCCCGTGTTGGGGACTCAATCCCCAGTGGGGAACATGCACAAGGCAGCAAATCAATGATGTTTCTATCTCATCATTGATGTTTCTATATCTGTTTCCCCCTCCCTTCCTCTCTAAAAGCAATAAAAATATGTTCAAATGAAAAAAACAACAAAGGAACACCTGGACCTCCAGCAGCCTCCATGTCCCTGAGCACTAATCCCTGCTGGTTTTTAAGTCCATAGTTATCCCAACTGGTCTTCCCAGCTCTGGAATTTTGGGCTACGGGGCTGGTGTGAGTCTGGGACACCTCTGCATAGACGATCTCCGTCTAGATTACAAAAATAGCCCACGTGGGTGCCAGTCCAGCCCATTCCATGCCTCTTCCCCTCTTACTAGTCTCAATGCACTTCTTTACTGCTCTAGTTGTAGGACTTCCTTTCAGCCAACTCTCAGGCAGTACTGAATGATTTTTTTAAAATTTTAGTTGTAATTTTGATGTGGTTGTGGGAGACAGCAAGTACAGGCATTTACCTACGCTGCCATCTTGGTTCCTTGAGTGTTTTGGGGTTTTGGGGTTGTTGTTTTTTAAGAGAGAAGAAGGGAGGTAGAGAGATAAAGCCTTTATCTCAGTCTGTTTCTGTTCTGCTTGTTTATTTTCTTTTTAGGTTCCACATATAAGTGAAATTATATGGCATTTGTCTTTCTCTGTGTTACTTTTTTCACTTGGTACAATACCCTCTAGAGCAGCGGTTCTCAAGCTGTGGGTCACGACCCTTTCACAGGGGTCACCTAAGACCATCGGAAACACATATATAATTACATATTGTTTTTGTGATTAATCACTATGCTTTAATTATGTTCAATTTGTAACAATGAAATTGGGGGTCACCACAACATGAGGAACTATATTAAAGGGTCACGGCATTAGGAAGGTTGAGAACCACTGCTCTAGAACCATTCATGTTGTTGCAGGTGGCAAGATTTCATTTTTTTAAATAGCTGAGTCATATTCCATTGCATATATGCACCACCACTTTTTTATCCATTTATCTATTGATGGACACTTAGGTTGCTTCCATCTCTTGACTATCTATAATAATAAAAACGTAATATGCTAATTAGACCAGATGTCCTTCCGGATGACATTCCGGATGAAGCCGCAGTGTCAGGGGCCGAGATAGGCAGCTGCCGTGGTAGGTGGGCGGGGGCCGAGGCAGCACAGGCCCCTGGCCGCTGCGGCGGACGGGGGCCAAGGCAGCTGCCATGGCGGCTGGGGCCAAGCCCCTTGCACGAATTTCATGCACCGAGCCTCTAGTTGTAGATAATACAACAAACATGGATGCATATGTCTTTTTGACTGAGTGTTTTGGTGTATTCAGATAAATACACAGAAGTACAGTTACTGGGTACTTCATTGTCTCTCTGTTTTAGAGTCTAATTTGTCTGGTATGCAGTGCTTCCCCAGTGGTTTTTTGTTTGTTTCCATTTTTATGAAGTATCTTTTTCCATTCCTTTACTTTCAGTCTTGTGTATCTTTCAATCTGAAGTGAGTTTCTTGTAGACAGCATATGTAAGGGTTTTGATTATCCATTGAGCCATCCTATCTTTATATTGGAGAATTTAATCCATTTGCAGTTAAAGTAATTTTATTTATTTATTTATTTTTAACTTTATTATTTTTTTAATTTATTTTTATTTTTTTATTGTCTAAAGTTTTACATATGTCTCCTTTTCCTCCAATTTACCTCCCCGCCAGCCATTCCCACCCCAGGCAAGCCCCCACCTCCCTAGTGTCTGTGTCCATGGTTAGGCTAATATGCATGCATACAAGTCCTTTGGTTGCTCTCTAACCCCCCCCCCTACGTTTTCTTATTTATTGATTAAGGTATTACATGTGTCCTTTAAAGTAATTTTTGATAGATATGTATTTATTGCCATTTCATTATTCATATTTTTATCTCTTTTTTTCCTTCTTAATAAAGTACCTTTAACATTTCTCTTTTTTTTGCCTTCTTTATTGCCATTTTATTTTTATTTTTTTCCATATAAACCATTTAATTAGAAAAGTCATAAAAACAACAAAAAGGGCAGATTTCCCAATGCAGGGTAGACAAGAAAGCAAATGGGGTTGAAAGGCACCCATTAATTTAAAATTTGTTTTGTTTTGTTTTGTTTTGGTTTTGGTTTTGGTTTTGTTTATTTTTTTATTTTTTTTATTGCTTAAAGTATTACAAAAAGTATTACATATGTCTCCTTTTTTTCCCCCCGCCCATGACAATCCCCTGGCCTCCCCTACCCCCCAGTGTCTTATGTCCATTGGTTATGCTTATATGCATGCATACAGGTCCTTTGGTTGATCTCTTACCCACCCCCCCTCCTGCCCTCCCACCCTCCCCGGCCTTCCTGCTGTAGTTTGACAGTCTGTTCAAGGCAGCTCTGCCTCTGTATCTATTTTTGTTCATAAGTTTATAATGGTCTTTATTATCCAGAAATGAGTGACATCATGTGGTATTTTTCCTTCATTGACTGGCTTATTTCACTTAGCATAATGCTCTCCAGTTCCATCCATGCTGCTGCAAATGGTAAGAGTTCCTTCTTTTTTATAGCAGCATAGTATTCCATCGTGTAGATGTACCACAGTTTTCTAATCCATTCATCTACAGATGGGCACTTAGGCTGTTTCCAGATCTTAGCTATGGTGAATTGTGCTGCTATAAACATAGGGGTGCATATATCCTTTCTGATTGGTGTTTCTGGTTTCCTGGGATATATTCCTAGAAGTGGGATCACAGGGTCAAATGGGAGTTCCATTTGTAGTTTTTTGAGGAAACTCCATACTGTCTTCCATAGTGGCTGCACCAGTCTGCATTCCCACCAGCAGTGCACAAGTGTTCCTTTTTCTCCACATCCTCTCCAGCACTTGTCGTTTGTTGATTTGTTGATGATAGCCAGTCTGACAGGTGTGAGATGGTACCTCATTGTTGTTTTGATTTGCATCTCTCGGATGATTAGTGACTTTGAGCATGTTTTCATTTGAATCTTGGCTTTCTGAATGTCCTCTTTTGAAAGGTGTCTATTTAGATCCTTTGCCCATTTTTTGATTGGATTGTTTATCTTCCTTTTGTTAAGTTGTATG